>NC_138992.1:17454327-18054327 GCF_964341445.2 Mesoplodon mirus | reverse complement strand
CAGCTGAGAGAGTAAACATGTATTACGAGCCTACTCTATGCTGAGCACTGTTATGGGTTGTACTGTGTTGCCCCCTCCCCCAAATTCATATGTTGAAGTCTTAACTCCAATACTACAATATGTGACCATTTTTTGAAATATGGTCATTGCAGATGTAATTAATTAAGATGAGGTAATACCAGAATACAGGGGCCCCTAATCTGATATGGTTGGTGTGCTTATACAAGGGGACATTTGGACACAGACACACACACAAGGAGCACATCACCTGAACACGAAGGCAGAGATCAGGGTGATGCATCTAGAAGTCACAAAATGCCTAAAATTGCCAGCAACCCACCAGAAGCTAGGAGAGGAACAAGGAACAGATTCTCCCTCACAGCCCTCAGAAGGAACCAACCCCACCAATGCCTGAATCTTGGGTTTCTAGCTTCCGGAACTGTGAAGCCATACATTTCTGTTGTTTAACCCACCCAGTTTGTGGCAGTTTGTTATGGCAGCTCTAGGAAATAAGACAAGCACTGTGATATGTTTCACTTCTTTCAATCCTTCCAACACGATGAGGCATTTATTATTATCCCCATTTTATAGAAGGAACTGTGGTTCAGAGAGGTCACGTACAGCCAAGGTTACATTAGTTCCTGTCTTCAAGGCTGTGATACTTTCATATCACAAAGCTGTCTCCTATAAGAAAAGGGGGATGATGTGGCGAAATGAGGTAAAAGGTAGGAGGGAAGATGGCTGGGAACTCAGCCATGATGCTTCCTGCAGGCTGGAGAGCCCGGGATCCTGTTCTGTGTGCCCGTGCAGCAGGCTGTTTCCCATGGGTCCTTCCCTTTGCCCCTCTTTCCCACCTCCTGGCACGTAGGGCTTCACTCAGGCCAGACATCAGTCTAATCCAAGCTCCTAACTTCCCTTCCTAATCATCAAAGCTCTTGACTCCCCCAGTCTCACATCTGATTAAAGTGTTTCAAGACTAAGGTGTAAATGTCTCATAACCCATAATAGGTTGTTCCACTAAAAGGATATTTCTATTTATAATGAAAATTAGTCTCTTATGTTTACTCTTCATTGAACAATTGAGGGGCTAGTAAATGAAACATAGTTTGTTTTCTAAAGGTGATGAAACATTCCATTACGCTATAAATTTAATTTGCATGTTTTTGTTATTTTGGTAAACCCATTTCCTCGTGGGTGGTGCTCACCCCAGTACAAATGTTTGCAAGTTCTAAGAGGGTGAGGTCCAATTTAACGTGCTGTGTAGTTTTAAATCACCCACATATCATATGTTTAGGGACATATAACAGATGAGTACAGTAGGCTATGAAATAGTGTTTGAATATTTGTAACTATCAAACCTTTCTAGATATTGGAACCACTAGGAAGTTAAGTGGCTTCTGATCCTTCCAGCTCATGGCTTAAAATAACAGTCGATTCAAAACACATGCTTTCAGCAATGTTATGGAGGCTATATGAACTACAGAATCTTCTAGACAAGCAGTCACAAATTCAGAGACCACAGAGGACCAGATATAAGAAAAAAACAAGCTAACCACATCCCACTTATAAGGTAGCTTCTTTTCAGCTTTAGCCTATCATTGCCAGGAAAGACTGCGGGCTCAGCATTGCCCAGTCTCTGATTTTTCAAAAGAAGCCCCAAATCTGTATTATTATGTGAGTTCTCCCTATTTTTAAAAGTTTGTGTATTAGTTTCCTATTGCTGCTCTAAGAAATTACTGCAAACATAGTGGTATTTATTATCCTACAGTTCTGGAGGTCAGAAGTTCTAAAATCAAGGTGTTGGCAGGGCTGCTTCCTTCTGGAGGCTAGAAGGGAAAATCCATTTCCTTGCCTTCTAAAGGCCGCTGCCTACATTCCTTGGCCCATGACCCCACATCGCATTGCTCCTTCTGTTTCTGTCACCACATCCTTTGTCTTGATTCTGACCCTCTGCCCCCCTTTGTAAGAACCCATGTGATGAAATTGGGGCCACCTGGATAATCCAGGAAAATCTGACCACCTCAAGAGCTTTAACTCAATTACATCTGCAAAGTTCCTTTTCCCACCTAAGGCAGCATATCCACAGACTCTGAGGGTTAGGCTGTGGACATCTCTGGGAGACCATTACTCCGCCTACCTCAGGTGGCAACTAGTTCAAGTTAGAAAAATAACGTATGGAATGAAGTGATAGGAAGTTTGGCATTTGTTTTGAAATCTCCTGCCCCCTGTCCCCCAAAAGGAAACCAGTTGGACAAAATACTCATGGTTCCATACTGTATGCATGGTGCCTACATAATGCCTAGGATATAGGGGAGTGTTCAGTAGATTCTGGCTGAATGCTGAAGGACTGAAGTCATACCTCAGTGTCTCAGGCCCCCGATAAACACAGTAAATAGGACCTAACCATTACTGACATTGGAGCCCAGAGGCCTGTGATCACTGTACTCTCCCATAGACATTCTTCACATACCCATGGCTCCAATTCCTTGTTCCCTTCACTAGGTATGAGCTGTCCATACTCAGCTTCTAGAAGTGAATGAAAGGCTGCTTCTAACCTGTGACACTCACAGATAATTAAATTAGACTCCTCTCGGTCTGCTGGGGAAAAGCTATTTCATACTTTCATTAATTCCAAAGGGCTATTTCAATTACAGTCCCTGTCTGGTAAACAAGTTATCTTTGACTTACAGCCTTTACTTCTCTAATGCCCAGGAAATTTGCCCTCTAAAGGGCTGCTAATAGGCAGCAGAAATTTATAATTTTTAAAAAAGTTATCTTTTGAAAGACAGCTGACATTATCACTAAATCTAAAAGAGCAAGTTATTAAAAAAATAATCTATGCTTCAGTATCCTTTGTTTTGTTTTCACTGTATCTGCAGGCTTCCTTATCTATTTTCTTACTTTATTTATCCTTTAAAGGACAAAACCAACAGTTCGTTGAAGGAGTAAGTCTCGAGGATGTAACATACAGCATAAGGAAGATAGTCAATAATATTGTAATAACTGTGCATAGCGACTGAAGGTTACTAGATTTATCGTGGTGATAATTTCATACCATATGCAAATGTGAAATCATTATGTAATAAACCTGAAATTAAGATTATATTGTACATCAACTATATTTCAATTTTAAAAAAGACTATCAAAGGCAAAACAATGTAGGGGGTGTCAGCCTCAAAAACACATCAGCATTTTCTAAAGTCATGGCCTAGTCCAACAGCTATTCAATAACGTCAGACACCATTCCACTGTTTACTGTAGGAAAAAAATATCAACACGCTTGCTTTCAGCTGGACCTCTCAGAGTTTTATAACTAAACAAACAAGAGCAAAAAAGGATTCATTTTAGAGACAGCTCAAACTTTATGTGTCCAAGGACCAAGCAACAAATTCCAAAGTCCCCTTATCCTACTTTTGTTTAAATGCCTTCATAAAGCCTGCCTCAACTGGGAAGATTCTTTTTTTTTTCCCCTCTGACCTCCTGAAAGCAAGGAGGCAATCTAGTATTACGATCATAAATCTTGTTGTCAGACAGTTCTAGTCTGCAAGTCAACTCAGCTATTTACAGTATGATCTTGACCCAGTTTTCTCCATGTTTCAGTTTCCACATCTGTAAAATGGGGGTAATAAAAGTCCCTCACCCATATGATTATTTGAAGGATGGAGTCAGATACTGTGTATACATGGTTTATAGCACAGTGCCTGGAAAATATTAAGTTCTCAAAAATCAGTGTTTCTCAACATTTGTTGTGCAGATCACCTGCTTTTGAATCAGTTGGGCTGCTAGTTACAAATTCAGATGTCTGCCCCTTGTAAGATCCAGTTCTTCAAAAGCACTGGGGGTGGCACCAGGAACCTGCATTTACAGCAAAGGCTCAGGAATTTCTGTGTCCACTATTGTTTGAAAACATCAACGTGTCAATTACCATGTGCACAATCATAATGTACAGAACACTAATTTTCTACCCGTGATCTCCAAAGACCAGTGCCCTTGGATTCTCTGCCTCAGTATCACGAGGGGACTCCTTAAAAGTACAGCTTCTAGAATCCCAAATCCACTGAATCGTAATATCTAGGGATTGACACTACACATCTTTTTTTTTTGCAACTTCGTCTGGAGATTCTGATGCACAGCTTGCTTTGGGATTCCCTGGCCCACATTACTCATTATGACACTGGATCATAGCCTTCTTTTTTTTAATTTTATTTTTAAAATATTTCTTTATTTATTTGGCTGTGCTGGGTCTTAGTTGTGGCACTCGGCATCTTTTAATTGCAGAATGCGAGATCTAGTTCCCTGACCAGGGATCGAACCCGGGCCCCCTGCACTGGTAGTGTGGA
The DNA here is from genome assembly GCF_964341445.2 of Mesoplodon mirus. Taxonomy (NCBI): domain Eukaryota; kingdom Metazoa; phylum Chordata; class Mammalia; order Artiodactyla; family Ziphiidae; genus Mesoplodon; species Mesoplodon mirus. Next base: position 18,049,987 of record NC_138992.1, on the reverse strand, counting down.
GTCTTAGCCACTGGACCACCAGGGAAGTCCCTTAGCCTTTTATTTTTTAACCATTTCATCAGCGTCTACGATAGTATGATAAATGTTGCTGAAATGAGTTGACCTGAGTAAAGGTGTGTTGGCCCAAGTAAACCTCTAATCTATAAAAGGCTCTGCTCAGGGATTTTCCCTCTTCATTTCTTCCTAATGTGATATCCATGGACATTTGATTCCTGCACAGTAGTTTTTCCAACCTCGAGTCATCAATGTACTATTTTCATTATTTTTTTATATTTACTTAATATGGGAATTAACGCTAGCTGCCCACCCAAAATCTGTTTTCTCCTTCTTTTTATTAAGAGAATTAGAATTACTAAAATTATTAGGAGTGACAGTATGTCCAGTTAAAACACGCTACCTCCTAGCTTCAGCTTTCACATTCCTTCATATTCATCCCCTTCTGACAATTCCAACACAGGCATGTCCTCCATCTCTACCCTATTAGGATTGTCTAAATATCCAAGTTCATAGGCATTTGGCTGATCAAACATCCAGGCACCTCCTACTCTGAAAAGAGGTCTCTTTCATGTCTGTGGGTGCACTCTTTGTAGGTATCAAACAGGAAACAATATAAATGTCATTTGCAGAAAGAAAAGTAACTGTGAAAACATAGGGTGACACGTGCTTTTCCTTCTCTCTCTGATAACGTTTTCTCCTTCAGCTTTCCCTTATGCAACGAACAATCTCTTTGTGGTCAACATGCTCCTTTCAGGAGTAAAAGAATCATGAGGAAAATTCCAAGGACATTTGAACATTCTACAAAAGCTCAGCAGAATTAAATGAGACACCGTTAGGAAGGCACAGTTTCAAATGCAGTACCACGTCAGAGCTGAAATCTCTCCAAAGGTGGACATTTTCTGGATGACCTTGAATCTCCTGGGAGGACTTTGTTTTTTGTTTTTGTGGTACGCGGGCCTCTCACTGATGTGGCCTCTCCCGTTGCGGAGCACAGGCTCCGGACGCACAGGCTCAGCCGCTCCGCGGCATGTGGGATCCACCCAGACCGGGGCACGAACCCGTGTCCCCTGCATCGGCAGGCGGACTCTCAACCACTGCGCCACCAGGGAAGCCCCCTGGGAGGACTTTTAATGACAGGTTTCATATAAAATTACCCTCATACTAATTAAATCTGAGCTCAACTTCAAATTTATAAAACTGCTAATGTAGTACACTATTAAGAACCTAAAAAGAATGTTGTTTTCTGAAGAGAAATGTCATTCTTGTCATTTTTTTCTGCTTTCAGAACTCATTCATTCATTCAAGAAGTATTTATTTACCACAAATTGTGTGCTAGGTACTCTGTTCCCTGTCTCAGGCCACTTAATGGAAGTTAGACAAGGCAGCAAAGAGAGTAAATCAGCAACAAATATAAAAAAGTTAACTTGGCCAGTGCTGTAAAGAGACAAAATAGGCTAATATGGTTTCAATACGCTACAAACAATAGCTGAAATTTTCATTTAGGAATAGTTTTAACTGCTATCCAGTGACAGTTCAATGTGCTAACTCTGCAGAGAGTTTTGAAATCGAAATTTTTGCCTTCACATTATTAGTCATCCCTTAGTGCAACTTGGCTTCTCCCTGCTCTTTTCCTCTGGTTTCTAACCAGTGCCTCACGCTGGTCTAATTTAAGGAAAAAACAGTATCTACTTCACTGGATAACTGGGAATCAAATGAGGTAACATAGGAAAAGCAGGAAGTATTAGAAGCATTATGTAGAGTGTCAATAGGCATGTGTGTTGTAAAAGTGCACACTGTTAAGAATGATGCTTCCTGGAATCCCCACAGTTTTCGTTGGCCTTACAGGGCTCATCACCTACAAAGTGTCATATCAGCACATCCTTAGCAAGTCCGATCCTGGCTACCCCTGTGCTAATCATAGGTCTCAACTGAACATGACAACAACACTTTTGATTCTCTGGAATGAATTATCTTTGAGGTGTTATACAGGCATCCCTAGGTATCTGTTGGGGATTGGTTCCTTAACCCCGTGGATACCAAGATCCTTATATAAAAGGACCCTTATATCAAGTCTCTTATATAAAGTGGCAATACAGTCAGCCCTCCATATCCATTGATGCAGAATACACAGATGGGGATGCAGAACACACTGATTGTACTTCCCTAAAGAAAGCATCTGCAGAAGTGGTTAATGCACAAAACATACACCGTAACGCATCCAACACTCAGCATCATGGATTCTCAGACACTTGTTTCCCGGATTTTTCTTGGCCCTTGGATCATCAGTAAGTTCTGAAAATTAGCCATCCCAACTCCACAAGAGCACACGTCTTATCTTTTCCTCTTTCGTTTCCAAAATTTACATCTTCCTATAGCATCTTCTTACGTGCTTTTCATTTACCAAACACTGTTAGATTTAGTCCACTTCATCTTTGACCCCTAGAGAATTGGTGACCTTTTTCATTAGAGTCACTTTTTTCTCCCATCCATCTTAAGAACTGAGGATTAAAGGCTTACATGCTATTCTAGATAAGATTTGCCAGAGACGGGTAACTCCGGGACCTCCTCACTCACTGTCAGGAAGGAATGTCTAAGAATAACTCTGGCTTTAAACTCACAGTGTGGGGAGTGTAAGACTTGGGATTGAAAACATATTAACCATGACAATGCAATGGGTTATAGATGGACTGCAGCTGGTATCAACAACGGCCCTGTTTTATGAGTCTGTAAAGGCACCCATTCTGGTCTCTTCACTTGCCTCATACTCACCTCACCTCCAACAAATTTTGGGGTCCTTTCCAGCCTCATCCCCCTGAGTGTCCTACACAGTCCACTCTGCACCCTTTTCTCTCCCACCCCTGCAAAAACTCTTTCATCTTCATTGTGTGCAAACGGGTGTGAGTTAGGTTAAAGGATGTGATTTCCGTAATATGCAAGCATTTGGTCTCAGTGGATGCAAAGAGCCATTCTCATTAAATTAAATTGAACATGAGATCGTTCAGTTGAAGATGATGATGATGAAACATGTAAAAAGAAGAACATAGACTACTTGAGTTTAATTTTACTACTTTCTCATTATGAGAATCTTCAGGGTCACTCTCTTCCAACTGCTTCTATCATGTCACTAATGATCCACAGTTAACACCATTCGTGAGAAAAGCTAAGTCATCGATCAGCATAATTTTTTTTTTAAAGTGTGAAAAGAGTCTGAAAGCTTTGCTAGAAAGCTACTCAGACAAAAATGATAAATGAACAGTCCTATGTCAAACTAAGAAGCTGAACAATTTTAAATAATCCATTCACACCACTAGTACTGGCCATCCTAACTGAATGGGGTAATAAGTATTCATTCACGGGACATATATTTTTGAGCACATGCTATATGCAAGCACTGGGCCAGGAGCTGGGCATGTTGTGAGAAGCAGAACCGGACTCCCCAGATGGAGCTTATAGGCTGGAAGAGGAGACAGATGTTACAGAAATCATCAAACAAACAATAAATATCCAATTTTAAACTGTGGTGGCTACTGCCACTCATCATGAGGCTTATATCAGAGTTCCATTGAGTCAAGTCTACTTTCTCCTATTCTGGAAGCTTTGCTATTCTTAGTTCCAAAGTTCCCTGTGCACTGAATGCCATTCGAGACAAGTGCTAACATGGTCAGTGAATTCGATGTGCACACCTGGAATAACAGGTGTGTGGAGGTTGCTACCTTCCTGTAAATATTTCTGCAAACAGCATATTCCTTTGCAAATGATCCTTCACCCACACCCTGTTCTCATGGTTTTTTGTTTTTGCAAATGTTTATACAGCTGTTAAAAAGAAAAAGGGGGAAAAAACAGCTTTTGGGACTCAGAGAAAAAAAAAAAACCCAACCAAAGCAGATACTCTTCTCTTGCTTTGATTTTCTATTGTCTCAGACTTTAAAAAATCAGTTCCAGAGAGTTTTGATTCACAGGGTGGGTAATTAAGAAAACTGTGAGGTCAGTAAAGTTTAATTATGGCATCAGGTGTGATATTCAAGCTCTTTAACAACAGCACAGCCCCACCAATGGAAGTGGGAGCCAAGAGGAAGGAAGCCCTAGATGCTGACGGGTGCACATCAGCAGAAGAGCAGGCCTGGGAGGCAGCCCCACCCTCGCACTCCGCATTGCCCGTGCCTTCCATAATGTTCCAGCACCCTTCGGTCTCATGTCTGATTCCATTATTTCAAGGTCTTCCATCCAATCACATCTTTATTGAGCACATCTGGTATCATTGTATCCCAGTAACTGGATAGTGACAAAGGCATAAGTAGTCTCTGCCCTCATGAAACTTAGAGTCTGTGGTGGTGACAGACAAAAAAGCACGGAAACACACAAATGATTCCAAACTGTGATAATAAAGAAAGCAGGTGATGAGATAAGGGAGCAGGGAGAGAGAAAGGCTTAATTTAAATAAACTCATTCTTATAAAGATCTGTTAGAGCTTAAAGGGTTAGTCTGGTATGAGGTACCTGCATCTTAAGAAACCAAATCATTAAGCCAAAGAAATGAATTGCTAATGATGAAGTTTCAGCCATAAAATGGCATAATGAGAACATTATTTGGGGAGATGGCGCGTTGGACAGAGCTTTTTCCTAATCTCATAAATCACCTCATCTAGGAAGGCATCCGGGGAGTCTATTTTTAAAGCTGTCTCAAATTCACAAATACAAAAAGTCCTTGTCTTGAAGAAGTGAAATACTGAACTGCTCAAGGATAAGATCAGGCAGGAAGAGAGGAAGGACTTTCACTGTTTACTTTACCCAATTCTCTATTGTTTGAGTCTTTGATGAGCCTTTATTACATTTGTCAATTACAAAGTGAGAGGGGTTGTCTCTTCTAAAAAGCTCATGCCTTCATGTATAAACCTCAAATGATTTTGATATTTCTGAATCATTTCAAACTTTGAAGTTTGTGGTAATTTGCTCTAGCAGCTGTAGAAAAGTAATACAACATCTTGTGGGGGTGAGGGGCATTAATCTGCCCCCCACAAGGGGTGTGATGGAGTTTTATAAGCATGTGTGATTTGCACATGCCTGTTTCATAGCCAGGGTTCTTGCTAAATTAGCATTTTTACAGGATGGCCGTTTTCAGAAGTACCAGTGGAAAAATGAGTATCCTTCACAGCAGAACCACAAGGAAGGATCCCAATTAGTGAGTTTGCTAATTAATCACCATTTTGACTGGTAAGCTCTTACTGAGGACATAAATCATCATTATACAAAACAAGAGTTTGGGAGTGCCACCATCGGTGATCACCATTTGCTGATCTCTGCAGACTGGAAACGATCCACTGTTCTGAGCCACATGGGGCAGTGGCAGGACACAGCCCTGGCCAGGGATGAACCCGTGCTTTCTAGCCCATCTTGCAGCTTCAAAGGCTTAAGATCTGCAGAGGCTTAATGTCCTAAAAAGGTTGTGGATTTACTCATTTACATGTAACTCAAAATAAAACCAAGATTTAATTTTAAAACAGAACACACACTGTATGCTAAAATTAAAAGAATATCTCAGTAGATTTTCCAGTTGCAAAATTCTTCATTAATTCCTCAAAGATAAGTTTTTCTCTTTTGTTAAGGGAGGCTACTTTGTTGATGCTTATAACTGCCCACTGGGTAAACCATTTGCCCACCAGTCCAAAGCCATCCAGCTTTCACTGCATCACTTTCTACTCCTATCATCTTTACTGGGTTTTCTTTCTTTCTTTTTTTTTTTTTTTTTGTGGTATGTGGGCCTCTCACTGTTGTGGCCTCTCCCGTTGCGGAGCACAGGCTCGGGACGCGCCGGCTCAATGACCATGGCTCACGGGCCCAGCCGCTCCGCAGCATGTGGGATCCTCCCTGACCAGGGCACGAACTCGTGTCCCCTGCATCGGCAGGCAGACTCTCAACCACTGCGCCACCATGGAAGCCCTCTTTACTGGGTTTTCAAAGCCCTGCTTAATCTGGTCTCAGGTCATCCCTCCAGGGGAGAGTGTTCCTGATTCTCAATGGGAACTCAGGGTTTATCTGGCCATTTCTTTTTTCATTCATATCCCCAAACCCCATGTTAATTTATTCTCACCTTTGCACGTTTGCTCATAACAGCGCCCCCTGTCTGTAACGCTCTCCCCTACTTTACCCACTGTCTAACGTCCATGCGTTCCTCCAAAAACCTTCTCTAACTTGTCATTAGCTTCAGTATCACTTTGTATACATTTACTCTATGCCAAGCACCCAACTGCATACCGTGGATACAGCAGTAAAGACGAACAAAGTCCCTACTCTCAGGAGCTTAGTGTTCAGTGAGGGAGAAAAGAATTAAAAAAAAAGATAAGCCAACAAGTAAATCAAATTGTGATAGGTATGTATTAGTATCTTATGTCTGCTGTAAGAAATTACCACAAACTGGGTGACTTAATACAACAGAAATTCATTCTTTTACAGTTCTGGAGGCTAGAAGTCCAAAATTAGTGATACGAGGCTAAAGTCAAAGTGTCCACAGATCAGCAATCGCTTCAGAGGCTCTAGAGAATTCTTTCTTTGCTTTTCTAGCATCTAGAGCAGCATTCTTTGCATTTCTTGGCTCAGGGGCCCCTTCCTCCATCTTCAAAGCCAAAGGCATATCATCTTCTCTCTTTGACTTCTTCTCTCCACTTCCATTGCATCACTTTCCCTTTTCTGTATGAAGCCTCCCCCTACCTCCCTCTTATAAAGACATTTGTGGTTACTGGTAGGGTCCACCAGGATAATCCAGGATTACCTCCTCATCACATGATGGGCCTTAACTTGATTACATAATCAAAAAGACCCTTTTTCCATAGAAGATAACATTCACTGGTTCCAGGGCTTAGGACCTGGTTATATTTTGAGCCTATTATTGAAGCTATCACAGGGGTGAGGTAGATAACAAACAAGGTGGGAAGAAAGGGTCCTTCCTCTAACTAAGGTGGCCAGGGAAGGTGCATGCCATGAGGAGACTTTAAGTCAAGACTTAAAGAATAAGAACAAGCCTTGGTTCTTGATCTTTTATCAGTGTCCATTTTAAAATATAAATCCACATTAAAAGTTAATCAAAATTCTATGTAATAGTCAGTTGTGTAATTGTGTGATTTCTAGTTCATGAGAATCTAGCTACTACCTCTGAAAATAGTAAAGTGGACAAAATGACACTATGTGCACATGCAGATTTTTTTTTGGTATGTTTCTGAAGCTAATTGCTGGATGACGCTTTTGCTAAAAACCCTAATTTTATATTTATTTATGCCTCATTTCAAAACACATTTGAAGAATTAAATACCGTTTTGACAATGATAAAAGCTTTGCTAAGAATATAGGCCATTGGTCAATTCACTAAACATTCAGACTGGCCACTCAACTGTCAGGAAAATGCACTTCCATTCATTTGTTACAAATTGATGGATATTAGTCAATTGGGCCCTGAAATCTATAATTTAAATAACCATGAAGGGTTGGTGGTTATTTTGCAAATGTCAAAGATGTGGTTTTACTTGTAAAGGATAGAAGATTGGTCAGAATTGTTGTTTTTTATAATAGATCCTTCCTTTTCAACACTTTTTTTGTCATAGTAAAAAGCAATAGCTATTGAAGAAGATCTCTTGGGTGCTGATAATGTTCTCTTTCTTGATCTGGATGCAAGCTGCATGGGTATGTTCAGTTTGTTAAAATTCATCAAGTTGTACTAATAACGTATGCACATACATGCATGTATTATACTTACTAAAGTTAAAAAATAGCAATTTATGTATTTCAGAAAATAGAGTGAAGCAACTATACTGAAGTACATAAAAACCACCATTACCTCCTCAAAATTTTAATTGGAACGTTTCAATTCACCTCTTCTTTATTCATCTGTTTATCTGTCTTGATGTGGTAGATTAAAGACAGATACAACTCCATCAAGACATGGAGTCTATTTCCCTTTCCTAGGCTGGCCCTGTGACTAATTTTGACTAACAGGATGCAGCAAAAGTGATGCTGTTGTAGCTTCTGAGATCGGGTTTTGAAAGATCTGCAATTTCTGCTTCTGTACACTTGGAACTCCTGGGATCCAACTGCCATGCTTCAAGAAGTCCAAGCCCCACAAAGAAGGCACACAGAGGACCAAGGTGCTCCAGTTGACAACCCCAGCCAAGCTCCCAGCTGACAACCAGCATCAATGGACAGCCATATGTGTGTGCCATTTTGGATGGGGCAGCTCAGTCAAGCCCCCAGACTGCAGCTCCAGCCGATAGCACATGGAGCAGAGGTACTTTCCAGATCAATCCAGTCAGCCCACAGAATTGCGAGAGATAATAAAATGGTTGTTGTTTTGAAGCCACTACCCCAATTAAAAAAGCATTTAATTGTTGTAGATATTACTTAGCAATAGATAGCTGAAATTCTCTACTTGTCTATTATTGTATCTATCAAGTTATTATTTAATTGACCTACAAACTGTCTTGGTCAGCATGGTGTAGTGTCTCTACAGCCAGATTGCATGGTGTTGTAGTCCAGTTTCAGGCTGGCCATGAAATGGAGGAAAACTGGGCTTGGTCATGGGGAAATGGATGGGCCATCGCTGCAAGATGGGGAGTGAAGGAAGCAGAGGCATAAGTCACAGAGCAGGGCTGTCAAGGTTAATCTGTCTGGTGAACAGAACAAGAGCCCAACACAGCTATGCACAGCCTGAGAAAAGGGGACTGGTTAGACTAAAGCTGGAAGGAAAAGCCAATAGTACAGAGAGAAGGAAAATCATGCCAGCACATCCGCACACTCAAGTGGGTAAAAGAGCCTGATGCCCAAGCGACCCAGACAAAGGGGAAGAGGCATGGCAGTCAAGCTGCTTCCCTGTGGGGTTACATCAGGACCGGCTGTCTCCTAGCACTGCTGGGAATACAGCTGGGTCAGGCCAGCTGGGCACTCTCACTCTGGGGAATAATTCCAAATCTCAGCAAAGAACGGGGCCAGCTCTGGCTGTCACCATCAGACTGGTCTCAAGGGGTAGGGGTTGGCCACATCCGGGGAGGGGGTTCATTACCTACCTAAGGGTGGTGAATGTCGATGTTAGAATTTAGATTTCACTAGTCTCATGAGGATGAAAGTGTCTGAGATCCTGAGACAGCTTACTTGGACGAGACAATGTGAAGTTACCTTAAAAAAAACTTTAAATTGTAAATGTGTTACCAAAAATACCTCTCAGACATTCCGTACCTCATACCGAGCCTGACCCCATCTCTAATCCCACTGAGAGCCTGACCACATCCTTCGTGCTAAAAAAAAAAAAAAAATGATCCTTAATTTTAAAGCCCTTTACAAAATAAAAAATACACAGTAATGTGTATCACAGACAACTTCGTCCACTTGCTGTATCTCACCCCATCCACGACTCATACTGTGAGCCTTGCCTGGGGACGCAGTGGGAGCTCAGGAGCATCAGCTAAGCACGTAACTGCTTAAGAAACCACAGTGTTTTTATTTATTTATCTTTCTTTTTAAATTTTACTGGAGTATAGTTGATTCACAATATTATGTTAGTTTCAGATGTACAGCAAAGTGACTCAGTTATATATGCACAAATATTCATTCTTTTTTAGATTCTTTTCTCATATAGGTTGTATAACCATCAAGGACCTACGTATAGCACAGGGAACTCTACTCAATATTCTGTGATAACCTATATGAAATCACAGTGATTTTACGTTTAGAAGCTGCCAAGTCAAAACAGCCTCCTCAACAGGAACTGCTTTGGCTGCATGTTAATGATACAGGGAGCCTCTGTTTAATCATCTTGATGTGTCTGTGAGAGGTGCCTGCCAGCCTACACGTGTTTTCCACTCGGTTCAATCATCCCAGGCTTGGCATTACAATCTCTCAGACAGTCACAAACATATGGCTGTCTAGAGTAATAAAGGTGACAGCCAGATGAGGCTCCTGGAGTCTGGAGACTGTGTTCTCCCCATTGGGTCTTTAAATTGGAGGCAAATAAAGATTTCCTTGCATTCCATTTAGTGTGCTTTCACCAAAAGTAAGAAAGCAGGTTTTTTGTTTGTTTTGTTGACTTTATGAAGTTTTCGAAAGCAGAGGCTTTCGTACTTTTAAATCTGCGAATCACAGTCATGAAGACATTTTAAGTCGCAAGCCAGTTCATCTGGGTGCAAATGGAAACAACAGTTTCACGAAGTGATATTTTTACTCTGTGGATGGTAAATTGTTTATGTCAGTTTTATATGTCTGGCTAGGCTATGGAGTGAAGTTGTTTGATTAAACAATCTAGGTGTTGCCATGAAAGTAGTTTTTAGATGTGGTCAATATTTAAATCGGAGTAAGTTTGAATAAAGCAGATTATCCTCCATAATGGGGGTAGGGCTCATCCAATGAGTTGAAGACCTTAGGAGAAAACACTGAGGTCCCCCAGAGGGGAAAGAGTTCTGTCTCCAGACTTCCTTTGGACTCACGATTGTAACTGCAAATCCTGCCACAACTGCCAGCCTGCCCTGCAGATTTTGGCCAGTCTGCCTCTCTGTCTGTCTGTCTCTGTATATATCCTATTCCTTCTGTTTCTTTGGAGAACCCTAATACAACATATAAAACACATGCTGATATTTTCTATTTCATTCCAATTAATTAAAAGAAAAATATTGCTTGCAACCCCCTCTAATTAAAGTCATGACTTTTTGAAAAGAGCTTTATTATCATGTGATTTACATACGGCAACATTCTCCCATTGAGAGTATACAATTCGATGATTCTTAATATATTTTTAGAGTTCTGTGGCCAGCCATCACCATCACCTAATTTTAGAATATGTTCATCATCTCCAAAAAAAGCCCTGGACTCTTTAGTATTCATTCTCTAGTTATCACTTGTTTTTTGTTCTAAAGCAGTGTTTCTCAAAACGTGATTTGGAACCAGCATCATCAGCATTATCTGTGAACTGGTCAACAGTGCAAATTCTTGGACCCCAATCCAGACCTACTGAATCAGAAACTCTTGGGGTGGGGCCCACCCACCTGTGTCTCAGCAAACATTCCAGATGATTCTCATGCAAATAAACATTTGAGAACCACAGTCTTGGAGGACAGGACAGGAAGACCATGTGCACTCCAGTGTTCTCTGTGCTCCCAGGATGAGACAGGGCTTAGTCTGCCAGAAGTTCTGTGGGATTCAAGTTTCATTCAGGGATTACCTCAAATGTGCAGACCTAAAATTCAGTTCAATACTCAATTCACTAGTCACTTGGGGGATTAGTGAATTGATTGAGCTCTTAGTGAATTGCTAGAGCTCTTTCTAACAGAATAGAAAGTTTGAGTCAAGTCCTCATCTCCCCAAGTGTGGATTCTAACCCGGATGGTGAAGAGGTGGCTGCAGCCCTTCTCAGCAGGATGAAGAGAGTCATCAGGTCAAGACTTTGGGCGAAAGGACCCCTGCTCCCCCAAAGGTTCAATGTCCAAGTGTCTGAGAGTGACAGCTGGCTTTGGTTCAGACACTCTGATTATAAAAAAGGAAAAATGACAAATATGGGACCAAATAAAGAGGGGGTGTAGAAAGTGAGGCTGCAGAGGTCTCGCAGAACCCAAAGACCAGGAGGGAAGGTGAGCCAGGCCCCCTGAGAAGTGGAAAGGCAGATGAAGTGGAAGCAGTTTCTTCCTCTTCAGGTATCACCTCTGCTTCTTCATCTGTGTGTTCAGCTGTCTTTGCAGATGGGCATCCTCTGCTTTCTCATGGCTCAGGGGCTCTCAGGTCCTGAGTCTCAATCACCTGTCGGTTAGGCTTCCACACCTAGCAGCTCACTCTAGCAATCTCCCAAAGTATCAGTTCTTCTTTTCTCATGTGGTCATGTCATCAGCCACTGATTAGCCTAAGGAGAGGTAGCCTGTGACTTCTGTGTCCCATATTCATACATCCAACTATTCCACCAATAGAAGCATCAGATCTAAAGACTGAACTATAGAAACCATTCCCAGGTAAGACAAGATAGAAATCAGGATTCAAAGCCAGGCAACTGTCTCCAGCAAGATGTGCTTCCTTATTCAAGCCATTGCTATTCCAGAGACTATGAATGCATGTAGTGGGTGCATCATAAGTTGTTACTGAAGGAACGAAAGTGCTTGAAATCTCACAAGGAGGGGCCTCTTGAATCCCAGAGTAGAGGTCCGTGCCGCATTTTATTCTCTACTTTCCCAGGACAAGCATGTGATCTTGGATTGGTAAAGAACCTTCCCACACTTACGTTCCTTCATGTGTGGGGAATGCAGAGCGGGCGATGTACACAATTCCCTGCCCCTCTGTATTCATTTGAATCGTCAGTGCTGACTTAGCAGTTCCCTTTCTCCGAAGCTTGGAGGAGCAGCAAGAGATGGGCTGAGACCTCTGCTGCAGAAGAGCGCAAAGACTTCCATCTGCTTTCAGGAGCCTTACGTACTTCTCCCGCCTTTCATAACTCACTCTGGAAAAAGATGTTACTTCCTCCAGCTCCCACAAAACCTGCCAACCTCCCAGGAAATAGCCGCAAGGCTAACAGATGTAATTATGTGGCTTCCAGTGACCTTACCATGTCTGCTTGTGCATCTTTAGAAATGTCGCTTCAAACAAAAGTAATATACATTTACAAGACAATCCATGACACACACCTTTGGCTAGTGCTTGTTAAGCAGACGTGCTGAGTTCAACTCTTTTCCACCTAGTGCGTATTAGTGATCCCTGCTTAGTAACTACCCAGTAGATGCGTGTTGTTGACAGTGATGAAGACGGTATAATGTTTCAAAACTGAGAGTTATAAAAGGGAACCCTCTGCAAAAACTATCTCACATTTGTTAAAACAAAGTCCAGATTAGGACAGGACTAAAGAAGCAGACGTACAGAATGGACTTGAGGACATGGGGAGGGGGAAGGGTAAGCTGGCACGAAGTGAGAGAGTGGCATGGACGTATATACACTACCAAGGGTAAAACAGATAGCTAGTGGGAAGCAGCCGCATAGCACAGGGAGATCAGCTAGGTGTTTTGTGACCACCTAGAGGGGTGGGATGGGGAGGGTGGGAGACGCAAGCAAGAGGGAGGGGATATGGGGACATATGTCTATGTATACCTGATTCACTCTGTTATACAGCAGCAACTAACACCCCATTGTAAAGCAATAATACTCCAATAAAGACGTTAAAATAAATAAATAAACAAACAAGTAAATCAATAAATAAATTTGTTAAAGTCCAGATTAGGCAAAACCCCTGTAAAACACTAGCATGAATTTGCACCGTAACCCCCATGAGCTGGTACGGGCTTATGCTTTAAGGGAGAGGGTTTAATCCATGGCTTGTGGTACCGGCCTATGGACTCTTTAAGAGAATGAGGGAAAGGTGCCCTCTTCTGGGAAGCAGCAGCACTGCAGGTACACCATTTGGCTACAGACTGTCATCATGTTGGAAACAAAGGGCCCTTTCTTCTGGTGGGGTCAGGTTCCTGCCACCACCCAACGCAGGGGGCTTGGCAAGTGGAATGTCAGTTGGGTTTTGCCCTGTTACTCCCCACTGCTGGGCACCTTTGTGGAGTGCACGAGCTGTACAAACTTACAGAGCAGCCTTAGTGAACATGGTCAACTATGTAAATACAAACAGAACAGATGAGGGTTTTTCAGCTCTTTAATACAAGCATCTCAAAGCAACAGCTATTATTCCCCTAAAAGTGTACACTGAGACATATATATTCCAGTTCGAAACATTGCACTGCTTTTGGATTTTTCTCACTTGCTTTTTAGTTAAAGAGAAGAAGACCCAATTTGGGTTTTCAATAAGAAATAAATAATAGGAAGTCTGAATAGGAAGGTCTTATTATTACATCTGGTAACCAAAAGTGGATAAAACTCCCACTGGTATGTACAGTTGAAGGTCACTGCCCACTCAGGTCCAATTTTCAATAAGTTGTCTTTAAAAGAAAATTAAGCAAATTGGGCATTTTTCTGTGTCTCACAAAACCAGGTGGTGGTGAGAATTCAAGATGACAATATACAGAAAAGTGCTTTTAAATTCTGAAGACCTACAGAAATGTCAGTTACTTTAATCTGCGAACTAGCCAGTGTCAAGCTTAACAAGAAACCATGAGTGGCATTCCTGTTCAAGCTAGGGAAAAGAAAATATCAGAATGCTTTCTATCCTCACTCTTATATAACACTGCTAAGAAACTACTATCAATCCAGCAAAAGAAATAAAATAGAGTCATAAAAAAAATTGGAAGACAGAGGTAAAATTATCATATTTGGGGGTTGAGATGACTGTATAACTGGAAAACCCAGGAGAAGCAATGGGAAAACTTGTAAGTAACAGAAGAATACAACAAGTTGGCTAGGTACAAGATTAATATATAGAAATCATAGACTTCATAGATACAGTCTGTAAAAGTGAAAATTGAACAGATCCTATGTACAACAACTAAAAGTAAATAAAAATAAGTACAAATCCATGCAAAGAAAGTTAAAAAGAATAGAATGGAGGGATTCAAAGAAAATCTAAACCAATACTCAGTTCTTGAAAGGGACTATTCATCATTATAAAGATGTTACTCTTCCCTAGGACCCATCATTTACATTTTCATTCTGGCAGTGGGAGACGAGATATCTTGAAACACTTAAAAATGCTGGATAAAATCGAACACATATCCTTTTAAACGAATACCTCAAAATCTCAGGTGCAAGAACAAAGGAGGGAACTGCAAAGCAATGGGTTGATGCTATGGTCAAGCTGGCATAGAGAGGCTGGGGTAGACTGAAGGAGAGGTTATTGGTTTCCATAACCAAAACCAGGTTTCAGCACTCCTTGGGAATAGCAGGTTGCTGCCCAATGCCATGGCAGGCCATGCCTGTAAGGTAGGAAGTTGTAATTGTGTCCATGCATAAATCTGAACCCTTGAAGGGCTTCACAGTTAGTGAAAGAACACACAGAAAACATTTTTCTTGACAACACCCTGGGATTTGAATAGGATAAGAGGCCTCCTTTGATCATTTATCACGACAGGCTATGGCCCATGAAGGTCTGGGGTCAGCATTTACACTGCCCACATGGTCCAGGAAACCCCAAGCTGAGCAATCATCAAAAATGTTGACCTGAGCCACTGAAACTCTGGCTGCACCTGGCAGATCCTTCAAGATAAAGCTGTTCTGTAGGGACACAACTTTGACCCAGGCACATAGTATTCGCACAATTAAGCCCCCGATGGAGATAAGTTTACAGTCCAAAATTTCACAACACATGATAAAAATCTTCCATGAGAATGAGTTAACAGACACATCATATAGGGTTATCAGAACACTAAGAACTTATGCTGTAAGCTTAATTGTGTCTCCTCTAGTCCCCAGATTCATAGTTGGAGTCCTAAACCCTAGTACCTAAGAATGGGACTGTATTTGGAGATGCAGTCTTCGGAGAAGTAGTTAAGTTAAATGAGATCATAAGGGGGGCGCTTAATCCAACATGACTGTTGTTCTTTTAAAAAGAGGAGATTAGGAGATAGACACAAACAGAGGGAAGACCAAGTGAAGACACAGAAGAAGACGGCCCGTGAAGACACAGGGAGAAGATGGCTGTCTACAAGCCAAGGAGAGAGGCTTCAGGAGAAAGAAACTAACACTGTCAACACCTTGATCTCAAACTCGTAGCCTCTAGAAGTGTGAGAAAATTAATTTTCCGTTGTTTAAGCCACTTAGTCCATGGTACTTTGTTACGGCAGCCCTAGCAAACTAATACAACTAACTACATACAATAAAATGACAGACACTAACATAGAAATCTGTTAAAAATATTAGAAACCATAAACAAGGAATAAGATGCTGAAAATAAGAAAAGAACTCCTGCTGAAAAAAAACAAAAAACAAAAACAAAAGTGAAAAGCACTAAAGAAGTACTTCATCAAGAAGGAAACTGAATTCCAAAGGAAGAAGTGGGGTGTAGAAAGCAATGATGAGCAAAGAAAGCAGTCAACTTGTGTGCAAATCTAAGCAAGTGTCTGTTGTTGGATTAAAAAAGTGACCACTAATTTGGGGAATGTAAAACAAGATGGCAAATAAGACATTGAACAAAATAGCATGTAAGACAGGAGTGGAGCAAAAGCTTCCTAAGGTCCTTACATTTGGGGGAATGAGTTAGAGATATTAATTTTGTTTAGATTTTGTGAAGTCATATACACATATTGAAAATTAAAGGGAAACTACTAAAACAACAGATAAAGGCTATGTAATTTCCAAAATAAGTAGAGAGGGAAAATAGAAGAACAAAATAAAAACAATAAATCCACTAGCAGGGAAGAAAAAAAAAAGAAACAGAAAAAGCAAAGATCCTAACATAGGAAGAACTCAGTGTAGAATTGCCTGCTTCCCTCTCGTGTAGTTCATGACCCGGTGTTCCTTAACCCTCGGGAAATAATGGGGTAGACCATGTGTACAGCTCCATGCTGGAGCATTTCTCCCACCAGTGACTTCTATGGGTGATCCAATGACCACCTACCAGCAACAGTCCAGCCAGCAGGCATCAGACGGGAGCAGGACGCCCTGAGTCATCAGAGGAGACTGTTGCTAAGATGTGAAATTCCAACCCAACCTGCCTCTCCATCAACAAGGGAGTGTCTCTGGGGAGAGCTGCCTGCACTGCAGAGTCACCCTTGCAAAATCCATAATCAAATTCAAAGATGAATGGACAATAGTTTTTACAACAAGCACCCGTTAATTTTCAAAGAGAAAAATAAGTTTAAAAAAATCTCGAAAACGAGTGAAAACGAATCATGTCACCCCCTCTCTCATTCTTCCTCTTTTTCTGCTTGGAAGGGAGAGAAGAGAAACGTGTGTCACTTTATCTAATATTCAACATGTCTCTGCGCACAGATATTCCAGCAGTGCTGGGCCACAGTTCTGCCTGATGTTTTCCAGGCTTTGTAGGAAATACTTGACAAATTGGCTTGATATACTCTGGAATCATAGCACAGACCTGATGCCTCTTGTGAAAATATGTAATCCCTAAGGGTACCGGAGATGAGACTTACTAAATTCATATTTTCCACCCAAATCTTTCCTTAGGGGTTCTCCATGAGGCTGGACCAATGTTCCTAGCCCACCTGATCTCAGGTGTATCTAATTAATCACAGGAAGACTTATACTGTTATTTAATCCAACAGGATTGGTTTTTGCCTTGCACATTTTCTCTGTGGATCATGATTTGATTTTGAAACTTCTCACTTTGCCGTTTCCTTCTTTGATCAGCTTATAAACTACTTGAGGACAGGGACTACGTTTTGCATTTGTAGCCCACGTATGTCCTTGAGCAGGGCTGGCCCTCCCGCAGGCAATTTACCTAACTTTGCTGAATTTTCTCGATAATGCTAAACAGAGCACTTAAGAAATTAATGCTGGTTGTTATTAGTTTTATCCACCACTAAGCTTGGAAGTAATTAGACCATGCTTCACGGTCACTCTTAGACACTTGTTGGCTGGTGACCAAAGAGTGGGGATGGGAGAGAAGCAGCAAAATCAAAAGTTATTAAATAGCAATTGGAAGCAGCAGGGGCAGGGGGAAGTCAATAAAGAAGCTGGAATTATTATTTTAAATTATTTTTGAATATTTACAGGGTTTTTTTTTTTTTTTTTTTTTAGTGCTTCCTATGGCAGTCTCTGCAGAAAATTAAATCAGAGAAAGAACAGTTACCTTTAGACATGAGGTGATAGGAAGCCAACTCACAGAACTACCAAGAAGGCAGTGTCAGACATGTGGTGAAAGTCCTTTGAGTTTCCTGGAAGTCCTATTAGGATTGGTTTTTTGTTTGTTTGTTTCTGTTTATTAGTGGGCTTGTTTGGCTGTTACCTAGAAGACATCTACTTCAAAGCTAGCTCAAATATTGTCTTTGTAGAGTCTTCCAGGTGACCCTCCAAACAGTGAATCCCTGTTTCCATTTGACTTCATTCATATCCCTGCAGCACGTATCATGGTGTCCACAGTCAACTGCTAAAATTTAACTCCAGCCCTGGACAGAGCACACTTGAGGAAAGTGATCATGTTTATATCTCCACCCTGTATAGTGGCCCTAATAATAATAGCAACTTTTACTATTAATGAGATATCATTATATCACAGGTTGCTATGGTGTGAATGTTTGTGTCCCCCTAAAAAATCATATGTTGAAATACTAATCCCCAAGGTGATGGAATTAGGAGGTCGAGACTCTGGCAGGTGATTCCATGGTAAGGTCAGAGGCCTCCTGAACGGGACTTTGCCTCCTATGAGAGCAACCCCACAGAGATCCCTCTCCACTTCTGTCATGTGAAAATACAAGGAGAAGTTTGGACCTGGAAGAGGGCCTCAAACTTACACCCTTATCTTGGACTTCCAGCCTCCAGAACTGTGAGAAATACATTTCTGCTGTCCATAGGCCAGCCTGTCTGTGGGCTCTGGTTAGGGCAGCCTGAACGGACTAGGGCAGATGCTGTGATAAGTGCTTCACATTCTTTACAACAGTTCATCTTCACAAAACCTTTGCCAAGTAGTTATTATACCCCTTTCACAGATAAGAAAACTGAGGCTTAGAAACATCAAAGTGGGCTTGTCCAGGCCACACCGCTGGAAGGTCATCGCACCAGGTGGACTAACCCCAGAGTCCATACTCTTTTTCACGATGGTAGACAGTAGTGGTTATTATACTCCAATGTGCGTCAGAATCTCCGGGGAGCTCGCTGAGAATGCAGATTTCCAGGCCCCGCCACCTGTGGTGATTCTGATTCAGGTTTGGTGTAGGGCCCCAGAATCTGCATTTTTAACCATCAGCATCCTCTCTCTAGGCAATTCTGATGAAGTTTCTTACAAAATTCTCGAGAAACAATACAATACTGTTGTTTGTGCACCAGACACTCCGTGATGGTCAATAAGTGGACATAACATTTATAGACATTTATACAAGATAAGCACGTGACATTCTTTTTTTTTATTGAAGTATAGTTGATTTACAATGTTGTGCCTATCTCTGCTGTACAGCAAAGTGACTCAGTTACACACAAATATACATTCTTTTTTATATATCCTTTTCCATTATGGTTTATCACAGGATACTGTATATAGTTCCCTGTGCTATACATTAGGACCTTGTTGTTTATCCATCCTAAATGTAATAATTTGCATCTATCAACCCCAAATTCCCGTCCATCCCTCTCCCTCCCTGCCCCCCCCCCCGCCCTTCGCAACCACAAGTCTGTTCTCTACGGCATGTGACATTTTTGCATCTGTTTCTACAAGGGTAAAGATGAAGAATTACAATGGTGAGACAGATTTAGGGACCTCTATGTCAAACACAGTCAAAGGGGTTTCTTTATATCAGGACCTCTCAGAGCTTTTAATATAGGCAAAATATTAAAGGCAAAATATAGCCTTTTTTCAAAGTAATTTGGTCATGGATCCCATTACTTCTTTTTCTCTTACATTACCTCTTTTAAACTGTATTAACAGTTTGGAAAGCAGTGTCTTAGAAAATAAATTAATGATAATAGCTTGCATTTGTATGGAGCTCTACAGTTTACAAAGAGCTTTCACATGCATCATTATTGCCTTTTTCAGGGTTGCATGCAAGAGTTCAGAGAAACTATCAGTGGTTTGTCCAAGACGAAGGAGCTTGTGTGAGCAGAGTGAGGGTCAAAACTGAGTCTTTGGGGCTTGGTGTCCACTGTTTATCCATGCCATCATAGCAGGTACCTTCTTATATAAACTTAATGCTTAATGGAAGCAGTGTAGTAAAGTGAAAAACCATCTACCTTTCTTTGCCTCCGTTTCCTCATCTGTAAAATAAGGCAGTTGGAACAAATTTAAGAGAGGTGCCTTGTCCAAAGTCAAATAACTATCTTCTGTAGCATGGCTGAGTTTGTCATCAATTTTCTCAACTCCTTAACCAGTTCAATCCATTTGCCCTGAACTATAAGCCAGCAACAGTGCTAGGCACTCTGGGTGCCATACAAAATTAGGCACGATTCCTTCTTTGACATATTATGTCTCCCAGAACGTGCTGGTAGAAATTTTTGTGCACAACTGTCTTCTAAGGCCAGAGTGCCACGCCCTTTTGTACCTCCAACCTGCCATCTCCTGAAAAAACAAACAAAAAAAACCCAGACAACAGAGCACTGCCTTGAAATGTCACCAATGTCCTTGCGGTCAGTGCCACATGGCCATGCCTGAAGGTCTTAAATCTACTGTTACTCAACAGCAAGGCTGGAAGTCAGTCAGCTTCCCTCTGGTAATAAAAGCTATTATCTGACTTTAAACATTTCAACTTTCCTCCCTACTTCACAGTTCACAGAGCACCCCTCTGATGCAGAAGGATTTTTTATTTAAGAGGAGATATAAGACATGTTTTTCCACCTCTTGATGGCTTCCTACTTCCTATAAGCTAAGAAATGGTGATTCTGCAACACAGCCTTGCTAATTGCTCACGTCTGTTAAGATGTCAGTGAACTGGGTGTCTTACTGCCCTCCTCCCAACTCCATCTCATGGCTCGTCTGGCATTAGCGCTGCCGGAGCCTGGGTTAATATGTACGCCATGCAACTCATTAGTTGCACATTAGTATCAGAGCCAGGAATCAATATGATGGAGCCAACAATGTGTTGGAACTTGGGTCAGAGTCTCAGCTGAGGACCCCTCAAATGCAGAGGCCAGCAGCCTGGCGTCGGCTCCACAGCCCACACCGAACACATCGTGCTCCCAGGAGCCACTGGGGAGGACGACAAAGATGGGGCCTCATTAAAAATTGAGGGGAGGAAAAAAATCCCTTTGCAGGACCCACGAGACTTCATGGTTATTCATCTGCCCTTCCACTCACATGAAGAATTTATTAGGATTATCACCTAAATGAGAGAGTGCTGAACAGTCAAGTGCTATTATCATAGTTCCAGGAATCAAATGCCATGCATCAGGGATCCAAGTGAAAGTTTTAAGCATGTCTCTTTAAATCCAAATGTTATTTTTATCCTCTGAATAACATAAGCTGGCTTCAATCTAACGGAGGTAAAATTATTAAAGCATGTGTTTCTCTCCCATTCCCTCCCTCCTTCCCTCCGTCCCTCCTTCCTTCCCTCCCTCCCTCCCTCCTTCCTTCCTGTTTCCTTCTTTCCTTCCTACCAACTTCCTCCTTAAATGGATATAGTAATAAACAGCTCTTTAAAAACCTGTTCTTCCAGATTGGGGCCTCTCAAGCCATCCCCTGTAATGCATCATTTGGCACACAAATACTGCTCACACATCTCCTATCACCTTTTCCTGGAGGACAACAAACCCTAGCAGGACCAGAAAAATTGTATCAGAAAAGAAAGGCTTCGTCAGACCTCCAAATCCGTCATGTTTCAAAGTAATTATTTAATAGGGCATTTTTGGGTAGGACCGTCTTGCTATTACTAACAGTTTCCCTTTCTTTAAGAGTAGAACAAGGAGGTAAAGACTCCCAGCAGTTGGTACTTTAGAGATGATTACCTGACCCTACATGGATATTTAAAATTAGCTTGATTTTTGTAGCTCTGGTTTGAAGAAGAAAAAAACCCCGAACACTCCATGTTTAAAATTACGGTGCATGCAGTGCTCATATTTTCATAAAACCTCTTAAAAATGAAAGGTCAAACGAATCATTCCAACACCGAGAATCGGCTTTCTTGTCAGCACAGTTCGAAGAGTAGCTTTTATTTTCAACGATCACACCTTTTTTGGGCAGAATCCCAATAAGCACTTTTCACCATGACAACCATGAGGCGTGCACAACATCTCCGATTGTGCCTGTGTTCTTCCTGAAAGGGAATGTGTTTCCTGCAGAGCAAGGATGTCCCCACCTCTAAACTGGGCACACAGCCTTATGCGCACTCATTGAGAGAACAGAACTCAACTCTGCTCTGGTAGTTAGATGGAGTAGAATCAGTGAGTTCTCAGGAATGTCAAAGGAAATGAAGACGAAATCACTATGAAGCACGAAGCAAATATTTAATTCTACTTATGGTCTGAATGTTTCTGTCTCCCTAAAATTCATATGTTGAAAACTAACGGACAAGGTGATGATATTATGGGATTGGGCTTTGGGGGAAGTGATTCGGTTGTAAGGACATGGAATCTACATGAATGGAATCCGTGCCTTACAAAAGATATTCCAGAGAGGTCCCTGACCCCTTGTCCTTTCCCCCATCTGAAGACACAACAGTAAGTCTGCAGTCCAGAAGACAGCCCTCACCTGACTATGCTGGCACCTTGATCTTGGACTTCCAGCCTCCAGAGCTGTGAGAAATAAATTTCTGTTGTTTATAAGCTACCCAGTCTATAGTGTTTTGTTAAAGCAGCCCAAACAAAACAAGACAATTGTTTATTTATTTATTAAAAAAAATTTTCCTGGGCTTCCCTGGTGGCACAGTGGTTGAGAGTCCGCCTGCCTATGCAGGGGACACGGGTTCATGCCCCGGTCCGGGAGGATCCCACATGCCGCAGAGCGGCTGGGCCTGTGAGCCATGGCCGCTGAGCCTGTGCACCTGGAGCCTGTGCTCTGCAACGGGAGAGGCCACAACAGTGAGAGGCCCGCGTACCGCAAAAAAAAAAAAAAAAAAAAAAAAAAAATTCCCTTTTATTTATTTATTTATTTATTTATTTCTGTTTGGGTCTTTGTTGCTGCGCACGGGCTTTCTCTAACTGCGGTGAGTAGGGGCTGCTCTTCTTTGCCGTGCTCAGGCTTCTCACTGCAGTGGCTTCTCTTCTTGTGGAGCACGGGCTCTAGGGGCATGGGCTCAGTAGTTGTGGCTCACAGTCTCTAGAGCGCAGGCTCAGTAGTTGTGGCTCGTGGGCTCTAGAGTTCAGGCTCAGTAGTCATGGCACACAGGCTTAGTTGCTCCTCAGCATGTGGGATCTTCCCAGGCTAGGGCTTGAACCCGTGTCCCCTGCATTGGCAGGTGGATTCTTAACCACTGCACCACCAGAGAAGTCCAAGACAATAGTTTATTATAACTTGTGTGCTTCCTGGAGTTGGGCCACCAAGGAAGAACACTTCTACGAGAGAGTGGAGTGTTCACTTCTAAATCTATTTTGGTACAATACACAAAGCCCTAGACTATACTTCATAAAAAGCAATATGCTACAGTACTCAATCTTTTTTAAAAAAAAAAGATAGTCCTGAAACAAAACAGAGAAGATGGCAGCGTGGGAAGATGCAGAGTTAGCGTCTCCCTACAACTAGGGCGCCTGCCTGCCGCTGGTGGAGAACTCTGACACCCAAGGAGGCGGAAGGAACCCCAAGGTGAACTGGTAGGATGTAGGGGGACTGAGGGGGGAGAAGTGGAGGCCAGACAGACTCAGCGTCCCTGAGGCGGGGAGATCAGGAGAGGCAGGTGGGAGGGACTCTCCGGGAGGAGAGGGAGAGAAGCAGAGGGCGATCACCTGGCCCACTTGGGCTGGGGAGCCTGCTGAGCTCCCAGGCCAGTCCCCTGCCCTCCAAAGCCCCTCCAGGCCGCGTGGGTCCTTGGGAGCATAGAAGGGAGGCCTGGGAGATCAGGAGAGGCAGGCGGGAGGGGCCCTCCCAGACAGGAGGAGCAGGAGAGGAGAGGAGGGCATTTGCCCCGCTCACTCAAGCCCAGGAAGCCTGATGGGCTCCCAGGTGAGGTCCCCTGTCCTCTGAGACCAGGGTGGGGGGCATGGCTGGGCCCCTTCTGTTCCTTCAGCCTAAGCCCCACCCCCCACAGGCCCCAGGGCCTTTCCAGCCCTGTGGGTCCTGAGCATTGGCCCCATCCCCTGCCCAAACCTCGCCACTGCTTAGACCCCACCCTCCACAGCCAAGGCCTCCCCACACCCCCCCTTTTTTTTCTTTTCCCTCCTCTTTTTTACTGTTGTGGTACTGATGTACCTTCCAGTTGTCGATTCATCTATATTTTTATTTTTATATTCTTCCTAACATATCTGTTAGTTTCCTAGTCTAATTCTGTTTTTTACTTTGTTATTTTTGTTTGTTTGTTTGTTTTTGTGGCCTCAGGCAGCTTGCGGGGTCTTGGGTCACGAGCCTGGGGTCTGGCCAAAGCTCCTGTGGTGCGAGCTCTCAGTCCAAACCACTGGACTAACAGAGAACCTCAGACTCCAGGGAATATTCATCAGAGTGAGGTCTCATGGAGTCCCTCATCTCAGGACTAAGACCCAGCTCTACCCAATAGCCCACAAACCCCAGTGTTGGAAGCCTCAGGCCAAACAACCAGTAAGACAGGAACACAATCCCACTCATAAAAAAAAAAAATGAGATGGCAAAAAAATATGTCACAGATGAAGGAGAAAGGTAAAAACATATGAGACCAAATAACTGAAGAGGAAATAGGCAATCTACCTGAAAAGAATTAGAGTAATGATAGTAGAGATGATCCAGAATCTCAGAAATAGAATGGAGGCACGACTGAGAAAATACAAGAAATGTTTAACAAAGATCTAGAAAAACTAAAGAACAAACAAACAGAGATGAACAACACACACGGCATCGGCCTTGCTTTGCATGTTTCCAACATCTATGAATTCCAATTATCATGGTTTAATTAAATAATCCCAGTCTCTCAACAACAAGGTTCAGATTTCAGTTACCATGGTGTATTAACCTCTGAGCCATACAGTAAGTCAATATTTTGCTGGAAGGACCAGTGCAAATCCTTTTTACTGCATTTAATAGACAATGTGTGTGTGTGTGTGTGTGTGTGTGTGTGTATACACAAATTATATTTGTGTGTGTGTGTGTATTCTAGTGTTCCTCTAACCTATCCTACCAAAGATAATTTCAGTCTTTGTAGGACAGGAGAGAAAAGATTTTAGTGTTGCTCTGTCGTGGTATGTAAATTCCCTCTGCTGTGGAATGAATGTTTCTGTCCTCAAATTTATATGTTGAAGCCCTAATGTGATGGTATCAGGAGGTGGGGCCTTTGTGAAGTGATTAGGTCATGAGGGTGGAGTGCCCAAGATAGGATTAGTGCCCTTATAAGAAGACAGCTAGCCCTTTCTCTCTCTCTGCCACTTGAGGATACAGAAGAGGACTGTCTATAAATCATGAAGAGGGCCTTCACTAGAACTCAACCATGCTGGTACCCTGATCTTGGACTTCCAGCCTCCAGAACTGTGAGAAATAAATATCTGTTGTTTATAAACCACCCAGTCTATGGTACTTTGTGATAGCCCAAACTGACAAAGACACCCTTTATTTTCATAAAGGCAAATGAAGGATTTGAGTTATTTTGACATGTCTTCTAGTTCTGAAACTGTGCTTTTGGTATGTAGTGGTGCTCTGACACGGGGTTCTGGGGGGGTCTCACTCATATGGACACTTGTTCCCTGGGTCCCTTATTAGCTCAGCGTAGTGGAGAGTTCTGAGCTGTGGAGTTAGAAAGAGGGGTTCAAACTCTGGCTCTGCCACTTTCTAGAGGAGTGATCTTAGAAAAGTTTCTTAACTTCTCCAAGTTTGCCTCCTAGGATAGGGATTATTTCAAGCACATTGCCTGAGACAGACTAGGCACATAATAAATACTAATTACCAGCTTCATCTCTTCCAACAACACCCTGGGGAGGCACAGGTCTATAAACCTGTCCATTTGAAGGAAACTAGTGGAAATGAGGAAAGCTGAGAATTGAACTTGCATCTCAGAGCTACCAACGGGGTATTTTTTTTTAATTGTGTTGTGTTTTTAATCTGACAAGAAATGTTTGCAAACTGAGATAACAAGGTAAAGCAAAGACAATACCCTACAAACTGAGCACAAAACAGAATTTAACAATTCTGCCATATCCCTGTTCATTATTGTTTTAAGTAGTGAGAGAGTCACAACTTTATTTTTTTCTATTTATTTTTTCTTTATTATTCTTTATTTTATTCTCTCTTTCTTTTCTTTTCTTTTTTTTTTTTTTTTTTTTTTTTGGCCTCTCACTGTTGTGGCCTCTCCCATTGCGGAGCACAGGCTCTGGACGTGCAGGCTCAGTGGCCATGGCTCACGGGCCCAGCTGCTCCGCGGCATGTGGGATCCTCCCGGACCGGGGCACGAACCCGTGTCCCCTGCATCGGTAGGCAGACTCTCAACCACTGCGCCACCAGGGAAGCCCTGTTCTCTCTTTCTTTTTCTCTTGTCTGAAATTGGACCATTGAAAACACCTCAATAATAACTGTAAAAAGATTAACTGAAGAAAGATGATTGAAAAAACTTGTTTGGGGCATATAATGCATTTTATTGTTCAGGGCAGGGATGAGCATTTATGGGCCTTTTGGGGCAACTGGAGCTTTTGCAAAGAGTTAAAAGGCCTGAGACTAATATGATCACGGGAAAGACTTTATATTGGTACACCAGGCCCATCTACAGGTGAGAGGGCACTCACAGGGGAAAGCAGTCCAGGACCTGTCACTGTGGTGTTGTTCACAGGACCGATGACAACAAGGAGACAAGGAAAACAGCCCCACTCAAAGGCGATTGCAGAGCTGACCTTGATTCTGTAGAGAGTTCAGGGAATGGTTGCCAGAATTCAAGGAAAGAATTAAATTGATTGCCATGAATGAGCTGCACTGGATTCTTTTAAAAATTAAAGAGAAAATGATATCACAGCATTGTCCCATTCAGTAATTATTCCTGCATCTTGACTTAAAGTGTGACCATAAATAAAACACCTTCCATTTTCTGGGTCCCAGAGTTCAGGCTACTGTAACACATTACCACAGACTGGGTGGCTTAAAGAACAAACATTTATTTCTCATGGTTCTGGAGCCTGGAAGCCCAAGATCAGGGTGTCAGCCTGGGGTTCTAGTGAGGGCCCTCTTCCTGGCTTGGAGAAGTCTACTTGCTTGCTGTATCTTCACGTGGTAGAGAGAGAGCGCTCTGGTGTCTTCATCCATTATAAGGGCGCCAATCCCATCATGGAGCTCTCCATCCTCATGACTTCATCTAAACCTCATTACCTCCCAAAGCCTCCACCCCCAAATTCCATTACATTAGGGATTAGGGTTTCAACTTATGGATTCTGGGGGGACACGTTCAGTCCATAGAGGTCACCTCTAAGTTCCCTTCTCTCTGATTTTTTATATGAAGATTTCCTATTGCCACCAAATCAAATTCAAACCATCTGTCCAGCTTTCAAGATCTTCCATAACTGGGTGCCATCCAAGGTACCAGATTTGCTTACCACCTTCCTTCAGGATGACCTCACTTCCCTTTAGACCAGTCTCTGGTCTGCTCTCCCTACAAACTGTAAGCCGTCACCTCCACCTTTTTCTCATGCTCATTCTCCTCTCTTGGAGTGTACTGAACTCTCCCCATAGACTCAAGACCTAAGCATTTCTTGGGAGACATTCTTCTAGTCCCTGGACCATCTCACAATGAAGAATAATGTTAAATATAAAGTTTTCCTTCTGTGTAGTGTAGAGGAAGTTTTAGGGTTTGCACTGAACAGGATTTTAGAAGGGAAAATGTTGCTTCATATTGTTTTAGTTCATGTAAATGCCAGTTTTAAAAACTTGAAATTGAATATAATATGTACAAACCTTGTCCTAGAGCTACTGTTATTAATCCAAAAAAATCAAAGATTGACAGTATAGGAAAATACAAAGGATATCAATTTAAGTTAAATTACAGCTGAATATATATAGGATCATACTTTATATCTTTACAAATACCAATTGAATTCTCTGATATTTGTGATAATATAAGAAAGCCACAGTATTAAGGATTTGCCATTCATTCTAACATTTTGCTAAAAACCATTCATATGTCTACACACTAGGATTCAGTATTAAATATTTATTCAAAAAATTTCCAGTTTGCATTTGCTCCCTTGTACTTGATCTATGGTAATCTTTTAAGAAGTTCTGAAGATGAAGGCAATAAAAGACATCCTTGCCTCTGATAATTATCCATGATAACTCATTATTGATTGCTCTTATGGATAAAGTGCATAATACAATTTAAAGAAACATCTGTAATGATGATCTGAAATTACATCAAAAGAATAACAATATTCTAAAAGCAGAAAGCTTTTTATGCACCTTTATGACTGCTCCACAGGAATGCTTAATGTGTCTACTGATAATTTGGGATAAGCAAAAGGCATAAGCAGACAACTTATAAGTAAGAAAATGGAACCTTTGGAAAAAATGTCAATATCACTACTAATGACACAATATCATTTTTCAACTATCCAGATAGTAATGGTTTTAAATGGAGTTGGTGTTAAAAGAGATGAGAGAAAAGTACCTTCTAGAGTTGAGACCATCTCAATTACTTGCAAGGTAGAGGGATGTGTGTGTTGGACAGCCTCCTTTTGCCTCTAGATCCATGCTCCACCCTTTTCTGCCCTGGTTGGAGCCCTGGGAGTCTGACCCTAACAGAGCATCAGTGGGGCTCTCTTGCCTCTGGTTTCCAATCAGCCTCAGCCAATGGGAGACACCAGCAGGAGATCGGCAGGCAGGGATTGGCAGGGGTTATGTTTCTCTCCCGAAGACCATAGCTCTTAGTGGATGCCTTTTTCTATAGCTACAAGTCTTGCTAGTTTCAGGTAACTGCTCCTGTTCCTGGCCATTTCAGGTTAAAGGATGGTAGTGACCTCTAACTGTTGAGCTCTGGAGTGCTTCTCCATCCCTTACTGGTTTTCCTTGCCTCGGCCACACACCTTATAGATTATTGCTATGTTAAATCCCTTCCAATCATCCCTTTTGAGCTTGCCATCCACCTCCTGCTGGATCCTAAAGTATGCAGTACACTTCCATGTCCACTCCGGACCCTAACCAAGTGACGACATTTTTCATCCCAATCAACGCCTCCCCTTTTCCTTCTATAGCGAATGTCTATTGTTTTTGC
The DNA here is from genome assembly GCF_964341445.2 of Mesoplodon mirus. Classification (NCBI taxonomy): domain Eukaryota; kingdom Metazoa; phylum Chordata; class Mammalia; order Artiodactyla; family Ziphiidae; genus Mesoplodon; species Mesoplodon mirus. The sequence continues at coordinate 18,021,159 of NC_138992.1, read as the reverse complement.
TTTCCCAGAACCCATTCAGTCTTTTCCTTGCACAGCAGCCTAATTTTCCATTGGAGAACCACCTCCCTTCAACAAACGGGGCACATGGTTTGGATCAGGCTGATCTTAGGACTTTTGTGGGAACTATGAGAGCAAAGAGGTTTCTATTCACTGAAATAGCCAGTTACAAAAACAAATCAAAACAAAACCGCCCCCACAAGCATGGAACTCTTAGGCCAAGGAAAAGGGGGCTTGCTAGGGTATAAACCAACAAAGTGGACAGGGTACAAAGAAATGGAGAGGCAGGTCTATTATTATCATGTGAGTCCCTGGATCCCACCATGCCTGAAGCTTACCCTTGACACTGTAGTTATCAGAAGTGGTAGGTCCCCTTTTATGCTCAAGCTGAGTTGAGCTTTCTGTCACTTGCAACTGAAAGATCCCTGACTAATGAGACTTCTCCTAATAAAAACACATACATGTGGAGAGGGTTAGAGAACGACTTCTAAAATGCTATCATCCAGACCTGCAGTGTTGTTTTCATCAGGAATCCCCACACACGGTGTCACGAGAGACTACCTGTGGTTTTTGTTTATTATGATCTTGGTGCCACCACAACCTGCACTGTCCCTTTAGTCCTTTGAAACCTGTGAGAGATGGGACAATACCAAACCAAACAGCCCACTTTGTGTTGAACTTTGTGGCTGAGACCCACACATGAACTGATGCGAACAAAGGACAATAGTGGATAACTGCCGAATGCTGTGTTCAAGTATTATTTTCAAGTGCCATTGGACTGGGTCTTCTCAGATGACATGGTTCACTGGCAGGAAAGCTGTTATTGCAACAATCATTATTCCCATTTACCGCCTATTAGAATGTGAGTCACGGGGAGGTCAGACTGTCACCAAAGCCCAGTGTTCCTGAGCACTCAAGGTCAAGTTCAAGGGACAGCAATCAGATGTAAGGGCAATGGCAAAGGCTCAATCCTTTGAAATCGAGAGGAGGGTTAACTCCCAGGAGATTGCTGCAGTGAGTTTTACTATCTTCAACGTATCACACCACTTGCAAAAAGAAATCAGAGTGACAGTGTTACCATGACCCTAGGTCCTTTCCACAGCAGCTGTCCTCCCTAGGGAAAGACAGTGAGCGTTTTTTCATCTTTATACACCCCTCCCCGCTCCTGCTTAGCACCGCGCCTAGCACAAAATAGGTGCTCATAAATGATGACACATTCAGAGCCTGCTGGCTTAAGAATACAACTGAAAGATAATACATAAGAGTCAGCATGGAGTAGCTGCTTAAGAAATCCTTGCTGTTATTATTTGTAAATGCACCTACATTAACAAGCAGGTCCATCAAAACCCACACAAACCCTCTTTTAAGCAACAATTTCAACTTCCTTACTTCCCAAGGCGACAGCTGTGTTGTGAGTCTGAGTTATTTCCCCTGCCCTTCCTGTGTACATATGAGAATCAAACTGTCTGGTCACTTTCTCACTCATTCATCCATGCAACAGACAATTAGTGACCACCTGCATTTTGCCACATATTGGACTGTCTGTGGGGAATCAAGGTTGCTGAACACACAGCCCCTGCATAATGCAACGGAAAATCTGCTGGAGACAGATGAGAAATCCCAATGAAAGAATCAGCCTGTGGAATGAGGTACCTGACTTCAGTGGTTGCAGCAAGTGCTGGGAAAGCCTGGGGAAAATGCCTATGATGGGGGGAACGTTTTCCTTACCTTTTCTGCAAGCCAGCCAAGATGCCTGATCTCCCGGCTCCCAGAAATGCCCGTCTTCCCCAGCTGCTCTCGGACCTCGGTGATCACTCGGGTGAGCAGGTCACTGACGTTGCAATGGATGGCACTGAACCAGGCCTGGGCAGTGGCTGAGTCCTTGCTTCTGAGGATCACCATGTGCTTAGCATCTGGAGAGTGGATTTCAAGTTGCCTAGAGAAGCAAAAAGAGAAGAGTTGGAAGGTTCCCTGGCAGATCATGCTTCCTAAGTCCTGGGCCTCAAAGGTGAACTAATTCTTTGTTTTCTTTTCCTATTATACATTTTATTTTAATTTTTAGCTTTTCAATTAAGATTTTTGAATTTATTTTTCAATTGAATAAAAGATTCTTTATAGCGCTTTACAATTTTCAAAAGTTTCACACAGATGAGAGTTCATATAATTCCATAATAACCTTTTTCCCCACCTCCTACCTCTATATTGCCTCTCCCCGCTAAGTTGAACTAATTCTCTACTCTTACTTTTAACTTGTTTCCCATGGTTTACCTTAATGCCCCCATCATTCATTCATTCATTCATTCACTCACTCATTCATTCATCTATAAACATTGACTGTACTCAGGCATTGGTCAAGGTACTGGGGGCCTAGCTATCCAACCATCCAATCACCTGAATTAAGGATGTCTGGTTTTCCTGTTACTCAGCTGAGTGGCTTTTTAGTAGTATCATATTAAGACTTCCAAACTGTGAGCTGATATTAATTTACCTTACTTCTCAACCCACAGAGGATTTTTACAATATACTCACAACCTAGCTGCTGCTGCTGGGAAGTAGATTGAAATATCTACTCACTTGCTTAATCCTACTGCTAGGGTTAATTGTCAATTAGCATCAAAGACGACCAAACTGCATTCTTTAAGAATCCTGTCTGTGGCTCATTTCCCTACCACTTAATACTTGGACAAGTGTAGTGCAGGAGTGAGTTGGCTGAGGAAAGGGTAACAGTGGGGAGAGAGATGCATGAAAAGTGTTGTTTATTCATTTTTTTTGGCTGCATTATGCAGCTTGCAGGATCTTAGTTCTCCAACCAGGGATCGAACCTGGGTCCCCGGCAGTAGAAGCATGAAGTCCTAACCACTGGACCACCAGGGAATTCCCAAAAGTGTTATATTTAAAGTCAAATACCAAAGTTTATGCCAGAACTCCAACGGGATCACCTGAGATTCAGAGTGAGATCTACATACTGTAATTATGGTAAAAGGCAGAAATTCTAGACCGATCCTTTTAGTTTTCAACTTTTTGTTTTGAAATACTTACAGATTTATATGGCATTGCAAAATTAGGACAGAGAGGTTCAGTATACCCTTTACCCAGTTTACTCTGATGTTTCTATTTTACATAACTATAATACGATATCAAAATCAAAACTGACGTTGGTAAAACACAAGCGTATAGTTCTCTGCCATTTTAGCATGGGTAGATTCATGTAACCACCACTGCAACCAAGGTACAGAACCATTCCGTCACCACAAAGCTCTCCCCCCACTCGCCCCTCACAGTCACAAGTGCTGTCCTCCCCTCCACCATCCCAAGTCCCTGGCAACCATTAACCTGTTCTCCACACCTATAATTTTTAGACAGATAATTTTTATTGCAGAGAGAAAAGCATACATTTTATTTATTCATTCATGTATGTATACATGCAAATAAATAACATTTCTTCACTCATGTTTGCATTAGAAAGATACAGGCATTGGGAAATTCAAAACTAAATGAAATGAGCCATGTATCAATTTCCCTTCATCCCTCAATAATTATGCTAACATGAATTGAGTATTTACTATGTGTGTCAGGCAAAAATTTAAACCCTTTTATATTATTTTTTATAATTTTTGTAATATCCCTATGACTGATATTATTTACCTCATTTAACAGGATTAAAAAAAAAAACAAAACTAAAGTTTGGAGGGACAGAGAAAGAACTGACTCAAGGCCACAAAGTTGGTGATACTGGGATTCAACCCATGATGCTGAGGCTCAAAAGACCATGAATTTAAATACTGAATTACAATGCCTCTCCTTTAGACTGGATGACATCCAATAAGGGAGCATCCATTGTCTTCTACAGCTGTCTCAAGGCATCATCACCAACAAATATGCCCAACAGTGTCCTACTTAGCTCCTAAATTTAAAATAACAGTTTTGCAGATCACCAGAAAATTAGAAGTCCCAATGTAACCTGGCCTCATTTACATTTGAAACCAACATTTTAGAGTGAGTAAACCTTTTCTACCCATAAACTTAAATGATAGAAAAAGAATTATTTAAAAAGTAGAATATCTCTAGGGAAGTTTTAGCAATAATTAGCAGATTTTTTTCGGTAAGAAATTTGCAAAACAAGACTTCTCGCTAAGACTTCAAAGGTTTTATGTGATGAAACAGGGAATTTTTTAGGTGACGTGTTCTTATCCAGAAGAAAATACTCTCATGCCTCTGAGGCACTTTTCAAAGAAATGGGTGGTCAATCTAGGGTGAGTTTTCCTTCCCTCCCAAAGTTCTTACTCCTCAGTAAAGTTGAGTAGCCAAACACAAACTAGGATTCTCCAAAAACATTACTGAGAGCTCAACTTGCTTTTCAAATTATTCTATCAATACCCATCATTCTAGGAATTTAAAACATGCAAATATTTCTCTTAGAATATTTTCTTTTGAAGATCTGGATTTTTTTTTTTTCTTAATGACAGTTTGGGAAGCAGCCAGTAGCCAGGTATCACACATACACACACACACGCATACAAAAATGATGCCAGCAAAAAAGAAAGACTGAATAATTTCTTTGTTGGGTTGCCAGCATAACCAGAGGAAAGCTGGCCTGCAAACAGAGGTCCAGGCTAGTGAAGAGGAGGCCCATTTTCCCCATCATTTATCATTACTATTAATTTTTAAGTAAGCTTTTAAAGCATAACATATAGATAGAAAAGTGCACAGATTGTAAATGTATTTTCACAAAGGGAACACATTCCTGTAACCAACATTCAGATGAAGAAACAGAATAGTACAAGTATCCCAGAAGTCCCCTCACACTCCCTTTCCAGTTATTTTCCCCTCAAATAACCACTAGCAGAATTTCTGTCACCATGGATGACTTGTTTCAGGCAAAATGGGTGAGGTTTTGTTTGTCTGTTTTCATTTGTTGTTGCTGTTGCCTGCCCTATAGGGAGGATCTTGGACTGTTTTTGAGGCAAAGTTTAAATACCAGGTCCTATGCCTTTTTTTTTTTTTTTTTTTTTTTTTGCGGTATGTGGGCCTCTCACTGTTGTGGCCTCTCCCGTTGCAAGATCACAGGCTCCGGACGCGCAGGCTCAGCGGCCATGGCTCACAGGCCCAGCCGCTCCGCGGCATGTGGGATCTTCCCAGATCAGGGCACGAACCCACGTCCCCTGCATCGGCAGGCGGACTCTCAACCACTGCGCCACCAGAGAAGCCCCCCTATGCCTTTTTAGTGGTGGTTCTCAAAGTGTGACCACAGACCAGCAGCAGCAGAATCAGCTGGGAACTTATTAGAAATATAAATTCTCAACTCGTACCTGGACCCACTGAATTAGGAATTCTGGGAGTGAGGCCCATCAATCCCCCTGCAGGTAAATCTGACACAATTTAAGTTTGAGAAGGGTGCTCTATGGGGTCATAAGAAAAAAGCATTGAGCTTGGTTGTTTGCCAGGGTCCCCAGTGGCTGAGGTGAACATACTGAAAAGTGAACTGACCTCACCCCGCCCCATCAGTCTCAAAGAAGGAACAGAGAGGACACAGAATAGAGAGGCTTATGGCTTTTTATAGTCAAAAAAAGAAAGCAGCAGAAGTTCTCCATCAAAAGTATTCTTCAGGAAGCCCTGAGTAGTTTTTTTTTTTAATCATTTAATTAAATACAGATGTTTGGACCCCATCCCAGACCTATTAAGAATTTCTAGAGGTTGAGGCCTGGGTAAATGTTTTACATGTTCCACAAATTATATAGATTAAGGATCATGGCAGGCCTTTCTGAGCTCCAGCTCAAACCATCCCCCAAAGAGCTATGCCCGTAGGGGATTGTCACCAGAAGGGCAACACAACAGATGGCTCTTGGAAAGTGTATTAGTAATCCACTGCTGAGTAACAAATTCCCCCAGAACGAAGTGGCTTAAGACTCCAAACTTTTGGGACTTCCCTGGCAGTCCAGTGGTTAAGACTTCGCCTTCCAATGCAGGTGGTGTGGGTTTCATCCCTGGTCTGGGAGCTAAGATCCCACATGCGTCGGGCCCAAAAAAACAAAACATAAAACAGAAGCAATACTATAACAAATTCAATAAAAGACTTTTAAAAAGTCCACATCAAAAAAAAAAAAAAAAAAAACAACTCCACACTTTTGTTATCTCACAAAAGTTGCTTGAGTGTCTTCATGACATGGTAGCTGGTTTCCCCCAGAGAGCAAGAAGAAACTACTATTCCTTTTATCCCCTGGTCTCCAAAGTCATATACCATCAGTTCTGATTCATTCATTCTTTTTCTTTTTGATTTGAATTTTATTTTATTTATTTATTTTTATACAGCAGGTTCTTATTAGTTATCTATTTTATACATATTAGTGTATATATGTCTGATTCATTCTTTGTGTTGGAAGTAAGGCACTAAGTCCAATGCACACTCGCGAGGAAGAGTTAGGCTTCACTTCTTAAAGGGAAGAGAATCAAAGAATTTGGGGACATATCTTAAAACCACCACAGAGAGGCCTTGGATGAAGTAAGGTTCTAGAGAGTCTGTCCTGAATGTAAAGGGCGAGTGTTTGGGGTTGTGAATCAACAGCCTAGGAAGGGCTTACAGATTTGAGTGAAGAGGAAGACCATTCTTTCTGACAAAGCTGCAGCTTTGTCAGCTTTACAGATTCTATAAAGAGACAGAATGTGACTCAAGAGAGGGGTCAGTGTCAACAGGGGGATGAGAAAGAGCCTTTCACTGACAGCATATGGGAGCAGCATGAAATCACCATAAAATGATAGTGGATGAAGAATTGTTGGCTCGTCTGGCACAGAAATGATGTCAATTATTTGTGCAATGAATAAATGAAAGAATTCAGTGATCCACATTCACTTCTCCCTAAACCCAAAGGGGAAGGAGGAAGAAGAGTACCAACCTTTTCTTTTAATACCAATGTACTCTACACGCTAAAGCAAACAATAAGTAGCTGGTAGCACGAAAGTCCCCAGAACTTCTGAAAGACAACTCAAGATTCAGGTCAAGGTCATGGAGTGACTATGTATATATATGGTTACTTATCACACTACCTAGCACAAATCTCAAACACGCACACTTTGGCTTAATTTGTCATTTAATCTTATTTTGCCAAAATGTAGATGTACCAGGTGCAATGCATGTCTTGGAGTATAAGGAGAGAAAGAAATCTTATTCCTGGGCTGGCTGTGCAGTAGTTTTTTCAGTAGCCCATTTTTAAAGAAAACAATTTAAAACACATGTGTCAGGAGGTAGCTGTTAAGCATATAGATTTTGGGGTTCAGGCTGACTTTAAAACTTGTTGGCTGTGAGCCAAGTTCCTTAACCTCCCTAAGCTTCAATTTTCTTATCCGTAAGATGGCTCAGTCTTGCCTCTCAAGATCATTGAAAAGACAAAAATGAGATAACATATGCATGGGATATCACAGTGTCAAGCTAATCTTGATCAATTCTGGTTTGCATTCTGGTTTACAATGAAGAGTCTTCCCACATTTGCATACAAGATGGTAGTGGTCCCATGAGGCAAGGAAGAGTCCTCCAGGGTGGGCCCTGAGACTCTTTTTCAGAGTACTTGGACTTGAAAAATGCAAGCCCCAGGAGAAACTAAAAAGTTATACAAGGGCTATTTCTAACATCTTGGGATGGAAAAAAATAACTTTGGGGAGAGATGCATGAGTTTCTTGAGAGATTCTGGAAGATTTGGGGCAAACCTGATTCTACATTATCCCTTATCCCATATACCTAATTTATTCCACCTAAAAGGACTTTATGAGGCTTATGTTGAGTTTTAGCCATAACTAGAGCTACAACTATCTGTTGAAGTCCTTTTGCTTTCTGAACTGCCTGAGCTAACCAGTGACTCTGGGGGTGAAAAGAGATGTGGAATTGTTTCATCTTACTTAAGTATTTTGCTGACAAACTACCCCAAAAGAACCATTTTGTAGGGTCAAATATTTCAGGTAACTCATTCTTTAAAAAGGCATTTTCAACTGCAACAATTACCTCATCCATTTGTAAAGGAGAGATAAAGATGAGGAAATAAAGTAGGAAGAGGGGAGGTGGCCGGGATGGGGGAGAAAGAAAAGGAAAATAAGAAAAACTCAGGGGTGGAAAAATAACTAAGCGGTGTGTAAAAATGGCACTGTGGTTGGGTGGCTGAAGTCATGAGAGTCAGAGAACCAAAAAATGCCTGATACAGTGGAAGTGAAAAATGCACAGGGCAGACAGTGAGAGCAGTATCATATCATTAATGTAAAAATGATCCATATAAATGTTTGTAAATGTGGAGACTATGCCTGGAGAGGTGTACAGGTAGGTTCAGTTAGGAGGGAAATTGAGTGACAGGACAAGATAAGAAGGGAAACTTTCTCTGTTTTAAAAAATTAAAAAAAGTTTTTATTTCAAAAAAAATAGTTCTATGCTAGATTTTACATATGGAGACACATATACACATTTAATAACAGAAGAGGTACAATAGTCCCCCAAAGCCAATTTCTGTAATCGAAGCCATATCTTCACAATAGAGATAGTACCAAAATATGTTTGCAAGCCACATAAAAACACAGCCACATTATAAAAATTGTCTTATTGGCCTGCCTGAATACAAATGCCAACAAGCAACTGAGAACACAATCAATCCTTGCAGAATGTTAGAACCAAAATGAATCAGCAAACCCACTCACTTAAGAAGGGAAACTTTCACTGTATAACTCTGTATTTTCTGAATTTTGTTCCATGTGTACCCACTGTGTATTCACTGTATTTGAACAGAAGAGGAGGAGGGGGGAGGGGGAGGGGAGGGGGGGGAGGAGCCGGACTGGCCTGTTGGTTAAAACAACATTGTCCCAAAGCCCAAGCTCTGTCATTTATAAACTATGCTTCCTATGGACATCTGTGGTTCTGTCTGCTTAGTTTCTACTCCCCCCTTTTCTGGTAACAGGCTTTACTTCCACTCTCAGTCTATGTGATTTGGGGGCTTGATGGGTTAAAGGTTGTAGGTGTGATGCAATTTGGCCAAGGAGTTCCAGGCCCAGGATTTCTTCAGGAGTCATTGTTAAGATGATGTTTTTCTCTCATCATATACACAGAAGGAACAGTTATAATCATGGATCTGCTGATGGCCATCTGGCCATCAAGAGGGGTGGTCTGCCTGCAGATGAAGCCAATACAGAGGAAAGCAGAGCTGAAAGGTGAGAGACCTGGATCCAGCCATACCTGACACTGAGCATATCCTTGTATTTTCTTCCATGTTCCCCTTTTGCAGAAGCCAGTTTGAGCTGTGTACTTTTCAAACACAACTACAAGTCCTGAATCAAACACAGATCACAAATAGGTCACAGTTTCTATGAGCCTTGAGTTTCTTTATTCCTATAAAACAGGGATGATGATGATGATGATGAAAGTGATAATGATGATTATAATGAAAGTGATAATAATAACCTTCATGGGGTTATTACTAAGGACCCAAATGAGATAATAACTGTGAATGTGCTTCGTGATTGGTAAATCCTGATGTTAGCAGTTGTCATTTAAGCTTTTGGCATTTTAAGACTGTATTGTTGGCTCAGTTGCTGGAAAAAGAAACTATATTAGTGGATGCAATGCTTTTATATTATCTGGACCCATGGGCACATATAAGCAAGTTAGCTCTCTCTTAGCTAAACTATTAGTAAAGAGACAGTCATGCCTATTAAAACAGAAAATCCTAGTAAATCTCTTGGGTTACAAAATGGAGTTGGGAACATGCAGTGATTTCTTTACACATGCATGCAAAAAATATGCTGTGAGTATTTGTGAGTTTTCCAGACACTCACATGTGTGTTGGGTGCTGCAGAGAAAAGTAGAATGCATGGTCCCTGCCCCCAAGAAGCTCACCATGTGTAGATGGTTGAATAGTATCTCCCCCAATTCATGCCTATCCAGAAACTCAAATATGACTGATTTGAAAATAGAATCTTTGCAGAAGTAATGAAAGTAAGGATGATAATGAGATGCTTATTTTATTAATCTACCCACTGGATTAGGATGGGCCCTAAATCCAATGAGAGTGTCAGTATAAGAGACAAAAAAGATACACAGATACACAGAAAAGAAGGCCTGGTGATGATGCAAGCAGAGACTGGAGTGAAGCATCACAAGGCCAAGGAATGCCAAGGATGGCCTGGAATGGTTTCTCCCTCACAGCCTCGGGAAGGAACCAACCCTGCCAATTCCTTGATTTCACACTTCTGGCCTCCAAAACTGAGAGAGAATATATAAAATTCTTTTCTTTTAAGCTTTCAGTTTGTGCTCATTTTGTTATGGCAGTCCTAGTAAACTAATAAACCATGGAACCATCTTCCTGTGCCTAGTTGAACTGGGACTGCACTAATGTTTAAAATATATGGATGCTTAAAGCCAAGACAGATTTTTCATGATATCATGTGAGTCACTACATCCACCCATGCCTGTAGTTGGAGTCACCCCCTTGAACTTCCTGGTTTCCCTTTTTCATTTAAGTAGTTTGAAGTTGAATGTCTGTCACTTTCAAAGAAAACAGTCCTTAACTACTTTTTCTTCCTGTCTTCAAGATGGTCTTCATAAAATATTTAAAGTTAATTTTTCCTGGGTTTCTATTACTATTTATGTTTATGTTATTTACTTGCTACTTGTTACTTACATTTATATACATGCACATCTTCTTGTAAACGAATAATGTTTTGAAATTTAAGAAACTGAAAATGAAATTATTATAGAGAAACTTGGAAAAATCAGCTGCTACCCTCTGTTCAGTTAAAACACGGTATTTTACCGTGGTTTTATTTTGTATAGCTCAGTGTTTTATTACAAAGTAAACACCCATTTAACCACTACCAGAACAAGAAACAGAATATTGCCAGCACCCTATATATATGTGAATGCTTAAAGGAACTTGTAAGATGCAGACCACTTAAAGCTGTGGCAATCCTGCTTCCATTCCAACACATGTTGGTATTAAAAAATCTTCTCCTTGGCAAAATAATCTTACTCCTACTCACATTCAATTCTATAACCCGAAAAAAAAAGGAAAGTCTTCTAAAATGAGACACATAGATAAAGCACCCGGAAGCATGCTGGCTCACAGTAGGTCTATACGCAGTAAACAGACTGAGGGGCTTCCACTTCCTCCTTGGTGTAAAAAAAAATAAATCTAGACAACTTCTTTGAGAGCTGATGATTCCTACATTTCTGGAACTGGGGGAGGAGGAGGGAGGGAGGGAGGGAAGGAGCAATAAAGTCAGCCTGGCTGATTGGAGCTATTTTCAGCAGGCCAGTCTTTTCTAACTCCTGTTTTGTTCCCCAGTTGAACTGACCACTGCTTGATGAATTGTGTTTATCTTTATTCAGCGATAAAGTTCTCTTTTAATTCCCTACTGAATAGAAATATTTAGGGCAATGCCACAGCTGTGTTTATTCTCACACTCCACCACAGTTATGTAAATACTGCCTATGGAACTATTTCTGATAAAGGCCCATACCAACCCCGAGGAATTATATGCTCACTCTAGATGTCTGCCAAGATGAGCCGTTTCCATGCAGCTTGGCAAGGCCTATGAATGATATCACAGCTTCTCAGAGATCATTTGGCAAACCTCACACTAAAAGAGTCATTTTCCTCCCCTCTCACTCTCTCAAAGGCTCTCACAGAGCCAGATAATATTTCCCAGCATCCTCTACTTCCCCTGTTTAGAAACACAAGGCTGACACACAAAACTGAAGCCTCCTAACACAATATTAATACATAAAACATAACTTGCAACCTGGCAACGAAGGTTTCAAGTGACCTTTCCCCTCCGATGTGAGGCTGGAGAAAACACAGACGAAGGTGGTGAGTAGGAAGGTGGCCTGTGGACTTGCAGATCTACAGGGAATCAAGGGGAACGCAAACCACATGGTTGTTTACTGTTCCACAAATCTGTGACTCTGGTGGTCGATAAAAAATTTCCCGACAGACAAATACATGGCAGACCTTTAACAGTGGCTACCCCTAGATAGTGGAATTCCAAGGCATTTTTATTTCTACTTTTCTGCTTTTCTAAAATTTCTAAAATCTTTTTGCAATGTAATCAGAAAAAAATACTAGAAAAAAAGTTGAAGAAAACGAATGCTTGCATACCTTCTGCGATATGTCGTTAGTGAAACAATTCACTAGAAAAAAAATAGTCTTCTGTGAAAAAGGCAACACTAAAGAAAGAGGTAAAATACGGCAGTAATAATATTCAAAATGAGGGTGAGTATTTGTCCTGTGGGGATGTAAACTCCACCATCAAACGAGTTCACTTTCCTCCTTTTATCTTTACCACTGTCCTATGAGGGGAATGGTATTAATGTGTCTACATCACAGATGAGAAGATTGTGCCTCAGAGGGGCTAGGCTTGTCCAATCTCCCAGTTAGTAAGAGGCAAAGCTAGAACTGGAACCCAAGTTCACCTAACTGCAAGGCTTGTGTCTTAGTCATTATGTTCCATTTAGTAGGACGTTTGTAAAGCATGGTCTGTTGCTTAAAAGAGTAGAGAAGAATTTTCACGCTTTGCTCAATATCTTTTGAACACCCTTCCTGTGTATTTGGAAAGTTTTCCAAACTCTGAACTGAGCTTCCCCAAAGTAGAAGCCAGAATTCCAGTTCTCAGCCTTCCTCACCGCTAGGGCACCGAGCCACTCACTCAAAATGGCAATTCTGAAGGAGGCAATGGGAGAAAGTAGGTGAGTACAGGATCCATCCTTTGGCAGGTACAGTGGTGGAGGCACCCCGCTCTTAATGGCGGCAGTGGTAGAGCTCGGCCAGTGCCAGCTGTCACAGGTGCAAGCTGAGGCAGCTGTGTGGGCTGTGGATGGTTGTTAAGCGATGGCAACGGTGGCATTTCTTCTAGAATAGCCTTCACCGTGTGGTTGGATGCTGAACTTCCTAGCCTGGCTATCTGAACTCCGGGAGATATGCAAGCACCCTAATATCTTCAGCCAGAGTTGATTCTGTTGCTTAAAACTACACTCCCCAGCTAAGAATGGAGATTTGGGAATATGGTTGCCATGATGGGAGCTGATGAGATCATCTAAGGAATGTGTCAAGTGTGAGAGCAGTTAATGGAAAAGAAGCCAGAAAAAGGTGTTCTGCTGTTTTTTCACAAAACCCCATTTCAAAAACAGGTCATGCATGATATAGTATTCTGCTCAGCTCTGAGGGAACCCGACAATATCTCTCACATGGGCTGTTTTCAGTGTTTCACTAATACATAAATTTACAAAATATGTGAAGAATTTCAGCACTTTGGCCTCTCCTACGGGAGCACTATCGTTATCAAAGTTTTGGAAGAGGAGGCAGCTAATGTCAAACTAGAGAAAACATTTTGTTCTTCTATTCCACACTTCATCTGTACCTCACAAAATATTCTGTGGTTTGACCTTACTCAACTGGATTTTTCTTTTTTAAAGCCATGTAAATATACAAGGTGCAATGCAGGTCAAAAAAATATACATTTGTCTCTAGAATCTTAGTACCATACCCTGACAAAATAAACAATCCACCCCATGGTTCAATCCAGAGCATAGCATCTGAAGTCTAAAGACCTATTTCTGCTTCTTTGGAATTAGATTATTTGGGCTAGGGTTGCCAGATTTCACATATAACAATATAAGATGCCCGGTCAAATTTGATTTTCAGGTAAACAATGAATAATTTTTTACTGTAAGTATGTCCCGTGCAATATCTAGTGGTGGAAATCGTATGAAGTACACGGATTAGAAATGTATAGAAAACAAAACCGATAGGACTTCATGATGGATTAGCTATGAGGAGTGAGGAAAAAGGAAGAGTCTAGGATGCCTAGTTTTCTGGCTTATACAACTGAATGAATGACAGTGCCAATCACCAAGACAGAAAAATAATAAAGTCCAGGTTTGACAAGAAACATTATAAATGCTCCATCTTCATTTAGGTGTCTTGTAATAACTTCATACTTGTAGAATATACATATACCAGCTACTCTCCAAGAGTATTCTGTGGTTATTTTGTCTTCACAGTATCAGCATCCTCCCAATAATCCAGGTTGGATGACCCAAGCATCCTTGATGCCTCCTGTCTTTTTTCTCCTGGTACTCATTCAGTCTCCAAGTGTTATCAATATTATCTCCCTTTCAGAAAAGCTCGCCAGACTGTAAGTTACCAAATTTTCATAGTGGAGCTGGAGCAATATCTAAGGTGGGATATAAGTTCTACTTTCTAGGTCAACTTTGATTAAAAAGCAGTGGTTGCCTGAAATGATGTCTTGTGAAGGAGCCTGAGGTCTCATTCTAGGCTCAATCAGGTGAAGTAGCATAATCATATATGGCTGTCTGCCATGGGCATGGTAGTGAGGATTGACAGCACTCATGCTATCTGTTGGATATTTCTAGAAATACCTAGAAAGCATTTTGACATGTAGCTCTGACATGTAGCTCCTTAATGCCCTACCCTTGGAGAGAGTTCTCATTTTTAGTCATCGGATAATCTCTTTCAAGATTTATCCTTTTATAGTTTATCTCCCCCACCAGACTATAAATTTCTTGAGGGTATGACATATAGCAGAATTATCTTCATTTCACCTCCACTGTCTGGCACATGGAGGAGGGTATTCCATAAGTATTGGCTGGGCTAAGTGAATGGATGGCTCTGTCTACTAGTAAAACATTGTCTCATCTCTATGGTAACTTCCTTTCTAGATAAAGTTCTATCACTGCCTCTACTGACATTTTTATTTTTTCCTTTACTAGAAATTAACCTTTTTAGTCTTGAAGAATGGAATTTAATTCTATGGTACAAAGTGTCTTCAGTTCTAAGTCATAAGCTTGGTACATTAAACAAAGTCAAACATGTTTTAATGTACCACAAGAAGGCTAGTTTACATGGGTGAAGTGCAATAGCATTCAGCTCAGAAATAATTATTGTATTTTATTTCATATTATAATGTTTATCACACAATTTGCCATACATGATTTTCTTGGGCTAAAATAATCAATTTGTGATCTTGTGAGACTTACCCAGATTAGATGTAAAAGCAGGCAGCCTTGCAAATGTGTAAAACAGGGTAAAATGATGACACAGAATTGAAGCAACTAGGAATACTAATTCAAAGTGCTTATCTCTGAGAGATAAGAATAGAAGTGGATGTCATCTAACTCTTCTATGTCAGAGTTTCATGTGAAAAAGTAAGACTTATTGGTCTGCCTCATTTACAAAATTGTGAGATGCCTTTTTCATTTATTTCCTTATCAATTATTTTCTGAGTGTCTGGTACCTACTAGACATGGCAATAGGTACATGAGGAGAAGGGCAACTCAACACAGATACGGTTCCTGTAATCACTAAGGTTACTGTCTAGCAATCTTGGATAAGCATACACTCTTTCTTAAGTTTTCAAATATCATGAGAAATTCCTAACACAAGAGAAGAATTTGTATCTGTTCAAGGAGCAGAGAATCTTTTGTTAAATTCTCTATAAATTACTTAAGCAATAATTAACCATGTGAAATTGGCAGCTGCTTACATAGAGGACAGTACTTCACTAGCACCAAAATATCGCTCATCCATTTAGTTTTAGTTTTGACTAAGTCTTTCAAGGAGGGAGGAGAAGAAAAGGGGAGAATATAAGGGCAAAAGCACTACTGTATGTCTATGACCCCTATATAAATAAAGATGTGTTAGCTACGGAAGGCAGCACCTTAAACCATTAATAGACGTGAACCCTTCAACAAAGATTATTAATAGCCACCAGCCAGCAGAGAAGCGGTCCCCAAGAGAATGGCGAAGAGGAGACATAAATTGGATGGGACAAGAAAAATTTGAAGAAGTTCTACCACCTGAAAGGACTAGAGCTGCCAGGGAGTTTGGATTCAGGAAGTGGAAAAGACCATTGGCGATTTTCGTTAGCATGAGAGAACTAGATAAAGAAAGGCAGAAACCAAAATTATCGCAGTTTAATGTATGAATGAATGAGTGGTCAAAGACAATTAGCAATCAAGAAGGAAGTTAGAGGTCATTTAAGCCAACCACTCATTTTAAAGATTAAAAAAAAAAAACAACAAAACCCTAACTTCTGGAAGTGATTTAGCCAAGGTCACACTTACAGGCAGTAGAATCAATATTACTGAGCCTCGAATCCAACTTCTTTTTTTTATATATAAATTGATTTATTTTTGGCCATGTTGGGTCTTCGTTGCTGCGCGCGGGCTTTCTCTAGTTACGGCGAGCGGGGTCTACCCTTCGTTGCGGTGCGCGGGCTTCTCATTGCGGTGGCTTCTCTTGTTGTGGAGCACAGGCTCTAGGCACACGGGCTTCAGTAGTTGTGGCGCACGGGCTTAGTTGCTCTGTAGCATGTGGGATCTTCCCCGACCAGGGCTTGAGCCTGTGTCCCCTGCATTGGTAGGCGGGTTCTTAACCACTGCGCCACCAGGGAAGTCCCTAGAATCCAACTTCTTAACAACCATGTTAAGTTCCAAGTTCAGAGAATAAGGAAAGAATGGAGAACTCACGGTGTGCTGGAGCCAAACAACTTTCTCTACCATTTTCCAGAGGGTTGATCCTGAATTTGAGGCTAGTAGCTCTGTCTGCATTTGAAACACTCACTATAGTATTTTAGATATGTCACTGTCAAGGTATTTATGGAAATGACAGCTTCTTAATTATTTTCCCTGCGAAGGCTTTGCTCAAAGACACTTTCACCTCTTTTGTAGATAGCAATAATCATTTTCATTACATGAAGGATTTAAACAAGCACGAACAAATAAATCAGCTACCCACAAAATTGCTATTTAAAAAAATCGATATCTGAACTATCTAGACAAGTTTTAAATTGTCATGCAATTCTGTACTGGTTGCAAGAGAGGGTGAAAATCAGAATAATGCAAATGATCATCCTGAGTTTCAAAAGGTCACGCTACATGAAATTCAATCTTCCTCATTCTTATAGTAAATGCCAAGGTGTGAAACAAGTTGGAAAGAGAGTCAGTTTCTCTGTGAAACAGCAAGGCTGTGGGTTAGATTTGTTTGATTTTGTTTTGACTTCACTAGCTTTTTTTTTTTTAAAGAAAATATATGTTAAGATAGTGGAACTGGAAAATTGTTACAAATGAAGGAATTAACTCAAAGCTCTCTACTTCTTGGCATGGGAGTGCATGGGGTAGGGGAGGTGCCGGGGACTGGGGTGGGTGATGGTGGGAGGGGGCAGGTCTTGGAGGGGAGAAAAGAGGGCAGTGACTTCTATGGTTGCTGCCAGGGAGACTTGCCTCTGCCTCATGGCATTCCAAACATTTGTTCCCTCCAGATGTTCAAGGCAATTGATTAAACTTTATATCCAGCTTTGTACCCTCAGGCAATCTGCATGAGGACTGCTTATCAATTAGCCCAGACTGCTTTTACAAAGACTTCAATATACTTCCTCTAAAAAAAGAAACCGAAAGAAGACAGATTTGAGGCTGGGGCAAGTACATATAACCTTAATCATGCTTGAATCATTCATTCAGAAAGATTTATTGAAGATCTGCTCTCTGCCAGGTAGCCTGCTAGGTGCTAGGGACACTGAGTCTGACAATATGGCCATGGCTTTCGAGGAGCTTATTGTCTGCAGGGACTGAAAGGTGAGTGGGGGAGTGGGGAGTGGCAGACAAAGAACTCAATGACTGGGCTTCCCTGGTGGCACAGTGGTTGAGAATCTGCCTGCCAATGCGGGGGACACTGGTTCAATCCCTGGTCCGGGAAGATCCCACATGCTGGGGAGCAACTAAGCCCATGTGCCACAACTACTGAGGATGCATGCTGCAACTACTGAAGCCCGCGCACCTAGAGCCTGTGCTCTGCAGCAAGAGAAGCCACCGCAATGAGAAGCCCGCGCACCGCAACAAAGAGTATCCCCCGCTGGCCGCAGCTAGAGAAAGCCCGCGCACAGCAGACAAGACCCAACACAGCCAAAATAAATTAAAAAAAAAAAAAAAAAAAGAACTCAATGACTGCCCTCCAGGAAAGGCCACATAGCACACTGGTTAGAATATCATTGATGGAGTCAGTTGGCCTTGGTCCATGTGCTGGCTATGAAGCTGAACAGTCTGGAGTAAAGAACTAAACCTCTCTGTAGCTCACTTTCCTCACCCACAAAGAGGACTGGGCTGAGTTATAACAAATACAGTGATGATCCTAAAGCTTACGTCTGAAGGGAGAGGATACGCTGGGTAAACCAAGAAGAAGGATTAGTAGCCCAGGGAAGAGTATCCCAAGGAGAGGGGCAGCCTGAGCAAAGGACAGTACAGGAAATCCACACTGCACATTATGGAAACTCTGTGTAGGTCTTGGCTTAGACAAAGTGTAGGGGAAATGTGGGCAAGGAAGTGAAGGGACAAACAGGGGAGAGAGGCTGAAGGGGACCCACTGACAGAACTTCATTTCAGCAAGTGACATGACCAAGCTGTATTTTAGGGAGATCATGCTGGGGAGATGGGATTGGAGGGGAGAGAGACCTGCTAGGACATCTCTGCAGTTATGGGGGTATCAGCAGTAGAAATGCAGAGGAGAGAACAATTTAGATACTAAAGGTTAAACTACAGCACAGTGGAAGAGCATTCTATTCTGACCATTTGATTTATAAATTAATACTTGTATCTTTGGAGAAATGGGTCCACCAAATATTGAATTCAAAAATACCCATTCATGGATACAGAAGTCTGCTAGGCATGGTGGGGCGTGGTGGGATACAAAGATAAGTTGGATGTAGTCCATTTACAGCCTAGTGAGGGGGGTGGCAGAGCATATGGCAGAACAGGTGCCATTAAAGAAGCATAGGTTATCCAAGGAAAGCTGCTAGATCGAAAGGATCAGGAAATACTTCTGGAAGACAAAGGCATTTGAGATGGGGCTTATGGAGTAAGTGGATTTTGACAGGTGGAGAATGGATGGAGGACATTCCAGTCTGCGGGATGGGGGGGACCATGACCAGGGACAGAGAGGCACAGAAGCTGAGGATATTCTCAAACAGCAAATAGTCCAGTTCATTGGAAACTCTTTCTATAACTGCATTTATTTTTAAACAGCGTTATTGAGTTATAACTGACATACAATAAACTGCACATAATTTTTTTGTTTTTTGTTTTGTCTTTTCTGCGGTACGCGGGCCTCTCACTGTTGTGGCCTCTCCCATTGCGGAGCACAGGCTCTGGACGCGCAGGCTCAGCGGCCATGGCTCATGGGCCCAGCCGCTCCACGGCATGTGGCATCTTCCCGGACCGGGGCACGAACCCGTGTCCCCCACATCGGCAGGCGGACTCTCAACCACTGCGCCACCAGGGAAGCCCCATTTGTGGTTTTAATTTGCATGTCTGTAATGACTAATGATGTCGAACATCTTTTTATGTGCTTATTTCCTATCCATCTATCTTCTATGGTGAAGTGTCTGTATAAATTTTTGCTCTTAAAAAATTGCATTATTCCTTTTTTATTATTAAATTTAGAGAGTTTTTAATACATTTTTCTGGATACAAGTCCTTTATCAAGTATTACTCTGCAAATATTTTCTTGTGTTTTCATTCTCTTACGAATAGGTTTTTAATTTTAATGAAATCCAATTTATCAATCTTTATGGATTGAACTCTTGGTGCCATATATAGACCTTTGCCTAATCCAAATTCACAAAAGTTTTCTCTTATTTTGTTATAAGTGCTATAGTTTTAAGTTTTACATTTAAGTTGATGATACATTTGAACTAATTTTATATACGGTGTAAGGTATGGAGTGAAGGTTTTTTTTCGCATTTGGATATGCCATTTTTACAGCACCGCTCGCTAAAAAGACTATCTTTTCTCCACTACTTTTGCATTTCTCTTGAAAATCAGTTGTTCATCTATGTATGAGTCTTTTTTTGGACCCCTATTATTTTCCATTGATCAATTCATCTATCTTGAAGTTAGTGCTACACTGTTTTGATCATGTAACTTTATAAAAATCCTTGAATGAGGTGGTGTTAGTCCTCTCACTTTGTTTTCTTTGAAACTGCTTGGCTATTCTGGGTCCTTTGCATTTCCATATGAATTTTTTAATCAGTTTGTCAATTTCTATAGAAAAACCTACTGAGATTTTGATTAGTATGGTATTGTATGGTATACAGCAAATAACTTTGGAAGGAACCAATTATAGGACTTGGGTATGACCCATGCTTTTAATATTCCCTCCTTTGTTCTCGTGCCTGCCAACACCATCACTCATTTTGCATCATAGACAGCTGGAGGAAATAAGGAAATAAGGAACTCAAGTCACATGATTTTACTAATTGTAAGCAGCCCTTAGGCTTAGACTTAGGGGCTGAAGTTGAAACTCTAGAGGGAAATATTTTATGCTAATGAGCTTCCTTGTTTCACACTATTACTCTATTGCCATAACCATAACAGAGAGTTGGCTCTACTTCAGATGGGAGAAGATAAAGCCTCAAATGGTTCCACGCTAGACCCTGTGGGAACAAAGCAGGCTGGAGTAAGGGTACAAGGTTGATGACATTGAGGTGTTGGCTTACATATAACCATCTTCATAGTGCTTCCAATTTTGAGATGAGTATTCCCTTCTTTTTTTTAAAACAGCAACTGGCTTTTTTTAAAATTATTTATTTTTGGCTGCATTTGGCCTTCATTGCTGCATGCAGGCTTTCTCTAGTTGCGCCGAGCAGGGGCTACTCTGCCTTGTGGTGCACGGGTTTCTCATTGCAGTGGCTTCTCTTGTTGAGGAGCACGGGCTCTAGGAGTGCGGGTTTCGGTAGTTGTGGCACTCTGGCTGAGTAGTTGTGGCTCACAGGCTTAGTTTAGCTGCTCCGTGGCATGTGGGATCTTCCTGGACCAGGGCTCGAACCCGTGTCCCCTGCATTGGCAGGCAGATTCTTAACCACTGAGTGGCAGGTGGATTCTTAACCACTGCACCACCAGGGAAGTCCAAGATGAGCATTTCAGAAAAGTTGTTTGAAACAATATGTTGACCTTTCATGAGCTGGAGCAGCTGACATTTTGCCTGGATCTGAGCCAGGTTGGGTGCTATTCTAAATGAGAAATCAGTTGTCCCATCTGCACTGAAGGAACTTTTTCTGATCATTTGTTAAAGCTTTATTTCCAAGGCACTGAGTGAATTTAATTAATTTCACCCCCACCATCCCCTCCTTAATAAATTCCTCACATATGTGGATTCACTAGGAAATTGAATTTCATCTTTAGAAAACAAAAAAAAGGACAGTCAACCAAAGGATGAGAGATTAATTTGGTGAAAGCTCAGTGATCGAGTCAAAATGAAAATGCCTCTCAAACTGTAGTGAGATGAATCATAGTAAAATGCAGATTCTGGTATAACAGGTCTGGAGGGGGTGCCTGAGACTTGGCGTTTCTCACAAACCCACAAGTGATGCGCTGCTGCTGGTGTCTCTGTATCGTACTTTGAGCAGTAAGGAGGTCGAAGACATCAAGACATCATTCATGTCTTATTTTACCACTAAGTCACTGCTGTAACCTGGGAACCCTTCTCAGCTGGGCTTCAGTTTAGTATGAATTGTTCTCTAAAGTTCCTTCCAGCTCTAAAAATGTATCATGTTCTTGAAAGCATAGGTCTAAGCTTCCCTGTCTTCATGAATTCACCCCTTCTATTGGCAGACGTGTACTGAGCACCTACCATGGGTCAGGCACTGAATGAGGTACTGGCTAGTTAAGTATGCACTAGATCAAATACCTGCACTAAGAAATCAATTCAGAGAGAGAATCAGGCAATGATAACAAGATGCCACACATGCTATAAAGCTGCTTAAGCAATGGTTGTTAAGAGTACACAGAGGGCTGAGAATCTGTGTTTTGGAGAGCAGGTAGGAGGGAGTGTCATCCTACAGTGGTTCTTAGACTTGACCGTGCATCTGAGTCATCTGTAGGGCTTGTTAGAATAGAGTTGGCTTGATCCCACCCTCAGACTTCCAAGAATCTGCATTTCTAATACATTCCTAGGTGATGCTGATGTTGCTGATCTGGAACCATACTTTGACCTCTGTTCTATTATAAATCATGCATTGTGCTAGGACACAAAAATGAATGGAACATGGGGTTTTGCTCTGGAATAGATGACTAGAAGGTTATAGGTCAGTGGAGGAAATAGGCTTTCCCCCTTTACCCCATCCAGAATGGTTAGGGCAACTTTTTATTTTTTTACATTTTATTTTTAAATTTTTATTTAATTTTTTTTAGTTTTGATTTCTTTTTTTAACAGCGTTTTTTATATCACATTCATTACTCCATTTGTATTACTTACTTATCCTTAGTAATCCACTTATTATTTTTTTAATTTATTTTTTTTTATGTTTTATTTTTTATTGAAGTATGGTTGATTTACAATATTAGTTTCAGGTGTACAGCATAGTGATTCAGTATTTTTGAAGATTATACTCCATTGAACGTTATTACAAGATAATGGCTGTGATTCCCTGTGCTAGACAGTATATCCTTGTTGCTTAGCTATTTTATATGTAGTAGTTTATATGTTTAATATATTTTTTTTTACATCTTTATTGGAGTATAATTGCTTTACAATGGTGTGTTAGTTTCTGCTTTATAACAAAGTGAATCAGCTATACATATACATATATCCCCATATCTTCTCCCTCTTGCATTTCCCTCCCACCCTCCCTATCCCACCCCTCTAGGTGGTCACAAAGCACCGAGCTGATCTCCCTGTGCTATGAGGCTTCTTCCCACTAGCTATCTATTTTACATTTGGTGTGTATATATGTCCATGCCACTCTCTCACACTGTCCCAGCTTACCCTTCCCCCTCCCCGTGTCCTCAAGTCCATTCTCTACGTCTGTGTAGGGCAACTTTAGAAGGGGCTTGAAGACAGAGAGAGTGAGAGAGTATGTGAAGTTATGGTTCTATGCCATATGAGCTTTGGAATAAAAGGGCTGGGCTCAAACCCAGTTCTGTCACTTACTGCCTTGGTCTTATTACACTAAGTGCTGTAAAAATGATAGCCAGGATTTCACGGACTAATAATAGCAATGATTCTGTCTTGAGAGAGGGAGACAGCAACGACTTCCCAGAGTAGGTGATATCTACCCTGGTGTGATGACTAAAGAATGACCGGAGTTTATGAAGTAGTCTGTTAGGAGTCAGTGGGTAGGGAGGTGAATAGGTGGTTTAGGTGGAAGACGTCAGCAAGGTGTCAAATAACACACTGCTCTATTCACTGAGTACTTTCTGCTATGTAGGCATGTATTACAGCTTTGTGAATAGAATCAAATTTATAATTCTTTGGAGAAACCTAAGAAATTCTTTAAAGAATTCCGATGCAGACACCTCTGTGAAGTCAAAAAGAAGACAGATTTCAATGGAAAGTTCATGGTGAACACGGACTAGAAAGTTCTGGATTCAAGTCCCAGATCTGCCTCCTAGCAGCTCTACCACATTCAGGGTTCATGTACATATGTTCTTTCCATTTTTAGCAACCCTACAATGTAGCTGACATCATTACTACCATTCTACAGATAGGGATCCTGAGGCCCAAATATGCCCGAGGCTATAAACTAGTGAATCCTGGCACAACCAGTATTTGATCCCAAGTCTACTGGATCAAGTTGTATATTTGTGGATTTTTGCTTTTGTTTGATTATTTCAAAAGAGGATTTTCTATACTTAAGCAATGATTAGACATGCCAAGAAAATGTGTTAAAACTGCAGATTTCTATGCTCTTTTTCTGGAGGTTCCAGTTCTGTGGGTCTGGGGTGGGCCCAGGAATCTGTATGCTTAATCAATGACTCTCTCCCTCCCCATATGAGTGGCCCTGCACCCTGGAGGCTGGTACATACTCCCTCCTTACTTTGTCCCTTCAGCCTAAGAGAGCTTGCTCAGCTCTGGGTGGTCACATCACCCCTGTTGCCTTCTCAGCTCTTCCTTCACCAGTATAACCAATTTCCTGCCTTTAATTCCCTCTGTTTAAAATGCCCAGAGTAGTCTGTTTTCCTGGTTGGACCTTGAATGACATCTGTCTGCAGGCTGGATTTTGATTTCCTGTGGTTGGAAGCCATCCTCTCTACCTGGGTTATGTAGGGCAATGGAGCGACAGCTGCACCACCTGGAGTGGCACAAACTCTGTCTGATTCCCAAAGTGCCTGGAGCTGGGGTCCTCTGGCTCCATTGGGACTGATTAGCTCCAGGACCTCCTGGAAAAGGAAGAACACTGACTTTCCAAGGCCAATCTTTAGTCCAGTCCTCCTCCCCACCAGTCCTCTGGGCTCAAGTTCATGGCTCTTCGGGACAAGTAATTCTAAGCTGAAGGGTTACAACATGCAATTAGAACACTGGCTACATGGAAATAGGGAAGGTACTCACAATATTAAAGCTATCCAACTCTTACAAAGAGGTCAACAGAGGTTCCCTTGAAAAAAATGAATTCTCTGCCCTTTGGTCATAATTGGAGGGTATTTTTCCTCTCATAAATGGTGCCTCATGGTTTTTGCAATCTAATATACTGACTGAGGCAATCACTGTAAAGAAGAATTTTTCCATCTGGGGACCAGGAGTACCTTGGGGAACTTACAAGGTACCATAAAGATCATAGCTGAAGAAATTCTAGACATCTGTTTGGCCCATCAATGGTAACCTGCAGACTACAGGAATGCTGGAGAGGAAAGTTGAGAAGCGCTTTCCTATCTCCTGGGTCTTTCTTGTGTTCTTTTTCTCTCTTTCATTCATCAATCCATTCATCCATATATCCCTACATATATACATCCAATGACTATTTATTCAGTACCTGCCCTGAGCCAGTCACTGATGAGCAAAAGCAAACATGGTCACTGAACTCAGGGAGCTAGGGGGAGAGTCAGATGTTAATCAAATAAAGACACAAATAAATGTAAAACCATCACATTGTAACAGCTGTAAAAGTGTGATACATGGAGACAAGTTGCGGAAGTTTTGGGTTTCTTTGGGCCTTGATGAAGGGGTGATGAGATGTAGACATCTTCAGTGAGGTATGTTTTTCTCTTACATTCTTATAGCTTTATAGATTGTGAACTACTTTAACATACATTATCTCACTTTATTTTCACATCAATTATGCAGTGACAAGATTTAAAAAAAGAAGCTTGAGAATTATTGTAGAGAAGCTAATAGATGAAAACTTGAGAGAATGGGTAAAGGGGCAAAGGTAAATTAGAGAGGAAAGTGTTTTCAAGTCTGTTCTTCATTGACCAAACATTGGTGGTCTTCTCGTCAAATGTAAGTGCCTAATTATAATCTAGAAAGGCAGAAGAAGTGCCGCGAAATTACCCACAAATTCTGCTGTGCAGAATTTGGTTATACTATAGATACATCTAGTTTTGCTGAGGCAAACACCTTTTAAACAAAGGTGTCCTCTAGCCCCTGAGGGAAAGAGCCTTGGCCACAAGTAATAACAGTCCCCAAAAGCAACAGCTATAATTGCAACAACAAAGGATGCTTTTCACATGTTCTGAGTGTGAAAAGGCCCAATGGTCCTTCATCTGGTACCTCTAAGTCATGCCCATTCACTTGGATGACCTCAACTAAAAAAAAAAAAAGCAATATGGTTCTTTTTACATTCTAAATTAAAAACTATATAAAGTGGGAAAGAGAAATTTTCATTTACTGAAGACTCCTAGCTTCAGGAGAAACAGTGGTGTCTCCCAGTAAATATTAATCAGCTTGACTGAATGGTTAGTGCATTTACAGGATGATCACATTAGTCATGATGGGATAGGTTTAATGTGGTATCAAATTATCCTGATATCTCAGTCATTCCACATAACCAAACTCTATGAAAATAACATGCTATATGTCCATAAAGGGTCCTAGGTGGGTAGGGTGGGGATCCACTCATGGACTCACTCAGGAAGCTCCCCTATTTTGCAGTTGTATCTCCAAGAACACACGTGCCCATCACAGCTTCAGCCCAGAAGTGTGCATGTCATTTCTGCTCATATGCCATTAGACAGAATTAGTCACAAGGCCCAACATAACTATAAGAAGGCCTGAAACTTCAGAGGAACAAATGGACTCGGTGGGCACTACTGTCTCTGCCACTATAATCTATTTCCAAAACTCTACAAAACTGATCCAGGAGAGGAGGTACTATCTTTGCCACAATTCCCCAAACCATATCAAGGCACAGAATTTCCTCTAAGCTCTTGTTTTTGAGTCTTTTCAGAAAAAGATAGGAGAATGAGCACTTTTTGAGCTCCCACTATGGAACCAACACTTTATGTGATGGATACTCTGAATCGGCTTACTCAGCCTCATTATACCCTCTCTACAATGTAGACTGCTTAGAAAAGCTTCTCCACCTTTCCCAATTCTGTTGCAGCTAGGGTTCTGGAGACATATAAGATTATGCCAGATATAGGTTTTTTTTTTTTTCCTTGCGGTACGCGGGCCTCACACTGCTGTGGCCTCTCCCGTTGCGGAGCACAGGCTCCAGACACGCAGGCCCAGCGGCCATGGCTCACGGGCCCAGCCGCTCCACGGCATGTGGGATCCTCCCGGACCGGGGCACGAACCCGTGTCCCCTGCATCGGCAGGCGGACTCTCAACCACTGCGCCACCAGGGAAGCCCCAGATATAGGTTTTATATATTCCCATGAGATTTGGGAGGTGGAAGTGAAGAGGAGGACAAACTTGTAATGTTTTAACTGCCACTGCTGGCAAGCAAGGCTGGCAGCATCAAAAGGAAGAGGCAAAGGCAGCTGGCTTGGAGCTGTGGTGTCCAATCACCAACTTTCTATGTGTTACAAGGCAGATGCAAGGTTCCAGCATCTTTAGTCCAATTTCCTGATTCCTGGATCACTGCTCTGGTGCTATATAATTTCAACAGTTTCAGTGGCAACCTCCTGGTTCCCCACTTTCCTGATTATAGCAGTATTATATAGTTCTGAGGGTCATTAAGGGAGACCCATTCCAAAGTCTTCCCATTTTTTGTAAGCAGTGAATTCCTTATATTAAATCCCTCTCTGTTTAAGTTACCTAGGCTGGTTACTATTGCTTCACTGTGATGTGACAGACAACATTTGCTAAATACTGTTATATATATATATATATATATATATATATATATATATATATATATGTAGGTTCTTCTAACAACTTTCTAAGAACTCTTAATTGTTGAAATGAGTAAACTTGTACTTTCAGGGAATCTAGGTTTGAGCTAAAATATCTCCAAACATAAACTGGTTTGAAGTCCCATGTTTTGGCTTTAAAATTCATGTGAATGAACTCCATAATAAATTCTATTCTCCCAAAATTCAGAGAAGAATTCATACTCCTGGAAAGTACACTTCTTCATTTACTGGTCTTATATATTCCCTGATAAAACCTACTTTATCTAAGAGGCTATGCATACCTCATTTTGAGAGGTATTTAATCTGTGTAACAACTCTGAAAAGTAGGTCTTATAATGCCCATTTTATAGAAGGATTAACTGAGGCTTAGAGGGATAACATAAGATGTCCAAGATCCAAAAAGCCAGGATGTAAACCTAGGTCCCTCTGTTTTCAAAGGCACAAGCTCTTTCCATTACAACACACAGACTTGGAGCAAAAACTCTCAGCTGCTCTGAACATTGGTTTGTAATGGAGCTTTGATTAGTTCATTCAGCTCAACACTGGTATATTTAGTTAGTTCTTCTCTCCTCCACAGACATCAAAAACTATAAGCATCTGCCTGAAAATGGTGCATTTCTCACCTTATAAACACTATCAAACTCTTAGAGGAAAACACAGGCAGAACACTCTATGACATAAATCACAGCAAGATCCTTTTTGACCCACCTCCTACAGAAATGGAAATAAAAACAAACAAACAAATGGGACCTAATGAAACTTAAAAGCTTTTGCACAGCAAAGGAAACCATAAACAAGACAAAAAGACAACCCTCAGAATGGGAGAAAATATTTGCAAATGAAGCAACTGACAAAGGATTAATCTCCAAAATTTACAAGCAGCACATGCAACTCAATATCAAAAAAACAACGACCCAATCCAAAAATGGGCAGAAGACCTAAATAGACATTTCTCCAAAGAAGATATACAGATTGCCAACAAACATATGAAAGGATGCTAAACATCACTAATCATTAGAGAAATGCAAATCAGAACTACAGTGAGGTATCATCTCACACCGGTCGGAATGGCCATCATCAAAAAAGCTACAAACAATAAATTCTGGAGAAGGTGTGGAGAAAAGGGAACCCTCTTGCACTGTTGGTGGGAATGTAAATTGATACAGCCACTATGGAGAACAGTATGGAGGTTCCTTAAAAATCTAAAAATAGAACTACCAGACGACCCAGTAATCCCACTACTGGGCACATACCCTGAGAAAACCATAATTCAAAAAGAGTCATGTACCACAATGTTCACTGCAGCTCTATTTACAACAGCCAGGACATGGAAGCAACCTAAGTGTCCATCAACAGATGAATGGATAAAGAAGATGTGGCACATATATACAATGGAATATTACTCAGCCATAAAAAGAAATGAAATTGAGTTATTTGTAGTGAGATGGATGAACCTAGAGTCTGTCATACAGAGTGAAGTAAGTCAGAAAGAGAAAAACAAATACCGTATGCTAACACATATATATGGAATCTAAAAAAAAAAAAAAAAGTGGTCTTGAAGAACCTAGGGGCAAGACGGGAATAAAGACGCAGACCTACTAGAGAATGCACTTGAGGACACAGAGAGGGGGAAGGGTAAGCTGGGACGAAGTGAGAGAGTGGCATGGACATATATACACTACCAAATGTAAAACAGATAGCTAGTGGGAAGCAGCCACATAGCACAGGGAGGTCAGCTCGGTGCTTTGTGACCACCTAGAGGGGTGGGATAGGGAGGGTGGGAGGGAGGGAGATGCAAGAGGGAAGAGATATGGGGATATATGTATATGTATAACTGACTCACTTTGTTATAAAGCAGAAACTAACACATCATTGTAAAGCAATTACACTCCAATAAAGATGTTAAAAAAAAAAGAATTCAAAAAGAAAAGATGGATGGAACATAACAGAAGAATCTGCAAATCCAGAAAGAAATGACTAAAATACACATTCTATACTGCTGGTCGCCCATCAACAGCACTATTATAATTCTGTACATAGACATAATGATGATAGATTTGTGAAGCCTGGAAACCTGAGGCAAATTGAAGTCAATAGGATCCTGGGATTACTGTGGTATCCGCAGAAATATTTTGGTTTTAATTCCTACTCTGGCACATGCATGCGTTTTTTTTTTTTTTTTTTTTTCCTATCACTCTCCTTCTCTACATATCTGACAGCTGGCTAGAGAATTCTTCCATCAAGACTTCTTGGAATATTTCTATAAAACTGTATGTGGCCTTGGTAGGAGTCCACCCCTTCATAGTGATTCAAGTCCTGTCTCTTTCTTTCCTGGAGAAATTAATCTAAAGATACTATTTGCAGATTGACCCAGTTCTTCAGACTGTCAACTACTACAGATGCCGTATCAGACAGAAGTATATAAAATCATGATGGGGTTTTCATCTACCTAAACAGCTATTTTATACTTTCGAACTCAATATTTTTCCCAGGGCTTTCCCAGCACTTAATAAAACTATCTAAAAAATTCTTAACATATCTTCATGACACTCAAAGACTCTCTTGATAATCTTATTAGGGTTGGCTATTTCTGGACCAGAAAAAAAG
Source organism: Mesoplodon mirus (assembly GCF_964341445.2). Taxonomy (NCBI): domain Eukaryota; kingdom Metazoa; phylum Chordata; class Mammalia; order Artiodactyla; family Ziphiidae; genus Mesoplodon; species Mesoplodon mirus. The sequence continues at coordinate 17,991,452 of NC_138992.1, read as the reverse complement.
CTAAATGGGAAGGGATTAAGTGCCCACTATGTGGCAGGTAATTAGGCACATACTAAGTTATTTAATTCCTAAAACAGCACATACATAGAAATGCTATCACCCTCATTTTATATATAAAAAAAAATTCAAAGAAGCTAAGTAAATTGACCAAAATCACCCAGATAATAAGTAGAAAAGCTAGCAATGAAACTCAGGTTAGCCTGGCCTGAAAGTCAATCATATTTTCAAGATGACACAACACATCCAGTAAAAAAATATTGCCAGAGAGCTTGAGAAAATAGCTCCAAGAATTCTAACTTCTGGATCTAGTGTTTCATTTCCAAGTAACATGAGGAAACATTTTCCAATTGCCTCAATATTTAATAATACAGGAAATGAAGCACATTGCACTCCTCGGCCTTTACTGTGTGTTTCATAACAGAGGTAGAGGAGAGGGGTTTATTCTAGGGGGAAAAAAAAAAGCACCGTATTCCAAGTCAAAGTGTGTCTATAAAGGGTAAATGATGTGGCATTTTAGATCACAGCAAATGAATGTTAAAAAGATTTTGCAGTTTTGATTCCCACTGACCAACGGTTACTGCTCAAATGTACCCCCCTCTCCTCACATCTCCATCTGTCTATCTGTTGCCTTTTTATGGAGATTTCACTGTCAAAAGCAGCTTGGTATAGTCACAGCATTGCTCTCACCTCCCCTTTCTCCAGCCCTCAGCTCTGTCATAATGGAAGAGGACACCCCCTCCAGACCTCTGCCACTTTCCAAAGAGATGACAACAATGATCATCAAGGCCATTTCTTAGCTATGCTGCCCTATCCACTACATTTCCCTGTCCTTCTGGCAGTTTCCAGCCTGAGTAAAATAAACTGTCTTTTTCTCTAAGCTTCTCAATTGTCATCTCTATATCCAGCTCGCATCACTGTGGTGAAAAGAAATCTCGATCAAAACTCTAGACGGGCATAACACCATTTATTAAGCAGGAACCTACAAATATTGACTTGGGACTGTCCAAGACATTTTTATCCAACAAGATCAGGAAACGAAGTGTTGGAGTCAACCACATTTTTCTTATACCTAGTATATAACTTGTATATAACTTGTCATATACATATCAGACCTATGTTCAAAAAGGCAGAATGTATATACACTTTTGTGATTTGTTTTCTATGTTTGCCTCCAGATTCATTCTCTGCCCTTCTCTGCCTTGCTCTGTGCTCCAAGATGTCAAACTCTAACTAATCATTCAGGCTCCCTAGCTTCTGGCTCCCAGTTGCATGCAGCCAATTGGAAGCATCGACAGGAGATTCTAGGGCAGAAGAAGAGAAGGGTTGGGCTTCCCTGGTGGCACAGTGGTTAAGAGTCTGCCTGCCAATGCAGGGGACACGGGTTCGAGCCCTGGTCCAGGAAGATCCCACATGCCACGGAGCAACTAAGCCCATGTGCCACAATTACTGAGCCCGTGATCTAGAGCCCGTGAGCCACAACTACTGAGCCCACGTGCCACAACTACTGAAGCCTGCATGCCTAGAGCCTGTGCTCCGCAACAGGAGACACCACCACAATGAGAAGCCCGCACACCGCAGTGAAGGGTAGACCCCGCTCGCCATAACTAGAGAAAGCCGGTGTGCAGCAATGAAGACCCAAAGCAGCCAAAAATAAATAAAATAAAATGATTTATTAAAAAAAAAAAATGAAGGGTTGAGGGTATTGACCTACCCCCAACCCTTCCTGGGCCACTGTGCATCTCACAGGGCTCTGGTCCTCACCGGGCTGCAGAAACTTGTGCCCTCTGCCCCTCGGTCCCAGGAGGTGGGAATAGCTTCCTGCTGTTGCTAAATGCTGGGCACCTCTCCATCCGTTGTTGGTTCCTTTAACCCAGCCCACTCGTCCATAAACAGTCCCTTCATTAAAAGCTCTTCAGTTAACCCTTCAAGACAGACACCTGCCAGGACCGTGACTGGAATCAGTGCAATTGCCTTTCTATATTTAGTGAGTGATTTCTATGTGGTCTTCTAAGAAATGTGGCAAATGCAAAAGAAAGCCAAGACATGCTGGTGGTCCTCACCATGCTTGCAAATCCAGATAGGGACATAAAACCGTCCAAAGGTGTCATACTCAGACTCTCAATCGAGGCAGTATCTCCAAAGGCCTAAACTTGTTCTAAGCCTCTACCTACCCCCAACCCTGTACCAAAACATACGTGTCCTCAGTCCCGTTCACTCAGGGCCAGTGTAATCATCTAGGAAACAGTGACCAGGTGTGTGGCTCTGCTTCCATGGATTAGTTCTGGGCACCTTCTTTTCCCTCATCCCTCCAAGCCCGCTTTATCATGAACTCCTGCAGATTCTCTTTCGTAAAATCTCTCAAATTCGTCCAACTTCTCCTTAGGGCCTCTGTCCTACTCTGGTAGAAGCTGGGACTATTTCTCACCTCCATTTCTACAAGAGCCCTCTCACTGCTCCCCCAGCCTCCAGTCTTGCCTTCCGCTTCCAGCCCGTGCTTCACCGTGAGGCCCGAGGGATCTCTGTTCTGTTGTTCCACCGCTCCAGACCCTCCCAGGATGAAGTCTAACCATAAAATGGCTTAGCTCAGATTGTGACAACCTTTCCAGACTCTTTTTTTTTTTTGGCTGTTCCGGGTCTCAGTTGCGGCACGCAGGATCTTTAGTTGCAGCATGTGAACTCTTAGTTGTGGCATGCATGTGGGATCTAGTTCCCCGACCAGGGATCGAACCCGGGTCCCCTGCACTGGGAGCGTGGAGTCTTAACCACTGGGCCACCAGGGAAGCCCCCTTCCAGACTCTTGACACAGTCTTCTCATCGACTGCTCCAAAGAGACTGATTTCTTCCAGTTCTTTAACAGAACTATGTCTTATCTTGCCTTGGTGCCTAGACTCATACTATTTCCTTCGCCAAAAATCCCTTCTCTGCCTCCCTGCAGTGACCTTTGGCCTGGCTAACTTCTATTTTATGATTCAAGTCTCAGCATAGACATCATCGCCTCCGACAATCACCCCTTATTGCCTGCACCCACCCCCTCCAAAACCAGAACTCTGGATTAGGTAGTTGTCCTGTGAGACAGCTTCTACAGCATCCTTTACTTCTCTCGTCACCCTTCCGTAGTATTGTTTTGTAATTGCCGGAGTGCTTGTACCTATTTCCCACCTGACGGTAAGCTGTGTCAGGGCAAGAACTGTCACTGCTGCAGCTTCAACATCTAGCAAAGAATGATCAAAACTATCTATTTAAAAGTTGAAATTGAGAGAAGGAAGGAAATCTCAACCTGGTTTAAAGGACTGGCAATGTCAAAATTCCTATTATTTAGAAACAGAGTATCTCTCAACAGTCACAGACTCTGTATATCCAGTGGGTGTTGTTCTAAATGTGTCTGCAGCTCTTTGTGCCCCAAACCCATCCTCTACTAAGGAGAATACAATTGCACGCATGCGTCAAAGGACCAAAGGGCAGGGACTGCTCTGTGAACTTTCCTCTCTCTCTCCTGTCCCCATTGCCCTGTAGGTGATGCCTGCTTGAATAGAGAACGCCTGTATGAGAGCATTGGAGTTATTTTCAGAAGCTTCATTATCTTAGCTGGAAATCCTGGGGCGGCTTTTTGCAAATCAAATGGAGTTCAATTAATGAATCAAGAGCAAAGGATCAAGACCTAAATATTGAGAGTCAACATTAGCAAAAATCTCTCAGCACCCAGATGGTCAAGTTCAATGTCCCAAAGTGCTCTTAGAAGAGGGGAAACTGAGATTTTCCTGGAATGGTGTTTAGAGGCACAGGAATGGATTAAAATGAACTCATTTTACTCGTGTATTGATGAAATCACAGAACCATGCTTGGCAAGTCTTCTCCTCAACTCTTTTTCTCAAGGCTAACTAAAGATAGTTGAATTCCCTTTTGTAACTTGCTTACCATTGCCAGGGAAGCCTTACTAATTCATGTCCCACTGGTTAAAAATGTATGATAATTAGGATGAATATAGTCCTGAAGTGTATCTATGGAGGAAACTGATTTTCTTAAAAATAACAAGGCTATGAAAATGTTTCTTAAGCTCATTAAAATGAACCTTTGGTGCACTCTGTTGTATACAAAGATGCAAATCATGTAAGGGTTCTCACTGGGAAAAACATAGTGGCTTGGCCACCCATGTTCATCTCCTCTCCCTTAAAAGATCCCAGGAAAAAGACAGTAAAATAGGTATAAAACCCACAAGAAAATAAGAGAGGCAAGAGTTCAATGCATGTGTGAAGGACAGACAGCAGTGGAACCAGGTAACTGACTACAGAGTCAGAGGCAAGGAATTCCTCTTAATTCCTTACTAAGAGGCAAGGAATTTACAATTTGAAGGGCTGAAGACAGGATTTCAGTGAAGTGTGAGCCCCTTGGCTCTGCAAACCTGCAGGGGCTTGGAACCTCCAGAGAGAGGACTGGGGGTGATGCAGGGCTCAAAACAAGGGTCCTGTGTGAGGTCTGCAAGCTGAGTGGTGGGACAGTGAGAAAGCTGGCAGAGGGAGGTTCTCCACTTTTCCCACCACCCACACCCACAGAAAGACTAGATGGTTCTCCCCTAGGTAACTCAAACTTCCAAACACCAACATTTTCAGAATCAGAAGGGGTCTCTTAGTATGGCTGACTCAGCAAGCAGCAACTGTGCCTGAATTCTCAACAATGATTAAGCCCCACTCGTCACACACATAGGTTCCAACAGGCTTCTTAGTCTCTCCATGTAAAAAATGAACAGATAGCAATGGGTTACCAGACATTTGAGGAAAACTTCCAGCAAGGAATATGAAATCGAAACAAGCAGAAAAAAGGTAACTGGAGAAACAAAGAGCACAATGAAAAATAAGCAAAACTAATTAATAGTCTACAAGAAATAAGAGAAAATATGGGATCTGTAAAACAAGAACAAAATTCTCTTAAAAAAGAACATTCAGAGAACAAAAAGAGCTAAAATATAATAGCTGACATTTAAACAAGATATATTCATGAGAATGGTCAAAAAATAAAGTAAAAAAATATTGTGGAAATAGCAGAGAAAGAAACAGACTTGGAAAATCAATCTAGGAGGTCCAATATCCTTCCAACAGGGAAGGCAGAGAGAAAGAACAAAGAAAACAGAGGAGAATTTTATCAAATAAATAATATGAGGAAATTTCCCAGATCTCAGACATGAGTCTCTGGATTGGTTTATAAATGGGCTGCAGATTAATGATAAGAATCCATTGCGTTTTTTGTAAAACAAATCTTTTAGGTTTATTTGATTTTTAAACTATCTGCCTTTATTGTTTTTTGATAAAATTTAAGCTTTCATTTAAAATAACTTTAAAAAGGGAGCATCTTACCTATTTTCTTAGGTCTGTTTTATGAATGCTATGAGGCATGCCTCCTTACTTTGTCTCGCTATGTACACTTAAAAACAATACAACTGATTAGGACTTTATTTCCTATGTCAGATTTCTGACTAATTCAGCCCAATTTCCCTGAATTTCCCCTTCCCATTATCTTTAAACAAGTTGTTGAAATAATAGTATATATTCCATTTCCTATATTTCCCAAATGCAGAATGTGATCACAGTTGAAACAAACACCAAGGCCACCTCTTGTTTTATGCATATTCTTCCTACTGTAACAAAATAGTTCACTGGGCTTGTCTGAGTAAGAAACAAGAACAGAGAGCAAGATAGGTAGAAAGATAGATAGATAGATAGATAGATAGATAGATAGATAGATAGATAGATAATGTGATTGATAAAGATGATAAATAAGTAGATGGCTAGAGAGATGGCTAGATAGATAGATAGATAGATATGTGATTGATGAAGATGATAAATAAGTAGATGGATACAGAGATGGATAGATAGATAGATAGATAGATAAACGGACAGGTATAGACAGATGAATAAGCATGACCAAAATCGTGCTCTTGGTGGTAGAGGGAACTCCACACTTTCAAATGAAAGTGGTAGATCATCCAAACGTTAATACTCAACTTGTTTGTTTTTAGTTTTCAAAATGATGGTAAAGTTTAACTTGTTTTTCTAAATAACAGTTGAAAAAATAGAACATTGACTTTTGTTCATGATACACATGGCCAATTACAAGCAATTCTGCAGCCATGAGAGGAGGCTTCCCGTTCCAGCACAATGGTGGTCTACACAGATTCAGAAACCCTTCTGCTATGAACACCTAGATATGTTGGATAAGATATAATAAGAAAAGTTTGCTTGTTTATGTTTTAATGTAATACTGAGCTTGCAAGAAAGAAAAGGAAACTCCCAGGTATTAAAAAAAGGGTACAAGGGCATTGAAAACCAGGAGGGTGAGTATTCAGTCTGACCATGAGGCATCCCTGATGAAACGGGGTGGAGTGGGGTGGTGTCAGAGAGTGCATCAGGTAGTGGTGAGGGGCTGAGGACCATCTTGATACATAAATGACAGCTAAGGCTTCGTGAGCCCAGGAATTGGGAAACTGGAACTGAAGTTTCTGCAGAGAGCCAGACGTCTCAAAAGGCTAAACCCCTCTGTGAAAGAATGTCTTACAAAACAGCCTCTGCTCAACAGCTTGGGGAGATCACCTGGAAACTTCTCTGCTGGAAAAAACTCCCCCCACCCCTCTTGCACCCAGGAACAAGGATATTTTGATCGAAAGCTGCATTTATGCCATGGTTATGCTGCCAGGAATTAGAGGATATCTACATTAAGTCATCTAATTATCACAACAATCTTATGTGGTCAGTATTTTAAGGCACATTTTATAGACAAAGAACCTGGGAATCAGAGAGATTAGATAATCTGTCTCAAATTAAAGGGAAGAAGTAACAGAATTGGGATTCAAACTCACATTTTCTAACTTCAATCTAGAGTTTTATTCATTGATATTAGTTAATCTGGGCCTCTGTTTTAGATATTTAAACTGTGTCCCACTTACTACAGCACCAATATAAATTGATTTTTCATTTTTACTTTGTTTCCAAAATGTAACATCAATCATGATCTGCTGGTGGTATTTTCAGTTATGAGGCCACCATGATGTGTCCAACCAAGAGTGAAGAAAACCGAACCAAGAACATACATGTTTTGTGAGCCTCTTAACAGGAGAAACACTTTTCATAAGCAAGAACTTACTGTGGAAACAAGATGGTTACAAGTACCTCATGAATCTTCATTCTGGATGTACTATAGGAGAGGATTTTTCACTAGTATTCTAAGTTTAAAGAGTATAGTTTAGAATTCTACATAAGATATGGGAGGGGGACAATAATGTGTCCCCAGACAGTGGGAAAAGGAGAAAATAAGGTGAAACCAGTAAAATGATTACTGTTCCACTGGGGGTCACTAAAAGACCATCTGTTTATAAATGTGTAACTAAAGTATTTGGGACCACCTAAAACTCTGAACAAGGGGATACTGGAGAAAATTCAGGGAGCCAGGACTAGAAAATGATAGAATTTGATTAGCAAAACTTCAGTCCACTGTTCTGATCCCCATCAGGTATAAGATCGTGTGAAATTAAGGGGACAGGGGAGAGCCACTTGGGGGAACCCCGGGCCATTTACATACAGACCAAAGGAGATGGGAGTCTGAGTAGAGCAGAAATTAACGTAACAGCCACCGTGGCAAAGCTCTTCTGACCTAGGAAAGGACAGCTTCAAGCTTCCTCATGGAAAATATACTTCTTATAGTCGATTGGCATATCTTGTACTGATAACCTTGGTGACAATCTAATTTCTCACATAGCTGGCCTACATGGAGAGAATGCATTGCTTAGGCTGCCTTGAAAGTCCACAGTGTTTTTGTTACTTGGAGTTCTGGTATTCTGCTTATTATTTACATTTGTCTTCTAATACGGCCTGCCCCTAACGGGGACACACAGATCCTCCCATGCAGGTGTTTACATCTGTTTGACAACTGCACTGCCCATTACAAGTGAAGCCTAGTTTGCTTGGTTAATATGAGTCCACCCCTTAGAGACAGATCCAACGTCACTGTGCCTCTAATTAGGTTTCTGATCCTCTGTGGCAGAAGCTTGGGCACTGGATTATGGGGATATCACCAAGGGCACTTTGTGGGAACAAATCCATGAGTCCTATAGGATTTACCAGATTCCATCTCTCTGAATCATGGTGTGATGAGCGGAGCTTTTCCACTTGAAACCACAGCAACGCTTTCTGTGCGTTTTTCACTTATGTGCTGTAACTAGAGATGTGCACTGTTTTTCAAGAAAGACTGTGTGCTCCATAATTTAACCATGAAGATCTACAGTGGGGTCTGTGACTAGTACACTAGTAACTAGAGATGTGCACTGTTTTTCAAGAAAGATTGTGTGCTCCATAATTTAACCATGAAGATCTACAGTGGGGTCTGTGACTAGTACACAAAGTCATGAACAAAGCTTTGTGTACCACCCACTGCATTGGTCCATCTGCTTTCAACGGGCTTGGTTAATGAATTGTCTTGGTTTAAATTTGCTGAGCGTGGCAGGATAGAACCGTGCTTTTTCTTTTATTCGCAAGAATATTTAGTAGAAGATTTTTTTTAAAAGAAGTCTTTGAAAAGGTAAGAATAGCAAAAATGGGCAGATAAATATGCCATTTATCATTTATTAACATCATATATTTTTGAATGCCTGCTTTATATCAAGCAATGCTCTAGAAAGCTGGGATTCTTATTTTTGGCAGTGTGCGGGTTTTTCTTTAACTTTTTATTTGGAAATTATTTCAAATTTACAGAAAACTTGGAAAATTAGCAACTGTGCCAAGAATATATGAATACCCAGGTGTACCTACTGTTAATATTTCCCTCCATTTACTCTATCACTTGCTGATTACCTCTCTTCATAATAATTTTTAGAAAGCTGGGATATCAAAGTAAAAGCATGGGGAATCCCAGACCTCAAGGGTCTTCTGGCTTTAAGAACTGGGTAATCATGTTAGGAAAAAAAAAATCACAAGTCATTATAAAGGATGCTATCATGAACGGATCTATACACAAGGTATAGCAGGACCTGTGCTACCCCTGTGTTGAGGCTTAAAGGGTGACTAGGAAGCTGTCAGGGAGGCAAGTGCAGGGTGTGCAGAAATTGTTTAAGGGTTCCTGGAGCATAAAGGTTGAGATGCAGAAGCGCTGCACAGTTAGGAAAGATCCAAAACCTCATGGGGATTTTACGCAATACTGAGGAGTTTCATGATTAGTGAAGGTGACGGAAGCCATGTTGACCAAATGGATAAATTTTTAGTGTTTCACACTCCCTTAACTAGCTGCGAGTAGGGTACATGCTAGGGGATGGGGGAGGGGCAAACTAGAACCTTGGAAGCATCCAGTAGAAAACATGTCCCAATAGTCTAGAGGACTTGGGATAGTCTGGGCCTGGACTAGGGCAGTGGCTGTGAAGGCAAAGAGTTGACTGTGAAACACAGGAGATATCTATGAGGTGGAATTCAAAAGAACTATTGTAATCACTGACAGCTATGACTTATTATTGTGTATTCAGTGCCTGCTGGGTGATCTTTTTTACACAAAGAGCAGCAATGCTACCTGCTGTTCTATGGCTGTTTCAATTTGAGAAATTGAACATTAGAGCTTTTTTTTTTTTTTTTTTTTTTTTTTTTTTGCGGTACGCGGGCTTCTCACTGCTGTGGCCTCTCCCGTTGTGGAGCACAGGCTCCGGAGACGCAGGCTCCGCGGCATGTGGGATCTTCCCGGACCGGGGCACGAACCCGTGTCCCCTGTATCAGCAGGTGGACTCTCAACCACCAGGGAAGCTAGAACATTAGAGCTTTTAATGCAAACTATGAGTAGCTGTGTGTCACCAACCGAGGGGATTAGCCCCGAGATGCTGAGGTTTTAGCATCCAGGAGACCGTTAATTCCTGGCCATGGTGCTTACAGTTCAGGTGAGCTGTTCTGCCAGGCGCTAAAATCGGAAGCAATGGGGTGTCATGATTAAGAAACTGAGCTTGGTGTCAGCCAGGCCTGGGTCTGAATCTCAGATTTCCCGTTGGCTTCAACTCTTGTTTCTGAACGAAGTTTCGTTGTCCACAAAATAGAGATTAGGGTACTTACGACGTAGGGTTGTTATCTGGATTAAATGAGATACTTGCTTAAATTCACACATAAGTGGTGGAGCTAAGATTCCACCGTGGATCTAGCTGATACCAGAGGCAACACTCTCCCTTTCAACTTCTTTCCCTTTTATATTTAATATTTGCATAATTTTCATTATTTTTTAAAATGCTACACTTTCAGTTTCTATTTCCCTTTTGACCCAAGAGTTATTTATTTCAGAGAGAGCTTTTAAAACTCCATGAAGAAAGGCTTTCTGTGCTTTGGCTTTGTTATTGATTTTCTAGTTTTATTCCACAATCATCAGAGGATGTTGTTTGTATTATTTCTACTTTATGGAACTTATTGCATCTTTTTGTGACAATCTATGGTTAATTTTGTGAATGTTCTATGTGGATTAGAAAAAAAAAGTGTACTCTTTATTATCAAGGTACAAAGACTGATGTACCCAGACATCCCTTAATTATGTCATTTGGGTCTTTTGTATCTTTGTTTATCTTTTGTCCAATTGCCTTGTCTTGGACTGAGAGTAGAATTGAACTACCTAAGTTTAGTATGCTTCTATTTCTTCTTGCACTTTCTGCATATTTTGCTGTAAAGGTTGCTGCTGTGTTACTTGATGTGCATTCATAACTGCTGAATTCTGTTCCTTGTGAACTCTGGCCTTTAACATAAACCAGTTCTTCTTTGTCTTATTCTGTGCTTTTCAGTCTGCACTTTACCGTGTCATATATCAAGATCAAAATTGATGCTTTTTGTTTTTGCTGTTAGTTTGCATTTGCCTTATATAATCTGCCCAGACTATATTTTTGGCCCTTTGAAAATCACTTTGTGTTAGGTGTGTCTCATATTCAGCACAGAGTTAAATTTTGCAGAGTCCATATTTCTGACTGGTACATTATACTCTGCCCGGCATGTGATTGGAGCTCCATAAAATATTTGTTCCTTTTTTCTTTTCTTCTTTTATTCAACCAGAGTCAAGACTCAATTAAGCCCCTAGTCTTTTTGGGTTTTTTTTTTCTTTTTTTCAGTTTTAATGAGGTATAACTGACAAAATTGTAAGATATTTAAAGTTCACATCATGGTGATTTGATACACGGACACATTGTGAAAGGTTAATTTACTGTCAGCAGTTTTGGATCTGTTTGGACCAAAATCCCCTCCTGGACCCTCTGGCTTAGCTGGATTCTCATTTTCAGTTGGGCCCTACTGGTTCTCACACCCCAGCAGAACAGGCTTTCCCTTACCACCTAAGAGGCCCTACATATACTTATCAATGGTCAACTTGAAGAGCACCAATATAAAAGTTTAAAAATGGGAACTATATTCAATATCTTGCGATAAACCATCACGGAAAAGAATATGAAAAAGAATGTATGTATATGTATAACTGAATCACTTTGCTGTGTAGTAGAAATTAATACAACATTGTAAATCAACGATACTTCAATAATATAAAATTTTTTTTAAATGCATCCTCTCTACTGGCTTGACAAAATGAAGCTTCCAATATTTGAACTAAGGCCTGATATCTCCCCAAGTATTCTTTACAATGTAATTAAATGATTGGGAGCAATATGATAGCATGTAAGTCCACCGTTAAAAGGAACCCTAGAAATCATCTACTCAAACTCTCTCCCTAATGTATTAACCACTTCTACCATATCCCGCGTTTTCTAGTTTCTGTATTTTTCTGGGAATGGTAAACTGACACTGTCACCCATTCTATAGGCATGACATTAAAGACCAGTTGTATCATACATTAACTATATGACCATAGGAACTTACGTAAGCCCTGAGCCTCAGTTATTTTTATCTGTAGAATGGGGATGATGTTAGAAACTCAGAGGACTAAACATGATTACAAATTCAAGGACAAAGCAGGAAATGTGAAGACCCAGGCAGGTAATTAACTGAATCCACTAAGCGTAAGGCAAAAGGAGTGACTAGAGGAGTTCATTCCCTTTTCAAAGGATAAGACTCTACTGGGCCCCTATAGATGGGAGGCCTGCCTGTGGCAATATAGGCCTAAGGATATCATTAGATCTTCTAATTTTTCTAGAAAAGTAGAAATCTGGCTTTTTCTTTTTAATAAAGTAATTTCTTATAGCCCATGTGAAAGTTGCAGAAACCTTTTTTTTTTCTTTTTTTTGGGGGGGTGCACCATGCAGCATGCAGGATCTTAGTTCCCCGACCAGGAATCGAAACTGTGCCTCCTGCGTGGGAAGCACAGAGTCTTAACCGCTGGACAACCAGGGAAGTCCAGAAATCTGGCTTTTTAATGTGAAATTTTCTGACTATTCAATGTGGCACCTAATTCAAATTTCTTTGCAACCCTAGATAGACCACTAAAAAAACATATCTGTGGGCTGGGGACACCTAAAGGCTGCCACTTTGCAGTCTCTGGGCTGAAGTAATTAGCATGCTGCCCAGCACAAGACAGCCACTGGATAAATTATGAATTCATCAGATCTGAAACCTTAGACCTCAGACTCTTGGGAGAAAGGACTTGTTTGAGTGCGTAAAAGCCCAGGGAAGAGGAAACTCAGGAACCAGGATGTCAACTGTAGGCCCAGGAAAGTGGCAGAAATTGAGGGGAGGGGAAGCAAAACAGAACAGGTGGGAATGGACCATCTAAGAATTCTGCCTCCTTCCCAGTCTGCCTTCTCAGATTCATCTTTTGAGGATACCCCCTGGCTTGCTCATACAGTGGCTGATCTCTGATCCCTAAGCAGATAGAACTGACCGGTGGGACACGGGGTAGACCCTGCAGCTGACTGGGGTCAGAAGGGCTAGCAGCTTCCTTAATATAAGTTTACTGGGAAGAGAACAAAAAAAGGACTGAGCTGTGAGCCAAGGAGGCAACTTTCTCCCTGCTCTTATTTCCTTCGGGTTTTCCCCAACAGCAGCTCGGAACCCAGCCAAATACTTCCTCCTTGGGTTCGGGTGGGGCTGCAGCTGTCCCACTCATTTGTAAATAAGGGCCAGTAGAGCTGTTTCTTTTTTTAGCATTTGAATGAGGATGCAAAGGTCACCACGATTCCCCCTTCACTGGCTCAATTTCTCTCTCTCTTCTCTAGTGTCTTTTATTTTCCTTCCAGATGTATGTTTTCTGTGCAGCAGAGATAAAGGAAAACTTTGGGGGGAAGAGGGACCCCAAATACTTGCTCATCTTGCCTGGATTCCTTCTAATTGCCATGGATTGGGTTATATATCTATCCTGTGGCAAAGATGTCATGTATAGGCTTTGGGAAATAGCACTCCAGGCTTGATCGCCACTCCTTTTTCTCTCTTGAGGATAAAGAGAGCTTCAGAGCCGAAAAGTGTTAAGGATGCTCTCATCAAACCCTCCAAGTACACAGTTGAGGACACCGAAGCCCAGAGAGGCCTAGTTGCTTATTGTTACCTAACATCAATAATACATAGTACTGGGGACTTCCCTGGTGGTCCAGTGGTTAAGACTCTGTGCTTCCAATGCAGGGGGCAGGGGTTCGAGCCCTGGTCAGGGAACTAAGATCCCATATGCTGCATGGTGCAGCCAAAAAAAAAAAAAAAATAGGAATAATACATAGTATTATAGCTTATATTCATGGAAGGCTTTCCTGGGCTAAGCAGTTCACATGGATTTCCTCATTTAATCTTCACAACTCAACGAGGTATTGATTTCAACTATTTCCATTTTACATACGACAAAACTGAGGTTCAGTGCTCCGAGAGACTTGCCTAAAGTCACATATGCTGGCAGAGGCAGTCCCAGGGAAGACACATAAGATCCTGACTCCATTGATTCAACATTTTCCAGAACCAGAGCTTAGTATACAGATTCTTCATGAGGATAAAAGGAAGAAAAAGAAGGATGGAGGAAGAAAGAGAGGGAGGCCTAGCTTGACGTATACATTCCTGCATCGTGGGCCTTTCAGGCTATTTTTGGAAACCGTCCAGTGTTTCCAGAACACAAGTACAGCTCGATAAAAGCTCTCTTTCAACCGCAGAGGCCAAAGAGCAGCTGAGATACAGAGGAGGGCGTTAGCCGTCTTTACCTGTTCTCAGGGTCAGCCAAGGCCATGCTCCGAGTGACAAAGCACATCTTGAGAGGGATGCTTTTCCGGTCTCTATGGAAGGAGAAGGGCTGTGATGACAGAGGATCTGAGGACCCGCCGCCTAACCGCGGGGATTCTGGCGGAGGCGTTTCCCACCCGATCTCGGATACTGGGGAGCCTTTCTTCACGTAGGGTGTGGCTTCCCGCATATACTTCACTGCAAGTAAAAAGACAACAGTAAGCACTTTTCGGTACATCAGGGCTGAATTTCTGGAAAGTCTGGTGGCATTTTTGAAACTTGTATTAGATAAGCTCTTAAACAGAGACTCTTAAAATCTGAACAAGATTCAGAATTTCTATTCCTTAAATTATGTACCAATGTGGTTTTTAGAACTTGCCATCAGGATAACCTGAACTTGAGAATTACTCTCAGCTTTTTTCAAGTATGACAATTTCTATCCTTTCTGATTGGTGCGTTCTGGGCAAGAGGCTGAAAAACAAATGGGCAGAGAGTAAGAAAGCATATCTTAGGCTAAAAGACACACAGTTATTCAGTATAGATGTAGGGAATCTGGTGGCTACATTAACTATCCACGTCTCCATTATTCTGTTGAGACGCAGGGATAGGTTTTTCAATTTAATAGTATTAAGAACACATATGCAGGGACTTCCCTGGTGGCTTAGGGGTTAAGAATCGCCTGCTGATGCATGGGACACAGGTTCGATCCCCGGTCTGGGAAGATCCCACATGCCACAGAGCAGCTAAGCCCATGCGCCACGACTACCAAGCCTGCGCTCTAGAGCCCTCGAGCCACAACTACTGAGCCCGCATGACACAACTACTGAAGCCCGTGCATCTAGAGCCCATGCTCCGCCATCACAATGAGAAGTCCGCGCAGCGCAATGAAGAGTAGCCCCCACTTGCTGCAACTAGAGAAAAGCCTGTGCACAGCAATGAAGACCCAACACAGTCAAAAATAAATAAATAAAATTTTAAAAAATTTAAAGAAAGAACATATATGCAAAGAAATACACAGAAGAACACTTATTTTGTAATGGTAAAAATCTGTGATGGCAAAAAAATTACTTGTATGAGCCAAAAACTAGAAACAACCTAAATGTCCACTAAAAAGAAAGAGGACAGGTTAAATAAATTGTAAGATGTTTATACATTCATTAAAAAAATGAGGTAGCTATAGAGGCGTTGATGTAGAAAAACCTATAAGATCTATTAACAGTCTAAAAAAACTTTAGAGAACAGTGCATATACTGTACTCATTTTGTGTATAAAACCATAGATATTTATCCCCGTATAGCTACAACTATTTCTGGATAGAAATCCAAGAAAATGTTAACGGTAGTTAGCTCTAGGAGTGGAACTGCACGTCAAGACGATGGAAAAATAGACCTTTACTATTCATGTATTACTCTTTTATACCATTCTCATGTTTAGCCATATGCATATATTACTTTATAAAATTTAAAGAAACAAGATCGTTTAAAAGCTGAATGGAGCAGACTAAAATTCTGCTCTTTGATATGTTTACTAAGGTAGTATTTGCCAATTCTAAATTTAAGCATTTGGTTCTTAGACAGCTTTCAAGTTGACAGGGAAACTGGATTCTTGGAATATGCAATATAAGCTTCCATATCCTTCTCTCTGTCACTTACATGGTCTGGTTCTCTGCTGCTTGGGGCTGGGGGAGGGATTTGACTAAGTCCCTTAGAGGTAGTTGTTATTACAAATGGCAGTGGATTGGAATGGGTGCAAACCAGGGGGCACTTCCTCCAGATCTTTGGTGATTCAATTCCACAAACTAGTGCCCTCCCTGTGTAAGACTTGGACTCAGGCTCACGGAGACTGCAGGAATAAACAATACATGGTTTCCACACTTAAGAGTTACAAAATCATGGCTGACTGTAGTGGATGCTGTTGGTGTCCCAGCAGATCCTTTTCAGCAGCTAGGGCACCTATATCCTAGCTGCTGTGTGTGGGCTGAGAACAATTCTTAGCTGCCCTCCTGCTCTGGAAAACTGCTCTTGGACCATCAGAAGCTGTCAAACCTGGGAGACTATAGAGCTGCTGCCCGATTCCCCAGACAGAGGCTCTGCTTCTAGGGAACCCCACCTAAGACAGTCGCTTAAAACAAGTTCATGAACTGTGGCATAAAGCAGAATGAGCTATAATAAGAATAAAGGACCTTGGAAGAATTCATCAGACAAATGGATCTAGGGGCTTGAGTGACAGGTTAGGTTTGCAACACTTTAATAAGCAGACCAAACACACCCACATGCATGCAATATGGATCTATATATTGGAGGACCCAAACTAAATATCAAAACCAGCCACATGAATTTAAGACAGAGGAGATGTCACTTAGCACCAACACATATTTAAAAAGAAGATTTCAGAACTTTCGCTGAATATAAGTGCAACTGGGAGAAAACAGCTCCATGGTTGCTGCAAACCTGTTAGGACAGGTTGTAGTTACAGAAGAAGAAAGGTGATTCATGGACAGTGTATTTCAAGGAACATTGTTTATTTCTGGGCAGTGTATTTAAAGAGGAGCACAGATATACCTACAAACAAATGCAGAAAATTTAGTGGGACAGAATTAAGCTGTCTAAAAACTGGAATCAATAAGTTCTGTTTTGAAGGTACTGAATTTCCATCTCTAAAATGTTTTTTTGCAGAAGCTAGAACTCTGCTTAGTTTTGTATATTGTAGAATTATACTTATTGATATATGGGAAATTCAAGTATCACCTGAGATTGAAGATTCTACTTTGATTGTATTATTATCCTTCTGGCTGGAGTAGGGGGTGAGCGCTGTGGAGGTGGGAATCCAGGGATGCTTCATGGAGTAGGTGGCATTTGACCTTGGCCGTAAAGGCTAGCTAGGACTTTTAAAAATAGAGGTAAGAATAACAGTCCTTCTTTTATATAATGTACTCTGATTTATCATTTCTATCACAATTCCATAGGAAAGGAAAATTGGACCTCAGTTTGGAAGGGGGATAAAGAAGAACATTTATCATACTCTTCATGATGTGCCAAGTATGAAATCAGGCACTCTTCCTTAGAATATATGTTTCCTCTGAGAGCTTTAGATGTCATCTCTCCTTTTCACCAGTGTTGGGAAGACAGCTCAGCAAAATCCCTAAATGAGTCTTGAGATCTCTAGCACCACCAGAAAATAAGATTCAAGTTCAAGGAAATAAAGGAGACTAAGAGATTATCATCATTGCTCCTAAGCAAGATACACTAAGATCACTGAACTATTTCCATATCTATCCTGAGGAAGAACAAGCAACAACACCACAATCCTGCTTCAAGTTCCTTTGTTCAGGAGTCCTGCTTCTTTTTGATATTTATAGGAAGTGGAGAAACTTGTTCTTGGGTATAGCAATGGGAGCAAAAGAAAATTGTCTTGGATTTGTCCAGAGGCTCACAATTTCTGGCCCAAGGGAAGTAATAAACTTGTCAGACTATCCCTTCTGAGGGATATTCCAAGTAGTTTCTACAAGATTTGGCCAACAGTTATGAGCATAATTCTACTGTCAAGCAGTGCCCTCTCCAATCACCAACTGAGGCCTGAGGCTAAGTCCCCTCATTCAGACAGTAAAAGCACTGCAGCCATGTCTGGGTGTTGTGACACAGTGCCTCTAATAGGAAATTAAGAGAGTGTGAAAACTTTCCGTGGTTCCTTGGGCCTTAGTGTCCTGAAACTTCTACACATTGCAATCAAAATAATGAGTGTGGTCTAATTCAGCGAGGGTAAGATGTTACCTAAGACTAGATTTGACAGCAATAGGTGCCCCAAATTACAGTGCATTAAATAATATAGAGGTTTGCTTTTACCAAAAGTCTAGGGTGAAAGAAAAGGGCTGCTAGGGCAACTCTGCTCCCTGAAGTTTTTAGGTCCTCAGGCTTCTGCTCCTTTCCTGCTCTACACTGCTAACCTGCCATCTAATGACCCAAGAGGGCTGCTTGGGTTCCAGCCATCATGACCAAATTCCCATCAGTAGGAAGAAGGAAAAAGTCAAAGACACACTACCCTTCTTCCTTCAGGGTCACTTTTCAGAAGCTGACACACTATCTACTTACAACCCATCAGCCAGAATTTAGTCACATGGCCACTTCGACATGGAAAAGAAATTTACTCTTAACTCTGGACAATTCTATGCCAACCTGGCTAAAAGTTGGTGGGAGGGGAGGCTATTACTGTGGAAGAAAAAGAGTCCTTACCTTTAACCATGAAGCAATACTGTTTCTCACTTTAAAAAAAATTAATTGGATGAGTGTGTGTGTGTGTGTGTGTGTGTGTGTGTGTGTCTGTGTATTTAAGCCAACGTTTTCAATGTACTGGGAGAAAACATTCAATTAAGAGGCTATTTGCCTATAACATAAGAGAGCTGGATTTTGTAAGGCTGAACTAGTAAACTATGGCATTTCAACAAATGCCTTTTAAGGCACTGTCATATGTATAATAGAGGGTTTAACCTGGCAGAACTGAACAGCTAGTGTCTGCATAATTAGACCACCACGTGTTTACAGACAGTAATTTCAGGCAAAGAACTACTGAAACTGATCAAGAAGCAGCCAGGCCCAGGCTCAGGGCACCTCATAATCAGGACTAATGAATAAACCATGCCCTTTCTGGGCATCATGAATTAAAAACCATGGTTGAGCAATTAAAATTCCAATTTCCCTTACAAAAAAGAGGGAGAAGGGAAATGAGAAGTGGTCTCCAAACCAATAATGCACCAAGTCACTTTCAATATGTTTCCAGTTTTTCATCTGAAAGGTGCACAGTTGTGAAGATTTCAAAAGAACATTCAGGAAAGCCCATGTTTGCAAAGGCCCCAAGTTGCCACAATTAAATCTTTGTTGAGGAGGCCAGGTGACATTTGAAAGGAAAAGCACACACAGGCTACTAATGAGGAAATGCTTAGGGCAAATCCAATCAACTCTCCTACCAGGCTGGTTTCTGAAGAACCAGCAAGTCCCTCTGTTATGTGCAAGTTTTCTTCTTAAAAATAACAACCAAAAAAGGGATTTCCAGATTACAGGAGGAAAAGAAATATTTCACTACTCTAGGGGATGTGAACACGAAATGTACATTTTCTAATGTGATTAAAGGGAAAAGGCATCAGCTGGAGCCAAGAAACCTGAGTATTCGGACCTTCAGTGAAACTTGAAAATTGGGGACAAGTTGGTGACAATGGGGTTTGCTGACTCAATGTAATACGCAAGAGACTTCTCTTAATGCCGTTTCCTGGGTCATCTTAGGAAAGATGTAGAAGGAGATCATCAATATTTCCAAAAAGACCAAGAAATGATGAAAGAGGTAATATAAGCTTCTCAGAAACTATAGCTCATCTCTCAGGAGGCTGAGCGGTGAACTGGAAAGAGAATTGGCCCTGGGAGTCAGGGATCTGGTCCCAGTTCCAGCCCTGTCGCTAACTACCTCTCCAGCCCTGGGCAAGTTATTTCACCTTCTAGACCTCATTCTCCTCACATGTCAGAGGTGGGAAATAAGGCTCCTACCCTTCAAACATTCGATGATCCCTTGGGAAATCACTGTTAAACATTTAACATCGGGCTTCCCTGGTGGCGCAGTGGTTGAGAGTCCGCCTGCCAATGCAGGGGACACGGGTCTGTGCCCCGGTCCAGGAAGATCCCACATGCCGTGGAGCGGCTAGGCCCGTGAGCCATGGCCGCTGAGCCTGCGCGTCCAGAGCCTGTGCTCCGCCACGGGAGAGGGCCACATCAGTGAGAGGCCCATCACTGTTAAAATGTGTGCCAAATCCTTAGGCCTTAGGGAGATGTGCCTTCTGACTTTTTACCAAGCCCTATGGGCACCTGACAAATGAAAATAAACCTATGTTGAGCTTATATACTTAGGTTACTTTTTCTTTACTTTGGCACAGTGGCCTAGAAGAATCATTGTTTTCATTCACTTTCCAATATTTTTTTCACTTATATTTTGCCAGGTGGGTCCTTGAGGGTAGGATTTTCAGACATCTGAAGGATGAACGAAAGGTTCGCATGAGGTCATAAGGACACTGTGGGTGAGGATGCTGAATTTTCATATGTGGAGTCAGGACTAAAATAAACTGGTTATGAATTTGCTAAGCCTCTAATTTAAAAACTAACTCAAAAATTACCCTATTTTCGACAGCATAGTCCTTTGAGGTGACCTGCCTTGACTCTTCAACAAAGCAACCTCATTGTCACCAGGGATGACAGGTGGACCCAGGGAAAGTATCCTATGCCATGAGTCCTACAACCACCCAGAAGGGTGCTGATTGGTTTAGTTATCCATTAACTGAACAAACATTTAATGAGCTCCTGCTATGGGCATGGCCTTTAGTGCTGGAGTTATTTCAGTGAACAAAACAGACTGGGTGCCTGCCCTTGAGGTGCTTACATTCCAGTGTATATGAGCAGGATCGGGTGTGTGTTTGACAATAAACAAACAGACAGATATAGAACTCTGCTCTGAAATAGACACTCACTAAAGGACTTGGGTCTGTCCCAGTTCCTACAGAGCCATTCTGGCCCTGCCCACTTCCTATCAGTTGACTACCTCTTGGTCCCCATTGTCCACACACCAGCCATAGGGAAATACCATTTAATTCTCTGAACATGCCTCCGTTCTTTGCACATGTGTTTTCCTCTGCACGGAAAGCTTTCTGGCAAACTCCTCTTAATATCAAGTAAGTCTCAATTCAGGTAAGATTTCCTTCTTGAAGTCCTCCAGGCATGCCTCCCTTAAGCTCCAACCATGGTTTGTGGCCATCTCCACTGCTATTAACAGCATCAGGACATAAACATGATGATGATGGCTTATGCCATGCAAGGCACTGTGCTGGTTCATCTTATGAATATTTAAACACTTACACATCACGTGCAGTTATCTGTTCACATATAGGTCTCTCTGGTGGAATCATAAGGTCCTCAGAGTTGAGTGACTACAGTAGAAGTGAAAACTCTACACTCTGGAACCACACTGCATAGTTTCGAATCTTGCCTCTGCCACCTGCCAACTGTGTGAACTTGGCACAATTTTCTCAACCTTTTGGTGGCTCCATTTCTCCATCTGTAAAGTGGGGATAAAGAGTAGTGCCGGCCTCTGAGAGTTGCTGTGAGGATTAAATGAACTAACACATACGAAGGGCTTAGAACTGAGGTCAGCACATGCTAAGTGTTCATTAGTGTTAGAAAAAATAAAAAAATGATATTCTCATCTATGTCCACAGAAATTAACACAAAAGTCTGGCTCTAAAACACAGAAGTTTTGAGCAAATGAAAGACAAAGTTAGTAGGATCTCCAAGATATGATTTTTCACAGATTTGTCTTTCAGGAGAAGGAGGCTTATAACAGAAGTAGCAGAGGCCAAAGAGTATCTGTCACTGATCCAAGGTTTCAAGACAAAGGAGTAACAGATGAGGCTCAGAAATCCTTGTCCTCTATCCTGAAGAATGAAGGTTGGCAAGCTCTTTCTGTAAAGGGCCAGATATAAAATTTGTTGGTCCTTAGGGTCTTGGTCACAACTACTTCCTTCCATTGTAGCATGAAAGACACACAGATAATATGTAAATAAATCAGTGTGGCTGCATTGCAACAGCATTTTATTTACCCAAACAGGCCGTGGGCCTTGTTTGAACAAAGGGCTTTAGAATACTAACCAGCAGCTATTGACTACTCACTATGCATCCGGCCCTACTCTAAATGTCTGAAGTATACTAGCTTATTTAAAAGCAATTCTATGAAGTAGGAATATTATAATGCCTACCTCACAAGCTAGGGGAGTGTGGCATGGAGAGCTGAAGTGACTTGCCCAAGGTCACACAGCAGCAATTGGCAGAGCCAGGATCTGACCTGAGGGAGTCCGGCTCCAAAGCCTCCAGTCCTAATCACGTTCCGTGTTCTTTCCTTGTACTCTGGATGCTGCCTCTACACATGGCTAGATGCTTATGCCTGAATGGATCCTGTTTGTCCAACCATGAAAATTTTAGAAGTCATGCTTTTAAAAAGACTTTTTTGTCTGGAATGTTTTTCTTATACGAATCCAAATCTTACTCCTATAATTTGTACTCTCTGATGGTGGCTCTACTCTGCAGAGTACACAAAGCATTTAGAGCACCTTATAAACAGATGAAACATACATATTTGGCTTTACAGAAAGAAAAAGACAAGCCTGGCAAAAAGGAGGCTGGAACCACTAGTACCTTCCTCATCTGATATCCAGTTGTTATCGGGTTCCTGGTCCACATTCTCTCAGGGCCTAAAGGAGTTAATGGATGACCTAACGTATGACAGGCATCATAGACGTTGCTTTTACTATTTTAGGTCCCTAAAGAGTTGCTGGAAGAGGGGCCTAATGCCTTAGATAACAAAATAAGGATTTAAGAGTTTCACCCAAGCCCAAACTAAATAAATGAAATATAATAGGGATAAGATGGAAAGTTCTGTTATTGTGTATTCAAAATAAAAATCATTGTAACATGTAGGATAGGAGAACTGTATTATAAGCAGTTTTGTGTGAAGAAAGGTTCTAGGGATGGCCATGGTTATGATTTCATAATAAAGTAATAGGACATTAGGCTCCAATGATACATGTATGGTGTTCAGAAGAGGATAGTTCCCCTCTTTGTCACCTTGATCAGCCCATACTTGAAGCCCTAATGGGTTAGACAATGTTCAAATGACGGTAAAGAGGGTAATCGGCTTGTCAAAGATTCAAGAAATAAAGAAAACATAGGTTAAATGAGAGGCATTAGCTCATAGTAGTGAAGAGCATAAACTCTGGAGTCTGACTGCTGGGGTCCAACTCCTAGCTTTTCTATCACCAAGCTCTTGAGCAAATAACTTAGTTTCTTCATGTGTTATTTCTTTCACCTATCTCATAGGTATTGTGAGGATTAAATGAGTTAATATAAGTAAAAAAACTTCTAAGGAACTTGGCATAGTAAACACCATAAGGGTCAGTTACCATTATTAGAAGGTAACCTAGAAAAGCGAAGATTGATGGGGCCTAAAGAACAGAAAGCTGTGACAGACTCACTTTGTGTATCTCTGCAGGGTAGAGCCGCAGTCAGTGAAGACAAATTATAGATGTTATATTTGGGTTCAATGTAAGAAAACACTGTGAAGTAGTGAGTTTGCTATTGCTAGTGACATTCAAGCAGAAACTGGATGAGCTATCTCCCACATTGCAGAAAAGATTCTTTTACTATGCAGAAGAACAGATTGCTTCTAAAATCCCTTCAAGCTGTCATGTTCTATGTTCTTCCTGGAATGTGGTTCATTAAGAAGCGGAATCCAATGACTCCAGTACAGTGAGGGCAGGTCATGGTTGTATACCATGCAAAGTCATGCTGTACATTTCTTTATTATTATATGCTTATTAGCTACATATTAGTTATGTGACAATGGGGCAGTTTGTTACAATATCTAAATCTTAGAATTCTCATTTAGAAAATGAGGAAAACAGTGTCTTCTTTAGAGAGACAATAAAATGAACTAGTTTAATAAATGGGCTCTAGAGTCACAGAATCTGGGTTCGAACCCCACATCTTCTACTTTACAAGCTGGGCTTCTGTGAGCAAGGTATGTAACCTCTCTGAACCTCAGTTACCTCACCTGATAATAATACGACCTACTTGTAGAACTGTCATGAGGATTAAATAATTTTTAAAATGTATGCAAAGCCATTAGAACAGTGCCTGGCACACCCTTGGCACTCACATATAACTATTGCTATTATGTTGCTGTTACTGTTTTAGGAAATTTAAATGAGAGCATGTATTGCAAGAACACCCATCTCTTTTCTAACTCTAGGAACTGTCAAAATCATCAGTGCTTAGCGCATAAAGTATCATTTCATTCATGCATTTACTGCACATAAATTAAATCTGGGGTTTGCTACAGCATATAATTCAATACACACACACAATTGGACTGAAGTGTATTCATTAGGTATTAATAAGTACTTGAGAGAATATGGATTAACAATGTCTACAGACTTGATCCTCCAACAATTTGCCCGTAAGCTCTTCACCATCGCAAGTAATCATAGTTTTTCTTTTCCTTCGGAAAATACAGTAACTGTTTTAACAGCTATACCCTAACATCTGAAGACAGGAAATGAGTAACGGGCAGAAAGGATGTCTGAATGCTCAAGTCCTAATATTGTTTTTACTCTTTCCTAGACAGAAGATCATGTGTGAATAGGACTTTGCGTCAAAAGGCAGGAAGTGCTGCTCTCACTTCCTCCTGACAGGTATCTCTGGAAAATAAACTTCTATTATTCCAGATGTAGCTTGGTAATAACATCCTGCAAA
Source organism: Mesoplodon mirus (assembly GCF_964341445.2). Taxonomy (NCBI): domain Eukaryota; kingdom Metazoa; phylum Chordata; class Mammalia; order Artiodactyla; family Ziphiidae; genus Mesoplodon; species Mesoplodon mirus. Next base: position 17,966,992 of record NC_138992.1, on the reverse strand, counting down.
TCAGACTTGGGGCTCAGTAAACTTGCAGTTACTTTTCAGTGGCAGAAGCCCAGAGTCATCAAGCTTTTCCGAAAGAAACCACATTAAGTAAACAAAATATCATTACCAACGGCAGACTCGGGCCATGTCTGAGATTGTTTTTTCACCCTAGCCTGGATATGCTGCAGACCTAAAGCGATTGTAGAAGCATCTGAGAGTAAAGGAGATGGGGGTGCGGGCTTTGAAACATTAGGGTCCATTAAACTGGACGATGTTATGAATACCTGCCATTTTCAACAGGCTTTATTGTTTAAAACACTTCTAAGGGCACAATCTCATTTCATACTTATTGTCATCCCCACTGAACTACGCATGATCTCCAAGTCCTGTAAGGATCTGGCTGTGCATTTATTTGCTTGAGATTTCCATGGCCCAGGGGGTAAGAGCCTAACAACTTTCCCCACCAAATTCTACCCCCTCCCAAGCACACATACGTGCACACAAACACATCTTGCTCAACAGAACTAATGCCTATTGGTCGCACCTGATGCACTGGATTTTGTCCTATAGGCCAAACTTAGCTTGACCTTGCTTACAAGTCTTTTGGGAGAGGAATTGCCAAGAACTACAAGAACTGATCAGGATGGCAGAGGAGAAGCCTAAGCAAGCTTCTTGGATCTGACTGCCAGATCCAGGAGACTAAAACCTCCCAAGTTTTTCCTCTAAGCCTCCAGAAGCTTCTCTTGACCCTGAACAGCCAAGATAGAAGGGCTTGTTTTGTTGTTTGGTTTGTTTTTTTAAGGAGGCAAGGAAGGAGTGATGATAAGCAGCAGCAAAGAGATACAACTTTTTGTAATAAATAGACCCATAGGAAAAGTTAACAATAAAAAAGTGGACAAATTGGGGTTCACAGGGCTTAACTATCTTACCTCAAGGAAGAAGCAGACCTGGAATCTGGTCTTTTATGTTCTAAATCTAATATCTAATCTAATAAATCTAATAACCCCAGCTATAGCAATGCAAATGGTCCAAGTGACATGGAGACATAGGCTAGATTATTGTGACTAATAACTAATGAGTTGCTATTGGTGCTGGAAAAACCTGTGGACATTGGGAGGATTAAATTAATAAACATATTCTGTAAAGATTATATCAGAATTCAAATTGTCAAACTATTCCACATCACAAGGGAAAGATCTAAAAGTAGCAAAGGAAAGACTAAAAAAATAGAGAGCCTCCTGGCCCGTTTGATGAAATAAAAAGAGGTAATAGAAAACCAGTATTATAAATAAATAGAAGGGGAAATAACTACAGACACAAAAGAGATTAAAAAGATAATAAAATAAAACTTCGGACATATTTAGGATAATGAATTTGAAGACTTAAATGAAATGCACAAATTCCCGGGGCAGGGGGCGGGGGGAACCTTACTAAAACTAAGTAGAAATAGGAAGCATGGCTAGTCCTATAACTCTTAAAGGAATAGAAACACTGGTCAATATTCTTCCCACAAAGAAAAGAGAACCAGAGTTTATTAGTGAATTCTATCAAATTTTTAAAGAACAGATGATTCAAATCTTAATCAAATTATTTCAGAAAATAGACAAAGAAAGAGCCTCCCCAATTTGTTCTATGAAGTTAATATAACAAAACCAGACAAGAAAAATTTCAGAAAGGAAAACTGCCAACCCATTTTATTCATAAATTAAAGCAAAAATAGTAAACAAAATATCAGCAAATGAAGCCAAATAGTATATTAGAAGACAGTACAAATTTGGATGATTTGGAGGCAAGATTGGTTAAATATAAGAAAAGGTATAAACGTCATACAGTCTATTAACAGAAGAAAAGGAGAAAAACATACGATTACTTCAATCAGGAAAATCATTTTATAATATAAACTAGCAAGCAGTTTTAATGAAACAAAAAAGCCCTTTGTAAACCAGAAATAGAAGTTAGCTTCCTTAACTTGATAAAACAAAACACACACACGTACACACACACACACACACACACGCAAAAACAAAAGAAAAAAAAAAACACTTGACATCAAACATTCTAAATGAGGAAATGCTGAAAGCATCTCCTTGAAAATCAGAACCAAAATAATGATACCCATTATTACCACTCTATTCAGTATAATACTCGAGGCCCTAGGCAATGTTAAAGGACAAGAAGCAATTAAAAGTATAGGATTGAAAGGTTTAAAAAAAATGAGTGAATATGTGAGAGAGTGAAGAAAGAAAGAAAGGAAAAAAGGAAAAAGATGTAAGGTAAAGTACTTAGAGCTCATTATACCTGGATTTCCATCCTGGCTGGGGTCCTAATTTTCTGTGTGGTCATTAGCAATCATTTAACCTCTAATGTTCTTAAGCTTCCTTATCTATAAAATCCACACTTTCTAATACTCTTGGTTAATTAGGTAGACAGTGATGCCATTAAAAAGAACAGAAAATAGGTGAAGAAGTACAGATTTGGGGCATGAGAGTAAACTATTTCGGCTTTGAAGATATAAGGTTTGAGATGTAGACAGACCATCCATGAAGATAGAGATCAAAAGGCAGTAGAACTGTGAGTCTGAAGCTTTGGGAAGTGGTGAGAGCTTCACCTCAATCCCAGGGGGAGGAGGGACTATAACAGTCATAATGGTTAACACTTATTGAGTGCTAACTAAAGGTCCAGAATTTTACATAGATTACGTCTTTTAATTCTCACAACAACCTTGAAAGATAGGTACTCTTATTATTCACAGTTTACTGATGAGGACACAGAAGTCAAATAAATTACTCTAAGGCCTCACCGCCTCAAAGTCATGGTGTTTCACTCAAGCCTGGATCTAACTGCAAAGTCCTTCCTCTTCCCCACTGTGCTGTGCTAAACTGCCTTTTGGAATCCAAACTGATGTAGAATCTACTCTCCTGAATGAGCTCTGAGATCTTGAGCAAGTTGCTAAGCCTCTCTAAGCCTGAGATTTCTCCTCTTCAAAATGAAGAAAATAATACTAATCACATGGGGCTGTTGTGTGTATTAAACCAGATACTATACGTACAGTGTCTGTTATTTTAAAAGGCGCACGTAGCTCTCTTTATCCTTTCCAACCAAGGCAAACTCCCAGAGACAGACACAGAGAACTAGAACACTAGGACAGAGGGAGCTGGCAGGTGTATATCACCCCAGAGTCATTTTAGGGATTCCAGCCTTAGTGATATTTTCTTACGTTCCAAGTAATCCACATCTCCACCACCGCCCCCTGCCCCATCTTCTTTGCAGACAACTAAGGGCCAAGCAAAGGGCCAACGTAAAGATCAAATCTTAAGAAGGAAGTAGCTGTTGAAATGAACAGACGACTTGAACTCTTCCTCCTGTTCTAAAACATTATCTATGTTCCATGATCTAATCTGGGAGCAGGAAAGAAGAAGGAGGAGGTTGTGGGTGTTATGAAAGGAAAGCTCAAACTAAACAAAGAAAAATGATTGGGGGGCTTCCCTGGTGGCACACTGGTTGAAAGTACGCCTGCTGATGCAGGGGACACGGGTTCGTGCCCCGGTCCGGGAAGATCCCACATGCCGCGGAGCGGCTGGGCCCGTGAGCCACGGCCACTGAGCCTGCGTGTCCAGAGCCTGTGCTCCGCAACGGGAGAGGCCACGAGAGTGAGAGGCCCGTGTACTGCAAAAAAAAAAAAAAAAAAAAAAGGATTGGGTTATTCAAGAACCAATATAGTTTAGGTAAAAGATTACAGACTGAGAGTCAGTCCAATCTGACTTATGCATTTGTGATTCCTCCACAAATGGCTACATGGAACCTTTCCTGACCTCCCTAAGCCTCAGTATCTGCACCTCTTAAATGAGGCTAATACATGTAACTCATATATTTACTATAAATCTTCAATTAGATCATGTTTAGCACATATTCAGAACACCCTGAAGAGACAGCTGGTCGACCTTGAAGGCATATTTCCTGCACTTAGAGAAGAATGCAAACCGAAAATCCTTTTGGCTTGTGCAAGGGACAAACCATTACTTGTGGTAAAACATTGGAACCAGGTGTTCATTGGCAGAGGCTAAAACCAGAGTTTTAACAAGCCTGGGACAAGCAGCCTGAAAAATATCTCAGATCAATTTTGTGGTTCATAACATTGCTTACAGGCAGTACTAATATGATGATATGGTGAACTGACCCTACGTATGAAACTCAACAGTTTTCTACAGGCTGAAAGAGTACTTGGACTCTCTTAATGTAAATAACATCTATAAATATTGCATAGTTTTAAACAAATCATTTAAAAAAACCTTTATATACTCTAAATTTTGTTGCCCCAAGGCAAAATCTCCCCCAAATCCCTCTGAGGCAAGGTCCTACAAGCTCTGCGTCACCAGCTGAAGGGTTTCAAAATGGAAAATCCTGGCTGTGAATTATAGACTAGACATTCTTATTGTCTATCGTCCTGGGTATCCAGGCTTCGCTCCATGCAAACATGCCATGGAAACAAAAGCTGCAGATGTTGTCAGGCATCTTGAACCAGAAAATTTAAAGTATTTCTTTATGAAAAAAAATATATAAGTGCTTTATTTCCTATCAAGCTCCAAACTTTTCACTCCTTCTTCTTTTTTGTTCAACAGATAGTGCTTATCTAAAATATATTACCTTGTTGGACAAGCCTGCAAGTCATGCAGGATTTGTGACCTGAGCCAGCTCAAGAGGGTTCTGATATATAATAATCAAACATTTATAGTCTACTATGCTATGTATAACAATAGAAATGAAGCTGGAAAAACAAACTTCACCATCAAAGCCATATATTCTGGGCTTCCCTGGTGGCACAGTGGTTGAGAGTCCGCCTGCCGATGTAGGGGACACGGGTTCGTGCCCCGGTCCGGGAAGATCCCACATGCCGTGGAGCGGCTAGGCCCATGAGCCATGGCCGCTGAGCCTGTGCGTCCGGAGCCTGTGCTCCACAATGGGAGAGGCCACAACAGTGAGAGGCCCGCGTATCGAGAAAAAAAAAAAAAAGGCCATATATTCTGTTTATCATGTCTCAAAAAGACTTCTTTTTTTTTAAATCCTTGAGTAATACTCAAACACTTTTTAAATGGAATATCCTGCTTTAAGAAAGTCTACCTACATTAAACTATACAATATACTAATTACTTCCAAAAGATGGTCCCTTCCAGTTCTACAATCATTTACAAACATTAAGACATTTCAGTGAATCATTCCCAGAGTTCATGGAATCATAGATTTATAAGTGAATTACACTCAGAATGAATTTTCTTCCAGAACTTGGAAAAATACATGACATTATACACACTGCATATGAAGTACATATGGTAATAAATTGTTCGACAATGCCCGTTGCCAAAACAAGGAAGTCAAGGAGGGAAGTACTGGAACTACTGACTCTTAGCTTTACTTGCATTTCTTTAATATGATGATAAGTTAACTATGTAGCCACTTGGACAGGTATAGTAGAGACAAAGATTTCACATTATAATACATATAGGTAAATAATACAGTATAATACAGTAAACCTGTGAATAACACAAGGGCATTTATTCCTCCTTTAACCAAAATGGTGACTAATAATAGCAAACATTCATTGATAATTCATAGACACCTATGGACTGTCTATGAATGGTTATATTTATGCCTCACAGCAACCCATTTTACATATGAAGAAGATGAAGCTCAGATAGGTTTACCTGCCCAACATCACATGCATAATCAGTTGCAGAGTGAGAATTTTGATTCCAGCACTAGCCATTAACCATTACACATGCTGTGAATCTGTGACACTGGCCCCCTTCTCTTTGTTCATTCCAGTACCCACTCATGTGCTTTTGGAAAGCCATCTCTATTCCCAGGAAGAAAAGTATCTGAAAACTCACTGACCTCATAGTGGAGTAATGTAAATATGACCATTCTTAGAAATTGTTTTAGAGTGGAAAAACCTGGACTTATGAGTTACGTCACCTGGGTTGAGGCACAGTTCTCTCCTTCAGCTACGTGACAATGGACAACTCATTTGGTCTTTCTAAAACTCAGGATCCTCATCTATATATACTAATAGAAATCATAATTTTTTTGAAATTTAGGTGTAATTCACATAAAGTAAAGGGCTCAGATCTTAAACACATCAGTCAGATTAGAAGAGTGCATAATAAGACACAGAACATTTCCATCTACCTAGAAATTCCCCCCATCCTCTTTTTCAGTCAACCCTCCCTACTGCCCACTCCTAAAGCAACCTGATTTGCTTATTTTAGAATTGTCTATAAATAGAATCATACAGTATGTATATGTGTGTCTCTGGCTTCTTTGACTCAGCGTAATATTCTTGAGATCCACCCATGTTGTACTGTGTAATAATAGTTCATGCCCAATAATAACAATTTGACAGAAGCATTAAAATAATGTACATTATTACCTATTAAAGGCTCTACCAAAAAACAGTTATTATTATTCAAAAGAGGAAACCCAGAAACATGAGAGTGCTAGAGCCAAGGGGAGAATATCTAAATATATCACAGGTTGGAGTATATTTAGAGAAAGGAGTCCATTATTAGCATCTCTCATATCTCATTCTTTATATGTTTAAGGATGTCCCATGTCAGAAACACATATATTTGGAGTTTGGGGTGGAACTGGATTGAATTTAGCCTTCCAGATGAGAAATTAATTTTTTGCTATGCAGATATGCCAAGAGTATCTTCCCAGTGTATTTCTGAAACATTCCCTTTTGCCTAACACAGAGATAGCGGCCGACCTAAATCAGAAGATTACATTTGAAAGACCAGCCTGTGAAAAGCCATCCATAACGCTTGCCTCAGGAAGAGCCAAAGCTTATGCTGTCAGTTCTGGCCAGCTGTGTAATTCAATTTTTCCAAGGGAGCTGGAGCCTGGCCCGCATAAGTATGACACCAATACTGCATTTCACAGAAGGCAATTTGGCCACAATAAATAAATACACACTAGAAACAAACAGAATCATTGAGATGGATATTTTAAGTCCCTTCTGGCAGAGACATTCTTCACTAAAAGCATGGTCTTCAATCTAAATAGGAAGCAGAAACTATTTCCAAAGAGTTTCCCCAAGAATCAGTCTTAGAGGATGAGGTGTCGGTATAAATTCCAAACCCTCGAGCAAAACGTTCAGAAGCCTCTGTTAAGTGAACTAACAGAAGAGTTTTAGAAATGACCCCTTGTTCAGGTGGCAACTTGGGCAAGAATGATACCCTCAGGGAAGCAACAAGATATACAGAATTCATTAAAATACCAAGTCACATTTGGAGCGAGGTGCAGAAGAAAATCTCCTCAAAGTTACTGCAAGCCAGTGGGTTTAAGTTTCTCTCCTGCAGAAACAAAATCTGCTCTTACATTCAACCCAAGCCACCTCTGATATTTATTGCGTTTGCTGAATGCTGAAAGGATCTTAAATGTTAAACCTCTTGATCTGTCAGCACTCTGGGATTTCGGTGAAAAGATGAGCTACATAATAGGACAAACTGGAGGAATTTCATGTACCCAAAAGACGTAAATCCCCATCACAGTGGAATTCTCTTTCAATACACAATTCTAGGAGTTGTAAAAAATAGATCCAACCTTTATCTTGTAATTTCCTCTTTTCATTTTTCTTCGACATGCATAGCTCCATTTCCTTTAATAAGTAAAGTACATTCAAGGTCATTCATTCTCAACTGAAGCCACTCACTTCTCCAAAACAAGTTTAGATTGAACGCATGAAAGTCAAAGCGTGTGTTTGGTCTCATTAAGCTCACAATATCCTTAGGAGAGGAACAGGGAATTTGGTTCATTATCCTGTTAATGAAGGATCAATTGCTTATATTTAAGTGAGGTTTACAGTTTATACCTATCCAATGCTCAAGTTTCTTGATTCTCATCAAAATGGGAGGCTGGCAGTTATTCAACAGAGTCCAGAAAACAACAGCAAACAAGTTGGCATCACATGAGTTGTGCATCTGGAGGAGAAAAGTAGTTAAAAAGAGAAAAGAATAGACTTGGGTTGTATGATTTAAAGATGTCCCCTTTAAAGAAGTGATAAACAAAAGAAGATGCCTAGAAGTATGATAAGCAAAGAAGATGGATAGGACTTGAGTACATTTCTATGCAAGATTTCAAGTGATGTCAAGTACTGAGACCAATTACTTGGCAGAGACCAGAGGGTCCCATTACCAGAGGTTGAAATAACAAGTAAGAGAGGTGGCATTCTTCTCCTTTCTTATTTCTCCTCCTCCTCGTTTCACATTTATTAAGCACTCCCTGTATTCATGATATTGTCCTGCTTGCAAGGCAGTGGGGGAAACATTTTGAGAAACTAACCAGAGTCTGGACTAATCAAAAAGCCAAATCTCTAACTCATAAAGGGATTAGGGTTTCTGAGAAAGCAATGAAGAGAACTAGCTGATATCAATATATGATGGTCCCATTTACCTTGGGAAATTCCTTCTGATTTAATCCAGGTACATTTATTTCCTCAGTCCTGGTAGAACCCCAGGAATCCTCTTCTCAGTGAGCCACAGTGAGTGATTTAAATCATCTTCTCTCCGACCAGATTCTGGGCTCCTTCATAGATGAAAAAATTTAAGTCTTTCTTCTGGCTATTTTAGGGCTGAGTTGGTACCGAAAAAATGTTTTATGAATGTATAAATATATACATATATATGTATATATACATACATATATGTAAATATATATGTGTAACTAAATCACTTTGCTGTATACCTGAAACTAACACAACATCATAAATCAACTATACTTCAATAAAAAAGTAAATATAAAATAGATGAATGAATGAATAAAGGAATACATTTTCACACCTTAAGCATATCTGCCACAGACTAACTGTCCAAGGATAAAGTATATAGTCTGTGTGGAGTTCTATTATTATTATTATTATTATTACTGACAATTTTCACTTGAAATATACTTCAAAGTATTGTCCCACATCAGTAACCTTTATTTTTTTATCCCTATTTAAGCTATTCACATTATATTCTGTTATTTTCTTCACACCGTCACACAGAACAAAACTGATTCCTTAGCCAGCATTCTAGGCAAACGACTCTATTTTGTGAAGGTCAATACTTATAGTTAATCATCTTTTCCAGCAGCTGACTTTGCAAATATGTGTGCTTCCTTACTCAGAGAGGATGCTAGAGATTAAAATATAGGTCTCTGTTTTGGGACAGTGGATGTTCTGGACTTCAGGGAATAAGAAATTTTAACAATCAGAAATGCCCTCAGCTACAGGCAGTGGGTTCCCTGTCACGGGAGGTTTCTCACGGAGGCTGGAAGTCCTCTGGGCAACCCCTTGGAGAAGAACTGAGCATCACAGTTTACATGTCCTTGACCTTCTCTTCAACCTGAAATTCTGCATCACACTTCTGTTTAGATGCCCTTACCTTCTCTTCCACCTGAAATTCTAAAATTTCATGATTTTGCACTGGAAATAGAAGTTGTTGCTAGCCCTAAGAAGTAGTTTTGAGGACTGCTAAATAATTCACGCAAGGGCAAAAGCTCAAGAGGTCCAGAGCCTGGGCTTCTCTGAAAAGCAATTTTCTTACTGATCCCCTCACAGGAGTTTTCACAGATTTTAATATTTTAGCCAAGAGAGCCGATCCTCTCTGCAGAAATCCTTAGGTTCCCCAGAAGTGGCCCTTTCGTTCATAATACGAGGCCCTTTAACGTGTCACTAGCCTTTCCCTGGCTCAACATGCTTCAGGCTTTCTTGTGGATGACTTTTTCCCCTGTGAAAGGTGGTTCAGCCTTCCTGTGCCAACTAATCCTAGACCTGTAGGAGGCTGCCCAGGAAGACATTAGGCAGACTGATTAGAATGCTCTGATTCTGATCCTCAGGCCACTAAGGACCTCGCTGATAATGGAAATGCAGTTTAATGTTCCTTTCAGTCCTGCCTAGATGATATGTAATATCACCTGCTACCACAGAGCCCGGGATGCAGCCCACTGAACCCCATTCAAACGGCCCACTCCATATTAAGACTGTTCTCCGACTGTACAAGTTTAGAGCTAAGTCACTGAGCCTTTGCAGAAAGGCGGCCCGAGCCAAAGGAATGCTTGGGTGACTCCAGTGGCCCAGGGAATATGATTAAAACTCCTGCTCACCAGCTGCCTTTTTGTTCCAACTTTGCCATGACGCACTCTCTCTCTGATTTCAGTTTTACTGATGGAGATTCTCAGCTAGCAAATAACGCTAAGCCTCCAGAGCACTGAAGTTTGCCTTCTCCAACTCTTGCTGCAGAGGCTGGACAGGAGTCTACCCAGTTGGCTTGCATTATCAGATGACACCTTCCCGCAGCATTGATAGTAAATAGCCAAGAATAATGTCCAGGGTGGAAGGAAGCCAGGGAGGGTCAAGATGAACTTTCTGTTGTGTGTTCCAGACACAGAAATGGGGTCAGGGTTAGAAGCTGCTTATTCAATGCCCACACTTTTAGAGACAGGATCTTCAGGGTATTCATAGAGAAAATAAAAATGAAATGAAAAAACAGAGCCCTCTTTCCTCAAGTGGCTCAAACAAGAGAGCACTTCTAGGGTGCCTGAGGACAGGCTGAAGGTGGGAGAAAAGAGGTGTTAGATGTATCCACCCATCAGCTCTGAGAAGTCCTGCCCTTTGAACCCAGCAAGAGAGGACAGCGCCCTGAGCTCTACTCTTAAAGCGGTCTGCTCTGGGCCTTCTCTGGCCACGCCCCTCCCCATGGGGTGATGAATCCTGCAGGCCAAGGGGATTGCCCAGTTGGAGCTTGTGATTCCTTTCAGTTCCCTGGAATTTGCTGTCTAATTGGCCCCTGTCTTTCTCTCTGAGGTTAACTGAGCCAGAGTATGACAACCTCAGGCTCAAGAGGAGCAAAAGCAATGCATGTTTATAGAGGCAGGGCTTAGACAGAGCTTGTGTGGGCTTAGTTGTCCACTCACGTGAGCACAAAGCATGTAGTGGCGTCTGTGAAGCCAAGGGTGGAGACAGAGAGGAGGAAGGTGTCCCCAGGGCCACTCCGCTGCCTGCTCTCCCACCAGCTCTCCCCTACCAGTTTCTGGACTGGAACTCCAAGGGATCTGAGAATTTTAAATATGATCCAGCAAAGGAGATGGCCAAATAGATTTTATTTAATTTTTAAAATCTGTTTGAAAACGTTCAAATACTTAGGCCAATAGCATGTGGATCTCCACCTGTATTCATGCCCAGGGCTCTGAAAATATTAGGAGCGGGCCTGCTTCTGACACGTCCCTTGCTCACTAACTGCTCTTGGGAAGGAAAGGGAAAGAAAGACTAAGCATTATTTGGGAGGTGGGAACTGAGGGTTTCGGAGGGCTGAGTACGAGGCACAACAGAGCTACTAGAACAGATGAAGAGGTTAAGGGAAATTAAAACCACCAAGAAGAAAGCAAAACAGAGCACATTTTCCCCCTGTGGGTCCTTAGAAGCCCCAAATATTACAAGCATTGAGGCAATAGAATGTCAATTCTCTACAAGAAAGGAAGAATAGAATACTTTCTTCTGCCCGGGCTTTTGTGATTCCAGAACTCCACTGATACCATGAGTAGGAAAGTGCAATGGATGGCATCGATCAGGACCTGCTTCCAACCCCAACTCTCTCACTATGTCAGAAGCAAACAGCGGGGTATAAGAAAGACTTGTCCAACTGCCGAGGAATTGAACAGAGAGGCAACTCATTAACCTGGTTGTCCAAGTTGTCTACAACGGGATTCCAAGCCACCATTCCCAACCCTCCCTCACTACCCCCTGTGCAAGTTCCCTGCTCCAGGAACACCCCTGCTTTCTCGGATGCATGGATAATTGGCCCGGCCAAGTCTCCCTGGTTTGCTCAGGTCAAGATGCCTATTTCGGCTGATGGGCCTGCCTTCGGTCATCACCCCACAGAACGCTCTCCCAAAGCTGTGGCACACTCAGTGGAGGAAGATGGTCTCATTGTCAAACTCACTTTCTTACTTTGGCTTCCTCCCAAGAGCAGAGCCCCAGATAAGGACTTGGGTGCAGGTGAATTATTTGGAGGGTAATTCCAAGAAGCACAAACAAGGATGTGGGGAGAGAGAGAGACCAAGAAGGGAGAAGAGCCAATATGGTGTGCTGGGGTCAAAACGTACTTATTCACCCAGCCTTCACCTTTGCTCACACCATTCCTCCTATCATGGGATGTGCCTGACTTTTTTTCTCTCTCATGTAGGAACCCAATTACATGAATAGGGGCCAAGGCTCAGAAAACCCAAAGTTCTTGTTCTCCTGTTTGTAAAACAACTTCAAACTATCCATATATTTCAATAAAAATTTTATACTCACTATCAGGATTAGAACAGCTGCAAATTCTCTTGGAAGTCTGGGCTACCACCACACCTTCTGGTGATAGGTGATGTAGTGAATATATGGGCGAGGGCAAAGGGGCAGACAGCAAGATAAGGCAGTGCTCTCTAAATAATTTCAATCACCTCCTGGTGTGCCATGTCCAGAAGAACCCAGCTACCCCATAAGAGTGTGGCAACAAACCCCCTATGCCCTTTGGGGTTGCCCAATGCTAAGTATATTAGACCTTGCCTGGCACCCAAACTCTGAAGCTTTGCTTTCTTCCCAGCTCCCTACTTGGCTTCTGTCCTAGGGGCCAGCATCCTGGTTCTCATACAAGCCTGCCATAAGCCAGAAAGGATAGATTTAAGCACCCTCAGCATAAGACACGCCAATCAGTATCAAGTGCTCTTGACTCTCTGACCTTGTGACCCCATTCTGACAACTGGGTCTTTTCCTTATTCCTCAAATCTGCCTACCATTTCCTGTTCCTATCTGCTGCAAGTGAAGCCAACTTCCCCAACAACTAGTTGGCTCAAGTGGACAGGTCAGATTACGGGCTTTCCCTTTCTGCCTGACTCACTGCAGCCATCAGTATCCTGGACTGAGCTATGACAAGACGGATGAGAGACACACATAAGTGCTATGAAGGGCATCAACCAGGATCTTTTCCAAACCCAAACTCTGAAAACATATCAAGTGAAATGTCTTCTCTGTTGAGGTGACTTAAAGAAGTCACTACTGCTTTGGCAGGCCTTTGGGGCTAATCAGAAAATGATGCTGCCAAATCACGGGTACCCACGATGCTAAGTCAGGAGTGGGTGAGAGAAGACATATTTATTTGGTGAGAAGGAAGGTGACCAACTACTTTACCCCTCCACAGAACCCTCAAGCTACCAGCCATCAAGGATTTTCTGAGAACCTCTATCTACTGTGCTAAATTCAGGCAGCAGCTTAAGAGACTTGAGTCAGGCATGAGGAAAATTTTTCTGACCATAGTGAGGGGATTTAAATACTTGGGTGTATTCCTGAAGCAGTCTTGGGTAGCCTCCCTGTTTTCCAGCTTTTATAAATTTATTAGACTTTGTGGGGGGATGCTATATCAGTGGTTTCCTAGCTGAGTTCCAAAAAACTCTAGAGTGTCATGGAATCCTAGATTTCTACAATGCGTGCTTTAAGGGGTTACACAAATATGTGTTTAAGATTTCATATTTTAGTGAAAATTTACGTTCGACTATTTTTTAAAATGGTAATAAAAAGTGGTACTCCCAGATTTAAATGTGTCTTATATGAAACTTTGACACATTGGCACACACCAAGATGTGGACTTCTGCTACGAGGTTAATTCATGTTTGTACAGACCTTGAAATCAAGCTTCTCCTGCAGCACGTACTCAGCTAATTGTGGTGGTATCTGTTAAATATTGATGACCACTCACAGATACTTACCTGTGTGGTCCATGATCTTCCCATCACAGCACAATCAAAACAAGATGCCAAGTTTTATGCACGCATAAAACTTCAACTGCCATCCCTAACTTCCAGCTAAAAAGGGTTGTCTAGCCAAAACAGCCTTATTACTCTAATTGGTTGCCTTCTTAATAAGTAAATGTGTAAAGCTGCACTTATGAAATAAATTCATACAAATATAACCCTACTGCCGTTTGTTGATATTCTATATAGATTTATTTGGAAAAAAAAATAAGTCATGGTTAAAAATGAGTTTGAAACCACCACTTTAGATAAAGGTGGGTGGTGACTTCAAAAAGTCCCTTCCAATCTGATTATTTTATCACACTTGTTTGCAGCTATATCAGAGAAATGATATTTTGATATGGAAGAATATTCATAGCGTTATGTTGTTAAATGAACAAGGAAGGTTCAAATGAGCTATATACAGCACAATATTATATATATATATAAATACACACACATATATACTACATATTATACATGCTTAGAAAAGACTTAAAGTGTGTATGCCAATGTTACAAACCATACAGAAAGCCAATTAGAATTATTTTCAGAAAGCAAAGCAAAGGCTCTTCCTCAGTGTAGATGGATGGGTGTGACTGGCATTACTTCCAAATGCAGAGTGTATATAAGTGTGTGAGACGAGCCTGGGGTTTGCTAAGCCTGCTCTGTGAATTCCTTCATTCACTCCTAGTTGGTTGCTTGACAAAGCGACACCATACAGCTCACTGGTCATACACTCTGGCTTAGACATAGAGGCTACTGGGTCCAAGTTCCAACTCTGCCCCCTCAAAAGCTGTATATCCTTGGGCAAACTTGACCTCCCTTAACTTCAAATTTTCCCATCTACAAAATGAAGATAATAATACCTTCCCAGGAGGACTACCATAAAGAAAATAAAATATGCTTACAGCCGTAGAACCATGCCTAGCTCATACTGAATGTCCAACAAATGGCAGCTGTTATTCATCCTAGGATATGTTTCCTGCCACAAGGCGCTTCCAGTCTCATGAGAAGACAGCAGACATGCAAACAGATAAATGACACTACAACGCCATCATCACTGCTGCAGAAGCATAAACAATATGTTTTGGGAACTCAAAGGAGGCATGCTTGATGGGGCTCGAGCCAGGGAGTCCGAAACTCTTGTTCATTCCCCATGAAGGAAAGAGATTAGTTCAGGCTCTGCAAAGATCTTTTGGGTCCCTGTAGTTGGAAAGGAAACCGACAGACAACAGCAGAGAGAAAAAAGGCTTTGGACGTTGATGAGCCTTTCTGCTGCAAAGGTTAATTCATGTTTCTACAGACCTTGAAACAGACCCCCGTTTCAGGGGTACCAAACAGCATGTGTGTGGGTAATTTGAGAGTCAGAGCTCTTGGACACCCTGACAAGGTTCGGGCTTAGAGTGACAGCCATGGGCCTGGGCCTGTCCGCTCTAATGGGCTCTAGTTGGCGTCCATCGTACATTCCTTCACTGATGCTGTAGAACATGAAGTCCCATCAGCTTGGGCCACCTGTTAAGCTGGGTGTGCGTCTCCTGCAGCTCTCAGAATAAAGCTCTCTCCCCACCAAGCCCAAATCCTCAAGCCACACCACATTCCAGCTTCCAAATGCTGAAAAGTTATTTTCAGTAGCGATTCCCTTCTAGGGAACATGGAGTAGGGAAAAGAGTACTTTGATGGAAAGAAAGCACTAGATTTTAAAGCGACAGCTGCAAATTAGCTCACAGCATTTTTACGATCACTAGCCCAATGTAAGATTTGAGCTTTGGAAACCCATCCCCACCCTTTTTTTCTTTTGGTCTTTTTCTGTTTTGATGAAATGGAAAGAAGATTTAAAAAAAGATAAGGCCCCCAAACAAGGATGATATCACCAATAGAGGGAGAAAAGCAGGGGTGGCAGAATTGCACAGTTGAATGAAGACTACTGCGGGAAGACAGACATGGGGATGAGGAGAAAAGCAAGGAGACTTAGGGACCAGTGAAGGCAGTGGGTTGAAAAGTACAAGGCAGAGAGCGAATGAACAGTAGTGAAGCGGGCTGTGGGGTAGAGAAGAAGGGCTGGTGGGTGAAAGGAGTTAGAATATTGTGGCAGCTGCTAATGGGGGCTTCGTGCCCCCTCCCTATGGCCTCCTGTGAACCACATCTGACTTCATTTAGCTCCGGCTGTCGTGGACAAGTCTTTAGATACTGAGAGCCTCCCATCTTAAGGCTTCTCAGCTTCTCTGCCTCAGAACTTTCTCCAGAACTGCGGAAGCCATTCATTCAGCGTGGAGGAGTTAATGAGAGGCAGGGAAGGGGAAGGTGAAGAGAGGGAACAGGGGCAAGGGGAGGAGTTGGTGGATGATGTTGCAGCCTTCAAGCCTATGGCGAGGGGGGATTATTCTGGGTGCATTCTGAACAATTCCTTAAAGGGTCCCCAATGAGATTAAGCCCCAGTTGCCCAACGTGGTCACCAGCTCAATATTTCAATGTTATGCTCTTCATGGACTTTCCATTTTTCCCTGTATCAATCTCTCTGCCCTCATGCCAGCTTCTTGAGATCACCTCCCAAATAAAGTACCTGCGCCTAAGTCCTTGTCTCTGACTCTGCTTTCAGAGGACCCCAAACTAAAAGAGGATTGAAGGAAGGAAGTTGGTGGCAGCAGCTGCAGCAGAGAAAGAACAGTTGTTATGCCTGCAAAAGGGTCCAACCATACACAATATTAATCATAGTAACATACGCTGAAAGGACTCCGAAGACATTATCTAGTCTGTCTTCTTACCTTAAGACAGGTGCTTCATCAATCCTAGGCAGGAGAGACTTTCTTAAAAGTTGCTATGTGGAAATCCTTCAATATCATTAACAAAATCTATGAAGTTAATCATTATCATTAACACTAATAATGAGTTAGACCACTAGCACCAAAAGCCTAAAAAATGATATGACCGTTGACTTGCTATAAACCAACCTAATCAACCTGATCAATGATCCTTTGGGAGGTCAGCATCTCATTACACTGAAACTACTCCCCTCTCCCTTCCGACCACAAGAAGGCTTCTGTTTCCACCATATTCTTAACCGGAACCAAAGTTTTCCCTGCTCACTGGTGCAGTATAACCAAAACTATTTTGCTCATCCTTACTTAAGAGCTCTGTGTTCATTTAGTTTTGAAAATCTGTTTTTTAACACTTACATTTCTTTTTAGAAAATGTTTATTTTATATTGGAGCATAGTTGATTAACAATGTTGTGTTAGTTTCAAGTGTACAGCAAAGTGATTCACTTATACATATACATGTACCTTTTTTCAAATTCTTTTTCCATTTAGGTTATTATGCTCAACATTTATGTTTCTTTAAAAATCATCAGCTATCACTTAAAAACCCTGAATATTATTTTAGCCCTTAGATGCTCTCTTCCCTAGTTTCTCAGATGTCCTCAGAGACACTGTTGGCCACTGAGTATAAATTTTATTGGATAAGGAAGGACTCAATTTGTTGCTCTGTAAAGAACCATATATTCCAATAGCAAAGCTATTTTTTTGATTAAATCACCCTCTGTGGATTAAAGTCCTCTTTCAACATCGATATCAAATATGTAATTCCCAGAATTATTCAAATGGCGAAATACATTTATGAACAGATTTCTGATACTGTGTAAGATGAGGGTGGACATTTTGAAATAGACTCCTGTTTAAATAATTGTTACAAGGAAAATCACTCTTCTGCAGAAACATAACAGTTTCATCTGATTTTTGTTTTCATGGTACATAAGGAAAAAAAAATGAGTTCTAACAGGGAAAACTGGAGCCATTATCTGGACTGTTTGTGACAGTGCTGTGGAGTAAAGAAAGCTATTAAAGATCCACAATGTAGAGTGTGAACGTAGCTGGTTGTAATTGACAGTGAACTTCCATAGTGTTTGGAAGAGGCACATGCGGGCAATGTAGAATAGCGGTGGTAATTAAACAGTCATAAAAATCTGAAACTGTAAGTCTGACAAGAAAGTGTCCGGGCATTCCTAGCACTAAGAGTCTAACAGTCAATCTGCAGCACTCCTCTTCAGCTTAAATAATGTTTGCTAGAGGGGGCTTCCCTGGTGGCGCAGTGGTTGAGAGTCCGCCTGCCAATGCAGGGGACACGGGTTCGTGCCCCAGTCCGGGAAGATCCCACATGCCATGGAGCAGCTGGGCCCATGAGCCATGGCCGCTGAGCCTGCGCGTCCGGAGCCTGTGCTCCGCAATGGGAGAGGCCACAATGATGAGAGGCCCGCGTAACGCAAAACAAAACAAAAAAAATGTTTTCTAGAATTCTCAGTCAACACTCTTCTCCCTTTCTTTTTGCATTACGCAGCAAGAGTTGTATGGCTCCTGCTGTGATCAAGAGATGGAGGGGTTCCTGAATGGAGGGTTGGAAGATGAGAGTAGGAGAGATCAGAAAATACACCTCAGTACAAGCCCTGGCCTGCTGACCACAAAGTAAAGAAGAACACTGACATGTGGGCTCAGGGTGTGACTCATCTCGTTATTTGTGTTTGCAACAACTTAGCGAGGTGTGTAAAGCTGCATAAAACTTCAGGGATGTGTGTGGAGAACTAGGCTGAGGTGGTAACAAGTTCATTCTTGCCTGTGATGTCCAAGGGCTGTGTCTACAGGTGTGAAACTATCAGATCCAGACAAGGAGCGGGTGAGTGTGTGAGAAGTATGCACGTTGGTTTCAGGCAGCTCAGAGTTCAAGTCCTATAGTTGTCATTCACCCAACGGGTGACTGTGAGAAAATTATTTTACTTTTCTGCTCAGTTTATGGTCTGAAAAATAATGGTCATAATCTTATAGGGTCTCAGTAAGCCTTAAATGTGATCGTGTATGCAAAGTGCTTTGCACGGTGCCTGGCACAGAGTAGTACTCAGTATATGCTGGCCACTGCTTCCAGAGACCAGAAAAACTACTGCCAGATTTTTTCCACAGTATGTAGAATATTGCAACAGACCCAGGTTGAAGTAGAATGAAAATACTGCAGAGGAGATTCATGAAAGACAAGGAGTTTCTACCGTTCCTGCGTCAAATCCACCATGTACCGAGCACTGGGCTGGGTAGTCTCCTATGAGAATTCTCAGTTTGCTGATCACTGAGAAAATCAATGGCTAACAAATTCTGTATGAGTTTGATTCCAAGCCCTGTGATCTTTTAGCTACACCTCATAGCTTCCTACTGTAGCACAGATGAACGAATGGAGATTAGAAGCCAGCTTCCTACGGAAATCTTTCTGAGCTTTACTGGGGAATGGTATTACCAGCCACACAAATATTCTTTCCCCCACCCCCTCCCTCTTGTTGTTGCCTTTGTGGATTAATTTGTTAAACAGAATATTTACTAACTGACCCTTCAATACTAGACACTTTTTTAAAATCCTGTTTTCCAAGCAAGGTATAGGATTGTATAAAATGTATTACTCTTGGTGAAAAAAAAATACATAAATGCCTGAGTGCTTATATATGTCTAGAGTATCTCTGGAATATTCTGGAAGACACCAGTTGCTTCTGGGACGGGAACTGGGTGAATGAGAGGGAGGGCTGGAGGTAGGACTTTCGGTAGTTGTTGAATTATATACCCCATGCATGCATTAACTCTTGAAAATTATTATTATTTTTTTTTTTTTTGCGGTACGCAGGCCTCTCACTGTTGTGGCCTCTCCCGTTGCAGAGCACAGGCTCCGGACATGCAGGCTCAGCGGCCATGGCTCATGGGCCCAGCCGCTCCGCGGCATGTGGGATCTTCCCGGACCGGGGCACGAACCCGTGTCCCCTGCATCGGCAGGCGGACTCTCAACCACTGCACCACCAGGGAAGCCCTTGAAAATTATTTTGAAAAATAAGATTTCCCGATGTAGGTACAACTATAATCATTATCAATTCTAGTTAAAAGCTCCACACTTTGCCTACATGCTCTACGCCTTTCAAAGATCCCCAAAGTGACAGTCATGTCCCTTTCAGAACAGGCTGAAGGACCAGGGTGAGGACCACGTCTAACTTATCATCAACCTCCCACAAGAGCGAGACTATCGCAAAACATGCCTGGAGAGGAATCTGTTTATTAGACCTAATCTTTCCACCGACATATTTTAAACATAGAGTGTGGGTTAATGTCCCAGTGTCCCCACAGGCACCATGCCAATGACCACGGCATCAGGTCAAAGTGCAAACACAGAGACTGCCATCACCTCAACTCAACATCAACAAATGCACTGCCAATTCTATCACTGACCCCATAGTGATGTCCCATACATAAATCCCATGTTTATAAATCCAAGCATCTGTTCAACCAAACTGAGAACCTACCCTATGCTAGGGGCTGTTGCAATGAATTCTAAATCCTCGGGGGGAGGGGGTGAGTTTAAAATGAGTTTCATTTTGCAACAAACTATTTTAGAAATGGAAGTGGAAACATTACCACTACCTACATCTCCTCAATATGTTTTATACATATTGATATATATATGTATATGATACCTATCTGTGTATATATACAGTACATTGTGGTTAGGATGACTGGGATGAACTGGAATCTCAGTTCCATCACAAACTGAGTGACTCTAGGCAACTTAATATCTTTGTGCTTCAATTTCATCTTCTGTAACATGGGCGTAATGACACCTCTCTTTCATGGCGATTTAAAGATTTTAAATAGTATGGCTAGAAAAAGAACTTAGCCCAGTGCCTGCCATGGGGTGGCTTAATAAATAATAGCTAAGAAAAAAAAAGATTAAAGAAAATAATAGCTAAGAAGAAAAAGTACAGTTGTTTTCAGTTCAATGAATAAATTGCAGTTTTATAAATCCAGGTCAAATTATACCCTGTTATTTTAGTTTGTTCAAGAAAAAAACAAGAAGAAGAAAAAAAAGAATGCTTAGCTCTGTCTTTTTTTCTCTTTAAAAAAAAACGATCCAATCACAATATGAAGGAACCACACACGTTCCATAACATGAGGCAGTAGCTGCTCCTTGGTTTCAGACCCAGAGAGAGTGAAAGGGGGTCAATGGCAGAGCATTAGAAATGGACCAGGAGGACCAATATCATCTCTCTGGGCCAGTTTATGAAACTCTGGATGGACGGGGCTTGGAAGAGATGACTTCTGAGACCTAAAATCTTGATTGCTTAATATTTCATTAGAAAAGTTTAGCTCCCTGGTCTTGCCAGGAGTCATAGAACATTGGTGCAGGAAAGGACATCGGTGAGTATGCAGACATCAAGTCATGTCACGAGGGAGGAAGCTGGGCTTCACTGAGAGGCGACTTGTCCTGAATTGCTCGCTCAGTAAGGACCAAACCCAGAACCAGAAGCCAAACCCGCAGATGTCCGTGGCAGAACTTCCCTATCATCCAGCACCCCAGCTGTTACTAGATACCATGGGCTTAATTCTGGGTAATGATTATGACTTGTTGAATTTTTAACTTCCCCTAATAAGAACTTCAACAGAAAACACTCAGCATTCCCCAATGCTGTGTAATTTCTGCAAAGGCGACTAGAATGACAATTTTATTTCATGGAAATGGGAGGGCTGTATAAGCAGTGAGCAGTGTCTCAAAACTGGAGCTTCCTTTGACAGCCATATGAAGCAATTTGGCTCTTTTTAAGATGCTTATCTTTCCACAAGGGTATGAAAATTAAAAGTTGGAAAGCTCAACACCTTTGTAAAGATTTTATTACCCACACTTTTCATAGGATGTAACAGCTGTGTTCTTTTCTTCAAAGCACTGATATGACTTGTTGGTAAATCAGCTACTTTTTTTTCAAGTCTCCCTTGGTTATTAAATAGCTTCCTATAACTTTTGGTTATCAAATACCTTAACTCTCCTCATTTCTGCAACTTTGAACCACTGAGAGGAAGACAGCATTATAGCTTATGATGAAAAAAAAAAGCAAGGACATTCAAAATGATGTTTGTTATCTCTAGCAGAACTTATATTTAAAGTAGACTTTTCTGGTTATTCCTCATGATTAACCAGAAAAGCGGAAACCTAGCTCAGGGGATGTGGGTTCTGGGTTCTTGAGCATGAAAAGTTTTCCTTTTGCTTTCACATCATTTTGTCACTTCCCTCAGTGCAGAGTTGATCATTTCTATTTCAAGCACAGGAATATTTTATGAATAGAGAGCACATACACTATTTCTCTGAGACTCCTGCAGGCTGACAAATAGAAAGGGCACGGAAGTTTATGTGATGGGCAAAAGTCAACTCTTGTTTGCCTATGCCTTCAGGAGTTTATATTGTACCTTAGAGTAAAACACATCTTTGCAAGAACTACAGCTATTAGGCAACATCAGCAATGCTAGTTCACGTGACAAACATCACCGGGGTGACAAAGGAAACTAATTTCATCCAAGAGGCCCTGACTGGGAATAAAATTATATGTGTGCAAAGTATTAGGTAGATAAATATGATCTCTGAGAAGTACTCACAAAGTGGTTTAAAAAAAAGCACAATAGTTTATTTCAGAATCATTGGGTGGCCTGTTCCTTCTTCCTGGAGTGAGTCATCGTACCTGAGGGGTCACTTTGTACAGCCAAGAATGTCTACCCATATTGAAAATCTGGCTGTGGTTTTTAATTGAGGGCTAGGAAAGGTAGCCGTGGCTGGCAATTGGTGGTGTATGCATAGGTGTCTGTATCATTTTTCTCTCTAAAACATTATTTCTGTGTTCGGTATACTGCTCTGCAGAGTCACATGGCCCAGGCAGGCTCAGTGAGCCTGGATCTCCAAGCAATAGGTCTGTTCTAAACTCCTATTCCACCAACCAAGTAACTGCCTTCTGTAAGGATGCTGGCTGGGAATTCCAAGCTCTTCGGTGCCTCCTGAAAGAAAGACTGGAGCTTGGGTCTGTGTGTCTTCTTTACCAGGTGATAACAAATAATCAGCTCTAATCTAACAAAATACAAATGACCATATGATTTCCACTCTCTTCCTTCTCTAAGCTTTCCGGATTTTCACTGATAAGAGCCCTAAGGGATGCCAGAGGTTGGGGATATAATTTCACAACATGAAGCACTTAGCAATAGTAAGGCCAACTCTATTTAAACTCCAGGATCCCGTGATCCCTAGAAGAAGTAGCCAACCACCTCCAGTGGAGGAGGCTGATGTGATGACTATTGTAGTCGAACATCTGACTTTCCCACTATGCTGCAATCTCTGGGAAGAGGCTACAACATCTGTCTTATTCAAGGCTATACTCCCAGGATTGTAAAGTTCTGTTCCTAAATAATACCTACCTCAAGGCTTACTGTGAGGAAGCAAGTAAGATCAGTGAATGCAAAGACCTTAGCACAGTGCTTAAAACATACCACTTATTTAATAAATATTTTGTTGAATAAACAGAGGAGCACAAAGAGGAAGAAGGAAGCTTCTAACGTAAAAAGATCAAGACTGTCATGACGTCTTATTGGCATAATGGTCATGAAAGCTAATATTGATTGAGTGCTTACTATGTGCCAGACTTTAAGCTACCGTATTTAATGCCTGACTGCAGCACTAAGAAATAGGTACTCTCATTATCACCACTTTAGAGATGAAGAAGTTTGAGACCTTTGGGAAATAATACTCCTTTAATAAGGGGCCATTATAAGGTTTAATTCTAGGCAATTCTAGGATTTACCCCAGGGCCAGAGGGATCAAACCGATGCTGTATGCCCTAATACAGGTTGGTGTAACTTCCAATGAGATGTGACTGAAGCATTTGGACATTCTGGCCAGCCCTAGACAGAACAATGGCTACCTTTGAATTGTCTAGGAAGTCTTGGAGGAGAAAAGAGAGCCCGCCCCCCCAGCATAGAGATTCTGAGAGTTTGCAGATGATTCTAGGATGAATGGCTATACGTTGACAGGGAAGCTTTGGCTAGTTAAACACAATGCCAATTGTTTTTCAACCCAGCCCATGGAGTGGATGTGTGAAATTCCAAGAGGGAAGATATATAAAATAGAAAGAGTGTGTCAGGAAAAGCAGCCAAGATACTTAGGCGCATTTGAAAAGGAAGACACACATCTGCCCATTTTATGTCTTAAGAAAAAGAATCATCACTCTGGTGGAAGGGAGCCATAGTCCAGCTCAGCAGTGGCCGTGGCCACGTTGACAACATGAGGTCAATGCAACAAAGTCTCCACAAACCCAAGAGTCCGCCTGGAAGTCAGGAAATCTTCACAGGAGTCAGAACCCAGGAGAGGGGCTGGCAGAGGAAGACAAGAGATCTCCATGAGACAACCCCTGGGGGGGGATGAGGCCAGAAAAGGAACAAACAATGGAGGCAGCAAAGCATGAAGATCTGATAGCTGTCAAGGTGCTACGGGCTAAACTGGGTCCCCCTCAAAATGTATATGTTGAAGCCCTAACCCCAGGACCTCAGAATGTGACTGTATCTGGACAGAGGGCCGGTAAAGAGTGGCTTTAATTAAAATAAGGCTGTTAGGGTGGGATCTAACTCAATGTGACTAGTGTCCTTCTAAGAAGAGGAGATGAGGATGCACAAAAGGAGATGGGGGTGTGGCTGGGAGGATCATGCTTACGGAGGAAAGATAGGGGAGGACCCAGTGAGGAGGTGGCCATGGGCAGCATCTGCGAGAAAAAGGAAAGAGGTCTCAGGAGAAACCAAACCTGCCACCACCTTGATCTTAGCATTCTAGCCTCCGACACCGTGAGAAAGTAAGTTTCTGCTGTGGAAGCCATCCAGTCTGTATATTTTGTTATGGAAGCCCTCAGCAAACGACTACACGAGGCAACAAATGAGTCACCTGGGATTCTCCAAGGATGCAGGGGGAACGTGGGGGAGGCCACAAGAGACTGGTTCAAACAGTTCCAAAGCTGTGTCACCATATCCCCCCCCAAGCCTCTTTACTGTTAACTGTGCTCTTTGGAAGGTAGCCCTTAGGCTGGTGGATTAGAGGGAATAAGAGCTTAAGGCCCAGCACAATTGTTGAGATTCTGAAGAGACCTTAGGTGAGTGAAGACTTTGCAGCAGGCGGAAGTCAGAGATGCTGAATGATGGTGGGGGGCCTCAAAGAAGAGCTGGGAACCAATGAACGTGAGTCTACTTCCCCTCAGGATTCTATCAAGGGACCAAAACTTCTGTGGCTGGAAATGACATTTCCATGATGTTTGTTGGAAGGTCAAGAAACAAAGTAGATATAAAAAGACTTAAACTTTTCAGCTGAACCAGTTTGGATTTTATTAGAAGACCTCTCCCTCCCCTGGGGCCATCCAGGGATTGCCATGCCAACCATCTATTAATATGCAAGGTCTGTTGCAGCAGGGCTAAAACATGGAAGCCTAAGAAACTAGAAGCTGGAGGAAAATTAAATGTGCTCCATTCCCATAAGCCCTTTGGTTACATTACCATACTGAAGCCACACAACCACACACACACACACACACACACACACACACACATACACACACACTTATTTTTTATGATACCCTAACTGTGCCAAGGTGAGGTACTTATTATCTCTCACCTATGTCTTAGCAAGTCAACATTTTAAAATCTCTCTTAGGACTTCCCTGGTGGTACAGTGGTTAAGAATCCACCTGCCCATGCAGGGAACACGGGTTCGAGCCCTGGTCCAGGAAGATCCCACATGCCGCAGAGCAACTAAGCCCGTGCGCCACAACTACTGAGCCTGTGCTCTAGAGCCCGCAATCTACAACTACTGAGCCTGCGAGCCACAACTACTGAAGCCCACACACCTAGAGCCTGTGCTCCGCAACAAGAGAAGCCACCGCACTGAGAAGCCCGTGCACCACAACGAAGAGTAGCCCCCGCTCGCCACAACTAGAGAAAGCCTGTGTGCAGCAACGAAGACCCAACACAGGCAAAAAAAGAAAAAAGC
This sequence comes from Mesoplodon mirus, assembly GCF_964341445.2. NCBI lineage: Eukaryota > Metazoa > Chordata > Mammalia > Artiodactyla > Ziphiidae > Mesoplodon > Mesoplodon mirus. Next base: position 17,941,358 of record NC_138992.1, on the reverse strand, counting down.
CCTCTTAGTCCGGTTGGGCTGTTCTAACAAAATACCACAGACTGGGTAGGTGATAACAACAGAAATTTATTTCTCACAGTTCTGGAGTCTGGAAATCCAAGACCAGGGTGTCAGCAGGGTTGGGTGAAGGCCCTCTTCCAGGTTGCAGACTTCTCATTGTGTCTGTGATGTGATGGAAGGGGCCAGGGAGCTCTGAGGGGTCTGTTTCATAAAAGTGCTAATCCCATTCAAAGGGGTCCCACTCTCATTAGCTAAGCACCTCCCAAAGGCCCACCTCTTAGTACCATCACACTGGGCATTAGGATTTCAATATATGAATCTGAGGGGCACACAAACATTCAGACCATAGCACATGCTTATGTTCCCCCTCTCTTCTTTCTCTTTATCTCTCTCCCTTTTCCTCTTTTTGTCTCTGTTTCTTTCTCAACAGTTTGTAACATGGAATCCAAACTTAAATGTCTCGTGGTTTGCCTGTTCATTGCCATGTTATCATGGTGGAGAGGCAGCCTGACCTATGGATCCACCTTTGACTTGTCCTGTAACCTTAAACATATCACATAACCTCTCTGAATTTGTTTCTTCATCCATAAACAAGAGGCATTAGAAATATGTGTTTTCTGTATGCCAGGGGGCTAAGCAGAGTGCTTGATAAACATTGTCTCATTTAATCCTATCAATCTTGGGGGGCAGGTATGTATTACTACCTTCCTTTTCCCCCCAGTACTTAGGATACCTACCCACAGAGTCAATGCTCTAAATAAATTACATAATATTTGAAAAATACTTTGTCAACTATGAAGCATTAAAGAAAAGTTAGCTATAAATTTGTTTAAACAAATCTCATGACTTGTATAGCATATACTCCTTCTATTGATGTTTTCTAAGAGGGGAAAGAAAGGCAATTTGGGTCCAAACCTGACATTATCTCCTATAAACCGACAAGTTTTGATAGAAGAAATGAAAACCAAAACAAGCTCAGAAAGACCTAACCACAAGGACTATCCAGAGATTGGGGAGACATAAGAGTTCCGAAGTCGCTTAAGGGGTCAGAGCAGTTGTTGAGTTTTAAGGCTGAAGGCAGTTCTAGGGCCAGCCTGGATGTCAAGGTCTGTCTTTGTTTAGTCTGGCTTCAACCTACCCTTGCAATACAGTCCTCATTTTCTCCTTGTTGTTCTCCAGTTCAGAACTCTTCTCAACCCCTTCTTATTTATCAGAATATATAATCCCATTTTTCATCCCTACTAGGTCTCCCTAGAACCTAACATGTAGTGGCTAAACCAAGCCAGTTCATGTGTTGATGAGTGCTATGGAGTTACTGTGTTATCCCTGAAACTGGGAATTTCACAGTGCAGGAGGCCAGGGAATGAAATAATTTTGGCTGGGCAGACTTTCCATGCATCATCATAATATAAGCAGTAACACCCACTAGAACTTCTAAAGCACTTTTTGGATGAAGTAGGACTTTCATATAGAGGTTACTGCAGGGGATCAAAGACCTTGTGAGACAAACAGGATAAAGATTACTATTATCTTCATTTTTCAGGTAAGAAAAGCAAGTCTTGCCGAGGTTAAGTAACTGACTTCTCTCATTCCCTCCCTCCATGCATCCGTTCTTCCTTCCTTCTTAAATGTAAAAGAACTACCACCCCCAACTCCCAATCACTCATCATAGCCGTCTTCTAAAGCTGTCACTTAACATCGTCACCCAAAACGCTCAATAACAGTACTCTAAAGCTGAGAAGCACATGAAAGTACTGAGTCCTATGCAAATTGCAAAGCGCAATACAAATATAAGATATCTAGCCTCAGATAACTGCATGCATGACCATGAAGTTAAAAAAAAAAAAAGCACGAGGTTTTATTGTTTTTTTTCTTTTTTTCACCAAACACATGTCAGCCTCAAGTATTCCTGAATCTATGCTCTATTCTGTTCCAATAAAAAGTTATCAGAAGACTTCACTCATCAACCATTTCTGCAATTTAGGAATAAACTAAAACTGCAAAACAAATCATTGTTCATAAGAACTGCTCTTCTGTTGGGCAGCTGAGGTGGGTGTGACCTGGGCATAGCAACAAACAATAGAAGCAAAAGCTCTCCTCAGAGTGTGGCAAATCTCCCTTGTGAAACTGTATCCAGACAAGTGTTTACTGAAAAGCCCTTGTCATTTCAAAAGAACAGAGTTAATCTAGAAAAATCTCCATGCATTATTAAGTGTAATTTTTAAATAATCCCCCTGCCGCCTTCATTTACCTATACCCCTCGTAGCCTCAATCAGGAAACCTTGCTGACAGTAGCAGGTGCTGGGTCTCATGAGTGACAAGGACCCAGTAGGGTTGTGAAGCTGGAAGGAAATGCCTTTAGCCTGTCCGTGGAATAAGCTAGCCTAATGAGAAGGGAAGACTTCCAACAATGGGGGCTGTTCTGGGATAAAGGCATTCAGTCCAGTTCGAACACAAAGGGATATTTCTGTCAAAAAAGGGAATTTCCCAGTGAAGCCTAAGTTCTTCTGTGCCAGCATTTAGGAAATCAAGATGGACAGCAGGACATCGGGGTACCTCATAAGCTAAAATTACCCTTTGCTGAGGAATTAAAATGAACTGTGACAGCTTACCCTTCCCCCTCCCCATATCCTCAAGTCCATTCTCAAGTAGGTCTGTGTCTTTATTCCCATTTTACCCCTAGGTTCTTCATGACATTTTTTTTTTAATTCCATATATATGTGTTAGCATACGGTATTTGTCTTTCTCTTTCTGACTTACTTCACTCTGTATGACAGACTCTAGGTCTATCCACCTCATTACAAATAGCTCAGTTTCGTTTCTTTTTATGGCATGGACATATATACACTACCAAACGTAAGGTAGATAGATAGTGGGAAGCAGCCGCAGAGCACAGGGAGATCAGCTCGGTGTTTTGTGAACTCCTGGAGGGGTGGGATGGGGAGGGTGGGAGGGAGGGAGATGCATGAATGAAGGGATGTGGGAACAGATGTATATGTTTGACTGATTCACTTTGTTATAAATCAGAAACTAATAAAAAAAGGGGGGGAATGAACTGTGATTTGATTTTGGATGGGAAATATTTGGGCATTGTGAAAGAAGAGAAATAAGAAAAGGAGAAAGGGGGTCAGAAAAGTTAAGGTCCCCAGTGTTTGGACTGGGAAATTAAACACATCTAAAGAGCTGTCATAACAAAAAGATTAATGTTGGGTTCCATACTCCCCTGACATCTACCTCAACTACTAAGTATTAAATATTTACGAAGCATTTGGGCTTATAGAGTGCTTTCTAATTCTTCCTCACATTTTTGCCTTCTGCCCAGATGTGGAAGTGTTGCTATTACTCCTATTTTATTAGTGAAGAAGCAGGGGATCATGAACACAGAGCAACTTCTTCAAAATTGCAAAGTTAATGGAAAAGTTGGGGGTTGGGATGAATGAAAATGACACAGTCACGCATGAACCCATATTCCTAGACTAACCCATGCAGACCGAGGGGAAATCAGCCAATGGTCCTAAAAGAAATTTAATAGGAAAGCAGTTGTCTGCATCCTTCCCATAAAAAGATTTCTGTGATCTGTGTTTGCAACAGACACATTACTGGATTCTTTAATTCTAGTGACATGAAGAGAGCTGGAAGGAAAGGGAAGTGATGCACCCCTTATAAATAGGGCTGAAGACGAGATTAGGAGAGAGGCTGCTGCCCTGATCGCTTTCTCTGTCTTCTGAGTCACGAAGCTGTCATGGTCAAGAACTTGGCACATGCTCTATCTCATATTTTATACAGGAAAAAGCACCCAGGTTCAGGTTCTCCCATCACTTCCACACCTTTCTTCCAGAGAATGATCTCTTAAGAAGGCATCGTCCATTCCCTTTACTGGATTTACAGTAATAAAGCATCTACCACATGCTACACACATTATAAGCAGTTTAAATCTACTGACTCAATCTTCCCAGCAGGACTATGAAGTGGTTACAGTTATGACTGCCATTTTACAGATGTGGAAACTGAGGCCCAGGGAGTTTAAGACTGATGACATCACAGCTAGTCAGTGGCAGAGCAAGGATTTGAACCCACAGCTCATGCTCTTAATCTCTAGGCACAGTAATATCACATCAGTCTTCTGTCCTCACAAAACACTGGGCAGTGAGTTTGCACACAAGGATGCATTGTCTTCTTTTTTAAAAAATTGAAGTATGGTCGATTTACAATGCTGTGTTAGTTTCTGGTGTACAGCAAAGTGACTCAGCTATCTCCCTCTCTCTCTCGATATATATATATATATATACACACACATATATATGTGTGTGTGTGTGTGTATATATATATATATATATATATATATATATATACTTTTTCAGATTCTTTTCCATTATGTTATGATGAGATATTGAATACAGTTCCCTGTGCTATACAATAGGACCTTGTTGTTTATCTATTTTATGTACAGTGTGTACATGCTAATCCCAAACTCCTAATTTATCCTTCCCCCACTTCCCCCTTTGGTAACCACAAGTTTGTTTTCTATGTCAGTGAGTCTGTTTCTGTTTTGTAAATAAATTCATCTGTATAATTTTTTTTTTAATTTATTCATTTATTTATTTATTTTTGTCAGCGTTGGGTCTTTGTTGCTGTGTGCAGGCTTTTTCTAGTTGTGGCCAGCGGGGACTACTCTTCGTTGAGGTGCGGTGCACGGGCTTCTCATTGTGGTGGCTTCTCTTGTTGCGGAGCACAGGCTCTAGGCGCGCGGGCTCAGTAGTTGTGGTGCACAGGCTTAGTTGCCCCGTGGCATGTGGTATCTTCCCAGACCAGGGCTTGAACCCATGTCCCCTTCATTGGAAGGTGGATTCTTAACCACTGCGCCACCAGGGAAGCGCCTGTATAATGTTTTAGATTCCACATATAAGTGATACCATATATTTGTCTTCCTCTGCCTGACTTACTTCACCTAGTATGATAACCTCTAGGTCCGAGGATGCATGTTTTTGGTGTTCAGTGCATCCACCTCCATTTCTTATAGCACTTTTCCTTTTGGATGAAGCATTATCCTAGGATGATTATATTCCAGATATATGACCAAGTCTACCAAGTCTCAGTGGCAACTACTCATTAATTTTATTTCCCTGTATTAAAAATCTCTAGGTAGGGCTTCCCTGGTGGCGCAGTGGTTGAGAGTCCGCCTGCCGATGCAGGGGACACGGGTTTGTGTCCCGGTCCGGGAAGATCCCACATGCCGCAGAGTGGCTGGGCCCGTGAGCCATGGCCGCTGAGCCTGTGCGTCCGGAGCCTGTGCTCCGCAACGGGAGAGGCCACAACAGTGAGAGGCCCACATACCGCAAAAAAAAAAATCTCTAGGTAACTTTGCTTCATGTTCTTTCTGTGCATTGGTACTCAGAGAAATATAGTTAGAATTAGGGTATTTTACCCCTTCTAATTAAAAAAATACATGAATCTGACCATCTTCCCATGTTTACTCTTTTATACCCTACAAGCTGTAGCCCACAGACCGATCTGACTGGCTCCTGACCGTATCTGTATGGCTGGCATGCTAAGAAGGAGTATGTGCTAAAGACTGTATGTGACCTACAAAGCCTACAGTATTTACTATTTGGCTCTTCATAGGGGAAAAAAATTGCTGACCTCATGTTTTATATAATTTCTAAAGTTTACCAGAGCAATATATTTTATATTTTCTTTGGGCGTTTTGCTCTGTCCATTGCCATAATCGGAGTAATGTCCTCTTCATCTGATTAGCTCAGAGCTGAGGAAATAAATCAAAAGAGATCATGGGTGTGACTGCAGCAACGATGAGCAGTGTGCTGGAGCTGGCTTGCACGACTGACTTTGTACATCTTTTCCCACATCAGCATTTGATGGTTTTGTATTGGCAGCCTGGAATCAGCCATGGTGGGAGGATTTATACCGTGGAAATTGGCAAATGCTACCAATTTACTAATGGGAGAAAAACCTTCTCCTATATGGAAGAAAAACACATCCTATTAACTCTTCATCCTCCAAAAACATCCTAGGGTTAGGACTGAAGTTTGGTATGTAGGACATGCAGAGCTGACCATGTTAATATTGTCTTTTATAAAATTGAGAAAATAAGAGTTTAAATCAAGAGTCATGAACCCAAATATCCACAGGGGCTGGGCAGGTAGAACACACGTGTGAATGGGCTGAATGAAAAAAAGTAGGAAATGGCAGGGTCTGTGGAAACAAGGGAACAAAATCAAAGATATTTAATAAAAAAAAAAAAAGTCAAGCCATCTGCCCGACAAGCAAAACACTGCTTGCCAATTTATGGCCCTTGGCTTAAGGGAAAGCATTTTGAGGTAGAAAACTGGGCCTTTAAAAACCCTTTTCCTGCCTCTCCTGGACATTATATTGTATTGGTTTGAAAAGCAATAAAAAAGATTTTCACGAGATATAAGGAAAAGTGTATCAACTTAGGATTATTGAGTAAGGGATACATTATTGAGAGAGGTGACCACCTCACCTGTTCTGGAGGAGGTTTCCAACTGAAAGCATCACATTCGTCTGAGGCCATTTATTTTCCTACAGAAGGCAGAGGATTTGATTGACAGATGGTCCCTGAGCAGCCTGCCCCAGCTGTGTGACTCCCAGCCCAGCTTCCTCCTCCATCTGGGGGTAGAAGTTCTCCATCTTTCCGATGTTTGTTAACTATTTCAAGCCACACTGGTGGCATTTCATTAGGCTCTCTCTTTCAGGAGCTTTAAATGATCCCCACCCAGGCTGGAATAATGGATTTCTCTTTCAGAGTAAAAAATTTCCTTTCTCTTTCTGGAAATTATCAGACCGATGGGTATTTTTTAGACAGGGAACCCCACACAAACATCAGAAGAGGCCCCAAACGCAGCATGAATTTCTCAAAACTAATCCAGGGCTCTCTTGTGGTTCTTGCCAAAGGGAGAGAGGAGGACAGGTCAACTCCCATTTTGGGGGTGGGAGACAAGTAAAACCAATAGTGATTCCCAGCAATCAGCCCTCTCTCAAGTCTCAATGCAGATTTTTTCATAAGAATTGGGAAGAGAGAATGTATAGAGATTTCCAAGAGGGCAAAAATAAGACATTCCAAAGAAATGTAAAGTGAGGTGAGGTGGGGTTAAAATACAGGACTCTTCAGGCCCTGCAGAGAGTCCTCAGAGGGACTGCCTCTTCCCTAAAGGCGAATGCAAAACAATGCATTTAGGGAAAAGATGACAACTGCACAGAAAGGATGCTGAACCAGCCTCTGCAGTCACCGAAAAACATGGAGGAAGCAAGGAGGCTGCATCCTAAAGCCACCACACAAGGCTCAGCACAACAAATAATCCGTTCTGTTCTTTTTGTCCCCGGTCACAGACATTATACCTATTATCTGTTATACTCAGAAAATGCTGTAGCTAAAATGGTATAAAATAAAATGACTAAAAAGCCTTTTTTATTTGTTTGTTTTTACTATTGCTATGGACGGAATATCTGTGTCCCCCGCCATCCTCCCAAATTCATATGTTGAAATCCTAACCCCCAGGGTGATGAAATTAGGAGGTAGGGCCTTTGGGAGGTGCTCCATTCTCAAGAATAAGATTAGTGTTCTTATGAAAGAGGCCCAAGAAAGTTCCCTTGTCCCTTTTGCCATGTGAGGACACAGTCAGACACAGCCGACTATGAACCAGGAAGTGGGCTCTCCCCAGATACAGAAAGTGCCAACACTTCTATCCTGGACTTTGCAGCCTCTGGAACTATGAGAAATAACTGTTTGTTGTTTATAAACCACCCGGTTTATATGGGTTATTTTTTGTTATAGTAGTGTATGTTTTTGAATAGACTAAGAGAACAATCAATAGTTACTTATCAGGGGGCTGAAGACCCTTGACTGTATGTACAACCAGGTTACAGACTTACTCTGCTGAGCAGGGGTGACAGCTCATCTTGTGCAGAGACTGGGGACTGGCTTTGGGTTCTTAAATGTAAGGCAAAAATCCTGAAGGGCCAAAATTACTGCTGAGAAATTTCTCAAAGTGCCCAACATGGTACTGTGTATACAAACTTTTAAAGTAATTCTGTGCACGGTCAAAACCTTAGAGTCACAGAACTCCTAAAGGAAAGGTCAAAAGTTCTACAAGCAGATGTCGACAGTATGAACCAGTCATCCTTTGGGATAACTATCAAAACTTTAGCTGTTCTTGGAAGATAGGTAACATCGAACATGTCCTTACTTGCTGGGTTTCTGGCCATTCCATTAATATAAGCCTAATACAAATGAATAGACTTGTTTTTCTCTTGTGAGTATTAAAGAGGGTTTGGAGTTGGCAACATGCTCTGGCACCTTTGGGTTCTAAGTCAGGGACCGTACTATGGAAGCAAAAATTCTTCTTTATAGGTCTTTCTGCTCAATAGTCCTGCAAGGAGACCTCTGATTAGTAGGGACAAAGTATGTGAGGACAAGCGCAATGAAGCTTAATCTTCAAAGGATACAGTTCTTAAAATGACACTGAGTGTCTGTGTTTCATTATCACTTGGAGTCCGGAAATTGCATGGAACACAGAGGTAATTACAAAAACACGCTCAACACCCTTTCCTTGGCTTCTCTGTCGATGTTCCCGATACCTGGCCAGCATCACTGTAGTTAACTGAGATCTGTAATGTGAGCGGGAGTAATCAGCCCATATTAACAGAAAGCTGAGTGAAGGCTCATGCAAAGGTCTGTGTTTAAGGGGCTGTGCATCCGTGAAGGAAGTTGAAAATTTCATGGAGTTTGTTTTGCAGCAATGGTACAAGCGGTAATTCTCTATCTCCTGATAAAGTAAGATCCTCTTGCAACCTATGAATAAAACATTCAACTAACAGCAGGTAGTCTAGCGACTGAGGGGCTTTGGGAGGGGTGGGCTTTTGTGGGTGTCATCATTACTATGTTGGCAGATGGTGCTGAAATAGCCTCAATCTGTTCCTAAACTGTGTGTCTCAGGCTAAAGCACAGAGCACACTACTGTTATCGCACTAGGCCAAGAAAAGAAAATGTTGTGCTTTTTTTTTTTGGTCCCGGAATCCCTCCGACAAGAAACTAATGTGCTGGGGAGACATGTCTTCACCTCCATTTATTTCCAGTTTCATTAGGAAGAGAATCTGATTAAATCAACCTTGAGAAGAAGGTGCGTCTACCTCTCTTACACTAAAAATTAACTAGTACCTCTCCCTTCCCTCTAAAAGCCAACAGATCCACATAAGTGAAGATCAGTGTTAATGCAATTCCGTATAATAGAAAAATGTACAGATTCCTAGAGCTATACAAGATGATTATGACCTAACATTTGTCTTGGCCCCTCTACCAGCCTTGGAGGCTGACTCTTCTGGAGAAGATGGATCATTCACACCAAATATAGATCATACAAAACCATCCTTTTCAGCTGCTCTTAATATGTCTGATGTAGCATAAGTTTGATGTTTTACCAGTAAATATGACGTATTGCTATAATTATAACTGCTGTAATTGGCCATAACATTTTCCTTTTATTTTAATATTTTATTATTATTTTTTAGTGTTGGTAGAGTTTTTCCAGGACAAAAGAAACTTCGAATAGATGCCACACATCGATTAATTAGGGGCATATTTTAGCCTCCTAAAACCAGAACAAGAGCAATCAGTCAGTACGAATCACAGATGTATCTGCTGTCCCCTCTATCCCTCTCTGTCTAAAGCACCTAGTACTGTTGCCATGTTTAAAACAAAAAATATAAATAATAAAATATGATTGTTCATTAAATAATTTGGCAGATTTATTAAAACCCAGATACCCCAAGGCCTTCAGTTTTCTGATATATCCTTTTTTATTATTATTATTATCCAAATAAAGTGAATAGCATTCTCGATTACAACTCCTTGCCCCCAAGTCATTCTGCTCCTCTTGGTGTACTGGGAGACTGACCTCTGGGAATTCCATTGCCCAGTCTCCTTGCCCTCTGACTTTTACTTATGTGGTCTGGCCATTGGGAGCACAGGCAGGAGAACAAAGATGGGAAAAAAGAGGTCTGAGTGATTATTTTAACAGGCCCAGCCACCTAGATGTCTACTCTGATCTTGGCGGCACACAGCTACAAGCAAAGGCAAGCAGGTCCCTCTTACATGGCTTCAGCCCTCATCAGCCCCTGGTGACATGATTCTCTCCTGTACCTCCCCACACCTAGGGGTGCTGATGGCTCCCCACTCTTGCTGGTCCCTGGGCCCATCCCCATCTCGGCTGGTTCCCTTAGCCCTGCCCACGCCTCTGCTCCAGCTTTCCATCTGTTTCCTGCCAGGATGCGGCCTAATACAGCCCCATCCCACAGATGGAGAGTAGTCCAGCATTCCCCCAGAACTTCTGAAGATTCTCACGGAGAAGCAAGATCACATTCTCCTGTCACAATTTGCCTGGATCCCTTCTCTGGCTTAATTCTCAAACACTTCACTCACCACAGCCAATGCCACTTCTTCCCACCCCTGAAACTGGTCCTATTGCCCTCATTCTTCCAAAGCACATAACCACAATATAGCAAGTGTAGCAAGATCTTACCAGAGGCTTGAGAAAGATGGAGGAGGCCTCTTATTTGGAGCATAACAGGAAATAAGTTAAAATTAATCTTAGATGTGACAAAATTTCTCAGCCAAATTTATTCAGCGACCCCCACCAGAGGGAATTGCTCTCTGGCAGGCTTCTCCTTAAGCCTTGCTAACTGCCCTGACACTGGACTTGTCTGAGTTCTCTCCCACCTCCCCCAAACTTTCGCCCCCTCTAATTGCCACCCCTCCTACCAAGAGGTTCCCAAGTACCAGTTACTCTATCCTGCAAGGCACTACTGTTCAGTCTTTGTCTCAATCTTATCCTTAAAGACCATGCTGAGGGTCTAGCCCAAAGGCTGGCAAACCATAGCACCAGAAGTCAAATCCACCTGTGTTTGTACATCGTTTTGCTGGAACACAGCCATACCCATTACCTGGAGAGTTGAGTAGCTGCAACAGAGACCTTCTGGCCTACGAAACCTAAAATATTTACTATCTGCCCCTTTACAGAAGAGAGTTTTCCACCCCCTGGTCTAGCCTTTATCACCTAAAAAAGGTCAAGGAGGTATTCTCCTATATAAAAGTTGCAGTCTTAAGGCAATTTTTGCCATTTGTCAGGATACCAACCAAAATGAATAAGTCGCTGGCTTTTAAAATGATGATTTTCTTTTTATTACTCCGGATCATGGATATTCAGTGTTAGTGAAGATTAGAGAAATGGTATTTCCTATATTCAGACTGTAGATCTTTCTGAGGACAGTTTAATCTTGAATATATGCAGAGCTTTTAGCCCAATAAATGCCACTTTTATTAATTCATCATAAGGAAGTTTGTATTGAATAAGGATTCAGCCTACAAGAATGTCAACATGGATAGTTTATAATAGGTAGGTAGAAAGCAACATATATAGCCAACAACTCATATATCCACTCAAGGAACTCTCTGAAGCAATGAAAAACAATCATATAAAAAAATTTTTTTTTTTCTGGAGTTCACTTGGTGGCTTAGTGGTTAGGATTTTGGGCTTTCACTGCTGTGGCCCAGGTTCAATCCCTGGTAAGGGAACTGAGATCCCATAAGCCTCACAGCGCGGCCAAAAAGAAAAAAGAAAGAAAAATATATTTTTTTCAACCAGTGAAAGAGGTTCATGTTGTATTTCCAAGTAAAAAAAAGGCAGGTGAAGATACAGAATATGTAGTACGGTCCTATTTTTGTTTAAAAAAATATATATGCATATAAGCATACCCATGCACACGTATGTACGTACACAAACAAATTAATCCAGAATAATACACCGATTTTTAAACATGTTTGTCTCCGAGTGGAGAGAAAAAAAGTGATTATTTTTCCTTTTTCTTCACTCTATTTTTCCCCCAAAAGATACATTTTACACATTACTAGGCATTGTCTGTTTGATGAGATCTTGAATGGACTTCTTTGCCAGTGTTTAACTGTTTGATACCTGCTGAAGAGTAACTGTTGACTTCTCTAATTAACCCAAGCCTGTCATCGTCCTTTCTGCTCTGAAGCAGGTGAGAGAAATTACATTCTCAGTCTATTCAAACAAGCTCTGGGGACTTCCCTGGTGGCGCAGTGGCTAAGATTCCGCCCTCCCAATGCAGGGGGCCCAGGTTCAATCCCTGGTCAGGGAACTAGATCCCACATGCATGCTGCAACTAAGAGCCCACATGCCGCAACTAAAGATGCCGTGTGCCACAACTAAGACCCGACCCAGCGCAGCCAAATGTTTAATAAATAAATAAACGTTAAAAAAAAAAAAAAAAAAAGCAAGCTCTGTTGTAGCAACCGTTGACATCCTGTCCATTCCACTGAACGTCAGGACTCCTGCATTCTCTGTATTAGATCAGGGAGTTGTTTGCTTGGGAGTGGGTTTTTTCCCTCCTCCTTTTTAACTGACTCTAAAAATATATCTATCCACAAAAAATTGAGCTGATGGAATATAAAAATATTTTGGTCCTCATCCTTCCGCAATCTGGGAATTGTGGTCTGGAAATTCAATACAAAGGATCTGTTTTTTGAAGCATCTGGCACATGCAGGACTTGTAAAGACTAGAGGGAAAAGGAGGGTGAAGTGACTTGCTGTCTGGGAAATTCAAATTCCTGCATCGGGGGCCACAGGAACTCTTTGGAGCTGCCCAGAGAAGGGGAGACATGTTAGTGCTTGAATTGACTATATACCTTCAAGGCAGAGAATTCCAAAGGAAAATAAAATATGAAAATTTCTTCCAGGGTAATGGTGTTAATACTTCAGTGCTTAGCAAAAGACTAGCATGGTGCTAATGACACACCCTTGTTCACTGCAAAGGGAGGTGTTCTGGTTTCATTAAGCCCAGTGCAGTGGAAATAGCCCAGGCTCTGGAGGAAGACAGACTCGAGCCTTTGAGTCCTCAGCCATGTGACTTCACAGCTGTGGGACTTTAAGTCATTTGCATCCCTCTGGGCCTCAATTTCCTCTTCTAAAAATAATAGAAATAATACTACCAACCCTGTACTGATTTTGTTATTGTTAGTAATTATATGTGCAATGGGTAGTACAGTCCCTGGCACCCAGAAAGGAAATAATAAAGGCTAGCTATTTCACTAATAGTTTAAATATAAGTAATAAAAATATTATTTCAAACATTGGTCATATTAATAATAATCTTCTAGTTTGCCTGATTTTTCAAACTCGATATCAGAGGAAGGTCTGGAAAAAATTTAGAGGACAGCCTTCCAGGGATTAGTTAGAAGGTTGGGTCAGAGCCTATTTCCAGCTAGTTTTTCCAACAACCTGTTTTCCTCAACTTTTAAAATTAACTGCTAGGCAAACCTTCAACAGTTCACTGGTTGCAGGAGAAAATAAAAGAGAAAGGTAAAGCATTCTCTTTCCCCTTTACATGTTTGCAGAATCTTGTTGTGATGGAAGCTAAGTCTTAAATAATTCCTTTCGTTATATGCTAGCAGTTGACCAGATTGCTTACTGAGAAGCCAAAACTCTCTTTTTTTAAAGACTACTTAAATGTATTGGTTTCTCCATGTGTAGGGAATGGATCAATATACTCTTTATAAACCACTACAGTCCCTCTCTGTATATGCCTGGTGCATTTTATTCTGCTTCCTTGGTAGTGTCTTGTGGTTGGTTGTCTGTACGTTGTGAAGAGGCCCCTGTCTTGTGGTTGGTTGTCTGTACATTGTGAAGAGGCCCCTTGTCTTGTGGTTGCCTGTTGAGTTTTATGGTTGTTATGAAAGTCTTGTGAAAAATGCTGATAAAGGTTTGCAATGAAGAAAACTGAAACAGACTTATAGGAAGTTAGGAGCCAGCTATTTTTCTCATCTTTACATTTCCACTGAAAGCCTAACTAGCTGGTGCTCAGCAGCTGCAATATTGAAATATTAGTATGGAAAAGTCTGTGCTGGTCTTGGAATCCCTGTCTTCTAAAGTGCCCATTTTGAACTTACCTAACTCCTTAGGAGTCCAGATTCTGTTTCTTCTTTGGGCAAACAGACCGTTCAAGTCTTTGCAACAAAGCCGTTACCTGATTCTCTCCGAGCTTTAACGCTTTCACTTTATAGAACTCTAGCAATCATGGGATGTGGATAGAAACTTCCACTTTCAATTTTTCAATTGAATCAATCATAACCATGATTATTTTCATTATTAAAAGTATTAATGGGGCTTCCCTGGTGGCGCAGTGGTTGAGAATCTGCCTGCTAATGCAGGGGACACGGGTTCGAGCCCTGGTCTGGGAGGATCCCACATGCCGCGAGCAACTAGGCCCATGAGCCACAACTACTGAGCCCGGGTGTCTGGAGCCTGTGCTCCGCAAAAAGAGAGGCCGCGATAGTGAGAGGCCCGTGCACTGCGATGAAGAGTGGCCCCCGCTTGCCACAACTAGAGAAAGCCCTTGCACAGAAACGAAGACCCAACACAGCAAAAATAAATAAATTAATTAATAAACTCCTACCCCCAACATCTTTAAAAAAAAAAAAAAGTATAAGAAAGCTCATTTGATCTTTCAAGGCCAGGCCTCTCTACTGCAGACAGATTATTCCATCACTTAGGCTAATAATTCTTCCTTCCTTCCTTTCTGCTCATCCTTTCCTGTCTCCTTCATTTATGCGCTCATCGATGGGCATACAAAGTCAGAGACTGCTCTATCCCTAACTCCTAAAACAATACTAGGCACATAACAAGCCTCCAATATATACGGTTGGAATGAATGAATAAACCAGATTCCTTTGCCCATACAGCCTGTCACTCTGTCATTACTCCTCAGCAATAATATGGCAGTGATTATACACCACAGTATTATTACTATATAAAGCATTACTTTTTATAATTATGTTTATAAGTTTTACTCCACGGCAATAACGTGACTCATACAATATGGTGGTCACTATGCTACCTGCTTGGGGTTGGGACACGTGATGGAGTGGGCAAGACAGACACAACCTACCCCTGCTCTCTTGGACCTTACAGCTGAATGATGGTGAGGACCACTGCACACATCATTACACAAACAATAAAATCGTTATATTTTCTGTGGTGGAGAAGCATAAGGATGTTTTGAGAACATATATAGGAAGACCATATCTTGTGCAAGAAGAAAAAAGGAGCATGGCCAGGTCAAAGCGAGGTACCCTGAGTTAGTGATAATTAAGCTAGGACCTGAAGGGTGGGCCAGAGCTTGTCATAGGGAAATTAAGATCTAGGCAGAGAGAGAGCATGTAGGAAGACCTGAGGTGAGAAGAAACACACCTAGGAACTGTGCAAGGGCTTGGAAGGAATGTAGTGAACAAGAGATGAAGCTGGAAAGGAATGGAAATCAAGGAATATTTAGAAGGTGGAATTAGCAGGGCTTGATAATAAATTCATGAAGGGGTAGAGACAGAAGGATGAGCTCAGGATTCTGGCCTTATTAACTAGGTGGCTTTATCTTGAACTCAAGTTTTAGACGCCATTGTATCGTTGTCTTTGAGTAGAAGGTGTTGCCGAGAGAAAGAGGCTGTAAATGTGCCCACATTTCTTAGCTCGCCAAGCAATGTCTCCCATGATGTGGCCTTGCCCTCTCACTCCAGGAAAAGATATCTTCTTGCTTCAGGCAAAACCTCACAGTTCCCCTAATGGCCATCCACCATGTACCACCTAATTAAAACTTCAGCTTTTAACAGCACTCAAGACTCACTTCCTCTCTGACACCTCTCAAAATAGGCCTGACACCTTCCTTCTTCGTTCCCCACTGCACCCGACAGCAGCATTTTCAAACTTAAACGCTTAGGGTGGCAAGGAGGCATATATGCAAAAGGGGGTCACTTGTGTATAACTGAACTTGTCTGTACTGTGCACGGGTAGGAGCGGGGGAAGCTGTGGCTAATCGGAGATGGACCACCGTCTCTAAAAGGCTACTCAGCATCCACCACATATCATAATGGGAATTAGGGGCTAATGTTGTCAGGTTTGAGAGATTCAAAAGAAGCTCAAAATCTGAGGGGTGCATGTGTATATGGGGGTGGGTGAGTGGGTGTGTATGATCTCCCAATTTTTCAAAAGAACATTTACTTTTTAAACTCTGAGCAGGTCATTGTAAATATGCCAGTTTTGTAACCTCTGCTCTATAAATTTCATCTTCATTATTTGTTCTCTTGGGTCTTCTAATCATCTTTATTATGTTGATGTGTCTCATGTGTCTTCATCTGAGCTTCCTGAAGGCCAGCACTATGGTATATTCATTCACTACTGCATCCTATGGCAGCATCCCCCCGCCTCTATAATCCCCAGGCTGAGCCCAGTGTCTGGCACATAGCAGGAGCTCAACAAATATTTTGAATTAATGCATTTACATGGTTAATCATTCAGTAGAGATTTACTAAGTTTCCACAATGTGAAATAACTTGCTGTGTTCCTAACTTCCAGTACCAACTGGCTTGCCTGAAATTCCTTCATTTGGGATGCATTTGTTGAGCTGATTTCTCTAGGTGTTGCCTTATGGAGATGACACACAAAGAGCTTATCATCCGTTGATCAAAATCAAATTTGTCTTTTCATATTCACTCTCTCCTAAATCACTGTCCTCAGATGCCAGTCACTCTGCTCCGACTTGTGATAATGTTGCCAATATAGTTTGTAAAGTGCTCTCTGACCCTTGGAAGAAAGATGCTGCAGAAAAGGGAACTGATTATAAAATAATTGAATACACTGGGGTGTATCTGGCCTTCTGTTTAAATGGAATTGACTCACTAAGGGTCACGAATGCTCATTTGCTCAGAGAAGAAGGACGCTGAGCGATAAGAAGGAGAAGTGGAAGAGACATTTCCATCTGTCATGAAGTCAGGTGGGAAATGAAGAGCTGGCTTCCATCTTACAAGCAGAACCAGCTTTATGCACAAGCAAAGGGGACTGTGATTTAAGAATGTGGAAAGGGGGCTTCCCTGGGGGCGCAGTGGTTGAGAGTCCGCCTGCCGATGCAGGGAACACAGGTTCAAGCCCTGGTCCGGGAAGATCCCACATGCCGTGGAGCAACTAAGCCCGTGCACCACAACTACTGAAGCCCGCATGCCAAGAGCCCATGCTCGCAGCAACAAAGACCCAACGCAGCCAAAAAATAAATAAATAAATACTAAGTACATTTAGAAACAAAAAAATCAAAAGCCAAGCCTAGTAGAAGGGCAGTTTTACTTGGTTCATTAGACAAAAGGGTAATGAAAAATCCAACCTGATCTCAGGTCAGGCAACTTGGCTAAGTTAAAGTTCCCAGAAACACAGGGGTTAGCAAAAAAAAAAAAAACGAAAACCCCCCCCCCACACCCCCATATGTACACATGTATTATATAATTTAAAATAAATAAAATATAGAATTAATTAATATTAAATATATATCATTTTAAAAATCTCCTCTCTGAGATGGCAGCAAGTGGTGACACGTGGTTGAGCTAGAATTCAAACACAGGTTAATCCAACTCCAAGGCCCATGCTCTTAAGAGCAATGGTGTATTGTCTCCGTGGCTAGACATCTTTCAGAGAATGAGGTGGTATTCTGGACTACCCAAACTTCCACTTCCCATCCTCCAAATCATTACGAGTCTAGGATTCATAATGAGTGTATCTAATAGCGTCACTCCCTTACCCTTCCCATCCTCAACATCATTTTCTATGTCCTCACTTTGCTTTAGTTTTCAGCACAACACTTAACACACCTGACATTAAAGCATCTATTTGTTTTCTGTTTCTTTCACTAGAATGTAAACTCCACGAGACCAGGACTTGACGTTGGTCACATCTAGCACCTGGAACAGAACACTAATAATAGAATAGAACAAATATTATCTTATTCAATGGATGGACAGATGGGTATGGATGGATGAATGGATAAGGTGGTAAAGATGTATTTAGTTTGTTGCAGGACACCCACTTGGGTAATGATATAGGGAAATTTCAGAGGTACCTATTCACAGGGCGAGCTTTGGGGACAGTAAATTGACCTTTCCTGAATGGCAGAAGGTAATTATTAGAAAGTAAAGGGAATTAAAGCTGGAAAATTAAACTAGAGCCAAAAGTTGGAGAGCTTCAAATGCCAAGACATTTACCCAGAGTAATAATATGAGAACCGTCTTTCTTCAACTGAGCTGAATGAGTTGGGCTGACACTTTCAAGAAAGCCCCAGAGAAGAATCATCTCTACCTTTAAGGTCTCTAATAGCTGACCTGGATGGAATTTGAATTCTGTCCAATTCCCTAGCTTGGGATAACAGAGGTTTTATTTCCCTCAAGACAATTGGCCTAAGACCTGAGGTAGAAAACATGAGAAAATCAACTGCTACATTCCCAGAGGCACAGAGATTGAAATCTAATGCCTGCGGGGGGAAAAAGAAATTGAAGTCCCAAGGTCCAGCTTGTGCCTGCCAATTTTTTCCTTTTCCAGGTTAGGAAAAGTCTCATCTTTTTCTCCATGGACAAAGGCTAGAGGATCTGGTCTCTAGCCACATGCCCCTTACCTATGGGATGTCAGGAATTAAGGTAATCATCATGATGACAATAACCACAGCTATCCTTTATTGGGTGCCTACTCAATGCCAGACCTTGGGCTAGGGACTATGTGTAGGTATTAGTCCGTAATCCTCATGACAACACTGCAGAAAGGCTAAGTCAATTTCTCAAGGTCACACTTTTACTCAGTGGGAGAGATGGAACCAAAACAGATCTATCAGGTTCCCAAACCTGTTTTCTACTGAAAGAACTGCATTCCTACATGATACTGGGTAACAGGCCCACAGCTGCCAAGGCCAGCTGAGCGATGATTAAGGGGAACTCTGGGGACTAAGGTGGAATGACAGGTGAGTAAGGAGGCTAAAGGAAAAGAGTGAGTAGGGAGACATCTAAGAAGGTCCTATTGGAGCCAAAAGTGAAAGGAGAAGGTCACTCAGAGACAGGAGACATAGGCCAGGAGATTGTTGTAATAGGCCAAATGGTCAGACGTGGAAGCTGTATTTACATATTTGAAAGGTCACAAAGAAGAAAGGATTAATGCATTTTGTGTTTCAAGAGAAGGCAAAACTAGGAAGTACAATCACTCAGTTTTAATTTAGGAAAGCATTCCCAAGCACCCAAGACGTCTCTAATGTGCATCTCTAGATTCATCAGCCTAACACTCTTCCCTTCCTCTGTGAAAGACTTTCCTTTATCCCAACCATAACACTCCAATGGGGGTGTCCTTCCTTCCTGGCTACTTGGACTGCGTGAGTATAGACACCAGATGGAAGGCAGGCTAATCAGATCTTTCCCCCCGACTGGGAACATGGGAACCAGAAAGAACAAATAGCAAACCCTTTCTAACTGTGAAGCAGGGATATATGAGCTTGGGAAGTTGCTGGTGGCCGTGTTTTCCACTAAGTGGAGAAAGCCCATCTCTACTTAGAAAGATGGAAGAGAATAGAGAAAATCAGAGAAGGAAAAGAGGAAATGAGGAAAGTGAGGGAGGCAGGGAAAGAGATGGAGAAATGGATTGATTTCCAGTATTCAAACCGAGCTTCTACTCAACCTTGAAACCTGCCGTTCCCAAGTTCTGTCAAGAGAGCTAAAAAATGTTGCTTATCCCTAAAACGAGTTTGAGTTTGGAGTCACTCGCAACCACAAGATCCCTATAACGTCATCATTAGTGAGCCCTAATGCATATGGGTTGAGGTGAGGGCAGGAGCTCCCCACCTCTGGACACATTCAGAAAGGACCTGGATGATGATAACAGAACACAGGTTTCATGAAAGTGATCTCTGCATTGAGTTGGAAGTCCTTGTCAAGTCTAAATTCTACGAGAGCTGCAAGACAGTCAAGAATATGCTCTTTATTTGTGCCTCAGTCACTTTCTTTTTTTTTTTAATTGGGGTATAGTTGTTTTACAATGTTGTGTTAGTTTCTTCTCTATAGCAAAGTGAGGTAGAGTTCCCTGTGCTATACAGCAGGTTCTCACTAGTTACCTGTTTTTCACATGTTAGTGTATGTATGTCAATCCCAATCTCCCAGTTCGTCCCACCTGCCCCCTTTCCCTCCTTGGTGTCCATACATTTGTTCTCTACGTCTGTGTCTCTATTTCTGCCTTGCAAACTGGTTCATCTGTACCATTTTTCTAGATTCCACAGATATGCGTTAATATAAGATATTTGTTTTTCTCTTTCTGACTTACTTCACTCTGTATGACAGCCTCTAGGTCACTTCTGCATGGGTCATTTGCTTCATTATTTCTCCAGCTCCATTTACATGCAACGTCATCTGTTGATGGCTCACTTACAAGACTTCCTGAGGGGATTTCACAATCACTCAGATAAAGAATCTAAGAAGAAGGTAAGGAAATATACCTTTGTTCCCCTGCCAAACCACAGCATAGCGTGCAATCAGGTTGCAGTTTGGGGACATAGCCAGAAAGACTCAAAGCTACTATTAAATCATGAACTCGGCTGACCTTAACACTTAACACAAAGAAGACCCAAGAGGCTAGTGTGGTCATCTCTCTTTCCTAAAGACTCCAGACCTCACTGAAGTTATCTTCAATGAATAAGGAAATCCAGACTGTATATCTACGTGTTGCCTACACCCACCCTATTATATAAGCCCATCACAGACCTTCCTCAGCGTCAACCCACTTAAGATCAGGAAGTGTTTCTGATATCTTACAGCTGTTATACACATAACAATAAGAACTGAAAGAGTTTAAAACAGGTTATGGCCATGAGTTCTAAAGTTGTTATTCTCTATGGAGATCATAGTAGACTCACTCTGCATTATAGGATGTATATGAGCTCAACAGTTAGTGGTTTAGCTTTTTTTCTGCAGGAAACCCAAAGCAAGCTTCAGAGGACAGAAAGAGAGCAGCAAATATGACCAACAGAGTTAACACCAACCTGGAAATGTTCACGTCTTTCTACTTGTTTATAAACATTTAGGGAATTCTCCTGATTCATTGGTCATTAGGTTGGTAGTCTGCTTCAAATACTTTTTTGATAAATAAGCACACTCCCTCCCCAAAGCAGTATACTTCTTGGTAACATAAGAATTGAAAACCACACTGAACACAGTTATGCCTATTTGAACGTGGCATTACAATAGTGAGGTGGCCACAGCAGTCATGGGGCATCCACCACTGTTAGTGATCGACACTGAGTAAGGAAGTACAGCACACCAACGATCTCCTGACCTTGGCACTCTAAGAAGACTCAGCCCTTGGCCCATCACCAAGTACTTCCTATTCTCCCCGATAGGCTGGGCTCTAATGATGCTCTCTTGCAAGCTAACTCCAATGTCTTTCATTCTGAAACAATCCAGTAAATGCTTATTTGGTCAACCCTTAGTCTGCGCCACAAGCCTGTAAGTTCCCTGGGGGCAAGCCTATGTCTTCGCTCATCTCTGAATGTGATGATCCTGTCCCATACTTGGTAGGTACTCAATGTTGATTTCCAACCCAAGCACAGTGTCAAAAAGGATTTGAACTTAATCAGGACCTGCATCCAGAATGTGCTAAACCAGGTCAGCAAGTTTTTTCTGTAAAGGATCAGAGGGTAAATATGCTAGGCTTTGCTGGCCACAGAGTCCCTCTCGCAACTACTCGATTCTGCCGTAGATAATATATCAATGGATAAGAGTGGCTATGCTCCAGCAGAATTTGATTTCTGGGTACTGAAGTTTGAACTTGATATAACTTCTACAAGTCACAAAATATTCTCTTTTAAATTATTTTCAACAACTGAATTCTTAGCTCATGGGCTGTTCAAAAAAGGGTGGTGGTGAGTCTCGCTTTCTGGTTTGACACGCGAAGAGCTAGGAAGTTGTCGCTCCCATCCTCACAACAGGAAAAAAAGCTGAGAAACTACAAATCAACAACGTTTCTTAGGTCAGTAGAGAGTTGAGGTCACAAATTTGTGAGAGCAAATCACCACGCTCCCACAAGTGGCCAGACAGGTAGCTATAGAGATTCACATCTTACCAGGAGCACAAACTCTGCTGGAGCCAGCATTGGGTAGGAATACCTAAATTGCAATTGGCTGATTAGCCTTTAATGACTAATTATTGGAGACTGGGTTTGGCCTAGCTTGAGAGATTAAAACTCCTGGAGGCCTAGACTTGAGGGACTCCAACACTTTCCTGAGTTTTATCTCCGAGAGCTCCATCAGGTTCTCAACGTGAAGACTGGAAAATGAGCCCTTCATGTCTCCAGCAGGAGGAGAGGAAAAGTAACCACTCTGAAATACAGTTGACCCTTGAACAATGCGGGGGTTAAGGGTGCCAACCTCCCACCCCATCTCACCGCCCCACTCCCCGCAGTCAAAAATCTGCATATAACTTTACAGTCTGCCCTCTGTATCCATGGTTCCACATCCACCAACCAACCATCTGAAGGTTTGACCAACTTCAGATCGTGTTGTACTGTAGAACGTATTTATTGAAAACAATCCACGTATAAGTGGACCCATGCAGTTCAAACCTGTGCTGTTTAAGGGTCAACTGTATACCCAGACTCTTCTGTTCTCCTTAACAAGACCTGCCTTCAAGGGAAACTATTTTACCGGAGCCTAAACTACTGGGGTTTTATCAGAACCCAAATGAGCTAAGGGAAGGGAAACACCCAACTGCAGCCCTTCCTCGTCTTCCTGTTTCATCTAAGGGGTGAAAAAAACTTCTGAGAACCACTTGTGAAGAACTGTGTGTAGTCAAATGTATTCACCTTTTTTTTTTTTGGTTTTTCTCTGTGGATAAAAAAAAGAGCATAAAGTCAAAAATAGGAACAAATAGGAAACTAATGTGAGGCGAATTTCCTTAAACTATAAAGAATGCCTACAAGAGTTAACCAACCCAACAGAAAAATGGGCAAAGAATATAAACACGAAAAGAAATTAAAAGGCTCTTAAATCTGAAATGATGGAGACTAAGGACTGAGACCTAATTATAATCAAAGGATAAAAGAGTGTTTCCCAGGGCTTCCCCAGTGGCGCAGTGGTTGAGAGTCCGCCTGCCGATGCAGGGGACACGGGTTCGTGCCCCAGTCCGGGAAGATCCCATATGCTGTGGAGCAGCTGGGCCCGTGAGCCATGACCGCTGAGCCTGTGCGTCCGGAGCCTGTGCTCCGCAACGGGAGAGGCCACAGCAGTGAGAGGCCCGCGTACCGCAAAAAAAAAAAAAAAAAAAGAGAGGAAAAAGAGTGTTTCCCCTGGCACACATGCTGCCACCGCATCAATGTGGCTACTGTAAAATAACAGGGGATTACTGCTAACTGCAAGGCTCAGATCATATTTCTAAAGGAGTCTCTAGGGACACCCAGGACAACAGAGCAGACAAAAACAAGGACATCAGAAGAATTCAGCCTCTGACACCTACAGTTCCAGGAAACAATAAACACAGCCTAATTCCTAGGCAGATAACCCCCCAAAAAACGTGGTGAACTGGAATTGGCCCACAGGTCATAGTTAACCCACCCCTATGCTTGGTATAGAACACCCTGTGAGGCAACCAGAGACTTTTAACAGAAGTGTTTCTTTTTCTCAAAATGGTAACTCAGACCAGGATTTGCAGGATTCACATAAATCCATGGGTTCCAGTTACCCATGTTGTTATGGTCTGAGTGTATCTCCCCCTGCCCCTCATTTCATATGTTGAAATCCTAATGCCCAGTGTGATGATATTAAAAGGTAGAGCCTTTGGGAGGTGCTTAGCTAAAGAATGGTACTAGCACTCTTATAAAAGAGACCGCAGAGAAATCCCTCGCCCCTCCCTTCCACTATGTGAGGATACGATGAGAAGTCTGCAACCTGGAAGACGGCCCTTAACCCCACCATGCTGACACCCTGTTCTTGAACTTCTAGCCTCCAGACCTGTGAGAAATTAATTTCTGTTGTTTACAAGGTGCCTGGTCTATGGTATTCCTGCAACTCATGGATTGACGGTTCTTAATAAAACCACTGGAAAAGAACCCATATAATTCTTTATAAAAATATCAACCATTTTTTCCTCAACTTCTCCGAAGCTTTCAACTTCCAGTGAGACAATACCTGCGTTTAAAACCACCACTACTATGGGTTTCAGAGAACTGAATTTGATTACTCATTATGCCCTGGCTTTACTTTCAGAATTGATTATCGTGAATTTCAAGAGTCACATAAAAGAGCACTACCGGCACCAGCTGGCCTGCGGCATGCGGCACACCAGCATTTGTATCAACGTCCTCCCTGTCACTACAGCTCTATTCACTGACAAAGGCCCTGCTGTTTTCCACCAACTGCAGGTCCAGCAAGTTGCACTTAACTAGGGTGGCAGTTCTGTAAAGCAGGCAAAATGGTTACCAGGATGAGACCAGCCAGGAAACCCATTTCCTTTATCCTCTAATCAGGATGAAAAGAAGGACTGGGTTCATGAAAGCCTGTGCATTAGGACCTGATCCCGTGCTGTCATCTCTCGTTACGTGCATGAAAGAAGGGGACTGTCTGGGTTTGCAGGGTGCAGAGGAAGCTTCTACTTGATTTTCCTACCAGCTGTTGTTCACTCACAGGCTTGTTGCCAACATACGTTACTTTGCGCTATGTGCCATTCCTTCTCTAGTTTGGATTATAATCTAGAATTTGTACGGTGCTTTTGGCTTTACTGATCTAATTAGTATTTTGTCCCCATACTTCTGTACAACCTAAGACTGTGGTCTTTGATGACAGGTACCTTGTTTAATCTTCTTTATGCCCCAGAATCCAGTACAGTGTTCAGTACCCGGTGGGCACTCAATAAATGCTTGCTGAAAGAAAAAAAAAATGCTAGGCAATGGAATTGTACCAAAACAGGATAATAATAAAAATAGCTAGTATTTATCAATCATTTAAACTTTCAGGAGTGCCTGACTACAATCCCTTGGTAGTATTAATATCCCTATTTTATAGATGAAGAAACTGAGGCTCAGAGGTATGTGTAGCCAGGCACACAGGCCCTCTGACTCTGAAGCCCGGTCTCTTATCACTGCAATGGACTAGCTCAGAAACGTCTACCTCCAGCACAAGGTACGTGATTCCCAGGAAATTTATTTTGTTATTTAGACAGTAATGAGTTTTACATATCCCATTATTATATGTGCTTATTTCCCAAGGACTGCTTGGTTAATGACGCTCATTGTAAAGTGCAAAGCTCTTCTTGAAAAGCAGACAGAGGAATGCAGGCTTCCTGGAATACTCAGAAAAATAGTTAGCTTACTAAGCCACAAAGAAACCTGAAAAAAGGAGGCGATGCCATTGTTGGTGTCTCTATTTGTTAAAATGTTCTTTCTTCCTGGAGGAGCGGAAATCAGTTTCCCCGTAACTAGTAGTTCACGGGTCTTTGCCCTAACAGAGCTAACATATTTCTCTTCAACAACCACCTTGCTGGTATCTGGCACTGGTTGTCTGGTCTTATCTTTGTGTTAGACACCAAAAGGCATGGGATTATTAGTACAACTGGTTTTTAGTACATAAAATGTAGAGGTCATTTTAAAACAATATACCTTCAACAAAATAAATTACAGAAGGAACAAGACGTAAATTTAAACAATGGAACCAATAAATATTAGAAGAAAAATGACCTTTTAAAATAATCTGAGGTAAGGTAGGCCCTGCTACATATGACATAAACTCTGAATGTCATTTTTAAAAGATTAATAAATTTGACTATATAAACATTTTTTAAATGTCTTAATGAAAAAAATACTATTAAGCAAAGTCAAAAGATAAATGGGAAACATATTTTACAACTAACAAGACGATAATTTCCTTAAACTATAAAGAACACCAACAAGAAAATGGGCAAAGAATAGAAATAGGAAAAAAATATTAAATCTACAATATGATGCTTGACCTCACTCAAAGTAAGTGAAATGCAAATCAAAGTTTCAATGTTTTTTTTCCCACCGATTAGATGAGCAAAGATCACAAAGTTGATAACACAATGTAATGGGCAAGAGTATGTGGAAAAATACATTCTCAGTACTCTGCTGGTGGAGAGTAGACTGGCACAAGAGCTCTGGAGAGTAATCTGGCAATAGTCTCCAAGTCATAAGCACACATACCTTTTGACTCAGGATAAATTCTCATTCTTGGAGTACTTTTACACGTATGCAAAGTGACATATTTCTAAGAATATTCATTACAGTCTTGTTTCTGATAGCAAAATGTTAGAAACTCTCTAATGGCCATCCCAAAAGATGTCATCAAGAGAATAAATAATGGTACATCCAAGCAGTGATATATTAAGCAGAACAGGGCTCCTCTTCCCCTCCCTCCCTCCCTCCCCTTCTCCTTCCTTTCCATTTTTTCCAAAAAATTAAGGGACCTGGTGGTGAGGGAAGGCTGACTTCTGTGGGTTAGTATTTGACCTACATTCCCTCGCTTAATCCTCACAACAATTAGGTTATTTCCATGTTGGCAGATGATGAAAATGAGGCTCAGAAAGGATAAATAGTTGGTCCAAGCTAATAAACAGCGAAGCCATGATTCAAATCCAGGTACGACTGATTACAAAACCCATCCTCTTACCACCGACTTATCTTTGTATTTCTAACAGTTTTTGCTCCATATGTTTTATAGCGAAGCTCTTTGGCACATAAACTTTCGAATCTATTATCTATTTCAAATCTATAATCATCACTGATTATACCATTTATCAATGTGAAACCACCCACTCTCTTGTGTATAATACTTTTTGATTAAATACTATCTTCCTCAAATTGTTATCCACGTATTATCTTTTTATTATTAAATCATTTAACACATATTTGACAACAATATACCAGCCATACACTGGCCATACCAAAGTGAATAAGACTTAAAGTCTGTCTTCAAGGTAATTAGAGAAGATATTAACTAATAAAATACTGTACAATGTGATAATTGACTAGACCATTTTTATTCACTGGGTAATGAATGCAAATGACTGAATATTGCTTTTTAATCCACTTTGAAATATTTTTATGTTTTAATAGAAGAATTTAAACCTATGAATTTGCCATACTGCATACATTTTGGGGTTTATTGTTGTTCTTTTGATTCCTTGCTTTTTCTTTTCCATTATTTTTTTTTCCTTTAGAGGCTCTTTTATGTCCCATATCCACTTAAAAGACAGGCATCTTATTTTTAATTATATGAATGGTTATCACAGAGTTTTTTCACAAACACACAAAAAATCTTATTTACCTAATCAAAACAAATGAACAAACAAAAACGGGTTTGACCGTGTTTTAGAGATGCCCAGGCATTTAGTGCCTATACTTCTCTCAACCCCACTCTCCTCCATTACCCAGCCTTTATTAATTGGCTTGGGTTCCCAAATCTAGTCATTACTCTGTGTGTGTGCGTTTTATTCTCTTTTAAGAACCTTTTTTGTCATTTGTGTTCATTTGTTTCCATGGTTACAGCAATTATTAACATCAGTTCTTATGCTGGTTGTTAGTATTTTTATTCACCTGACCTTAAAGTTGAAGCCAACCTGAAGGATGATTCCCTGGGGATCCCTGCATTGGGTGGGAAGCTGCAACAGACTGCTTCTAAAATCACTTCCCACTCCAGTGTACTTGATAACTGTAATCAGTGTCTATAAATTGTTCGCAAACACACCATGCTTATATAGTTGAAGAATACAAAGAGCTTACATCTTAGATGCATTCATTGACTTGCTTATACACTCTTTAGACCTTGAAAATGCTATCAACAAAAAAGCAAAAAAGGCAGTAGAAAGATCTAGTGATATAGTTGTTTAGAACTCAGGCTCTACAGCTAGAGTATCTTGGTTCAAACCTGGGCTCTGACACATTACTGTGTGACTTTTGGGCTGATCACTTAGCATCTCTGTGCCTTAGGCTTCTCATCTGTTAAACAGGGGTACTACTTCCTCAGAGGGTTGTTCAGAGGCATTAATGTGATAAAACACAGAAATCCCTTGCAAGATGCCTCAATAAAAAGTTTCTTCTATTACTAGGCTTTTATCGGGCTTTGTTGTTTCTTGAGCATGGTGGCATTATTATAAATATACTATATATATATTAATATATACTTCTGCACTTTCCAACTCTAACCTCTCTCATTCTTGATAAATTGTAACTAATGACTCTGATGAATGAAAAGAGAGATGCTACTTCTCTACTCCCCACAAAAGACCTGCAGGCATCACTTGGGAAGATGGTCACAGCCCAGCCAAGCAGCTGGACCTTTCTGGGGTCTGCATTATTTCATTGCAACTGCGTTCAACTGCTTTGTTGACCTACCCAAGAGCCAGACCATGGTTTTGATGTTCTGAGAGCTCTGCTAGAAAGAGAGGCAGTTGTTTCTGTCTGTGAAACTCACTGTAGGAAACAGCAGCAAAGCCCGGAACAATTAACCTGAGACGGAGACTAACCCACCTATACATGGTCACAACACTGAGTCCCATGGAACACATCGTCCTCATGCCACTCAAGTTCTAGCAAAACAGCACCCACCATTAGCCCCTTGGCTGTGTGCTGGCACCCTAAAGCCAGGAGTGATGGATACCCAGCAGCCCACATCCTCAGAACTTCATCATGGGGACATCCTAAAGTCAGAAGGTATTTACCGAATACTATAGGGGACACAGTGGTACTTCCTGTGTGCAAATAACACTAGCTTGTACTTGTACCTCTTTTATACTCCAACCACATCATTTACATTTGACCACATTCTAGTGAGAGGGGCAGACAACACTCACATAAACAAGTATGCATGGACTATACAGGATGGTAATAAGGGTTCTGGAGAGAAACAAGCAAGGGAGGGTTGCAGGAAGTAGTGTACATCAGAGGGAGGTGCTGGTAAGGTTTGCCAGATGTTCCACTTAAAAGATGCTGAAAGAGAGGGTATGACGCCCTGACAGCATACTCTACTCTTTGTCGGCTTGTGACCTGGCAAGTTGGTAAATCTATTCTGAGCCTCAGTTTTCCTCCACGGCAAAAGATGACCATGGAATTGTAAGAGAGAATGATACAGTTTTGAAATTACTAAGCATTAGATGGTGTGTTGCACAACAGATAACCAGCACATATAAAATGCCTAACAAAATGCTCCATATATTCGTATACCTATGATGTTATTATTATGTGATTAACCCAAACTCACATAGCAAATTTGCTGTTGGGCAGGGCCTAGAACACAGGCAGGTCTGCACTCCTAGCCCAGGGCTCTCTCTGCTACACAGAGTTGTTCTTGCTAATCACTGGGCAGTTGGTTATCATCAGCCATTGTATTTGGTGAGAAACATTTCTATGCACCCTGTCTTTTCCATCATGAAATGCATCTCTTCCTACCAGTTTATGTCTATAACTACTGCAACATCTGACTCTATAGTAATCAGTCTTGTGATGCTGTCTTCTACTAATCCTACATTGCCAAGTGGCTTTTCCTTCTAACATACATTGATCCCAGTGAAGGGACTGACACAAAAAGGCAAGAAAAACAATCACCATTCACTTTGCAGAAAGTCAAGTCAGTGTGGATCTTTTCCTTACTTTCCCTCACCTCATTCCCTATATCCACCCCTACCTTCACGATAGGAGCCATGCCTAATAATTGGGCATTTCTTTGCCTGATTTCAAGTGCTTACTGAAAATTTGGACCTCAAACCAATTTAACCTTCAATATTAAAAGGGAGACTATAAATCCTGTGTGCAAGATGTACCTCTTAAAATGCAGACTCATCTAATGTAAATGGACCATGCTTATTTTTTTAAGCAATTTATTTCTGGTACCAATCTTTACCTATATTTACATTAAGCTGGGTTATGGGAAAGACAGACAGAGGTATGGAGTAATGATCTCAGAATTCTAACAGGAAGAGTCACTTTGGACCATCTATTTCCAGATTGTTCACTCAGTGGAAGGGTGAGAGAAGGTGTTAGGTGGGGAGATCAGGAAGATTTGACAGCTGTTGTGATATCGGATTTGTGGCTGGACTAGAATGGAGCCAGGCGCCCAGTATCTCCAAGAAAGGAAACTTCTTGTCCCAGAGGGAGGTGAACAATGTTTTGGGAAAAGAGAAAGGTCCAGGGACTCAGTCAAAAATTAGAATCTCAGACTCCAGAGAATAAGATAAAAGGAAATCAGAATTTATGGAATTAAAGGAAACCCTGGGTGGCATTCTCTTTTAGTCTCTATTATTTCTGTTATGTGAAGAATGGAGAAACAATTATTCTTTAGGAAAATGCACCTGAAAATTTTGTTTCTGTACAAAAATAAAGAAAAAGACAGATTCAGGGGAAATTGTATAAGTAATTTCTGTTCCATTAGATCACAAGCATGTAGGTTTCTTTGCTAAGAAAGTGAATACAATGAAGATGATGTAAATGCAAGTGCTGTATGCTTTTGCTTCTTTTTAATAGTCAACCAGTTTGAACTGGAGAAGCCCTTGGTTGGTTTGTGTCTTCTTCCCAACCAAGAATCATTTTCAACTCGAGGATCTCATTTGAAAACAACGGAAAAACATGTTTAAAACAAATATAATCATGCCTTCTTTGAAACTTAACCCAAATCATACAGCTTTAATTTACATCAAGCTCTTTGAGCATCTTTAGAACAGAACTTAGCCCTTTTAATAGAAATCTTCCAAAATAAGCTTCTCTCAGGAGTTCTGTTGGGTAACAATGTTACAATACATATTTTATCTCTGTCCTATATCTGTCCTGTCCAGAACCCTCTGGATTGCCTTTCACATATAAGGTTAGGGACACACTTTCTAAAAAAATATAAAGTATATCAAAGGACGCAGACAAATGTTTCCAATACCACTGGGGTCAACTAAACTGAAATAAGAAGGATAGGGAACACTCAAAATTGTGTGTGCCTGCCACAGACAGGACAGAGGAGAGAAACACCTTAAACTGATAGACTCTGGGTCCAGAGCAGGAATGGAAGCTCTCTAGTCAAAAGCAGTGATCAACCACATTCTTCCAAAGCTGGAAGAGCCCTTGGAGGGAACAGGAAGAGAAGGAAGGAAGGGGAAGAAAAGACGCTGCCTTAAGAGGCAGCCTGAGAGGTAACACGTTTCATTAAAAGCACTGACAAGTGTGTCACTGTTGTTGGTACCAACAGCTCTCACAGACCAGGGAAGAAGGCAGTGTCCGTTGTTGACAAGTCTCCAATCCTACAGAGGATACACTTGCAAAATAATAATAATAATAATAATAATAATAATAATAATAATAATGTATTTAAAAAGTAATAAAACAATAGGAACTGAGATCTAAAGGAGAGATCTGAATGGACCTGGGGTAACATGGGGGAGGCTTCCTAAAGGAGCCAATTTTGAATGGATCATAAAGGGTGATTGGCATGGATAGGAGAACGGGGCAATGTCCTGGAAGGAGCCCAGACTGTATTGTTAATTGTGGTGCAGAATGAAAAGTTCGGATGAAATGCTCCTGGCTTTATCCATTTGAAGAAATACCTTCTGAATGCTTATTCCATGTTTCCTGGTAGTCGCTGAGGATACACGCACGAGTATGGCATAGCCTGTTCCCTTTAGGAATCTTCAAGTTAATAGGAAAAGAAGAATGTAAACAAATAATTGTGATATAGCATGGCAAGTGCAGGGGGAAAATGATTACAGCCAACATCCATTGCATGATTACTGTGTGTCAAACACGATAACTTTACATTTATCTCATTTAATATTCCCAAGCAGCCTACAAAGTAGGTTCTATAATCATACAGATGAGGACACTGAAAGAAGAGTAATTTGCTCAAGTGAATGTCATTGCTCAAGGTCACTGATATGAGTAAGTGGTGGAGCTGGGCTTTAAAGCCACATGTGCTGGATTCAGGGCCATATTTTTTTAACTGCTGTGCTATATATCTTTGTACAGTTTTGTGAGAAGGAAACTGGTATTTATTGGAAACAGTGCCATTTTGTTTAATCCTATCAATGAGTCTACAAAGTTGGCACTGTGTCGATGCTCTGAATGAAACGACTGAGATTCAGGTTCCAGCGTTTTTCTGTCGATGGTTGTTCAGCAGTTAGCTGTGATTTTGATGTTTCCATAAGAAGGGATGAGCCCACATCCTTCTACTCCGCCATCTTGAGCTCCCACTTTTGTAATTATCCACTGAATGATAATAATTCTGTATTTATGATGCTGAGTCACACATAAGTATTCATCTAAGGCAGTTTCTGTAAAGGGCTCACAACTGAGATTCAGAGTGAAACACGTTCTCAAGATCTGTTTGGTCTAACTCTGAAGCCCATGTTCTTTCTACTAAGCCACACTCCAGGTAAAGCCACCAACTAATTGAGAGGCCTTAGAAGACTTGATAAAGAGTAGAGAGAGTTGAGGGACTTCCCTGGTGGTGCAGTGGTTAAGAATCCGCCTGCCAATGCAGGGGACCCGGGTTCGAGCCCTGGTCCAGGAAGATCCCACATGCCACGGAGCAACTAAGCCCGTGTGCCAAAACTACTGAGCCTGCTCTCTAGAGCCCGCGAGCCACAACTACTGAAGCCCGCACGCCTAGAGCCCGTGCTCCGCAACAAGAGAAGCCTCCACAACAAGAGAAGCCTCTGCAACAAGAGAAGCCCGTGCACCGAAACGAAGAGTAGCCCCCGCTCGCCGCAACTAGAGAAAGCTATGCACAGCAACGAAGACCCAATGAAGCCAAAAATAAAAAAAAAGAGTAGAGAGAGTTGAGCTGAATCTGAAAGAAAGAGCAGAATGTGACTAGCTGTAAAAGTATATTCCAGGTGATGCAACTAACTAGAGCAAAGATACAGGGGCATTTATGATCACACCCCGTGAAGGCCTGGTCAGACATTCAGTGTGGCTACAGGTAACCCCAACAGGGCTGCAGTGGTGCTCAGGACCACGTGGCTCTACCATGCTTCAGGGTACAGATGTGATGCTCTGAGTCTGGGGGATGCTCAGAGCTTTTTAGAAAGGAGAATGGCACATTCGGCTTTGCATTTTGGGCAGATCTTCCTGGCAGCCGTGTGGAGTACAGGGTGGAGCGGCGGCAGTAATTGGATTCACAGACGTTTAGGCGGGAGAATTGACAGATACGGTGAGTGAAAGGAGTGTAGGCTGAATCCAGTGTTTCTAGCTTGGGATCTTGGTGGCAGATTTGGAAAACTGAAGAGGATGAGCAGGTTTCTAGAGGAAAATGGTACGTGCAGTCTTGGCACGCTGAGCCTGAAAAGCCTTTGGCACATTGAGTGTGCTATCCACCAGGCAGCTCAAAGATAATTCTGGAACTCCAGGGAAAACACAGTTAAACTTCTGTCATATTGTACTTGTCTAAAACCCAAAGGAAGAGAAATAATAAGAACAGGACAGGCAGGTAAATAAGTCACTCTGGCCTAGTTTGTCTTCTCTGTGTTTTAGGCGGAGAAGGGGGTTGCTTGTTTGTGTGGGTTTTTTTTTTTAACTTTTTGTTTTATATTGGAGTATAGCCAATTAACAATGTTGTGATAGTTTCAGGTGTACAGCAAAGGGACTCAGCCATGCATACACATGTATCCATTCTCCCCCAGACTCCCCTCCCATCCAGGCTGCCATACAACATTGAGCAGAGTTGCCTGTGCTATACAGTTGGTCTTTGTTGGTTATCCATTTTAAATGTACCAGTGTGTACATGTCAATCTCAAACTCCCTAACTATCCCTTCCTCCCACCCTTCCCCCCATAACCATAAGTTCCTTCTCTTAAGTCTGTGAGTCTGTTTCTCTTTTGTAAATAAGTTCATTTGTATCATTTCTTTTTTAGATGCTGCATATAAGCGATACCATACGATATTTCTCTTTCTCTGACTTACTTCACTCAGTATGACAATCTCTAGGTCCATCCATATTGGTGCTAATGGCATTATTTCATTCTTTTTAATGGCTGAGTAATATTTGTGTGGGTTTTTTTTTCTTTTCCTCCCTCTCTGCCTTACGTAGCTGGGACCTACTGAGAAAAACTGGTTGCAGGCTTTTAGTCCAAGTGATACTCATTCTGTAACAGGCTAACTGCATCCTGGCCATCCCAGCTCCAGGAAGGAGAACACACAGCCTCAAGTTCACTGCTGTGATGAAGTCCTGCTCTGGCCCCAGGCAGGAGAGTCAAGATCAAAGCACATAACACAAATATTGTTCTGATAAAAACCAAGCTTTCGGCTTTTGATGTGGGCCAACCTCTATTGTTAGTAGAAACAATGGACTAGTGTAGTGAGAAGACATTGGCAATAAGTATAAAGCAGGACGTACTCAATTAAACAAGAAAGAGAGAAAGTGAGAGAGACAAAAAGAAAGAATGAGAGGGAAGGAAGAAAGGAAGAGACGGAGGAAGGGAGGGAGGGAGGGAGAGAAGGAGTGAGGGGGTGGGAGAGAGAGGAGGGCAAATTGAAGTCAACCTGTATCCTAAGGAGTGATGTAGGGGACCATGCAGCAAGGTAAAGCACAGTATCTTTTGTTGAAGGTCCCCTTCTATGGAGGAAAGAGAAAAGCACATCAGATTAGGAAACCTTCATTCTAGTCTAGCCATTAACTGCCCAGGGGGCCTTATGATGTCCCCCACCTTTTCAGTTCTATTCCCCAGAGGCTGTCTCTTGCCCCTTCTATCTAGCATTTAGTTTCCATGGCTGCTGCCAGGAGATGCTCCTTCATCCAGGCAAACCACCTTCTTTCTTTCTTGGGGGAAAGGATGCCTGATCTTCTCGGGGGCAATGAGACACAGGAAGGGTGTCAGAGCCATTCCTAAAAACTCTCAGAGGTGGTACCTGGCCCAGGTCACTTCCCCTTTTGAAACTCCCAATATGCTATGGAATTAAGACCTGCCAAAGCAGGATTATCAGTACTCTCATATAGTCTAAAATGCTTATATTTCACAAATTACCCTTGTTGACAGCCAAAATAAAACTTCATTGGGGAACAAGGTCAGGAGTCTTAATTTGAGGCCTTTTATGAACATGAGGCCTAGAGCTAAATAGCCCACCTGCTCTTCCTCCTAAGCCTGGCCATCTCAGCACCCCCAGAAGCTTAGCACATGTTGTCACATGGTGGGTAATAAAGAAGTACTTGCGAAATGAATAAATGCACACATGCATGAATCAACAGTCTGCATGTCCTTGGGCTCTGCATACTTCATTAGGAAAATAATAAGATGGCAATATGGTTATCTGAGAAGCATGTTGATTAAAACCAGGCCCTGTGACAGGGCAGATCCTCAGAAATCACCTTCAATTTATAGATCTAAGGGACAGAAATAACACTCTTACCTAGAAGTAGGAATAATATCCCAGTTTCAGCTATAAGCATTTAATCCCAATCTTCAACTAGGATGCATTTCTACTGCTCAGATTTAGAATGAAGAATAGAACTCTCCGAAGCCAGAGACTGGGTCTCTTAAAAGAGCACCTGCCATGGTTTATTCATAAATATTTTTGAGGAGATTAGGAAACAGTTGGTTAAACTAACCCTTACCCCTTGGATAAATAGGAGCCTCGAAAAACTGATAAACATGTTGAATTTGGAACAACCTCAAGGTCATGCATCATGGTCTTGATGTTATAAGTATCTCTTCCCCACCCAATCAAACAGTTGCTGTTGCTTCAAGTTTTATTTTTCAGCCCATGTCTCCTTGCTAGATTTACTCAGTGAGGACTTTTCCTTGGTGGTTTTAAAGAGCCATCTTGGAGTTACCAGAAAAAAAAGGAATCAGCTGCTAAAATATGTTGATTTCACACAGCTCAAAATGGTAGGGTCACTTCCCAAGATTGGCTATACATGTGCTTATACGGCCTGTGCAAATCTGTGTTTCGAATTCACAACCCTTGGAAGGAAGAAAACACGACTTGACATCTACCTTCCTCACAGGGTTCATGGAGAGGATTAATGAGTTAATAAGCATTAAGTACTTTGCAAGCCACAGGTGACCGGCAAACATGATTAGGACCACGTTTTTCCTACCAAAGTGGTTCAGGCTTTGCACAGGAGGTTAAATCCCAGGAGGAATGTCTACTTTAGTACAGGGAACACGAAGCCGACTCTCAAGTGACAGGCTGCCTGTTAAAATGCCCTAGGTTTGGGGCTTCCCTGGTGGCACAGTGGTTGAGAGTCCGCCTGCCGATGCAGGGGACGCGGGTTCGTGCCCTGGTCTGGGAAGATCCCACATGCCGCGGAGCGGCTGGGCCCGTGAGCTATGGTCGCTGAGCCTGTGCTCCGCAATGGGAGAGGCCACAGCACTGAGAGGCCCGCGTAACGCAAAAAAAAAATGCCCTAGGTATTCCAGTCACTGGTGGCAGGAACAGACTTAGATAATACAAAGGCAATAGTATCCCCCAAAGCACTATGGAAAGTGACTGAAGTAATAAGCAATTCTAATTCACAGTGGCATCTGCAGTAGCAGCAGAAACACTTTGGTGAGATGGATGTTTCTCAGAACTCTCCCTTTCTCAAGTCTCCAACTTATTTAGCTGTTCTGCAAACTTCAGCTCTGTTGACAAAGTCTAGTCATTTGCATCAGTCCAGACTCTATGTGCATGTGAACATAACCTCGTCAAGCTGCAATAACCGTATTTATTTGCTACAACTCAGGTAATTTCCAAGAATCCTTAGCAGGGGAAATACAGAGTTATTAGGCTCACTTTAGGCTTAGACATGTCTCCTTCCTGCTCCCAGGAACATTTCCTCTTAACTCCATATTTACTCTCAAAGTACAAATACTGCAAAATGGTTAGGCAGTTAAAATTTATTGAAAGATCTCCCATGCCCCACAAAATGACATTCTATTCATTTTGCAACCTAGGGTGCCTACATCTCTAAAACCATCAGAGTTACCAAAAAAGGGAAAACTTCAGATGCTTTCAAAAGGGCAACAACCTCTAAATCAAGAGTCCTGACCTCTGATTTCATCAGTGTTCTCACATTTTTGCAAACTTTTCATTTTTAGGACAAAAGAATTAACCTAGCAGGGCTGTGAAGAGTAGATTTTAGGATGAGAGAGTGAAGACAGGGAAAACGCCTATGAAGTTATTATAGAACTCCAGGAGAGATATACTAAGAGTCTGAAAGAAATCAGTGGTGGTGGGAATTCAAACGAAGGATGATTTCCCATGTGCACCAGGCTTTGTGTTAGGGGTTGAGTCTTCATTGCCCTAAAAGGTCCAATTCTCGGTGAATACCCAGCACACACGTAAATAACCATGATGGATATTAACTGCTGTGACTGTGATGTGAATAACACATCCCCCAGTCACAAACTGAGAGGAAATTGATTGTGTCTGGATAGTCATGAAAAAGTGCACAATGATGACACATTGGATACCATTTCATCCATTCTAGAAGGAGGGAAATAGCTTTCCTGGCAGCATGAGATGAGTGTATCTTTGGCAGGCTCAATACCTGTTGAGTCATTCATTCGGTCATTCTTTCATTCATTATCCATTTATTCATCAGGCGTCTACTGGGTGCCAGGCCCAGTGGGGACAGATGAAGAAATGGCGGATGTCAGGCTGTGAAGTTTCGGTTGTATCCTGATAGTCACTAGGGATCTAGCCAAGGATTTCTGAGCAGGGAGATGACATGACCACAACTTCTACTAAGTGAAACAGTTCTGGCAAAAAATAAAATTAAACAATGGAGGATTACGGAAGCTGATGACTGACA
Source organism: Mesoplodon mirus (assembly GCF_964341445.2). NCBI lineage: Eukaryota > Metazoa > Chordata > Mammalia > Artiodactyla > Ziphiidae > Mesoplodon > Mesoplodon mirus. The sequence continues at coordinate 17,903,702 of NC_138992.1, read as the reverse complement.
GCCCAACTATGAAGATGTTGCTACAGCCTAGAAACAGGATGATAAGACCTGACTAGGACAAGAACAGTGGGCACAGAAAGAAGCATCAGGATTTGCAAACTGTGTGGGTAGAAAGAACTGAACTCTGAGAGGTGAGCAGAGCCCAAGCCTCCGTTTCCTGGGTTGGATAAGTGGGCAAAGCATGAGTCTGTAACCCACCTGAGGGGCACTGGGAGGAGGTAAGTTTGAACAAAAGAGTGAAAAATGATGATTTTGTTTGGGGCATGTCTCATTTGAGAAATTTCCAGGTCACTCATGCAGGAATGTCCAGCTGGCATGCCGGAAGTTCAGGATAGGGGCAACAGCTAGAGAAAGGGATCTAAGAATTGTGTGCAAATAAATAACAGTTAAAACTATGGAAGAAGAAAAGAAGTAGATTACAGATGGACCCTTGCCAAAGCCTATTAGGGACATATAGGGGATGATCTACCAAAAAAAAAAAAAAAAAAAAAAAAAGATAGGTGGCAGAACAGGAGAAGTCGGAAAGAATGCTATTATGAAGTCAACAAGGCAAGACAGGAAATTCCCTGGTGGTCCAGTGGTTGGGACTCCATGCTTTCACTGTTGAGGGCCCAGGTTTGATCCCTGGTGGGTGAACTAAGAGAGATTCCAGAAAGAGGGTTGGTAAATAGAAAGAAGTGCTGAAAATCCAACCCTTCCTTCTACATTTCTTTTCACCTCACCACCAAATTTGTCTGTCTCATTTGTAGACACATCCTTTAATATCCCCCTTTAAGCTAAGAGTTAATATGTATCTACGTGGCTATGGTCTATGTGGCTTAATGTATATCTTAATATGTGGCTATGGTATATATGATAGTTAAATTCGAAACTCCGTTAACATCAGTGTTTCCTGTCTCCACTTTGATGAGACATCTGACGTGATCAAGAGTTAGAAATGAACAGCAGACGCGTCAGATTATTTGAACAGGTTCAAAGAAACCCCAAGTTGTCAACATGACAACCTTCGTAAAATATATTTTATTGCCATCATGGATGAAAAAGAGGTTTTCTAAACTATAAGCCAATGTCATTTACTTAATAGCATTTCCAGAAAAATCTGTATTGCAGAAATGCTGTGTTTCCAAGAAACAGTAATGGTTTCTTCAACTCCATATCTTACTCTTTGGATAGTCAACTGCAATTTTCCAGAAAAGGGAAGTTGCAAAACCAAATCAAACTAGTGCCACAAATGAACACCAATTGACCCTTTCAGAGCAGTTGGGTTAGTATTTAAGAATCAAGCATCTAACCTGTCAAGTATCTCTTAATTTTTTTTTTAATCAGTGATGAGCTATCAGGGTAGATACTCACCCTTTTTATAAAAATAACACACAATATTTTGTTTTATTTTACTTCTTTTAAAATAAATATGTGCAGACAGAAAAACAGAAAGGAGGGACTTCCCTGGTGGCGCAGTGGTTAAGAATCCGCCTTCCAATGCAGGGGACATGGTTTCGAGCCCTGGTCCGGGAAGATCCCACATGCCGCAGAGCACATAAACCCATGCACCACAACTACTGAGCCCGCGCTCCTCGATCCCGTGCTCCGCAACAAGAGAAGCCACTGCTATAAGAAGCCCGCACCGCAATGAAGAGCAGCCCCTGCTCGCCGCAACTAGAGAAAGCCTGCGCACAGCAATGAAGATCCAACGCAGCCAAAAATAAAAAATAAATTTAAAAAATATTTTTAAAAAAAGAAAAATAGAAAGGAGTAAAAACATAACAGTTCAGGTCCAATTTGAGGCTGAGTAATTAAACCAAACTCCTTCCCGACATCTTGTGTTATGCCCTGTGGAAATCATCTAATCCCTGGTTTCCCTTTGACTGAAGCTAGATTTCTGTTCTCAAATTAGATCCACAGAGAGTGAGACTCCTAAAGGGACCTGTTGACCTACAGGCATTAGGAATGTCTGCTGAATCAGTGATTCTTCACTTTAAAACTAGTAAGCGTTGGGGAGTGAATAGCTAATGTCTGGACTTGATCATCAAGGAAATGTAGCATAAACATATCATTAAAGATAGGGTTGTAACCGCTAAAAGAGCTAAATATGGCAAGTGTTCAAAGTGGTTTCCTCTGGGAAGTGAACTGGAAGTTAAGGAGGGTGGGGATTCTTCACTTTAAAACTAGTTAAAACTAGGCTGAAGCAGGAGGCTGTGATATTCATTATAAGATGTTCTGTACTTTGCAAGTTTTTTTTGTAACCAACGGCATTTTTATTTGGAGAATACGGAAGTGGAAAAAAGTTATTAAATGTTATGATTACGTGTATGCTTACTTTGTCTTATGTAGTCTAGATTTTTGAATTTACATTCACAGAGTCACAAAAAGATAAAGATCTTCTGTTTTGCAAATCAAAAGACTGAGACTCAGAGAAGTTAAGTGAGCTGTCCAAGGCCACACAGCTAACAGCTAGAGCCAAAGCAAGAATCCAGCCTCTCTACTAGGTCTGTACCTTATCAACGCCCTCTCAAGCTGCCTCTTTTTATGAATTCTGCAACGCAGGGAAGGGATCCATTCTTACTTAGGAAGTTTCAGACTGTACGATAGACTTCCCTGGAAAATTATTATATCACAGCTCAGCCTCATCAGACATTATAAATGTCTGATGTTAAAGAGAAGAAGGGAAATACCAGGAGGTGGGGTATGGAACTGAAATTTCCAAAATGAAAGTCAGTTTCTAGGGAGGGGGGACCCACGGCACCCTGTATAGCCACCCCTGCTCATCAGATTACATAGCCAAGTGGATTCATTTGCTAGAGCTTCCATGACAAAGTGTCAAAAACTGGGTGGCTTAAGCAACAAAAAATTCATTGCCTCTCAGTTCTGGGGACCAGAAGTCCAAAATTATGGTGTCAGCAGGGTTGGTTCCCTTTAAGGGCTGCGAGGGAAGGATCTGTTCTGGGCCTCTCTCTCTGGCTTGTAGATAACTGTCCTCTCCCTGTGTCTCTTCCATGGTCTTCCTTCTATGCATGGCTGTGTGTGCAGATTTCCTCTTCTTATAAGGACACCAGTGACATTGGATGGGCTCACCCTACTCCAGTATGACCTCATCTTAACTAATTACACCTGCAACAACTCAACTTCCAATAAGGTCACCTTTTCAGGTACTGGGGGTTGGGATTGCAACATATGAATATTGGGGGAACACAATTCAATCCACAAAACCAGGCAATGACCAGATCCTTGAAGCCTTCCTCCGAACATTTACAGAATTTACTGAATATTTTCTTTTTCTAGGAATATGTCCCTTTAAAAATTAAAATCAATTGGAAAAAATGATTTGAAAGAAGAAATTCACTTTACATTTACCCACTGTTAACTCCTCTACTAAATAAAATGGAAAATGCTAACCATTACATTACCTCCTCTAAATGAATACATACTCTAGGATAATTTAGGATCAAAGGAAGTAATAATTTAAATTATAAATATGCTTACATTTATATATATAAACATAACAAATGTTATACAACAAAGTCATCATCCAAAAGCATCCACCCAATAGCTATACTGAAAGGTTCAACCCTCAAGTGACTATGTCACATTTTAAGGGGTCTTGTCAATTTTAACTGTACAGCTGAATGAAGCCTGAGCACCTCAAACTGGGGAAACACACATAAAAATTTAAAATCCAATTTACTTTTCCATTCGACCATGATGTTCACCTTTTGCTTTCCACCCAGAAAGAAAAGCAAGGATGACAAGTTTCCCTTTAATTTCTACTCAACTCTTCTTGGACAGGTCTTTACAGCAAGGGCACTTCACAGGAAGTTTACAAGGGGAGAATTTTCCTCTTATTTGGTTTATCTAATCAATAGTTCTCTTATAATATGCAATTGTACATTTGCCTAAAAAGCTTTTGCAAATCTGTGTATCTAACTTGAGACAACGAATCTGGGTTAATTTGAAAACAAGCTCTGGCAGCAAACTAACAGAGAGTAGCAAATATTTCTCAGAAGAGTAAATTACATAAAGCTGATAGTTTTCCAAACACACCCACTTCTCACTCTCAGTTTATATGTTTTATATTAACTCACTCGTTCACTCACTCACTTTTCACTGAGTCATTCAACAATCATGGGTCAATCCCAACCTAAAAGTCGGTTACTTCCCTTCCATTTGTAACACTACTGTTTGGAACTGGAATGCATCATTTAAAATAAAAGCAGTGTTACCCATGCAGACTTGGTCTTATGTATTCAGTACATGCATATCTAATCATAATGAGATAATGAGAAAAAAATGTCAATACCCATAATTAAGCATAAACTAAAATAAATTATGTTTACTTGTGAAAAAAGATTCTTTCTCCTTATCTTCAATCTTTTCTTAAACACTCCCTCCTCCTACTTGCCCTGACGGAAGCCTGGCTTTCCCCTGAAAAGACCACTTCCTTTGTAACTCTTTCCAATGCTGGCCATTCCTTCAACCTCTGTCCAACTACAAGGGCAAAGAAGGAAAATCAACAGACTCTGTTCCCTACTGCCCCTTCCAGATACTTGATCCTCTACAATCTCTCAATACATTCTGCTCCTTAAGCCCAGAAGTACAGCAGGTCGTACTCATGACACCCTTCCCAGAGCAGATGCTCCAAACCCTTGCTGACGGACCACCTGGCCCTGGACACGATTTCCCGGACACAGCTATCTGGACAAAGGGGAGACACCTCACCCAAGCCATACCAGTCAGATTTCCTCTCTCTCTCAGAAATTTGGAATTGAAATGGAAGAGGAAATACCTACCTTCGTATTGATTTTTTCCTCATTCTCCAAATATTGACTAATTACCTGCTGCTAGCCAAGTATTGTGGCAGATCCTATACTGTACAGTGTTTTTAGGAGGTAAGAAGAAGAGTTTAGCTAAAGCCTAATGTTCATGAAGGAAGAAGAAAGTAGGTTGAGGCTAAAATTGAAGCAGGTTTCAACGGCTGACCAAAGATTGGGGGTTGTGTCCTGCAGTTAAAATTAAAAGGTAGCTGGTTTTACAAAACGTTTCTTAACTGACTCACATCAAGAAGTCCTCTGTGAACTTCCCTGGTGGCGCAGTGGTTCAGGGTCCGCCTGCCGATGCGGGGAACGCGGGTTTGTGCCCCGGTCCGGGAAGATCCCACAAGCCGTGGAGCGGCTGGGCCCGTGAGCCATGGCCGCTGAGCCTGCGCGTCCGGAGCCTGTGCTCCGCAACGGGAGAGGCCACAGCTGTGAGGGGCCCCAGCTGTGAGAGGCCCGCGTACCTCCCCCACCAAAAAAAAAGAAGTCTCTGCTTCTCCCTCACTTGCCTTTCAAGACTCATACTTTGAATGTGACCAAAATTGACTGAAATGCTATTCCAACCCACCCTTTTTATTACTAGGCTTGAGCTATCTGTTTACACCATGGTTCTCCCTGACTCAGTGCAAGACAAACTCTAATGGAAGAAAAGAGAAAAACGTGGCTACTCTGTAGGTCTTTTCCCCCAGTGGATTGATTGTTAAGCCCCTTGAGGACTTGCTTCTACCTCTGGAAGCTGCTATAATGCTCATTACACAGGAGATGCTCAGTCAAAATGTGTGGACTGAAACCAAATAAGAAAACATGCATCATGAGCTTGGAACTGGAACTGGAATGGAATGAGTTAAAAAAAAAAAGTCATCCGGGATTTCTGAAAGAACACCTTGCTGGGTGTGGAGAGTAAGTCTGGGAAATGTGCCTTCTTTGGCATAAAGCGGGGGTGGGAGGAAAAAGAGGTGGAAGGAGAGCCAAATACTTTCAAAGAACAACATTATGTCCTACGGAGAGAGTGATTTAACGGTATGCAACACACCTGTGCTTGCCCAACAGCACGGTGATTAAGAAATACTGTTATCGCCTTCAAAAGGAAGTTTTCTGAAACATTAAATATGATAACCTCCTGCTGGATTTTTCCACTGCGACTGCAGTCGCCACTTCTAATCGTGCTGCTGAAAAGATAAGGCAAGATCTAAGAGAGAGGACACCGGGTGCCCACGAACAAATGCTGTTCCCAAAGGTAATCTCTCAGCATACAATCTCTCAAGTGTTCCACTCAAGGGACCAACTCTGGTTCCAAAACAATTTTTTTTTTTTCTTCCAGAGTCCTTGGCTTCTGATAACTAGAATTATGAAGATTTAGGCAGTGAGGGTCCAGGGAGTTGCACAACTGCAACTCAGGCTGTTTAACTTCAAACCTACTTTGTTTTAACTAGTCAAATAGAGATTTTTTAAAGGTGATTTAAAAAAAATCCTATTTACAAGATTCTAGAACACATTAACAATCAAAGATTTAATCTGAATGTTAATGCTGCTGCCAAGGAACGAAAAAATTATTAGGTTTTTTTTCATCTTTATATATTTGCTATTTGAAGCACATGAAAGAACTTTCATAAGTGTGACTAGCTCACAGTGTCTTTCTCAATGATAAATATATGCTTCAACTTATTTTTAATATAGGTCAAGCATGATCATGTTTTTTCAATGCCGCGGAAAAGAAAAAATCCTGCAACTGGTTTAGTTATGGCGATAATATGGTAAGATCCAGGTAATGAAACTTTTCTTCCCATATGCCTCTGTTCCCTTTCATGAAACCAACTGGAGGAATCAGGAAGTGGCTGGTGAATTCAGTATTAAGAAGGTTAACTTCACTACTAGTTAGCAAGAAGCTGCAGAGACTTCGAGAAGTCCCCTAGACCATACAATGTCTTGCAGCCTGACACAACTCCAAAACTTGGCACAGAATGCTAGAAAGTTTTGAAAACAGGATCTTTCCAGCTCTAACTTTCTCCCACCATGCTCTCAGCCCCCACTAGCCCAAATTAATTTACAAGAGCAGAAAATTTTCAGACCTTCACACAGAAAGCTCAGAGGGTCAGGCCTTTCTTTTAAATTGACTCACTAAAGGGTCTTCTGTAAAGCCTTGGGTTACTTAAAGAAAGCCATGTACTCATTCATTCATTCGTTTAACTAGTATTTACTGAGTGTCTATTGAATTCCAAGTAATCCTCTAGGCACTGGGAACAGAGCCTCTAACAGAAGGAATCTGACAAGAAACCAATAAACAATATACAGTATATGCACTATATATAAATATACACACACACACATATATACATACATTTGGCCCTTGTATCCACGGATGTGGAACCTGCAGATACCAAAGGCTGCCTAGACTACCCCGTTTTATATAAGGGACTTAAGCATCAGTAGATTTTAGTATTCACAGGGGTCCTGGAACCAATCTCCCAGGGATACTGAAGGCCGGCTGTCCTAAGGAATATAAGTACTATGGGTATGACATGCTAGAAAGAAATCAGGGTAAAGATATAAAGGGGGGAGTGTTATTAATAACAATCTTGTTAATTAGTTTACACCTACAACATCGAGATGCCAATTCTTCCATCTTCAGATGAGAACCACTTCAGGCCACGCTGGTAATATTAGGTTGTATTAGTAATTCAGTCAGTGCTCATTCTAGATTTACAGTTCCCTTATGCCTTGCCCCTTACCCCCATTTCTTAGTCAGTGCTCCAGACTCTGGTCCCTCTGAAATTGGGGATAAGGAGCAAAGGCTTCAGAGAAAGAATCACATCCTCCATCTCCTGCTCTTGTCTTTTTCTGGAAAAGGCCTGAGAAAGGACCCAGCTACACCTTCTGAGCAGCTTCTTGGTTTACTTGTATCTTTACAAAGCCGTTTCTAAATGATCCACCCTCTGATTGGCTTACTCCAGTGACTCATGGTTTTGTCACTGGCTGGCTTTGAGGCTACAATGTTGAAAGCAATGTAAGCTGGGTTCCCAGCTTTACCAAATCAAAATGCAGGATGCCCAGTTAAACTTGGCTTTCAGGTAAGCAGCAGAATTTTTTAGCCTAACTATGTCCCACGCAGTATTTGGGATATACTTATACTTAAATTTTTAAAATCAAATAACTGTATTGCATCCAGCAACCGTATATGTGAACATTTTGGGAATGACATTAATGATTTATTCCAGTAGCGTGGATGTCAGGTTTTGACTCAGCCAGAAAGTAGAGAAATTGCTTCCAAGTAACAGTACTCACAGCAAGGCTAAGATGCATGAGAGCAAAATTTTGCAGTGCTGTATATGCATCGTAACAGAGAGCTAGTCCCCCCCTATTTCCCGAGCACAGATCCACCTGCAACAGCCTTTACCACTGCTCAACCCTACTGGTGCTGACTTACACACCTAGAGGTGATGAGGAGTTTATGTGAACACTTAGAAAAGACAGATGGTGTCATCAGACATTTGACAAAGAGGAACAAATGTGCTAGAACTCAAGGACTATGCACCCACTCCTTAAACTCCTTGCCAAATTTTAATGAAATTTATTCTGAAACCTCCTGTAGGGGGTGCATTTGTTTGCTAGGGCTGCCATAACAAAGCACCACAAACGGGGTGGCTTAAACAACAGAAACTTATTCTCTCACAGTTCTGGAGGCCAGAAGGCTGAAATCAAGGTGTTGGCCAGGTTGGTTCCTTCTGAGGGCCATGAGGGAGAATCAGTTCCATGCTAACAATCTTTGGAGTTTCTTGGCTTGTAGAAACATCACCCCAATCTGTGCCTTCATGTTCACATGGTATTGTATACGTGTGTGTGTGTGTGTGTGTGTGTGTGTGTGTGTGTGTGTGTCCATGTCCAAATTTCCCCTTTGCATGAGGATACAAGTCAGGGCCCACCTTGTTCCAGTATGACCTCATCTTAACTAACTGCATCTGCAAGGAGCCCATTTCCACACGTCAGGGATAGAACTTCAACACAAGAATTTACAGGGGACATATTTAACTTATAACAAGGGGTGGAATCTGTAAATGTATTAGAAAGACTGGAGAGGAAAGCCAAAGATGAAGGAGACCAGTCTGGATATGAAACCTGACAGAGAGAATCTGGGAAGTGGGAGGCTCCCAAGACCTGGGACCGGCCCCGCAAAGTCTAACTATTCCAGCCTGGGGGGAGGGGGCTGATGAGGAGACAGATGAAGGCTGCTCTGCAAGCAAGCACGCTGCTTTTACACAGCGTGGAAGGACGCAGTGGCAGACAAGAATGAACCATTCTGTGTCCACTTCAGGCTTTGGCGCTGTAAAAGCATTCCTTACTGTCCCCAGCTTTCAGGATTCCTCCCTCATTATGTGTGTAGCACTTACTGTCCACAACACTCATTTAGCAAAGCTGTCATATAGTGTCATGTGTGTTTTCTAGGTATGTTCTTTCTCTACAACTATATCAGGGAAACTTTCCATTTTCCCAAAATATATTTTATGCACATATTTTACATTACATGCCCACACATATATAAATATGAACATATATAAAAAAATTAAGCAGCTGAGAACGGAATTTTACAAATCAGTGGCTGAGATTCATTCTTTAAAACGTTTCTTCTTTCAGATCATCCTTCCAGGCCTTATGGATGTTTTCAAAGGATAGACAACTTAATTCAGTACTTGGAACAGTTATAAAGTTATATTCATTTTTTTCATGATAAATACAGATTGATAAACATACCATACTGGAAGTACAGTCTCCTGTCATTTCATAATTATTGAGGCAAAGATAAATTTGTGGAGAGTACATTTTCTGGCAAAATGAGAAATAATGATTCTGGGACATGAGGTATAATTCAAAATAAAATGTACCCACGTAAAAATTGAAAAGTGTTCAAAATATATGAAAACCAGCAAATCCATTTCAAAATTCTATTTTCCAGGTGTTAGGAGGATTGGGCCAGAGCATCTGGTTTTGTTAAGTTAGGCCCCTCTTTCAACCAGGTGTTGATAAAGACCTACGACATGGAGACATTGCTAAATAATGGTTGATCCGACACCACGTACATTATTTAACCATCTGTAAATCTTACCAAACGAAGCCGCTTGTTTCTTAGTTTTTCCCAAATCCTGCTGTTTTAGGGCCATGGCTAATGACCAACAGACAACTACCAATGAGCCAATTCTGCTCAGTTCATTGAAGTTCTTAAAGTAGAGAAGGCCTGATCCCTTCTCTTATGATCATATAATCTAGGCAGGAAGACAAATATATCATAGTAGTAACCAACACACTTTGATACTTCGACACAATGCACAGTACTAGATACTGTACTAAGTTCTGTATTCACCCTTTCCATTCTCATAGCAGCCCCATAAAGAAAGGACTATTGTTATCCCCACGTTAGCCATGAGGAAACTGAGTTCTAGACAGGTGAGGCTATTGATCAAGGTCAGAACGCTAGTTTGTCCACTCTGCTCATGCCTCGTCTACACTTGTGACTGTCCCTCTGAGACTCAATAGTTCCTTTGTCCCTGTAACAGGAATAGTATTATCAAAAGAGGGGCTTGCTGTTGATGTATTTTGGGCACTCCAAAGCGTCAATAAAGGAAAATCGTAAGTTGCAGAGACAAAACAGAAAAGAGATCTCTTCCACATGGTGATAAGGGCCGAAGTTGCCCACCTTACGATGGCATTGGATTAACCCAGTCACCATGGGCCCCACCACTCCTGATTGTCTTAGACTCTGTTTCACTACTTTACAGTTAATGAGCAGATAGTTTTGGCCAGTGGTTCTCAGCCCTGAAGGTACATTAGAATCACCTGGGGAGCCTGTAAACAGACTAATACCCAGAATAAATCCCTGACTAATTAATATTAGGATCCCTTAGGGAGGGATCCAGTCACGAGGTTTTTTAAAGCTTCCTAGGTGTCTCTAATGCATGGCCAAGTCTGAGAACCGGTACTATAGGCTGTACACCAGTGCCTCTCAACCAGGGGCTATTTGCCCTCCATGGCATATTTGGCAGTGTCTGGGGACATTTTTTGTTATTATAAGTAGGGGCAGAGGATGCTACTTGCATCTAGTGGGTAGAGGCCAGGGATGCTGCTAAACATCCTACATCACAGAAGACAGACCCTGCTCCCCAACAAAGAATTATCTAGTCCAAAATGTCAATAGCACTGAGGCTGAGAAACACAATGTTCCCCTTTGGTTCAATGAATCTAACTTGTGCATAGCCTACTTGCAGGGACCGTGCAATCAACTAAGTGGAACTGCCAGCCTCTCTGCTAACCACACACTCAAAGAAATTAAAAATCAGGTAAAGGTGGGCAAAATTTTGCCTTACAAGTCTTCCCGAGGATAATATACTCAATCTTGATTGTGTCTGAACCAGCCTTTACAAAAGATTTTGGGACAGAAATGGGTCTGAGCACAGTACATCTTCCATCACGATTTCCTCTGAACACTTTTAAATCAGGAAATGAGGTTCTGACGAAGCCCAAGTTAGCATATCATGTCTCCTCTGCAGTCAATGTTACATGCAGAGAAGGCTGCTTAGAGTGAATACCTGCAGTTCTCTGCCTGGAGGGCATCTTTTTGGCACTTGTGACCCCTACAGAGATGCCAGCAAGAGTATCAGAGAGGTAATACCCTCAGCAGTCAACCTTAACGAAATGATGATGGCGAGTTGGTGAATAAGTTTCACCCCCTTCCTCACCCCTCCGTTAGGATCTGATGCATTCCGGAGTGGCTTAGTGGCTCACGGTGGGGTCTTTATGGGTCTGTTCCAATCACTGTCTTACATTCCCACTCTACTACCAGTGTTTTCTGTGATTCTATCCCAAATAAACTTCTTACACTGAGATACTCTTATCAGGTTCTGCCTCTCGGGGAACACAAAAATGGAACAAATCTCAGAATATGTGACACTATCAGATATGCCTAAACACACTGAAAAATTAAGTGGACAGAAAGGTCCATCGACACATCTCAGCCAATATTAGTGCAAAAAAAAGTCTTCAGGAAACTATTATTCATGGGTTCTTAGAGAGCAGCAAAGATATTGTATCCACAAAACAAGAGAATGCTATAAAAAAAAGAATGAACAATGAGACCAAGAGAATGTTCTGGAACTTAGAACAGATAAAATTTTTTAAAGATTCAATATAAGAGTTGTAGATACAAATCTAGTAATTGTTCATGAAAATGAACAAACATGAAAGAGAAGGACAACTGGAGAAAAAAAAAAGATAACAACAAAAATTAGTTTCTTAGCGTGTCCATACAGAGGGTCCAACATCCAGCTATAAGATTTCCACACACAGAGAGCAAAAACGGCAAAGGAGAAGAACTGTCAAATAAATAATACAAGAAAAATGTTCCGGAACTGAAGTGTAAGAGCCTTTGGACCACAGGCCCCAATCTACTCAGTAAATGGCACCCTAAATGTCTTAGTTATTTTTTTTTCATGACACTCATAGGTCCAAAGAAACACCTACCAATTCAATTTATTAAGTAGTTAAGTCCAAACAACATAGTACATCTTTAAGTCCTAAAAACTGAACATTTGTTGGGCACTATACAACTTCTAAAACTTTGGAATCATATGGATACTGCCACCTTCATTTCATGTGGTACTTGTTATTTTTAATTTAATTTAATTTCTTATCACAGTAATTGCAGAAAACCCGGCTTTGCAAAGATATTCACATTATTGAAGGAACACAGCAATCTAATGTTGAAACTCCCTTTAATAGTTTGCCTGGTATCCAAGAGATGTTGCTGTTTTCCTTGAAACTTTAAAATATTCCATGGTACCCTTTTGAGTTCACTGGGGCACCCTAGGCACACAGTTTGGGAAATATGGCTTCAGCCTACTGCTGTCCATTAAGTGCTTGGAAAATTGATTACCAAAAGCCTCACACCAAGGCAAGGCACTCTATACAGCTGAGAATATCATAGATAAAAAGAAGTATTAAAAGTTTCCAGTAAGTGGCTTCCCTGGTGACGCAGTGGTTGAGAGTACGCCTGCCGATGCAGGGGACACGGGTTCGTGCCCCGGTGCGGGAGGATCCCACATGCCGCGGAGCGGCTGGGCCCGTGAGCCATGGCCGCTGAGCCTGCGCGTTCGGAGCCTGTGCTCCGCAATGGGAGGGGCCGCAACAGTGAGAGGCCCGCGTACCGCAAAAACAAACAGACAAAAAAATGTTTCCAGTAAAAAGAAATAGTTCACACACAAAAGAAAGAGAACGAGAATGGCGTAAGACTTCTCACTAGCAACCCTGAAAACTGCTGAGGGAAAATGCTACCTCAGACCACCACAATCAAGGACCAAGCCAGTAAGAAAATAGATTAAAGATATTATCACATATTTACCTCCCATTCTTTCTCAGAAAGCCACTAAAGAATGTGCTCCAGGGCTTCCCTGGTGGCGCAGTGGTTGAGAGCCCGTCTGCCGATGCAGGGGACACGGGTTCGTGCCCCGGTCTGGAAGGATCCCACATGCCGCGGAGCGGCTGGGCCCGTGAGCCAGGGCCGCTGAGCCTGCGCGTCCGGAGCCTGTGCTCCGCAACGGGAGAGGCCGCAACAGTGAGAGGCCCGCGTACCGCTAAAAAAAAAAGAATGTGCTCTAGCAAAACTAGGGAGTAAACAAAAAATGAAGGTGATAGTAGATCCAGGAAAACAGACACAGGCAAAAGCCAAGGACAACCTGAGGAAGATGGCCAAACACTAGGCCAAGACAGAACCAGTCCAGAGTGGCAGGGCTCCAGGAGAAAAATAAACAGAATGGGTGGATTATTTGATATGTGTGAAAATCTGAAAAAAAATTATTGCTAGAAATTTGATACATTAGTGCTGCATTTGGGAAAAAAAAATTGAGCTAGGCATAAGAAAACTAAGCAAATGGAAAAAAAAGAAAAGCTGTTAGTAACTGCAAAAGACCTGATCATAGAGTATTACTTGGCTGGAAAATGGAGCAATACTGACATCATCATAATTTTATAAACAGAGACTGATTTAGTCAATAATGGCTAAATCTGATATATCAAGAAATAGCAGTAATAGGCATATTATTCAGAATATTAGAATATATATTCTAGTATGTAAAAAAAAGTATTCCAGTATTCTAAATCATATGCCCATACTGCTATTAGGGTGTTCTAAATAATATGCCCATACTGCTATTAGAATATTCTAAATAATATGCCTATACTGCTATCTATTCTAATACTCTGCGGAACAGGAGAGAAGATATGGGGGAGGGTAGGCGAAGGAATGCTATAAGCATGTAGTATTTTGATTTAGACAAATTCTAAAAATGAAGTAGAGAACAGAGGACGGTATATGGATATCGCAAGCAAAAAAGAAAAATCATTAACCTTGATTTTCATTGCAGATGAAGGATGTTTCAGATGAAAGTATTTGAAATGCAGGGCCCCAGATAGCCATGTAATTACCTATATTTTAAATTTCACTTTGCTTATGTAATCCTACTTTCAAGTCACCTTTTCTGTGAAGCATTCCTTTCCACTTCATACATCCTTTGTACCTTCAGATATTCCATAAGTTCTGTTACAACATCTACTCCTTTATAATTTATTATTATTATTATTATAGAACTTATTGTAATTTACACAAATGTAGTTTATTACTCTACACCTGTCTCCCCTCTGGGTTGTTCTATTTTAGAACAGGAATTTCATCTCATCCCTCTACAGATTTTTGCTTCAATCTACCAACAAGGTGTCACCTTACAAACATTAGAAGGAAAATTATTTTAATAAATAGTTGTGTAACAATTTTACACCATACCTCATCAATTCAAACTGCCCATTTCTTTTCATATTTTATCATCTCTGAATTGGGGGATGGGCCTTAAAATCTCTGAAGGTATGGATGGAAACCAAGTTCTTGCAGAGTATTTATAATTTCTCCTATCATTCATCGGGGGGCCCTCTCTATTTGAAAACACTTTAGATTAGATTATCTGCCTAAGTACTTTTTAAAACTCACACTGACATTGTATATTCAGACCTAAATATTTATTAAAACCAACTTGCAATTCAAAATTATTGGAGATATATTCTTCCTTCCTTCTACCAGTACCAAATTTGAAATGAGTGCCTTCGTTGTCCCTTTTTCTGTGATGGGTTTATTTTTCATTTGTTCCTGCATTGAAGGCATAGCCCTTTGGTGTCCCAACTTTATGCAGGTAACCTATCAGACTTCCCATCTTAGACAGTTTTTTCTTTCTTAAGGGTACATAAACAATGATATATCTTCCACTGGATGGTCTCTTGGAGACCATGAAACACAGTACTAAATAATAGAATAAAAAACTAAAGTATATTTCTGACTTAGTAATGATTATATAAATATTTTACATTTTTTGTAAAAGAAACATTTGGGTTTCTCTGGGTTAATAAGATCTCCACATTCCTATAATCACTAGAAAAATTGTTAAAGAGTTTTGAATTTTGCTGTGTAGGTTAAATCCCTACTTGCCTACTGTTCCTTCACAAAACACTCTTCTGCATGTTCCTGCATATCAGCATTTTAAGACACAGTTCACATTTGCCCACTAAAAGCCACAGCACCCTATGCTGTGGTTTGGTTGATGGAAAGCATCTGATGCGACTAAAAATCATCAGTGAAATACACCCTTGTGGGATCATAATTCACCCCTGCAAGGCAAACGAACTCTCCTAAGCCATCACTTACATCATTTGGTTCCCTAACATGGCAAATCCCAAGCTGTCCCTTGTGCCCCCTAAAAGGCTTTATAGAACATACGATTGAACCCTTCATTTAACTTAGAGGATTGAACCCTCTGTCCAAAAATAATACTTAGATAAGCATGAGACCTGACATATTACACAGTTAGTAATTATTTAGTGCAGACTACATTGCAGGCAATGAACTAACCACTTTACATACATAATCACTCTACACCTTACAATGAACCCACTGATTAAGAAATTGAAGCTCGTAATTAAGTGCACAAGATCACACAGGGAGAAAGAGGTAGCTTGCAAATTCAAGCCCAGACAAAATAAATCCAAGGCCCACCCTCTGAACCATTGTCTTTTACCACTTTGAAAAAAAAATAAAATTGCGAAAGGAAGACACAAGAGCAGTTTGAACAGCAATGCAAACAAACGGGACATGTCAACTGCAGTCATCCTCAGCAACCCGTTAAATTTTAGACAGAGCCTCCCACATTTATGAACATGCTAAGAACGAGGCTTCAGTTCACAGGGAGGCGCAGTTTTTAAAAGTACTGAGATAAAGTACGGGTCATCCTTTTAAGATCCATGATAATCATTATTAATCATGAACCTGTCCATCTTGTCTATTCTGGGCTGCTCATTTGTGTGGGTCTGTTAGGATATTTACTTTGTGGTGCACATTATGTATTTTCTCTTAAGTCTCACTCTGCAGGCCAGAGCTAAAGGCAAGCATTATTATAGATCAAAGCCAGTGAAGTGGGTAATGAGGTTTGGTATGTAAAACACCTGTTATAAATACGGGGGGAAATTCTGGCTTTTCTTTAACATTAACTGCTTTGAAATGCATCATCTGAAGTAGAATTCTTAGTAGGCCACTAGCTGCCAGAGAATAATTTCCCTTTGCCAAACAGAACACTGGTGCTTTGGTTAGATGTCTTTCACAAGTGTGGAGCCATGTGCAGTGAGTTATTTTTATACATACTTCATGGGGTGATGGCTAAAATGCACCACTGAACAAGAACATCCCCTATCCCGGCAGAAAGAAGGAATTGAAGGACCATTCCAATCAGCTTCACTTAAGGAACATGGTCTGAATTCTCAGGCTGATACATAAGCTTAAAAAAGAAACAATTAAAATATCTAAGCAGAGAGTTTTCATCTCCTTGGGTAGAAAGCGTTCTTACTTATTCAGATGTGTAGGTCCCTGTGCCACAGCGGGGCAAAGGCAAAGCGGTTATAAATATAACACGAAAAGGAAAATTAATTACATTTTCGGATCACTTTTAAAATCATGCCTGGCTCCTCTTTGGTCAACTGTCCTTCAAGACTGGTCTATGTTAAGTAAGTGCTTCCTAGGTTTATAAAGTCCCTTCTTTATCCCTCTTCTCTACAGGAAAAGGTATAGTTTTCATTATCTGATGCCAAATGTTTATCACCACAGTCCAACAGCAGGAGTGCTGGAGGATGGGAGTCATAAAAAAAGGGTCATTGCTAAATCCCCCAATTTCTTCTCTCCCTCCCTCCCTTCCTTCCTTCCTTCCATCTGTCCTTCCATCTTTTCCTTTTCTAACACATTTTAACAGCCTGATGTCTGCCAGGTACTATGCTATATTTGCTGGGGTCAAAATCACCCTATTTGTCTTACTAATCTCAAGTACTTCACAATCAGCCTCAAATGCCCTACCTCTCTAATTACTGTAAGGCTCCCAAAATCAGGGGCCAAGGCTTATTCCTCTGAGACTTCTTTTGGTCCCCACACGATGTCTTGAGTTTGTGTAGTGTGCTGCAGAAGAGCCGATGGGGTGTTAGATAATCTGATTTCCAGCTCTGTCATTGACAGGTAACCTGGGACCAGTCACCTAACCCTCCTGTGCAAAAGGCAGATTGTAACACCTGTCCAAGCATCCACGAAGGGGTGACCTGGTGATGAAATCATGTGAGTAAAGCCCCTTTACAAACCTAAGCCTTACTCATGGAGTTGCCCCCAAGTATAATTCAGGGTCAAGTGGCCGTGTCCCAGGGTAGCTGGGTGGAAACAGGGAGCCAGCCATTTCACTAAAGCCCTGCCAACCTCATGCTAGAAGCATCGCCCTAGAGAGCAAGCTTGAAATGTGAAACCGAGCGTGACATTTCCCTGCCTAAAACGCTTCACCCTCAGAATGAAATCCAACTCTGTAACAAGGCTTACCAGCCTTGCCCCCTGCTCAATTCTCTGGTCTTTTTTCACTCTTGGCCCTCATCAAGGTCTGAAGGTCACATTCTACCCGCTCAGCCACACTGGGCTACAGCTGATGGCCAAGCTCTTTTTTAGGCTGCCCTGAGGCATCTGCCTTCCCTAGCCCTAGAGGGGCTCAGCTGCTCTTCCCATGGGAGACCACAGCATCCCATAAAACCCTGCATGTTGCCCTTTTCACTCCATCCTGTAGTTGCCTGCATGGTGCTGATCCGGTGCTGATCTGTGTCTGTCACTCCAATGTTGCTTCTTGAGGGCAATTCCCTAGTGGGGTGTGGCACATAGAAGACATGGAATAAATAACTCATTGGAGGCATAAATAAATGAATGAATGAAGAACTCCTTTGCAATGAGACAGGAAGTGATGCTTTACTGTGGTTCAGTGTATTCATGAAGTCCTACCTGGGAACTCTGCACCATTATGACTTCAGCAAACCAGATGTGGTAGCAGAAAAATTATCCCTCCCCACCACCCCCTGAAAAGAAGATGCCTAGTCTCCAGATCCTGTGAGTATGTTACCTTACATGGCAAAGGGGAATTAGGGTTGCAAATTGAATTAGTCTTGATAAACATTAACTTTAAATGGGGAGATTATCCTGGATTATCTGGATGTGACCAATGTAATCACAAGGGGCCTTTAAAATGCAAGAAGGAGGTATGATAGAGGTTGGAGTGATCAGAGGTGAGAAGGACTCAAACTGCTACCCCAGGCTTAATGGAAGGGAGCCATGAGTCAAGGCATGAGAGTGGTCTCTAGAAGCTTCTGGAAAAGAGCCTCCAGAAAGGAATGCAGCCCTGCAGATATGTTGACTTTAGCTCAGTGAGATCTGCATCAGGCTTCTGACTTTAACAGCCTGTAAAATAGTAAATTTGTGTTTTAATTTACCAGGGTTTCTAGTTATTTGTTACAGCCATAGTAGAAAATGAATATTTCAAACAAGAAAGTAGAAGAAAGACCTCATAACGACAAATCATTCCACCTCTTGGAGCTTCACTTTCCTAATCAACAAGTTGAGGATAAACATCCCTAGTCCGCTTATTTAATACAGCTGTTCATGAGGATTAAAAGCTTTAAGGCTTGTGCTTAAATCTCAGCCTCAGCATTTATTCACTGTGTTTCTTTGGCAAGTGGCTTAATTGATCTGTGCCTCAGTTTTCTCATCTGTAAAATAGACATACTGATAGCACCAGGTTATTGTGAGATTCCACTGATTTAGTCCACGTAAAGTGCTAAGAACAGCATCTGGTACAAGGTAAATATTATATAAGTGTTAGCTACTATCACACGTGTAAAAAGAGTTTACAAAAGGTTAGGCATTATAAAGTGGTAAAGTAGAATTAGCATTCTTACAGAACACTGGTTCTTAAGAGGTTGGTTCTTGCCCTTCCCCAATAGCAGTTCATAAATTTATGGAGGCATTTTAGAGGTCAAGGTGGGTCATGCTGGCATGTGACTAGCATTTAGTGATAGCCACCAGGGATCCAAGATACCCTGCAACATCTGAGCCAGTCCTTCACAGTGCAAGATTTTTCCAGATCCCAAGTGATACTACATACCCCTACCCATCTTCATTTGTAGCTATGCAGCGATAGTAATTTTACATACAAGTCCTAGCATCTACCTCCTTCATTATGACCTCTGGTGTAGTTGTACCATGCAGTTATCTATTGAAACATATTTTTTATAATTCACTTCATTTCTTCATTTTTTAATGTTAATAATAGTAAAATAATAGGGCATTATTTTGATTTTAAATTTAAATTGGAGTTAGGTTATATTTATGAAATTCATTTCATGATAATAAAAGGGGTGTTAGAAAGATTTGTTAATAAAAGTGTGTTGGGTCTGAATTGATAAGATATGAAGTGAAATAAGGTTTAGAGATGGCTGACCCCAGCTTTCTAGCTTTCCAATGAAGAGAATTAAGGTCCAAAGAAACAAAGTATATTGCAAAAAGTGTAATTATTAGTTAAAAGATAACTCAAGTTTCAAGATCCTAATTCCAGGGTTCTTGGGTATTCTTTAAGAATCTGTACATCCTAAATAAATTAATATTCTTTAAACTTCAAATTCTCATCCAACCCTGAGATTGTATGACAGCGAAATCCCTTCCCTTCCCTTGCACCCTGCCATCTCCCTGCCCCAACATCCCTCCTTCCACCACTGGAGAAAGTGGTTATGAAAGTGACATTTTAGATGATCTCAACAGACAAGCATTCCTGGGAGCGGTACTGAGGGAGGAACTTTGATGGAGAAGGTTAATGCCAACAACTGTCTCTGACTTTCTCCTTTGCGTTTCCATTTTTTCTAGTCTAGTTCCATAAGTGACCTTTGTACCCAAGGATAATTCTGTCCACCCCTCACCTCCACTTCCGGAACATTCTGCACTCCTTGATCTCAACAAAGTTCTGAAGAAACTAATTTTAGGGTCGCTTCAGTTACGAAAAGGTTGATATAGTCCAAATTATGATTTTACTATTAATATAAGGGCAAAAACCTCTTCCCCCATCCCCCCTTCTGTACCCAAAGCTGCCAAAGACGTTTATGCAGGTATGCCCTGCCCAGCTCCAGAGGGTGCACCCCTGGAGTTATGAGGTTGAATATCTGCATGGCTGAATGCAGGGTCCCTGTTCCCACCTCCCTAAAATGGGAAATGAGTTCACAGTGTGAAGATTTCTGATCTTAACTTTGATGCACGTTTGGTTTAACACTGACTTAACTGGCATAGTTTATTCACTCTTTAAGTCTGAATTGCAATTGAGTCTCTTTGCCCGCCATGTGTTCAATGATGGAGGCTCGGTCCCCTTGTAAATTTGGGCCATATCGCAGCAGCTCCCTCTTGATAGCCAGACACTTGGTGATTAGGGCTTTGAGACTCAATCCTCTTTCCTGTCTCTCCCTTTTGAGTGGTCTGCACAATTGCTGTTTCCTGCTCAAGGCTGTCCCAAGCATGTCAGCACATTCGAGGAGTGGGGAAGGACATCTTGAGCCCAATCACTGATGAAGCTTCAACTGATTCAAGCATGCAGTTGAAGCAGAAGCTCAGAGTATCAATTTCACCTCGAGGTTTTAAGTATGAGCTTTTAAGTCTGATAGATCTGGATGCCTTCTAGCTCTGGTAGTTTATGCAAATAACCTGTAAACTTGAAACTTGTAAAGTCTGTAAACTTTAGTTTCCCATCAGTAAAATGAGCAACGGTAGCACTAACCTCATGGGGTTACCAGAAGTGTACACGAACAAATGTAAGTAAAACCTGGCACATAGTAAGTGCTCAACAGATGTTAGCTGTTGCTGTGATTCTCTTTTCCCAGAGCAAAGGTCTCCTAACATTACAGTTCTATAGTACAAAAACAACAACAAAAAAAAAACAATAAAAATTTAAAAATATAAACTCCAGTAAAGGAATGGGAAAGCTGTGTCCCTTAGAAGGGGCAATTTCATCTTCACGTGAATTGTAAAAATAATCACAGCAGGCATTTGATACATTCTGTCCCGCCCACCCCCCTTCCGGCCTTTTTAAATTCTCAGAGTGCTCGTCCATACAGCGGCCCAGTAAGTAAGCATTTCTTTATTCTCATTTTTCAGAAAACACTGAAACTCAGGGAGGTTGACATCTTCTGTGGCAGAATCTAAGACTGGAATGCTGGCATTGAAATTTGCTGGGCGGGGTTTCATTTCACAGGATGTACCATTAGTAGAGGCAGTCAGTCTCCACTAGGGGGCGCATGTCGCATAATGGGGGTCATATTGGCTGCGGTTGAGGGATGAAAATAGTCTCCATATAATATATCTGCCATATAATTTTATTTATATTATATAAAAATATATAAATTTTATTTATATTATTTTATTTTATGCCATATAAATATATCTTTAATACATCTCCCTTAGCCCTCTGGTCCAACTAGATTACATCAGCAAAGACTTTCCTATGTAGAAATTCTGAAATCAAGACGGCATTTCAATGCAGTAGCAAGTAGATAGGTGATTTTATTATTAAATTTTTTTCAAGATTTTTTTTTTTTTGATGTGGACCATTTTTAGTCTTTATTGAAGTTGTTTTGGTTTTTTGGCTGTGAGGCATGTGGGATCTTAGCTCCTGGACCAGGGATTGAATCTGCACCCCCTGCATTGGAAGGCGAAGTCTTAACCACTGGACTGCCAGGGAAGTCCTGATAGGTGATTTTAAAAAGTCCTTCCCGTGGTTCTGAAAAGTCCCTTCAGCTGGGAATCCCTGTACTAGGCCAAGCTACAAAAGAAAGGTTGTGTGCTATTTGATTTGATGATACATGATCATTCCCACCTCATTTCGGACCAATACTCTCAGAAGAAGAGACACTGTTTTTGGGGGTGGGTGGGGGAGAGGGTTTCTTGCTTATCTTAATAGCAGTCAATTTCTGAAAACTCAGGCTTGGAATAAGACTGCTGCCCAAAGCCCAGGTGGGTCGTGTCTAGGAAGCCCATAGGTCTGCCCCTAGAGGTCCTGCCTGGAACACACAACAATCCGTTGTAAGAATGTTACCTTCAGAGATTTTTACAAAGCTCACTTTTCAGTTGCTGCACAAATAAAGTCATGCAACTGCTTGACTTTTTTTTCTTTGTCTAAGTTTATTTTAAACTGTAGCGAGTCACATTTTCTTCCTCTTTTGGGGTGAGAGAGTTTTTTTGTTTTGTTTTGTTTTACTTCTTTGCTAAATCACTATTCATTAAAGTGAAACTGAGAAGAAAAGAAGAGACATAATGAAGGACAGTGCCCGAAATAGAAGTGACCTGCCTTTGTGCCCCCTGATATTTTGCAGTAAATATTACAAGCCAAGCAGGTGTCCAGCCGTTTATAGTCCAAACTACACTTGGTCCAGATTCCACCTGCCCCTTGTCACAGAAGCCGACACACACTTGAATCAAGAAAACTTTTTTTGTTTACTTATGTTAACCATAAAGCCAAAGCAAATAGCCTTCCACTTTCTGGATCCTCGGTAGCAATTAAATATGAAGACATCACAAATCCTCTAGACAAATAAGGGGGAGGGGGGGAACATGTATTCTAGGCCAGGAGGTGGGCCATGTACCAGAGAGTTGCATCAGCTGTTACAGGGAACAGTTGGTTTCCCAACTTCGAACTTTCTGGGTTTCACACACCAGCACCACAATTGATGAGCAGGAAATTGACTTAAGTGCTTAATTTAGGACTTAAATCAACCACCTGGTTTACAAGGTCTCAGTTGAAACATTGCTTCAATGGCCATGGGTTCATTTATTCGTTGACTCAGCAAGCATGTCATGGAGCTCAAGGGAGATGACCCATAATTAAATCAAAGACCCCACATAACTCAAACTAGAGCGGGGAAAAGCTGGATAAATAGATATTTCCATGACATTAGTGCTGAAAGAGCTACGTACAAAGCAAGCTAAGGGGCAGAGCGGCAGGCATCAAGTGAAAAATGCAGCTGTAGTGGGAAAGGAGAATGCGTCATCCCCTTACCACTGCCCTCTGCCCCACGTAACGCCCCACAGTCACAAAAGGGCACAAAACGGTGCTACCTATTCTGCTCACATTCGGTAACTAGGAGGATGGGGACATAAGATCTCAAGAGAGTAGTTTCTAAGACACCTCACACGCAGGGGAAACTGTTTACAAATGCAAAGTTGTTTCCACATCACTCCGGGGAGATGGAGGGGAAACACCGGGGGAAGATGCAGGCAGAAACACCACTTCACCAGCCCTCCACCGGAGCAACCTGGAATCCAGACGGACCGGCCAAACACCTGGCAGCAGAAGTGAACTTTTGCATAAAGCTGCACCTCACTTCCCAGCCCTGGGCACAGCTCCCGAGCCAGAAGCCCAGTTTCCAATTTGAAAGGAGGGAAGTCGGGAAGGGTGGTGGGAGTTCTAGCATTCACACGTTGCCACCCCTCTCTGGCCCCTTTGAGATTCAACCCTTTTTTTAGCTGGGCAGCCCAGGCTCCTGAGAAGAAAACTGTGCCAAAGCAGAAAACTGTCAGAGCTGCTATTACTCAGTGAGCTCGCTTCGGAACGCGGGCGCGTACCCTTCGTTGCCAGTTTCACTTCCAGCCCCTACACTACACAAGGATTTCGCGCGGATAAAAAATGAGACATCATACGCCTCCGACCCGCTGCTCGGCACAGAGTAGGAGCTCAAGAAACCCTGCTCGCCTCGCCCTTTCCTACACCCCTGACGAGTCAACGCCTGGGACGACCCTAGGGAGGGAACAAGTTGCCCCCAGGTGGGCAAAAGTTGTCAAAACTCCGCCAGCCGCGCGCTGCGGCCCCCTGGTGGGTGACAGCACGCGGGTGGTTGTGAGGATGCGGCTGCGGTGGGGGGGGGGGGGGTCGTGCGCTGCGCATCCCGAGCGGCCCGCCCGGCGTTAACCCCTCACCTTCCAGCAGCACTTCCTTGCCAGCGCGCTTCAGCGCCTGCACCGCCTCGTCGTGGGTGGCGTCCCGCAGGTCGGCCCCGTTTACGGACAGGATGGCGTCCCCTACGTACAGGGCTTGCGTTTGGTCCGCCGCCAGACCCTTGAAGATCTTGCTGATGAGGATGGGCATCTTGTTCTCCTTGCCCCCCTTGATGCTGATGCCCAGCCCGCCCAGCTCCTGCTTCAGCACCTTCACGCCGCGCTTCTGGTTCGAGATGGACTCGGGCACCTGCTCGGGCAGGTCGGTGAAGGCGGTGCGGACCCCGGCGGGCGAGTCCGGGGGCTGCGCGCCGCCCGCGCCCGGGTGCCCCGCGCCGGCGCCCCTGCAGAACGAGCCATTGGTGGCGGTCCCGATGCCGTTGTACGCCGCAGCGCCCTCCTCGCAGCTCAGAATCAGGGCGTCCTCGCTCAAGTTCACCAGAACTTTGTGCCAGCGATCCCGCACCAAAACTTCCAGCAACCCGCTCCGCTGCGCTCGGCCGCCTCCCCCGCCGGCCGGCCCGGCCGCCGCTGCCGCCGCCGCCGCTACCGCCATCTTTCCGGCATTCTTAAAATGCCATGTGATTGCAAAAGGGGGGAAAAGTGGGGAAGGGTTGCGGGGGGAGCGAGGAGAGCGCGCCCCGCAGGGAGGAGGCGGGACGCGGGACTCCACTCCGGGACTTCGCCAAAGCGCCCTGCGCGAGTTGGCAACCGCGGCGCGGCCGGTTCCCCCTGGCCTGATCCTGGGCGGGGTGGAGCAGCCTAAAAGAAGGAGAGACAGAAACAGGAAAGGGGAAAAAAAACCCAGCTGCCAGTGGCAAAACCCCAAACCGAGGGGAAGCCGCGCGTAACGGCTAAGCGCCGGCGAAGGTCGGTAGGGGGAGGGCGGAGACCCAGCGCCCGGCGGCCGCTCACCTGTTCCAGCGGCAGCAGCCTCGGCGGTCACACGCCGCGCGTCCGCTCGACCCTCCCCGCCTCCCTCCTCCGAGCGCACGTCGCCGCAGGGACAGCTTCCCCTCCACCCCGCCCCAGGCGTCTCTTCTCCACTCGCCCTTCTCCGCGGGCGCCCGGGCGCCCACACCGCACCTTGGCGTGGTCTGTGTGTCCTGCGTTGGTCCCCTCCCTGTATGCTCCCAAGCCCCCTCCCCTTTCACACCTTCTGTTGAATCGCCTCTCAGTCCTAACCCCCAGGGGTGTCTAGATTCAAATCTCCTCCCTCTGGCTTCCTCAAACGAAGTCTCGGCTTCTCCTGCTGAGTTCTTACCTGCCTCTCCTTTCCGCAGGGACTCTCAGGTAGACTCAGGCAGAGGCCCTGGGTTCCCTGAGAGTCACGAGGGAAGGCTGTCCCAAGACCCCAGAATGAAACGTCAGCATAACCCGAGTGCGGGAAACTTCTTTTTAAATGCAGGACATCTTTCTGCCGGGTCTCTGGAGAGGTGTCTTTGCTGGCTAGGGTTTTCAGCAGGTCGCTGCCTGCCCCAGACCCCAGGGACAGATGTTCTTCCATTTCTAGCACATTATATGCTCTCTGCTTCTGACCTATCTTTTTTTTTTTCCCCCAATGCCACCCACATGCTTCCTGTGACATTCTCTTTCTTCCCAAGATCCAATATAGAAAGTTCACCATTTAAGAAATCAGCTGCAATGGACTGTCTCTCAAAATTTCCTTTATGAGTGACTTATGTGGAGCTCAAGCTGCGTTTTTCCTGGGAAATGATATTATAATCATTGGTTACCTTCCCAGGCCAATGCGGAAATGCCAACATAACCCATGTCTTAGATGAACCTCCCAGAACCCTCCTGGTCCTTGAACCTCTCAAGTTCTCCCCGACCCTAAGCAGGTCTCATGGAACTCTGGAAGGGTTTCACACTTCTCCTTTCCCTCCTCTTCCCTCCTCTCTCTGCCCTCTCTCCAAAAACCAAAACAAAATTCACAAATCTGGGAATTCCTAAAGGTAAACCCAACCCAGCAAGGTGTCAGGAGGAAAGAAATCTATTGAACACATTCCCACTGATGTGTATTATCACTGGAAGTTCTCTAACCCTTCCAGAATGACTCACACATTTAATTGAGAATGTTTAAAATCCCAGACCAATCCCTAGAGATCGGGTGGTTGGTATTCCAGGCAGGGTCCCAGAATGAAATGGAAACTTTTTTTTTTTTTTTTTTTTGAGGAAAAGAAGTCACTGCAGGTAGGTCCAGGGGAATGCTTAGACTTATACTTCTGCTTGTAGCATCCCTATTTCCTATATTTCTAACCCACCAGTGTTCCAAAAACTGTTTATTCTTTCGTGTAAAGGTACCCACGGCCGGGACAGCACAGGCGGCTCCACCATTGGGTGGGAAAACCGTCTGGGGCTGCCCTCTGCTTTAGAGGCTGAGGACCCACACACATCACTCTTCAGGAGTGCTGCCAAAGGCACAGAGGTGGAGATAGGCACCAGGATGCCAGTGTGATGATTTAGAAATCAAAACAGATCGCCCTTGGACTGAAATCCTCCATTCACATCACACCTGTATCTTGCCTCTGTGGTCAAGCGATGTCAGAGGCCCAGGCGTAACTAGAAGTAATGTATCAATTTGCCATAAGAAATTGCAAGCTCTGGGATGGGAATTTCTCAGAATCTCTGTGATAAGCACCTTTTTTCGGGTAAGCAGCGCTGCATGGGAAGGAGTAGGTTGCTTGTTGAAAGTGGCATCAGAAGGAAAAGAGCAAATATTCAATATCATTAGGCCTGAGGCATACATGTCAGCCAGAGATGCCTTCACCAATGGAATTAGAGTAATAGCCCCTATTCCAAGAGCTTTATACATGTTCACTTAATCCTCCCAGTAATTCTTGGGGATACTTACTATTATCATCTCTCCTATTTCACAGGTGGAAAAGTGGAGGTACAGATTGGAAAACTTGCTCTGGTCCTGTAGTTAATAAATGGCAGAGTCAGGATACAAACCCGGGTATGAAGAATTTGGAGTCTTAATCGTTGTCCTACACTCTCCTAAAAATGCTCAGAATCTGTCAGCCCCAGTGTTCACCTTGGACTGAGGCCAGCCTTTCCACTGGGAGGAAAGCCCTGAGGGTTAAGACCCTTCCCCTAGATATGTGTAGAAAGGTGCAGCCAGCCTTGTCTCTCTGGCCTCTCCTGCTTTCCAAAGTTAGAGCACACCCGGCCCTTCCAGAATTGACACATTATTTTCTTTAGACATGTTAGTAAGTTGAAGCTGATGACTATTGTGGTCTTGCTGGCCTAAAAGCCCTTTCTTATCCCTCACACAGCTCTGCATATCTGGCCCCTGAGCAGTAAGGCTGACCTTCAAAGGTAAACCTTACGTACCTCATTTCTTGGTTCTAGATGGGACTACTGCACCGCAGCCCTGTAATACTTACAATTAGGACAGGTTATGTTCTCTTAGGTCTCCCCTTTTGAAGAATGGTCCCTGGACAGGTCTGAAAAGACTACTAGCTTCCTCACTTTATGCGTGTGGCATTTGAAGCTTAGAGAAGAGCAGTGACAAATCCAAGGCCACATGGTGGGTTTGTGACAAAGACACAACGGGGTTATCATGAATCCCAGTCCAACTTGAGCATTCCAGATATTACCCCTGAAGTCGCCTCCTCCTTTTTTTAACCGGATTTCTTTCTTTCTTTTTTTTTTTTTTTTTTGCTGTATGCGGGCCTCTCACTGTTGTGGCCTCTCCCGTTGCGGAGCACAGGCTCCGGACGCGCAGGCTCAGCGGCCATGGCTCACGGGCCCAGCCGCTCCGCGGCATGTGGGATCTTCCCGGACCGGGGCACGAGCCCTCGTCCCCTGCATCGGCAGGCGGACTCTCAACCACTGCGCCACCAGGGAAGCCCTGACCAGATTTCTTTTACTCAGCTCTGTCTCCAGGTCTGTTTCCTCCTTCTGTCCTAAACTTTTCTTTCTTTTTTTTTTTTTTTTTTTTTTTTTTTTTGCGGTACGCGGACCTCTCACTGTTGTGGCCTCTCCCGTTGTGGAGTACAGGCTCCAGACACCCAGGCTCAGCGGCCATGGCTCACGGGACCAGCCGCTCCGCGGCATGTGGGATCTTCCCGGACCAGGGCACGAACCCGTGTCCCCTGCATCGGCAGGCAGACTCTCAACCACTGCGCCACCAGGGAAGCCCTGTCCTAAACTTTTGACTTCCATTCCCACCCAACCCAAAGCGAGATCTTCCCACGGGTGCCCCTTTGCTGTGGGAGGTGCATTTTCCTGCAGATGTTTGGGTGGACTTAGGCTTGCAAAAACAGGTCATGAAATCCTCAGCAGCACAGAGCAGAGGATAGTGATGGAGCAGCAGCAGCACGTGGCAGAAGGGGTCCTCATTCCTTCCACAAAGTTTTGTGGTGCATCTGTCCTGTCCCAGGCACTGTTCTAGGTTCTGTGATATGCGAGCAGACAAATGGTAGGATGTGCCCTATGAGGCTTACATCATAGTGGGCGGTAGGGTGGAGGTGGACAAAGACTGCAAACATAAGACACTTTCATGGAGAAGTAAGTACCAGGAAGAAAATCAAGCAGAGCAATAGGGTCTAGAGTGACTAGGGGCAAGGGATATCTATGGGTGGCCACCATTAAGGAAAGCCTTTGTGAGGAGGTGACTTTTGCCTGAGACATGGATGTTAAGAAGAGGGGAATCTTGCAAAGATCTAGGGAAGAGGGTCCCAGTGAGAAGGAAGAACCAGAGCAAAGCACCTGAGATAGAACTAAGCTTGCCTGGTTCAAGGGACCAAGGGAGGCGGGCATGGCTGGAGCAGCCCCTGGGAGGAGGAGAGAGACCAGAGGGGAGATCAGAGAGATAGACTGGGCCAGACCACAAAGGAGGGCCTTGGGGGATTACAGCCCAATCCATTCTCCTTGTCCTCTTTGAGCCTCAGCCATCATACATTTTGGATTGTCAGGAACTGTCTTAATGACAACTACAGTTGGCCCTCTGTACCAGCAGTTGGTTAAATCCGTGGATGCGGAACTTGCAGTAATGGAAAGCCGACTGCTCTAGGCCATTTAATATAAGGGACTTGAGCATCCTCAGATTTGGGTATCCTTTGGGGTTCTGAAACCAATCCCCCTTGGATAGCGAGAGACTGTATTACTTCCTAATACCTACGGAGTCAATTTTTACTGGTTAGAACACATGCTCCATTGTTTAGGTTTGGAAAATCGGATCGTTGTACTTTTGATGCTGTTTCCTGAAGACAGATTGAGCATCTTTAGAGGGATTTATCCAATTACAGAATGGAGTTTGGATATAAGGGATTCACCTTGTGAAGACGAGGAGGCAGAAAGCTCCTTGATATCTGGGGGGAAATGAGAGAACAGAATGAGAGAGGAGCAGGAGGGTACTTGAAAGGCAGAACTCCTAAGTTGAGGTCTACCTATGTACATATGTGTTGACCAAATGCTTACTGAGTACCTGCTCTTATAAAACACTGAGGAAGGTGATGGAGACAGGCACACCCAAGGATGCAAAGATAATTAAGACAGGAAGACAGACATGTACATAAAGAGCTCATGGGGAGAATGAGATGGCTGCAGTACTGAGTGTGAAATGAGTGGAAGCAGCCAGATTCCAGATGCTGAATCATAATTCTGGTTAGTGACTCATTTTATTTCTTCTTCTCACTATTGAAACTAAAACTGTGCAACTCAGACTGGGACTTGAACCCTCAGGCTGCGACTCGAACCCAGCCAAAACCCAGACTGGGACTTGAAACCCCAGTCTTTCAACTGAGATCACACACCTGGTCTCAGGAATTAATGAAGCTCAGGTTCTTGATGTCTCGTCACAGAAAGAATTCAGTGAGAGACAAAGTGATAGGTAAGAAGTGGATTTATTTAGAGAGAAACACACCCCACAGACAGTGTGTGGGCCATCTCAGAAGGCGAGAGCAGCCCCAGGGTATGGGGTTGTCAGTTTTTATAGGGGTGGGTAATTTTGTAGGCTAATGAGCGGGAGGAGTATTCTAGCTATTTTGCATAAGGGGTGGGGATTCCCAGGAATTGGGCCACCGCCCACTTTTTGACCTTTATGGTCCGCCTTGGAACTGTCATGGCGCCTGTGGGTGTGTCATTTAGAGTGCTGATGTGTTGCAGTGAGTGTATACTGGGGCTCAAGGTCTAGTGGAAGTTGACTCTCCACCATCTTGGACCTATTTGGTTGTAATCAGTTTATGTCGTGTCCTCAGGCTATGTCATTCCTTTAAAGGTTGTGCCCTGCCCCCTTCCCTACGGTTTCACTATTTTTTGCTTTATTGCAATGTCATTACTGCATTACTGGAGCAAGCTGGCCAGACTGTCCCCTCTTGGGGAAGGTGAAAAACAAAAAGACCAAAAAGTATCTCCCCTCCCCTTCCCTCCAACCTCCCCCACAACTGCACAGCAATGTTTGAACACGTCTGGCGACAAAAACAATATGCAAAAGTCCTCTAGGAACTACATTTTGAACCGTCCCAACACAAGACATATAGTTGGCTTCCTTGTGAATCAGATATTTTAATGTAACTACATGAATTTTTTTGACTACATCAAAGACAACAGAAGAATGGGTTTTTTTACAAGTAACAACATGGCACCAAAGTCACAGGGTGGAATTTGTAAGGAAACAAGATTGTCATAAGTGGCTGCAGCTAGAGCAAGCTGAGGTTGACAGCAGAGGGCTCAGTCAGGCCCCCATCTGGACCCTCTGCTTTGAGGCCACTGAAGCCTCACAGAGACCTACTGAGGAGTCTTAACTGGCAACAGAGACCACCTTGAGAAACGAGGAATTGCCCAGATGCAATTCTTAGCCCAAGGGGACCCTTGAGGCTAGTTACTTGCTGCAAGAATGGGAGACCCATGGAAGACTCCACGTTGGCTCTCAAAGCTTCTTCAAGGCACAGGAGGAGTGACTCTTATTTTAAAGATGAAGCACTGAGACTGGGGGACAGCTCTTGAACAGAAGGCTGAGCAGGTTCTTTCTTCTCTGGCGTGCCCCAGGAGGCCTACAGGCACATCATCCATTTCAAGTGGGTTGGCCAACACACTCTATTGCATAGACCTGGTATTTAGCTGGCTGGATCCTTGGTAAACTAGATAGACTACCACCCAGACTCTCAGCCAGCCAGTAGGTCAGGTGAGTTATTTGATTGCTCACTGTGTTTAGAATGTTGTAGTGGTGACTTTGGGGAACAGGACTAGCTCAAGGCAGAATTGTAAAGTAGTTAGATGCTTATCCTCTCTCTTTTCTTATTGAGTTTCACTCTCTCTCGTTCTCTTCCATAACTACTTCTGCTGAAACAAACCATTCCCAGTCTTTTAATATCTATGCTGTAAATTTAAGTCACTTTTCCTAAGGGATATAAATTTGATTCTTTTTTAAAACTGTAGAAGGATAGGTGAGATCCCATACTGAAGACATGTTGAATAAAATGACTCTGAAATCCTAGTAGGCAAGGTGTATCCCACCACATACTAAAACTTTAGCAAGTTGGCCTAAGTAGGCATAGAAGACGTCCTGGTACAAAGGTAAAGAGGAATAAGAAATCAAAATTTCTTCCATACATGTCTTTAAAATATGGTAGCAAGGAAGTGAAAAGTCAAAGGATGATGCTTGGAAAATGTTGAAAGCAGAATTGATAGGGTCGAGCAATCGATTTGAATATGGGAGCAAAGGAAAAGTGTTTATGGGGAGAGAAATTCATAACTATATGCTAACTTTTGAATTGCTTCTCTGCATAATTAAACTAGAACTATACAAAAGTAGCCCCAATTAATTGCAAAACTTGGAAACCCAGAGGCGGAAGACATATTTAAAGGCAAAGGGCTACTGCCCTACTTATGAAATGAAAATTCAAGCCCTCTGAGGCATCGCAAGACACTGTATTTACATGCAGTGTCCACTGGACTAAATTCGAAGTTGGCAATCACTGCCTGAAAGCTCTGGTCTGCCTGGTGAAGGAACAACAACAACAACAAAAAAAAATAGAGAAAGCAAGAGGCTGAGCCTGGAGGCTATCCCAGGCAGCTGCTTCCTTTTCCCATCTCCATGGGTGATCAGACTTTGCACTGCAGGGGCAGGGGATTATGGAGAAAGTAAGCAGGACTTCTCCTAGGACCACGCTACAATAGAAAGGCAGGTTTCAGGAGTAGCCAGAATGACTGATCTATTAAACAGAGAGGAAAAATACTTTCAGAAGTATTTTGAAGGAGAAAACTAATTGTCACAGGTTCACTGGAATTTCTATTTTTCATATATTTCTGTTAAGTATTAGGTTCTCCAGACCTGGGGCTATGTTTAAGATTCATGGCTATTATAAAATAGAACAGTGTCAAGGAGATACCTAGTAGTTGTTCCCAGTGGTTGGAGGGAATTAGAACCACCTGGGGAACATGTTAAAAAGGCAGGTATCAAATTCAATAATTTCTTCCACATTTATTATTACTTCTGAAACGAGGAACTTTTTTCTATACACAGTGATTTTTGGTGTTGGTTTTTAATTTCACTGTGATATAGATTCTTATCTAATGCGCTCTAATTCATTACTATCGTTTTTCTGTTTTCTGCTTAAATATATCAAATATAGCCAGTATGAACCTCTTCAAGCTGCCTCTTGTGTTCTTTTGACAGGTCCTCATTATCGAGCACTTTTTTTTTTTTGCTTTTTGCTTTTTGCTTTCTGGCATAACAAGCTATTTCAGGATCAACTTGTATTTTATCTGCCTAGCCCTGGGGTCAGCCATTCCTTAAGGAGCCCTGGTTCCTTTTAGTGTGAAATGTGATTTAAAAATCAAGATCTGGGGCTTCCCTGGTGGCGCAGTGGTTGAGAGTCCACCTGCTGATGTAGGGGACATGGGTTCGTGCCCCGGTCCGGGAAGATCCCACATGCTGCGGAGCGGCTGGGCCCGTGAGCTATGGCCGCTGAGCCTGTGCGTCCAGAGCCTGTGCTCCGCAGCAGGAGAGGCCACAACAGTGAGAGGCCCGCGTACCGCAAAAAAAAAAAAAAAATCAAGATCTGGAGACTAGGTGTGCTTATTTAAACTATGATGATAGGTAGATAGAGTTCATACTCCTATTATCATTTCAAATCCTACACCATGAGATACTTTCTTACTTTTCCTTATTCCATATTTGTGTCTCCCAATATGTGAGAAATCTGGTTTTCATACATGTCAACAGCGTTATTCATCTTGGTGTGTCCTACATTACAAAAAGAAATTGTTTCAGAATTACTATTACTATCCTGATAGCAGTACCAACAACAAACCTACTTAGTAAGTTCAAAATTTCTCTGCAGTTCATTTTGTCCTTAGAATATATTTCAGCAAAGGTGCACAGATCACCATATAGATGCCTGATCCAATCTACCATCTAAATATCTAAATGTGGGGAAACAGGCAGATCCAGATTGCAGGGATTCTATAAAACAAGTGGCCAGGGCTTCTCAAAAGTGTCAAGTCATGGAAGACAAAAGACAGGGTGGAATTTTCTAAAAGAAAGGAAGCTAAAGGGACATGAAACCCAAATAAATTGCAAGATCTTGGATTCAATAATAAAAGAAAAACTACAAGGAATTTTTTGTGTGTGGCAATTAAAGACATTTAAATACAGACTGTATATTTGATCATATAGTTGTATCCATGTTAATTAAGTTTCTTGCAGGTGATAATCATAGAAAGCTTTTCTTCTTAGAAGATACATGCTTATGTCTGTAACTGACTTTCAAATGCAGAAAGGGAGGGATTACCAAGAAAATGTGGCAAAGTATCAACTGACTTTCAAACATAGAGACAGAGAACAAGAGAAAGAGAAGGAGATCTATGATGCAAAATTAATAATAAGTTAATTTAGTGAAAGATAAATGGGGATTCATTGTACGATTCTTTCAAATTATTGATAGGCTTAATACTTTTTTTTTTTTTTTTTTCAAAATAGAGTTGGGAATAATAATACAGAAACGTAAGCCTCACTCCAAAGGATTCTGATGATTCTGGTCTTTGGTAGGGTCTGGACATTTACATTTTATCAAGGGGGTTCTGATGCAGCAAACTATGGTCCCTGGTCCAGCTGTTTGTTTTTTGGTAAATAAACTTTTATCGTAACACAGCCACAGACATTTCTTTATATATTATCTGTGGCTGTCTTCATACTACAATAGCAGGTTTGAATAATCTGACAAACTATAGAGCCCTTTGACCTTTGAAGCCTTTGACAGTAGAGATGGTCAAAAATATAAAAATATTTCTAATCTGGCCCTTTACAGAAATAAAGAATGACTCCTGCTCTAGTGTATTCAAATTTAGGAAAGGGACTAGAGCAACTTTAAAAGCAGGGGAAAACTGGAATGTAGGTGAAGGGGCATCGGTCTGGCAGATAGTAAATATTTCAGTCCATGTTAGCTAACATTATTATATATAAAGGAAACAAACAAAAGAATCAGAATCAACACTTGAATGTGCCTACAATGGGCCAATTTATGTTTTCTCTGTGAAGAAGTTATCCATGTTTCATAAACAGGGAATTGAAACGCAGCGAAATAAGCCCATTCTAGATCACATCAATTTTGGGTGGAAGAGTTGAAATTCAGACTGAGGCTTGACAAACTCCACACCATGTCCCCTTTCCACTGGGTCACCCTGCCACCTTCACTATATTTTAAGCTTCAGTGATAGAAACTCAGATTTTACATCCACGGTCCTCTGAGTGAGGGCCTTTACAATCATTTTGAGAGGGAAACCCACAAGAAGATCAACCTCTCTTCCAAAGAATGAGTCTTTGGCAACCCTAACACTGGTATGTTTTAAACTCTGTCTCACTGGCTTTCTGAAAGGTTAAAAAAACTATGGCTATTCCTTTCAATGTCACCAGCACCAATGCCCCCAAGTAAAGGCAGCTGTAGATTACAGTCAGAGCAAGGGAGTCTTATTTTTTTCACGAATGCAAAACACTTTATTGCCATTTATTTTCTTTCCATAAAATCAAGCGACTGAAAAATGTGTTTCAGGCTGGTTGGGGATTTCTTTCTTTCCTTCTTCTTTCTTCTTTTTTTTTTTTCTTTTTAAGAGAGAATTTTGTTTTCCCAAAAGAATCAATTTAGAGTGAACTTAGATTCTGTCACAAAAAGTCAGTTATAATCAGTAAGCTCTGAAATTTTTTCAAGGCTAAAGTGATTTTACCTTGGGGAAGAAAGAAGCTTATGACCATAGGATGATGATGATAGATAAATATATATATAAATATATATATATATATATATATATATATATATATATATATATATATATATATATATATATTTGATGAGGATGTTTATTCTTTACCCCCAAAAGGAAATATGTCCTCTTTCAGTTTTCTTAAAATACTCTGCCCTCTAGTTTTCTATTAAATTTTCCAAATTTTGATAGAGACATGAGTACAGATGAGATATTTCTCCGCAAATACCATGATAAATGATCCCAGTGTTGGATAATAATCAGAGGTGAGAGATATGCAAACCTGGAGAGCACAGGCTCCCTGTCAAGAGCCAGTGCTGCTCAGCAACAGGCAGTGATTGCTGTCATTTGGGAAAAGCATAGGAGCCAGATGCTCTGATTTGCCAAAACAATCAAGAAAAATACTTTTAAATGACTTTCTAAATTTGGCTCAACCTGTTAGAATGGCTTTTATCAAAAAGACAAGACCTAACAAGTTCTGGCAAGGATGTGGAGAAAAGGGAACGCTGTACACTGTTGGTGGGAATATAAATTGGTGCACCCACAATGGAAAACAGTATGGAGATTCCTCAAAAAATTAAAAATAGAACTATCACATAATCCAGAAATCCCACTTCTGAATATATATCCAAAGGAAATGAAATCACTATCTTGAAGAGATATCTGCTGTTCATTGCAGCATTATTCACAATAGCCAAGATACACGAGCAACCTAAATGTCCATCAATGGATGACTGGAAAAAGAAAATGTGAGTTATATATGTAATGGAATATTATACAGCCATAAAAAAGAAGAAATCTTGCCATTTGCAACAACATGAATGGACATTGAAAGCATGATGCTAAGTGAAATAAGCCAGACAGAGAAAGAAAGATATTCTATGATTTCATTTACACGTAGAATCTAAAAAAAACTAAACTCATAGAAACAGAGAGTAGATTGGTGGATGCCAGATGGGTGGGGAAGAATAGGTGAAGGAGGTTAAACGTAGAAACTTTCAGACATAAGATGAATAAGTTCTGGGGATCTAATGTATGGTATGTGACTATAGTTAACAATACTGTATTGCATACTTGAAAGCTGCTAAGAGAGTAGGTCTTTTTTTGTGTGTGTGTGGTACGCAGGCCCCTCACTGTTGTGGCCTCTCCCGTTGCGGAGTACAGGCTCCGGACACGCAAGCTCAGTGGCCATGGCTCACAGGCCCAGCCGCTCCGTGGCATGTGGGACCTTCCCGGACCGAGGCACAGACCCGCATCCCCTGCATTGGCAGGCAGACTCTCAACCACTGCGCCACCAGGGAAGCCCAAGAGAGTAGGTCTTTAAAGTTCTTACATTAGAAAAAAGAGATAACTCTGTGAAGTGATGGATGTGCTAACTAACCTAACTGTGGTAATCATTTCACAATATAAATGTATATCAAATTATCATGTTTTACATCTTAAACTTGCCCAGTGTTATATGTCAGTTATATCACAGTAAAGCTGGAAAAACCTTTGGCTCAAATTTGCATAAAATATTATTTAGCCCCAGAAATAAAATAAGTGACAAAGAAAACAAAGACTCCTGCAGGCTGGATTTGAACTTTGGGTCATGACTTTGTACCTCCCACTATACATAACTGAGTTGGAGCTTTGGATGTTTATATCAGTCTCTGGGAAGTCTGCATATGTTTGGTCTGTCTTCAGTCTTCAGTACATAATCTGTTACAATCTCATCTTCTCATAGCATAGAATGAAACCTCTGAGCTCCAAGGAGGTCCCATCCTTGCTCATACAATAAGTGTAATGCTACAAGGTAGGTTTTATGGCAACTACCCAGTTGGACTTTCTTCTGCTTCATGGTATGCGCCTTCAGCCTACACCACTGTCCAAACTAGTGACAGAAATAGGATGCTAGACTTTCTGTTTTCTACTGTATGGTTCAACACCAGACTCAATGTTTTTTTGTTGTTGTTTTTTTTTGCGGTACGTGGGCCTCTCACTGTTGCGGCCTCTCCCGTTGCAGAGCACAGGCTCCAGACGCACAGGCTCAGCGGCCATGGCTCATGGGCCCAGCCACTCCGCGGCATGTGGGATCTTCCCGGACCGGGACACGAACCCGTGTCCCCTGCATCGGCAGGCGGACTCTCAACCACTGCGCCACCAGGGAAGCCCCGACTCGATGTTTTTATATTAGGTTCTTGCCAAAAAGGCATGGTGCGGCTATCAGATTGTAATTTTCCACCTCTTTCCCAACTCCTACTTGTCAAGAAGCAAACACTTCCACAAGCTTGCAGCAAAAGCAAATGAAAAGAAATCAACCTGATCCAAAAAGTGCTAAAAATGGGACTTGTATAGAGATAAATTTGGGGTTTATTTGAATCTATAGGAGTCTCAGAATTCTCTGCACTTTGCATTCTTTGTAAACATAGTCAACCCAGAGAACATTTCTGGGTAAGTACCTGGACTTTGCTCCCCATAAAGTCTCCTAATATTTTAGAAATTAGCTTTAGCCACTGCAGGCTTAACTTGGGCACAGGAGCAGAGTGTAAGGGGCTAGCAGATCTGGTTCTGAGCAGTCTTGGGAAGTACAGCCTGACCCTCTGTCATCCAGGGGAGGATCAGATTATGTACACATTTCAAGGCTACAAATCCTAACAATGTTCAGACACTGGGCAGTTTCCAGGAGAAACAACCTACCTCTTTCTTCCTTTCCTAGGTAATCTTAAGAGGTCTAATTTACCCAACCATTCTCAGCTCTTTCATTTTTATAGTATATTACTATTGGAAAATGTTTTCATATAGATGATGGCAGTTGAACCTCAAAATGTCCCAGAAAGGTAGGCAGGTTTTGTTAAGCATTATTTTCTGACGAGAACCCGAGGTTGTGTGACTTTACCGAGGTTGCCAAGGTTATTATAACTCAGATTTTCTGAGTCAAACTTGAGCATTTTTCTTCAGTATCTGGAGAATTATGCTCTATACAGTACTGTACCAGTTCTGTTGAGGCTATCAACTTTTAAACGTGATTCCCATCTTTCTCACCCTTTACCATAATATTATCTAAATATTCCAATAATTTCAGAAACAGTTATTGACTAATCCATAAACAGCCTGTGCTAGTCACTTTTATGGGGTTAAAAAAAACATAGGACTTGGTTTGTGATCTCAAAGGATAGACAATTTGGATTTGAAAGAAAAGGATTATGTGAAACTACCCAAAAAGAGAGGTCAAGCTAAGAATAATATTTAGATCTCATAGCAGGAATCAAGCACAGAGCTAAGCACTTTACATAATTACCTGATTTAAGCATTTGAACAACTTTCCAGGGCACCTGTGATTATCCACCTGACAACGGAGGAAACTATTACGTACCTTGCCCAAGGTCATA
The DNA here is from genome assembly GCF_964341445.2 of Mesoplodon mirus. Classification (NCBI taxonomy): domain Eukaryota; kingdom Metazoa; phylum Chordata; class Mammalia; order Artiodactyla; family Ziphiidae; genus Mesoplodon; species Mesoplodon mirus. Next base: position 17,864,925 of record NC_138992.1, on the reverse strand, counting down.
GGTGGCAAATGCCAGAGCTGGGATTCAGCTGCACCTCTGCCAGATGTCAAAGTCCTGGAGAGTTTCACCGTGCCATTCTGACTCCGTGAACACAAAGGAGCCCATCGCGATAGGGACTGAACCCTTCAGTGTCCAGGAAAATGTGGAAGGTGGGCACCCTCAGAGAAGGACAGCGTCAGAACAGTAAGTAGTGTGTTGGAACTTGAAAGAAACAGAGAGCAGGACTGGTGCAGACCCAGTGGTTTGAGGAGGGCACAGGGGTGTTGGAAAAGCATGAGTAATAAGTGGGTGATTTGTTCGAACTAAGTGATGCACAGTCTCTCTCAGAGGTCAGATGGTTTACCTCGCTGGAGAGCTGTGGGTTAGTATGGCGTGTTCTCAGAGCTGGATTTACAGCTGTGCCTCTTTGTTCTAAAGGGGAGTTTGTTGCTTTTGCCAAGTGCCCTAGCTTCCTGAGTTCAGGCATTCCCTGAAGTGGATGAAAAGCAAGATTTTGCAGCATCCGTGGGAGAAGAGGGAAGGGGCTTCCCTGAATAAGGCAGAGTGGGTTGAACCATGCTGTTTCTTAGGGGACAGTGAAGGAGCCTATAAGAGGCCTCTGGAGGGTTCTATACCTGCTTGCCTCACAACACCAGGCTTTGCATAGGTTCTTACAAACAAGTTCTTCAAATCGTGTACCTACCAAAATTATGGCCCACAGATGCACTTTGCAAAGCCAGAGCTTGATTTTGTAGACTCCAATTTCTCTAGTATTTCCTTTGTATTCTGAGGCTTCAGTTGCTTCTGAGAGGTGCTTCCAGGAGCTCTAAGAAATGTATTAGCCAGAGTCAACCTTGTGAGCTAAAGACAGCCCCGGGCTGAGGAAACCTTATTGCCTGGAGGACCCTGCCCCTCTCAACCATTCCAAAAGGGATTCAACTCTGACATAGCATGACAGTAGGATGGTAGAGCTTGTTGGGCTTTCTGCAAAGTCTTCACTTAAGAGTAATGGTTTCTCACTAGGAAATGTGGTGCTGTTGGAGATCTTGTACTCTGGGTGAGGATTCACACCAGCTTGGAGAGGCCTAGGGTTATACAACCTATTCCTCTGACTCACAGAGGAGATATGACTTAGGAAAGAAGTGCTATAGTTTTTCATTCTGACACTTAACCCTTTTGGATGAGTGTGTCCAAATCTGCCTACCAGAGCCCCTCTCCCATCTACTTACAAGGACAGTTGGAACCAGGGCACTCAGGCCAAGATGCCAGCTGAGTGGCTGGTGTCAGAAGTCAGAAAGAGATTGAATTACAGCAGGAGTCCCTATGCGTGGTGACCCAAGGCACACGGAGCCAGAGTCCTCGAGGAAACAGCAAGATTCAAATACTGGAAGGACGTAAACAAAAAACATCACGTTAAAAAAATTTTTTTAAGAAAAAACAGATAAATGATAAATTTCCCAGAAGCTTCTCAGCCCCACTAACAATAAAAATTAAAACAATAAAACTGTTTTTTTAATCTCTCAGGCTGGCAAAGATTTAAGATATTTGATAATACTCAATCTTAAAAGATAGTGTAAGGAGATTGAACTCGCTTTCCCTATCAGTGGGCTATACATTGAAACAAAATTTTTGGAGAGCTTTTCAGCACTATTTATGATGCTTGTGGACTTTGACCCAGCTCTCTTTTTTCAGGAATTTTTTGACAGATATACTCACACAAATGCACAAAGGTACTGTGTTTTTTATAATAGTAAAAAACTGCAAACAATATATTGGTCCATGAATAGGGAATACAATGCAAACATTTTTAAGGATGTCAAAATCATATTAAGTCAAAAGGTACAAATTTCCAGGTTTTTTTTTTTTTTTTTTTTTTTTTTTTTGTGGTACGCGGGCCTCACACTGTTGTGGCCTCTCCCGTTGCGGAGCACAGGCTCCGGACACTCAGGCTCAGCGGCCATGGCTCATGGGCCCAGCCACTCTGTGGCATGTGTGATCTTCCCGGACCGCGGCACAAACCCGTGTCCCCTTCATCGGCAGGTGGACTCTCAACCACTGCGCCACCAGGGAAGCCCCGAACTTCCAGTTTTAAGACAAAGTCCTGGGGATGTAATATACAATATGGAGTATTGCATATTTGAAAGCTGCTAAGAAAGTAGATCTTTAAAGTTCTCATCAGAAGAAAATAAATTTGTAACTATGTGTAGTGATGGATATTAACTAAACTTATCATGGTAATAATCGTTTCATAGTATATTCATGTATCAAATCATTATGTTGTACATCTAAAGTGAATACAATGTTATATGTCAGTTACATCTCAATAAAATAATAATATTAAGTCAAAAAAGCAAATAATAGAATAGTAGCTATAGTAGGAGCCTTTTGTATAAAACAACAATAGGATATGCATATCCATATGTGTCTCTCTTTCTCTCTCTACATATGTGTCTCTCTTTCTCTCTCTACATATGTCTATGTATATTTTTCCATGCATGGAACATATCTGAAAGGATACATGTACAACCATTAATAATGATTGAGGGCTTCCCTGGTGGCACAGTGGTTAAGAATCCATCTGCCATTGCAGGGGATGTGGGTTCAAGCCCTGATGCGGGAAGATCCCACATGCCGTGGAGCAACTAAGCACATGCGCCGCAACTACTGAGCCCGCATGCTGCAGCTACTGAAGCCCACGTGCCTAGAGCCCATGCTCTGCAACAAAAGAAGCTACCGCAATGAGAAGCCCGCGCACCTCAAGGAAGAGTATCTCTCACTCGCCGCAACTAGAGAAAGCCCACATGCAGCAATGAAGACCCAATGCAGCAAAAAATAAAAATAAATAAAATAAATAAATAAATAAAATGATTGACTTTAAGAATCATAGTGAAACCAACATGTTAAGGAAAATTTTGAATTTTACTTTAATGACTTATGTGCAGTTTAACTGTTTTTAATAGAGAACGTTTATTTCTTTTATAATTAAACAATATTTTAAATGAACTTATAAAGGATAAAATAGTAACTCTATACTAGGAAGATCAAGAGCTATCAACATCAAGTCCAAAGCATCAAAGATACTAACAATGATAATATTAATAATAACAGCACACAGATAGCACTCCTTTGTTTCAGACACTGTTTAGCATACATTAACTCATTAAGCCTTACAATAATCCTATGAAGTAGTTACTATTTTAGTGATGAGGACCTGAAGCTTAAAGAGGTTAACCTACTTTTGGACACACAGGTTAGTAAGAGGTTGAGCAGGTATGGGTGGGTCATGGGTTTCTGCTCTTGACCTCTATCCTACCCTGTGTCCCTATGTAAGATGGAAGACCATGAAGTTCATAGCTGAGATGAGAACTGGTCTGACAGGTGGGAGCCAAGAAGTTGCCATAACAGTCTCAGAGGTGCCCCTGATCATCTATGCTAGGTACGTGGTGGTCCATGACTTGAACTTCCTCAAAAAGTCAGAGATTCACTATTTCTGCCCGTATAAGTTTGGCTAACTTGATGATTGTATCAATTGTAACAGTTCATGATTGTTAGACTTCAGGGAGTGGCGGGGGGGTGGGTCAGCGTATAATAGTAACCCAATAAAGTGGTTGCTTAAGTAAGATAAAGATTTATTTTTTGCCCATGTATAAAAAATCCAGAGGTAGTCCAGAACTAATTTGATGGCCAAATGAAATTAGGGACTGACGCTCCTTCCAGCCCTCCACCCACCATCCCTTGTGTGTGGCCTTCATAGTCATGTTCAAAGTGGCTACTGGAGCAGTAGCCATAGCATCTTTATTTCAAGGAGAAAGAGACAATAAGAAGGGAGAGCAGGGGTGCACACCAGATACCTAAGTATGCTTCTTGACTACTGAATAGAGTTTGCCTTGTATATCATTGTTCAGAACATAGTCATTTCTTCAGAAATGGCTGTAAGGAAGCTAGGAAAATTCATCTTTTTTCTAGACAGTCATTTGCCTGGGTAACAATTTTGGGTTCTATTACTAAGAAAGAAAGGGAGAATGTATTTTAGGATAAGCGACTAGCAGTTCTGCCAAAAATGATCCATTCCCGGGTGTTGGAAAAAATGGAGTTCTCATCATTATAGTTTCGAAATACCAAAGGCCATTCTGCCAATGGCTTTGATCTGAGTAGTTGAGCAAGGTCCGTTTTGAGGACACTGGGCACCTAAGTGTGCAGATAGGTAAGAGGTGCTGAGCAGGCACAACAGACTCTAAGAAAGAACGGAAGTGCTCAGAAAGTAAGTTCTATCCCTTCACCATTATCACAAGTGTCAGACTTGAACTTTGACAATTTTACTTTATTTGGGCCTTTCCTACAAGGAGGCTTCCATACCGCCATGTCTACTAGAGCCTTTAACTTCTCCTCTTTGGAAAATGGAAGGAATGTTTTAGGACTCATCCAACACCTCCATGAAGGGCCATTTTCTGAAGTCATCACTTTGCTTATTATCAGTCTCCCTGTCTGGACTTATAAAGGAATGAACTTATCAACTCAGAGGAATGTGCCTGGGAATAACAAGGTAAAAACAAAATGGGCTGGAAGAGCGAGAAGTAAAGTTCTGCCAAGTGTTTCAGAGTCACATTGGGGCAGAGAAACTGTGATGGGTTCTAACTGGCACCAGCATCAGTCATGACTTTTTAAAAAATATTTTTATTTACTTATTTATTTGGTTGCACCGGGTCTTAGTGGTGGCAGGCGGGCTCCTTAGTTGTGGCACATGAACTCTTAGTTGCAGCATGCATGTGGGATCTAGTTCCCTGACCAGAGATCGAACCTGGGCCCCCTGCATTGGGAGCACAGAGTCTTATCCACTGCACCACCAGGGAAGTCCCAGCCATGACATGCTTACTTTCAGCTATGTGGCACTCTGGGAAGGTGAGAAATTATTTTCTACCTTAGAAGACATCAAAGAAAATCCAGTAACTCACACTTTAATAAAAACAAACTAAAACCAACAAAGGTCCCCACCATCACAAAGGAGAAGGAAAACTGCAAGCAAGCATCAGAGAGGAAGTTGGGTAGAAAATGATTTAAAGTGGGGATCGGCAATGGACGGTCCGAGGGCCAAATCTGGCCTAGCACCTGTTTGGATATGGCCTGTATTTTTATGGCTAAGAATGGCTTTTAAATTTTTAAATACCTGAAAAAATTCAGAAGAAGAAGAAGAATTGATTTTAGTACCACAGAAAAATTATATAAAATTCCAATTTCTGCATCCATAAATAAAGTTTAATTGAAACACAGCAGTGCTCACTGATTTATGCAGGTTCTCTGGCTGTTTTCACACTATTCCAGCAGAGTTGAGAGTATTTGCAAAGTCTAAAATATTTGCTATCGGTCCCTTTACAGAAAAAGTTTGCTGAATCCTGATTTAAGTACCAAAAAAAAAAAAAAAAAAACAGTGCATGCCTCATCACTGACAAGTTGTATGAGCTGGAAAAAAAAATTTACTTTTCGAGTCTCAGTGACCTCCATGTTCAGATGGGAGTACTAATCTACTTCATATATTGTCATGAGGATTAAATGAGATAACTCATGTAAAGCATGTGCCTAGAACATGGTGCATTGTCAATAAATGGTAGTTTTTGTTGTTATTTATTGCCTTGATGGCTAACTTTTAATTCTCATTGAAGACTCAGCTTGCTTCTTGAGCTTTCTTTGAACCCCTCAAGTTGGACTAGGTGTCTTTTTCTGTGTTCCCCTAGTACCCAGTGCTTTTCTCAGTCACTACTTACCCTTTTATATTGTAATTATATGTTTATGTGCCTGGTCTCTCCTATGAGCCATGAGTTTCTTGAGTGAAGGGACCATGATTATTTGTTATGGGTGTTTGTATTCCCAATAGCTCACAGTGAACATGACGCAGTAGTGTGGGACTTTTAAGGGACCCCCCAGCCAGGCTGGAAGATGTTGCTTCCTAATACTGAACTCTAGGATTAGACAGACCTACTCACTCAACCACAGAGTCTTTGGTCCAAGACAGCTTCTCCAATCCCCATCACAGAGGCAGGGCTAACCCAATAGTTCTTAAGGAACGGAGTTCTCCTGTCTCTTCTCCCACGCTCCTCAGCTGCATAAATCATTTCTCTGCTGGGAAGGAGTGAGCAAAAGGGTAGGGAAGGAGGCCAGGAGTGTTACTTTAGTGGGATGACCTTTCTGTGGAAACATGAAGTAGTGGAGGATAATGTTTCTGTTTAGCAAGTGGCTGCTCCTTATATGCAAACCAAATAAATGACTCCGACGGAATGGGACTCTACATCACCTCATTGTCTTCACTGTGCTCTAGAAATTTGTCATACTTGTCATGTGAAAACCAACGGTGCCCTTTAGGCAGTCACGTAAGCCATAGAGCTGTTTGGGAAATATAGGGAAGGGCTTCTCAACTGAAAAGGATCAAAGGAGAGAAGGCTAGAAATGGATACAAATAATTTTTTTAGTGGGTGAAGCAAAAAATTAAGTTCTGTCAACATGGGGATGTGTTGAGGGCACCAGGGTCTCACCCCCACTCTGTCTTATCTTTGCATTTATTTTTCTTCAAATGGAAGCTGATTTTGCAGGCTTCCTGGGATGAGCAGTAATTTGCAGACTCTTTCTACATTAGAATTGGTAGGGAACTGAACAGTCTTGCCATCAAAATTCCTCATACAGAAGGGTAAAGAAAATAGGTGCACTGACTTTTTTTTTTTTTTTTTTTGGCGGTACGCGGGCCTCTCACTGTTGTGGCCTCTCCCATTGCGGAGCACAGGCTCCAGACGCGCAGGCTCAGCGGCCATGGCTCACGAGCCCAGCCGCTCCGCGGCATGTGGGATCCTCCCAGACCGGGGCATGAACCCATGTCCCCTGCATTGGCAGGCGGACCCTCAACCACTGCACCACCAGGGAAGCCCAGTGCACTGACTTTTTGTTTGATTAAAAGATGTTTGAAATGTCCTGGATTGCATTCTGCTTTTCTGATGCGTGTACCATTGAAGGTTCAGACCATGACTACGAGGTCTGTTTGCTGTTGAGATAGTAGCCATGTTGATATACAAATTTAGATGGGCAGCCTGAGAAAATGACAGAGATAACTTAAATTTGGCAGACCTTGGGAAAGGTGGGGCCTATATAAACCTAACTGAATACTCTTCATTCATTAACTCATTTACATAATCTATATTTATTGAGCCAGGTCCAATACTGGTTACTAGAGACAGATTAAAAAACAAAGGCGCCATTATTTAAAGCTGTGGTTTTCACAGTGTTGGTCCCAGGTTAATCGGTTAAAATTTTAATTTTCTTTTTTTTTTCTCCTTCTTGTACCACATCTTGCCTCCTGTACCAGGTAGGAGCCAGTCTTAGTAAAAACAACCTGAAGTCAATAATGCTTTCTGTCATTTATAAAATACTGTGGGTATTTAAAAATATCGTGCCCCAGAGAAAGAGGTGAGATGATGAAGGTTTTTGAGGGCAAGGAAGTGAAAAGAGATTCCCCTGAAAGTGGAAAAGCAGAAAGATTTGTGTGTCCCCAGACCAGTGGGCATCTGTATACCATACACTTCTCTGTGCCTGTCCCTAAAGAGGAGACAAGGGCTTAGAAGTTAGGACTATGATGAGTGCATAAGGAGGTGGAAACTGTATTGTGAAGGTTCTCAGCTTTAGAAAGAGTTCCCATACTCCACAAGTGGCACATTAAACTACAATAAACTTGAACTCTGAGACTTCAGTGGTCCTCATATAGACTGGCGATTAGAAGACCTTCCCTGTACCTTTAGATCCCATACTGTGGTGCAAACCTGGGACGTAGAGGAGACCCCAATAATGCTTGAGATTGAATAGTCTGCCAACCTGGTGGGTTGGAGCAGAGAATCAAATTAAGTTGAATTTAAGAAAAACAAGGGAACTGATATTTCTTACAGTTCTTATTCTATGCATTCTGCATCATGTATATCTTCTTTCTCAGCATCCCACTCCCATGACAAGTAATCTGAAGAACAGGTAACTTTTTAGATTCTCAATAACTTCCCAAAGCGCCCACCGCCATGGATTTTGGGTCAGAAAAATGTTCCTCTTCTTATAGGGAGTATGACAAGGTCATCTGTGGTATCAAGTGGACTATGGAAGCTGATGCTTTTTTCCTTAGGAATGATTCATCCTGTGGAAAGCAATAATGGCTCCTCAGTCTAACACCTTGTTTCTGTGGGTACAATTTAGAATTAGCTGGGAAGGCTAAGAGGCTAAAACTGAGCTATGATTCCTCCTGCCCAAGTCCAGAAAAGGACAGAAAGAATATCTTAGTAGCATCAAACATCAAAGCTAGCAAAGGCAAATATTGACTTCTGTCCAAAGAGCAGAAGAGGATCCCAAACAAGACATGATACTAAAGATCAGAAGCCAAAAGTAAACTGGACTTGAAAGAAGTTTGGAAATAAATTGCAAAGGAATCTGGAAAACTTTTTTCCAGGGAAGCTCTCAGTGTTTCCTAGATGGAGGCTATTTTTCACTTTTTTCCACTGATCACACTAACTTCTTATTTATTTTATAGCACAAAAGCAACAACTGGTAACAAAGATTTAAGAAAAATTCATGAACAAAATATACTAATGGGACTTCCCTGGTGGTGCAGTGGTTAGGAATCTGCCTGCCAATGCAGGGGACACAGGTTTGAGCCCTGGTCCAGTAAGATCCCACATGCCGCAGAGCAACTAATTTCATGCACCACAACTACTGAGCCTGCACTCTAGAGCTTGTGAGCCACAACTACTGAGGCCGCGTGCCACAACTACTGAAGTGTGTGTGCCTAGGGCTCGTGCTCCGCAATAAGAGAAGCCACTGCAATGAGAAGCCTGCGCACCACAAGGAAGAGTAGCCCCCGCTTGCCAGAACTAGAGAAAGCCTGCGCACAGCAACGAAGACCCAACGCAGCCAATAAATAAGTAAATAAATAAATGAATAAAACAAAAACAAAAAAAAACTAGTTAAAGAAAATTCTTTTATTTGCCTTTCCCCCTCTGAAAATTGAGAAGAGACAATTATTTATATATATATATTTTAGTGGTAGATCACCACTGTCTAGTTCCAAGAACACCAGTGTTTAGAGAGAAATTTTGATAACAACTCTCCTTTACTTTGTTACACAGCCCTAGGTGGTCCCTCTCTCTCTGCTTTTACTGCTTCCTGATGACTGTGGAGTAAACTATGTGACAGGCACCATCTTTGGCACAAAAGACATAGAAATGAGAAGTCCCTTGTCTAGAGCACTGTCCAGTAAAAATACAATGCAAGCCACACATGTAAGCCACATGAAAGGAAACAGTTGAAACTAATTTTAATAATATATTTTATGTATACATACATATTTATTTAATTCAATGTATAAATATTATTTTAACTTGTAATTGATATAAAAATTACTGAGATAATTTATATATATATATATTTTTTAGTAAATTTGTGAAAGCCAATGTACATCTTAAGCTTATAGTTTATATAGTATAGTATATAATGATCTCAATCATTACTAGCCACATTTTACATATTCAATAGCCACATGTGGTTAGTGGGTACCATACCAGGCAGAGCAAGTCTACAGGAGCTTACTTTATACCCACACACCACAAGGTCACAAGAACTCCTTGAGGACATGAACTGAGTCTGCCTTGTTTGCCATCATGTCTTCAGTGCCTTTTACAATGCCTGTCATGTAGGAGGTGTCAATACTCGTTGAGTGAATAAGTGGAGTTTTCAAGTTTCTCCTCTCTGGTTTTAGTAAATAAGTCACTCCATGTAATCACTTGCTGCATTTGGAATTGCCACTTCTATTGCTTTGTTTTGTATCTCATTCAGTCATAATCACTCCCAGAGACCAAATAGTTTTCACAAAGCTCTGGATAGCTCTCAGCACCTGTTGCTTTGTTGTGGACCATGGGAAGAGGGGTTGTGATGACCGAATCCAATGTGCCATTTTTGCTATTGTTTGGATATTTAGTTTGTTATACCAAATACAGAATTAATATTATTTGTAATATCTGAATTTTTATGAGCTATTTTGAGCACTATTAATTCATCAAAGCTTTATTTTCTATTATTTTGTTTTGAGAATGTTTGTTATGTTTCTACGTGTTGTGTTGTTATATCTTAGGGCCAATCATTTTCCAAAGGAATTTACCTCCAATTTTCTAACATGAGTCATTGGAAAATTAGGAATTGAAAATGACATCAAAACAGTTTAGATACTCAGTTTCTATTTGATTCCATGAAGATTCCATCAAGTCCTCTGAGGTGGACACACCCTATGGTGACACCTCAATGAATGACACACATGTAATTCCCTCCTCGTGAGTGTAGGAAGAAGTAGTGGCTTCCTTATAACCAATAGAATATGGTAAAGGTGATGGGATATCATACCTTTGATCAGGCTGCATCATATAAGACTTTGTCAGTGAGAGAGACTCTCTTCCTGACTCTGAAAAGCAAATCGCCATATTGTGAACTGCCTAAGTAGAGAGCCATATGGTGGGGAACTGTGGGCAGCCTCTAAGGTGTGAGGGTGACATCTAGCTACCAGCCAGCAAAGAGCTGGGACCCTTCCTCATACAACCACAAGGAAATTAGTTCTACCAATAACCTGCATGTGCTTGGAAGTGAATTCTTTTCCAGCTAAGCCTCCAGGTGAGCACATGGCAGTAGATGTCTTAACTGTATCCTTGTCAGACCTTGAGCAGAGGACCCAGCTAAGCCTTGGCCAGACTCCTGACCCATGTAAATTGTGAGATAATAAATATGTGTTGTTTTCAGCCATCAAGGTACATAATACACCCTTCTTATAATTTGATCCTAAGTCACCTTTTTAAAAAGGCTGAAATGTTAAAGTGTAAATGTATGTATATGTGTATTTTTGGAACCTCAGTTCCCAGTGTTCCCCTGGGTATATTTAATGCTCCAATTATACTGAACTTATACAGTTCTCCAAATCTGCAATCCTATTTCATTCCTCTGCTGGGATGCCCCTTGTTCCCCTTGTCCACCTATACTACTCCTACTCAGCTTTCAATCTTACTGCAAATACCTCCTTCAGAAACCTTCTCTGAGCTTCCCAAGTAGAATTGATCACTCTTTTTTTTCCCTGCCATCACTGTGTTATACCTGCGGATCTACATGTCAGCCTCCCCTCTGAACTTGGGACCATTATGTTATATTCACCTCTTACGTACTCAACACCTAGTGCAATATGTAAAGGTAAACATCCAAATTTTGAATTACAGACACACCTGCAGCCCCCTAAAATGCATCTAATTAACTTCCTTGATGGTAGAGAGTTTCTTGGCCCAGCTATTTAAAATTCCTTATTTAGGCACAGTGAAATTTATTATCGTATGGAACCTCATAAACCAACCTGATCGATTTTTGAAATTAAGAAATAAGACTTCTGTTTAGAGACCAGATTCTCAACATTATATATCATCAGATTTTTAAAAATTTCATTTAGATTTATGTTATATATGAACCATATAGGTTATCCTGGGATAGAATCTGATTGTTGACAATTATTTAGGTGTTTTTCATTGCTCTCTTAGTTTTTTGACTCTGGGGCACCATTTCATAAATGCGTACTTAGCCCATTCAAGGGCCTCTGGATCCACAAAAGAGTTAACCAAACACCCCCAAATGCTTACTTTACAACTAGCAAATTGCTCATATACTAGGCTGTTTTATTATGGAACAATGACTTCAAAACTAATTCTTTTGAAAAGAGACATTCGGATTAAATTTATTTCTAGAATATTCTCTTAGAACAACCTTTATTTTTCAAACAAGTGTCATGAAAAGGTTTATTTTTAGATTTAAGGTTTATAAGAGCTGTAACGTACTTGGCTCTCTATGCTAGATTTTTATAGCCCTCTCACTTTTCTCAGAAGAGAAGGCTATTAATGTTGCCTTCCAAATAGTTTTGATTCTGTAAGGAAGATTTATAAAAAAAATCATTTTAGCCCTTGGGAAAAAATTAAGTCAGTTCAAATGCCATATCAAATATTTGATATCCAATGAAATACAGAGTGGATAAAAATATAATTTTGAAAAAAAATGTCACGGAATCTTTGGATAACATTTTAGAGAGCATAATATTCTCTTTGCAAGTTAGAAAAGAACCTGAGAGAAACTTTCTTGTTACTGCTAAGTTACTTGTTACTGTTATTTTCATTTAAATGCTGAAAAAAATCATTTAATAGTTCTTTCCCCCCTATAGACATAGAATAGAACTAGCATAAAACCATATTCATAGGACAGTTGTTGGGAATGGACTACTTCAGTAAGGTCTAGTCTGCTGAGAAATATGAAAATATTTTTCTTATCTATAGAAACAATGATATGGAAACAATGAGAATAATGGGTTTGCTCTTGTGGTTCCCACACAAGTAACTTTCTATTTTCAGGAGGTGCACAGCATTGCCAAAATATTCACTTTCATTGCAGTGACTTTTCATCGCTGTTGTAACAGTAAAATTATATATATTTCTGCCTATGAAGTCTTTATTTATGAACTCATAAGTAGGATGCCTAGGTATGATGTTTCCAGTCATTAATGCAAAGGTGAAATTTTTCTTTCATGGCAGGTGGGCCAATTAGCATCTTTAAAAGGAGCCATCATTATGTTAACAAAAAACTGGGTTTGCTGATGAATAATGGTTTCATCTCAAAAAGCACTTTGAAAACATTGCCTAATTAATATGACTCAGAAGACTCAAATAAAAATATGTTCTCTGCTCTTAGACTTTTAGTTCAACAGAAGCACTTTGAGAAGCAAAGAATGATCAATAGGAAAATTACATTTCTCCTTTGCCAGTTGTAAAGCCAGTTGCAATACAACTTTTTTACAACTGTTTGTGTCAGAATGAGGAAAACTTACATTTTACTAGGGGAAAATATTTTAAAATAATAGTCATACTTTTATATCTGGAAACATGGTGGAATATCAGATAGCCTGAAGTGAGGGAGTGGCATGGACACATATACACTACCAAATGTAAAATAGATAGCTAGTGGAAAGCAGCTGCATAGCACAGGGAGATCAGCTCGGTGCTTTGTGACCACGTAGAGGGGTGGGATATGAGGGTGGGAGGGAGACACAAGAGGGAGGGGATATGGAGATACATGTATACGTATAGCTGATTCACTTTGTTATACAGCAGCAACTAACACAACATTGTAAAGCAATTATACCTCAATAAAGATGTTTAAAAATTATATAGACAACATCCTTTTGAGTTCATAGCTTAGGTTATCAATGAGTAAGGGTAGACATGAGGTGCCAATGGAGCTGTAAAAAAGTGACTTGATATTATAGAACTGTGGAAGTCCTGAAGTTGGTGGCTGTCAGTCTTAGTAACCTAGGGTGTTAGGTGCACATACTGGGACAGGACAAAACGGACCTACATGAGAAAAACATTTATAACTGAGACCACTGTATTAAGTCTGACCCTTCAAGGGCTGCCATTTTAGTGAAAAGGTAGATTAGACACAAATGAACCATTGGCACAGTAAGATGACAAGGAACCTTGTCTGTCATCCTGGACTCTGAGTGGGAACAAAGTTCCTTCTGATAAATTTAACCATTGGCATGTTCACACTTGGATAAGAGATTGTACTTTTTACTGCCTGCATGGTTTGAGGATTCCATGATGACAAATTAACACAAAAATAGTTCTGGCATTTTTCAGAAGGCCAAATTTTTCTTCTGAAGGATGTACTCTCAACAATGATGCATAGGATTTTTACTGAGAAATTCTTTCTGAAGAAAACCTTACAATGATAAATCATAAATCAATTTAAGAAAATAGTTATCCTGAGAATCAGCAGACACAACAAATAGCAGGAATTCAAATGATGAAATAAGGGCATTTAAGATAATTAAAGAACTACAAAAGAACTTTAGAAAAAACTAAAAATAAGAAGCTGTAAAAAATAACAGGCAAATTTGAAAATGAATCAAATAGAACTTCTGGAAATGTAAACTGGAGTCATTTATATTAGAAACTCAATAGATAGGTTAAATTGTAGATTAGTTACATTGAAAGAGAGAATAGGGGAAAGTAGAAGGTAGAGCTGAGGAAATTATCAGAACAGAGGGGTAAGTAGATACTACAAAGAGAGGTTAAAGAGATGCAAGTTAGAATGAAGAAGCCTAACATATGTCAAAAAGGAGTACAGAAGGAAAATATAGGGAGAATAAGAAAGAAGCAATGTTTGAAGAGAAAATGGGTGAGGATATTCCAGAATTGATGAAAGGCACGGATTCTCACATTTGGAAGTGCAAGAAGAACATAACAGTGCTACTGAACCAAACTTGGACCCACTAATCCAACATGCAGCAAAGCCAAGCTACTGGCACTGGGTTGTGATAAAGGAAAATATAGCATTTATTGCAGGGTGCCAAGCAAGATGAATAGGCAGCTTGTGTTCAAAAGACCTGAACTCCTCAATGGCTTTCAGGGAAGGGTTTTTAAAGACAGTGTGAGGGACAGGGTCACACGGTGTGTGGTCAGCTTATGCACAGTTCTCTGATTGGTTGATCATGAGGTAACAGGGTGATGATTTGAGAATTTCAATCATTAACCTTCTAGTTGCAACCAGTCTGAGGTCTATGTGCTGGTGGTCAGCATGCAGTTAGCTTCTTCCACTGGTGGGGGGTTTTGGTATCTGCAAAACAACTTAAGAATATTACCTATGGCCCTTGAGGAGGAACTAAATGTCCTTGACTTGCTTGATGGCTAAAGTATTATAATTTTGTCTTGCTTGACTGTTTTCTTTTGTTTCTGCATTTTCTCACTTCTCTGATTAAATTTGCTCTTTGGAACTGGCGGAAGGCCTAGGAGGCTAAAGGTTTTCTACAAATAAGAAGGGGGAGTCTGTCCCCAGGAAGGTCCCACAGGGACCTGTTTGGTTTCAACAGAAGTGGGGAGGGGCTAGATACATCACTGTCAAACTGCCGAATAGCACAGACACAGAGATGATCTTAAAAGCAGCTAGAATGACAAGAAGAGAACATCCTCTAAACACTCCAGGGTGCAGAGGCAAGCCACACGCATGCTACATGTGGTGGCCAGGCATGCAGGTCTGCAGGACAGGTGGAGCACTGGCGTGGGTGAGGGGTTACCATATATTGTTCCTGTCTGGAGGGCTGTGGCATCAGGAGGGCTGCTGGAGACAAACTTCTCAGAGCAGGGGCAAGCAGTGAGAGCCAGGATGCCAGAGTGTGCGAGAAGTCTTGTCCATGGGCCACAGGTCATAGGAGACAAACCTCCAGGGAGAGGGAGTGTTGCAGAGGGAGTTAGGGTGCCAGTGTGGGCAGAACTCACAGTGTCCCTATTGAGACCATGACAACTGATCACTAGGCTAAACCAAAACACCATATATGTTCTGGGGGTGTGGCTAGGGCCAAGCACCGTTGAATGTCTTAATGCCTATACCTCTCACTGACAGTACATCCAGATAAAGCAGGAGCTCTCCTCCCCACTGAAGTGCCCCATCCATGCCCTCTATCCAGAAAGCTTAACTCATTGTAAAGAAGAAATATTGAGGGCTTCCCTGGTGGCGCAGTGGTTGAGAGTCCGCCTGCCGGTGCAGGGGACGTGGGTTTGTGCCCGGGTCCAGGAAGATCCCACATGCCATGGAGCAGCTGGGCCCGTGAGCCATGGCCGCTGGGCCTGCACATCCGGAGCCTGTGCTCTGCAACGGGAGAGGCCACAGCAGTGAGAGGCCCGTGTACCGCAAAAAAAAAAAAAAAAAAAAAAGAAGAAGAAATATTGAAAGGAACTTCTTCCACTATTGCAGAGCAAATATTGAAGGGTGAATTTCGAGCTAGGAAGCAATAAATTGATAGCTGACATAATAAACTTTAGATAAAAGGAAGTTGAATATAGAAGAAAGAAGTGTGATCCAAGGAATTAGGTGTGTTTTAAAAAAACAACAGGCAGTACTGTGGGCATATCTAAATGGCAATGGCTGTATATAAAACAATAAAGATAACAGTGATTCATTTGGTGGGTGTAAAGCAAGATGGAAGTAAAATACTGGAAAACTATACATATAAAAAGGAGAGGCATGATAAGAGTAAAAGTTTTCAAAATCTCTTTAGTGTTATGGGAAGAAGGAAGAGATTAACTTTTTTTGGAGTCATGTTTTACTCCTTTCTTTATCTCATACTCCAAGTGTATTTAATCTGTTTGCAAATCTTGCTAGCTATATCTTTAAGCCGTATTTGAATACATTCATCTTACTACCTTCTCTGATACCATTCTGGCCTGGGCTCCAGTAGTTTTTTACATGTACATTTCAATTACCTTTTAACTGTTCTCCCTGGTTCTGCCCTTTGCCTACTGTAGCTGTTCACTCTCCCTCCTGCCCCCCACCAAAAGATATCCAAATGACCTGTTTATGATTTTACTCATATTAATCACTCCACATGCATCCAATGACTTTCCATCTCACTTAGAATAAAAGCCAAAGCCCTGAAATTAGCTAAAAGTCCCCCTTCAGTCTCCCTCTTCACTGTAACCCAGCATCCTTCCTTGCTGAAATCATCATGCCCTAGTCTCTCCCTTACTTATTCTGTGGTAGCTTCACTGGTCCGTCATGTTCCTTGATCCTACCAAGCATGCTCCCACTGTAGGATCTTTCTACTTGCTAATTTCTCTGACTTCAGAAATCTACTTGGCTCACACCCTCACTTTCTTGAGTCTTTTCTCAAGTGTATCTTTCTCAGTGAGCCCTTTCTTGTGAATCCTACATATAATCCAGACCACCTCCCTTTCCCACCCTTGCACTATTTATCTTTTTTCTTTATTTTTTCCATTGTTCCTATCACCACTTGAAATTCTCCGCAGCCATCCCTCAGTATCTGAGAGGGACTGATTCCAGAACCCCCAAGGGTACCAAAATCCACTGATGCTCAAGCCCCTTATCAAAAATGGCACTACAGTCAGCCCTCCGTATTTGTGGGTTCCACATCAGCAGTTGGGTGAATCGAACCCTCAGATACTGTATACCTCTCCATTCTTTCTTTCATTCCTTCTTTCTTCCCTCTCTCTTAAATTATCAGGTTTTCCCCGATAGGAAGCATTCTGATGACAAGAACTTTTGTTTTTATCGTTTTCACAGTATCTCAAGCTTCTAAAGTAGTGCCTGGCAGCTAGTAGTCACTCAGAGCATTTGTTGAGTAAGTGAATGAATGAATCAGGCCAAAATAAAAATGAGGAGAAACAGAAAAATTTAAAAACTCAACTAAGAAGCTTTATCTAATGGATTTACAACAAACTCTGTATTTAACGATTAGCAAATGTACATTTGCTAATTACACTGTGAATATATATTGATCATTTGCCAGAACCAATTATGTATCTACCTCCAAAGGATGTCTTAGTGAAAACCAAAGTTTCAGTAGTAATATATTGACTCTTTTTTATAACCCCAATGCAACTAGAAGACTACAACAAAAATAAAACTAAATAATTACCAGACATGATTGGAAAGCAAAATGAGCAAATAAAAAAATTAAACTTCATTCTTACCCAATGATTAAATAGTAGTCATTATGGAGCTCAGAAAATACCTAGAACTGAAATACATGAGTTTTTTCCTATCAAAAATCTAAAACTGTACTATAGGGAAATTTGTAGCCCTTGGAAAAAACCCAGCAATTTAAACATAAAACAAGTAGAGGGGAAAAAAAACAATAACTTTAAAAGCAGAAATAAGTGAAGTAGAAAACAAAAACTACAGAGGATCAATAACTACCAAATTGATTCAATGTGAAGAGTAATAATAACATAGAAAAAACTGTGAGTCAATTGATTAAAAAAAGAGTGAATAAACAAGTACACATGACTGGAAAAAAGGGGTACATAAGTATACAGAGAGATTAAAAAAATTAATTACAATGAATATTTTTATGCTAATACATTTTTAAAATAAAAATGATAATGAACTTATTTTTCCAAGTTAACAATTTTTAAAAATTTTAAAATATCTCTGTATATTAAGTTTCTAGAGAAGGCAAACATTTAGTTTTTGAAATCCTTCTAATCATCTTTGGCAAAATGAGTAAAAGGATATATTTTTCAGTCTCTTTATAGGGGTTAAGAATTCTAATGTGCATTAATCAAAATCCATTTAGTTACAATCTCAAATCAAACTTCTCTAGGCAAAAAAGGATTTATTGGCTCATAAAACTAGAAATTCAGAAGCGTTTCTAGCTTCAGGAGGGCATCCAGTAGCTCAGATAATGCCACCAGTAAATCTCCTTGTTCTCTCTCTATCCTGGCCCTGCCTTCCCCAGTTTTGGGTTCATTCTCATGGAACTAACGTGGCGGTTTTGGTCACCAAAATCTCTAGGCTTACCTCATTCTCACAGCTAATGATCATAGAGAACAAAGAGCTCCTCTTTCCTGAGAGTTTCAGCAAAGTGCCGAGGGTCAACACTAATTGACCCGCTGACGTCATGTGCCCATCCCTCAATTGATCCCTTTGAACAATGGAGGGAGTTGTCTGGCCATGTGACATGCCCTGGATCAGGGGGATGAAATTCATCCTTTCCATATCACATGGACCAAGAGTTGAGAGAAGCCATGTTCAAAAAATTTCCAACTCACTCCTATAGAATCCATATTAGTAAAAATGACACAGAGATTACTAGATAATTATTTTTACCTGCTTTATCCAATCACCAGCAATGTCTACAATATAAAGTGGCAGAAGACATACTTGTGTCTCCTTCCTTTGTCCAACAGCAGCAGTGAAGCTGGGATGTCAGTCTGATTGGAATTTACCTTTATACATACAGCAACCTGATTTGCTGCTATTGTTCTCTAGCATTTCCAAGTGCCAGAAACATGGGACAACCTCAGCATCACCAACTAGTAACTAATAATATGGTACATACTCAACACCAGTTGAACTGAAAACTAGCTGCACTCCTAGAACTCCCCTTCTTTTTAGGATCCTACTGGAAGAGAAGAAAGTGCTGGACCTTAAGGTCCAGGGGGAAGGAGGAGAGAACGCTGGATGAAAAGAATGGGAGAAATTGGAGGGAGATGGAGAAAGAATTCTCCTGTTGTTTACAAGGGTCATGAGCTGCTTTAATCGAAGGCCATATGGAATTAGGTAAAGTTCAAGGGGGCAGTGAGATCAAAACATCCTATGTTGAGATTATGTTAGTTAAGTATTTGATAAACTGTAAGTTACTATGTGAATGTGAGAAATTCAACTATATCTTATCTGGAGTTCTTATCTCTTTCTTCTTCTTCTTTCTTCTTTTTTTTTTTTACAGCTATAACTGAGCAAAGTGTGTTCCACAGAACATTCTGTGTCATAGACTGTAAGAAAATTGTCTCCATAATCACATAAATCTGGTAAAACCAACATATTCTGTACTCATCTTGTCTTACCACTCCCATTCACATATTAAAGTCTACAAAATTTCAAATTTTATTTAGCCCAATGATGACTATAAGACTTCCTACCCCACCCCTCTTTTTTTTTTTTTTTTTGGTGGTGAAGCCTATTAGCATCATGTCTTTACACATACTCTGGGAAAGACTAATTTTTCTCCCTTCAAGGAAGAACTAAATGTGGAAATTGGTAATTGACTTACAAGTAGATTTTTGTAGTCTCCCATGCAACTGCTTCTTCTTTCTCTTTTTTCTTTCCCTCTCCAGCTCCCATTTCCATAGCTCAGTGATCTCTGCTATTGACATTAATCATGAAATTGCTGATTGCCTCCAGGGAGTCTCGTTCAAACTTTACAGTGAAGTAATTGGTATGTTTCTTCACTTCATGAATGAAGGATGGAGGGGTCAGAAGCTGAGGCCATGTGATTAAAGACAACAGTAATGACCCTGCATTATTGCTGGAAATAAGAAATAGCAGCTGCATTGTGAGGGTGTTTGAAAGAAATGTGGTCTTACTGGAGACAAGGGGCTGAAACTTCTCTTTCCTTCTCCCTTAATCTTCCAGTGAGTCCTTCTCCTATATGGAAGTCTGCTCAGTTTTTTATTACCCCAAACTTTGTTGCTTAAATCATTGTTCTCAAGGATACTTGGAGACAAAAGAATATTCATGCGATCCCAACAGACACAGTTGCGCAAATTATGTGGACTGGTAAACAACATACATGTTTATCCAGATTAGCCAAAAAAAAACCTATGATAGCTAAGATGGAAGGAAAGTTCAGGTTTTGGAAGACATGATGGAACCACAATTTCAAATTTGACACTGGTCAGATTTGGGGTTACTGCTTTTGGATGCCTGGAATGGGAGTATGGCCATGAATTTGCCAGTCAGTGACTGAACAGGATGTCTGCCTGGCTGACTTCAAAGAGTTCAATAGTTATTGACCACTAGGAGAAAGGAGAGCAGGGAAGGATGGGGGAAGAGGGGGAAGGGACTGAGGGAGGGAGAAGGGGAAGGGACCCAGGGAGGGAGAAGGGAAGAAAAGCAGGTGGTAAGTACTAGAGGTCTGTCTGCTCAGCTCCAGTGTCCCGTGCTTCCTGCAACACGACATTAGCCTTTGCCAGGCGAGTCACTTAACTTCTTGGAGGCTTTGTTTTTTTAATCTGTAAAATGGGAGTGATGGTAACTTTTTCAATTACTTTACAGGATTTTTTTAAGGCTAAGCAGAAAGAGACAGGACATGGAAGGGGTTTGCTATGAGTGAAAAGCAACACAGATGTCTTTATACATTTCATGGAACAGTAATGGACACTTTTATATCCAACTTTGGACTATATGGCACGATAAACATAACACACAGGGGACATACGTGCGGGCGAAGTGAAGATTTGTGCTCAAGTGAGCATTCTCTCTGCAACTGGTGGATGGACTACACAAAGCACAGAAAAATCTTAAAAATATGAATTTTTTAATGGCATAATTTAATGATTTTAATAAATTAATTAAAAGCCATTTTTAGAGTTGAGAAAGAGTGATCTTAACATTGTTTCTGGACAGTTGTTTGGAATTGAGTTCAATCATTGCTCTGTGGCTTTGGCCTTCAGCTTTTGTCTTTGCTGTGTTTTCTTTCCATTTGGTATGTTCTTAAGTTGAGGGATGTTTCAGGCACCCAGAGGAAGCCAGGTGGCAGATGAGCACATCTGATGAGTTGATTTTTCTCCCCCAACACACGTCTACCTAAAACATATGTAACTAACATTTCAAATTTGCCATAGGTTAGGATTTGGATTATTACATGGGAGCAGGGCTGTGGCTGCAAAGTTGCCAGGCAATGATGGAACTGTCTCCTTGATTTTTCAAAGTTTAAATTGCAAATCATGACAGAGCTGGAAACCTGCCTTAGCTCAACATCATCCCTTATAACCTATAACCAAGATTCTCTTCTTGACCAAACTACTCACTCTCTCCTAAACTCTTTTTTCAACTAGGCTTCAACTCTTGGATTTACATGTTTATTTCTGCACTGTCTAATTTTAGCAAGAATCCTGCTATGTCTGTTTAGCCAGAATCCTCCAACCTCAATATCTGATCACTCTTCTTTTTTTTTTAACATCTTTATTGGAGTATAATTGTTTTACAATGTTGTCTTAGTTTCTGCTGTATAACAAAGTGAATCAGCTATATGTATACATATATCCCCATATCCCCTCCCTTTTGCATCTCCCTCCCACCCTCCCTATCCCACCCCCCTAAGTGGTCACAAAGCACCGAGCTGATCTACCTGTGCTATGCAGCTGTTTCACACTAGCTATCTATTTTATATTTATTAGTATATATATGTCTATGCCACTTTCTCACTTCGTCCCAGCTTACCCTTCCCCCTCCCCGTGTCCTCAAGTCCATTCTATATGTCTGCATCTTTATTCCTGTCCTGCCCCTAGGTTCATCAGAACCAACCTTTTTTTTTTTTTAGATTCCATATATATGTGTTAGCATACAGTATTTGTTTTTCTCTTTCTGACTCACTTCACTCTGTATGACAGACTCTAGGTCCATCCACCTCACTACAAATAACTCAATTTCATTTCTTTTTATGGCTTAGTAATATTCCATTGAATATATGTGCCACACCTTCTTTACCCATTCATCTGTCAATGGACACTTAGGTTGCTTCCATGTCCTGGTTATTGTAAATAGAGCTGCAATGAACATTGTGGTACATGACTCTTTTTAAATTATGGTTTTCTCTGGGTATATACCCAGTAGTGGGATTGCTGGGTCATATGGTAGTTCTATTTTTAGTTTTTTAAGGAACCTCCATACTGTTCTCCATAGTGGTTGCATCAATTTACATTCTCACGAACAGTGCAAGAGGGTTTCCTTTTCTCCACTCTCTCTCCAGCATTTGCTGTTTGTAGATTTTTTGATGATGGCCATTCTGACCAGTGTGAGGCAATACCTCATTGTAGTTTTGATTTGCATTTCTCTAATGATTAGTGATGTTGAGCATCCTTTCATGTGTTTGTTGGCAATCTGTATATCTTCTTTGGAGAAATGTCTATTTAGGTCTTTTGCTCAGTTTTGGATTGGATTGTTTTTTTTTATATTGAGCTGCATGAGCTGCTTGTATATTTTGGAGATTAATCCTTTGTCAGTTGCTTCATTGGCAAATATTTTCTCCCATTCTGAGGGTTGTCTTTTCATCTTGTTTATGGTTTCCTTTGCTGTGCAAAAGCTTTTAAGTTTCATTAGGTACCATTTGTTTATTTTTGTTTTTATTTCCATTACTCTGGGAGGTGGATCAAAAAAGATCTTGCTGTGATTTTTTTTTTTTTATTTTTTTTTTTTTTTGCGGTACGCGGGCCTCACACTGTTGTGGCCTCTCCCGTTGTGGAGCACAGGCTCCGGATGCGCAGGCTCAGTGGCCATGGCTCACGGGCCCAGCCACTCCACGGCATGTGGGATCTTCCCGGACTGGGACACGAACCCACATCCCCTGCATCGGCAGGCGGACTCTCAACCACTGCACCACCAGGGAAGCCCCTATGATTTATGTCAAAGAATGTTCTTCCTATGTTTTCCTATAAGAGTTTTATAGTGTCCGGTCTTAAATTTAGGTCTCGAATCCATTTTGAGTTTATTTTTGTGTATGGTGATAGGAAATGTTCTAATTTCATTCTTTTACATGTAGTTGTCCAGTTTTCCCAGCACCACCTATTGAAGAGGCTCTCTTTTCTCCATTGTATATTCCATTGTATATTCAGGTCACTTACTCGTTCTTCTGCCTCAGTTATTCTGATATTGATTCCTTCTAGAGAATTTTAAATTTCATTTTTTGTGTTGTTTACCATTGTTTGCTTGCTCTTTAGTTCTTCTAGGTCCTTGTTAAACATTTCTTGTATTTTCTCCATTTTATTTTCAAGATTTTGGATCATCTTTACTATCATTACTCTGAATTCTTTTTCAGGTAGACTGCCTATTTCCTCTTCATTTGTTTGGTCTGGTGGGTTTTTACCTTGCTCCTTCATCTGCTTTGTATTTCTCTTTCTTCTCATTTTGCTTAACTTACTGTGTTCGGGATCTCCTTTTCGCAGGCTGCAGGTTCGTAGTTCCCATTGTTTTTGGTGTCTGCCCCCAGTGGGTGAGGTTGGTTCAGTGGGTTGTGTAGGCTTCCTGGTGGAGGGGACTAGTGCCTGTGTTCTGGTGGATAAGGCTGGATCTTGTCTTTCTGGTGGGCAGGACCGCATCCTGTGGTGTTTTTTGGGGTGTCTGTGAACTTATTATGATTTTAGGCAGCCTCTCTGCTAATGGGTGGGGTTGTATTCCTGTCTTGCTAGTTGTTTGGCATAGGGTGTCCAGCACTGGAGCTTTCTCCCCGTTGGGTGGAGCTGGGTCTTAGTGTTGAGACGGAGATCTCTGGGAGAGCTCTCACGGATTGATATTACATGGGGCCAGGAGGTCTCTGGTGGTCCAATGTCCTGAACTTGGCTCTCCTACCTCAGAGGCTCAGGCCTGACAGCAGGCCGGAGCACAAAGACCCTGTCAGCCAGACAGCTCAGAAGAAAAGAGAGAAAAAAAAGAAAGAAAAAGATAAAAATTAAAAAAAAATAAATTATTAAAATAATAATAAAAAAAGAAGAGAGCAACCAAACCAACAAACAAATCCACCAATGATAACAAGTGCTAAAAACTAAACTAAAATAAACATAAAAATTAGAAACAAATCAGTCACAGACAGCAAACCCCAAATCTACATTTGCTCCTAAAGTCCACTGCCTCAATTTTGGGACGATTTGCTGTCTGTTCAGGTATTCCACAGATGCAGGGTACATCAAGTTGATTGTGGGGATTTAATCCGTTGCACCTGAGGCTGCATGGAGAAATTTTCCTCTCTTTTCTTTGTTCGCACAGCTCCTGGGGCTCAGCTTTGGTTTTGGCCCTGCTTCTGCTTCTAGGTCACCATCAGGCATCTGTTCCCCACCCAGACAGGAGGAGGTTAAATCAGCAGCTGATTAGGGCTCTCTTGCTCACTCAGGCCAGGGAGAGGGTGAGGTACAGTAGTCATAATTGGAATGCAGGGCGAGCCTGCGGCAGCAGAGGCTGCCATGACATTGCAACAGCCTTAGGCATGCCATGTGTTCTCCCAAGGAAGTTGTCCCTGGATCATGGGACCCTGGCAGTGGCGGGCTGCACAGGCTCCTGGGGGTGTCGGTGTGGATAGTGACCTGTGCTCGCACACAGGATTCTTGGTGGCAGCATCAGCAGCCTTAGTGTTTCATGCCCGTCTCTGGGGTCCGAGCTGATAGCCGCTGCTTGTGCCCATCTCTGGAGCTTGCTTAGGTGGTACTCTGCCTTCTGTGGGCACAGGGGAAAGGAATCCTCTCTCCTTTTGCACCCCGAAACAATGGTCTCTTGCCTCTTCAGCAGGTCCAGACTTTTTCCCGGACTCCCTCCCAGCTAGCTGTGGTGCACTAGCCACCTTCAGGCTGTGTTCACGCAGCCAACCCCAGTCCTTTCCCTGCGCTCTGACTGAAGCCTGAGCCTCATCTCTCAGCCCCCACCCACACGGTGGGTGAGCAGACAAGCCTCTCGGGCTGGTGAGTGCTGGTCAGCACCGATCCTCTGTGCAGGAATCTCTCCACTTTGCCCTCCGCACCCCTGTTGCTGTGCTCTCCTCCATGGCTCTGAAGCTCCTCCACTCCGCCACCCGCAGTCTTCGCCAGTGAAGGGGCCCCCTAGTGTGTGGAAACCTTTCCTCCTTCACAGCTCCCTCCCAGAGGTGAAGGTCCCATCCCTATTCTTTTGTCTCTGTTTTTTCTTTTTTCTTTTGCCCTACCCAGGTACGTGGGGAGTTTCTTGCCTTTTGGGAAGTCTGAGGTCTTCTGCCAGCGTTCAGTAGGTGTTCTGTAGGAGTTGTTCCACATGTAGATGTATTTTTGATGTATTTGTGGGGAAGAAGGTGATCTCCACGTCTTACTCCTCCACCATCTTGAAGGTCCCTCCCGATCACTCTTGAAATCTAATTGGGTTCCTCACCTTCCATCATCCCTCAAGTGATGTTTGATCACCCTGGCCTGCCTTCAGCAAGAATCCTGTTATGTTGGTTAAGCAAGAATCTTCCCTCACCCCAGATGTTTCCTCTTAGTAATTTTCTATCTACTGACCCCCACCCTGCTCCTTGGCTATAAATTTCCACTTGCCCAGGTTGTGTTCAAAGTTGAGACCAATATTTCTTCTCCACTACAAGACCCTATTACAGTGATCCCCATACTGATCTCAATAGCCCCCGCTCTGAATGAAGTTTGCCTTTCATCTTTAACAAGTGTCATGAATAGTTTTTTCTTTAACACCTAGAATAGGATTTGGCTTTTCATACGTCTTAAGAACATTTTTGTTGAATAAATGATTGAATGAAATACTTAAAGCAAAAATTCTCTGAACTCCAAGTTCATTGCTATTTTTTGTGTGTGCTCAAGCTGCATATCTAAACTAGGGTTGTGTTTTCTTCTAATGACAGCAGAATAATGGGTATGCAGATAAAGCAGAGCTTTTTTGATGTAAGTGTGAAGTGAATCACACTTATATGTTCCACAATATTAAAGGAACCCCCCCTTTTTTTTCCAGTGAGGCTCATTGAGTATGCAGTCTTCAGGGCACTGCATTGAGATGGCTGAAGTACCCTCAGCTTCTGGGAAGAGTTATTTAACAGCAACAAACCATTGACCAGGACACCTAAAGGGGACGGATGCTTTATAGCTAATGTCCACACAAGCCACCAAACAGGCTGCATCAGGAAACATGCCTGTATCTGAAAGAATGACACATTCCTTTGATTCCCTGAGACTGTCCAGTGTACAAGGACTATTTTTCCTTGAGTGGAAAAGATAGCATTGATTCAATGAGAAGGCCATGAGAAATTTGACTGGACTCCATATTTGAGTACTAAGAAAAAAATTGCTGGGAGAATATACTTACTTGGCAAGAAAATTTAATGGTGAATTACAGATCCCTCTAACAAAAATATTTCTGATGGCACAGGCTGCTGTAGTGAAAAGAATGCTGGATGGAGCACAGAGACTGGTTCTTAATTCCAAGTCTGTCATTAAGTAGCATTGTTGCTTTAACCAAGTACTCAGCTTTTCTGAGCTGCATTCTCTTCTTTAAGTGAGTTGGTTAAATAAATAATATTAGAGGTTCCTGAAATTCTGAATTTATATATTCATGAGAAATATTTTTGATCCACAACAATTTGTTTTTTTTAAAAAAAAACTCTCCTGCACTTAAAAACAAAAGGAACTGAGTGACAATCAGCATTGAAATAGAAATTAACTCATTAGCATTTTAAAATATCTCAATGGCAATATTTCCCAAACAATGACTCCCATTGATGACATGAGTGGGCCATTGTGCCTTCTGCCAGGAGAACAGACACCACTTTATTCTTAGCAGCTGTGATCCCTAATTGGAAAGGGGACTGGTCCAAAAATGATAAAGGGAAATCACACCACAGTGCTGAAAAACAGCATGGAGCTTAGGGGTTTCTGCTGCCTTGGTCACTGTTCTTCCCTTGAGCTTCCTGTCAAGGAACTTGCCCTTTGGAGACTGAAGCCCCACAGTGGCTCAACTTTTGCTTTGGGGGTATATGCCTCAAAAGGCTCTTTTTGCTCTCTTTATTTATAAAAAGAATATAAAAGGGTCTTATTCATAGAACCAATTCTTCACCAATGCAGTGTCCCCCATACTCAAGCTTTACTTAAACAATTTCTCCTTTTTTCCATTTCCAAATTATTTTGAAATAGGGCAAAGCAGAAGAGAATACATTGATTCTTGAATCAAGTATTCAAGTTCCGAAGAGAGATGATTCTCTAGATTTAGTAAAGTAGCCATGAGTTCTTGCTACTCCCTTTGTTGGGGAAGCCCTTTAAGTGAATGCCCAAGGCTCTTCCCTCACTCACTTCAGAGCTTTGCTCAAATGTATCTCCCGGGAGCCTTTCCCTGTCCAAACATGTGCACTACCTCCCACCCCATTTCATGTTCCCCATCCCTGATTTATTTTTCCTCACACCATGTTTTTTCCCCAGGATCTCATCAAGTATAGGATCTTTCTGGATATTGGCTGGATCTCAATACCTAGAACAGTGCTTGATACACAGTATGCAACCTGTATGTATTTGTTGAATGACTAAAGGTTGGATGCCATCCAAGAAAGTACTGTAATAAATATTTCATAAAGTGATAAATGAATCATTAAGAAAGGGAGTCCTTTGAATTCCCACTGGTCCTTTGATTTTCACTCTGGTGAAGCACAGAAGTAAATTGGCTTGCCATTTGGATGTAGCCTTTCTGAAAGTCACCTACTTCTACAGTGTTTCTTCACTGCTAGGGGTGATTTCACTCTCTCCAGGAGAGGAAGGCTCTTGAACACCAAAGTGACATGTTGAAATTCGCTGTTATGTCCCTCTGGCTCTCTTTCATATCACTCACTTTTGTCCTGGTTTCTCCTGGAGGTTTCTTTCCTCCTGTCCTCTCTGGGGATTTCTTATCCCACATTCAAACAGGTAATGGTATTAAAGTAAGAGAATATAGAATGAAAGCATGTTAGATTCAGGAAGAACCATTTAGTCTAGTGGCTCCAAACTTCCCTGCATCCTATAAACATTTGGAGAGCTTTTGTAAGTACTGCTACTCAGACTTCACCCCAGACTATTAAACCAGAATCTCTGGAGCCAGACTCACATCAGAATAATTTGAAAGCTCTCCTGCTGATGGTATCGTGTAGCAAGAGTTGAGAATTGCCTATCTATTCTGTCTCCCATCCCCAACTCAACAGATGAAAAACTTGGATTCAGATGTATTGAATTACTTTCCCATGGCTGCTGTAACAAATTATCATGGCTTAAACTTCATGGCTTAAAACAGTAGACGTATTCTCACAGAGCTCTGTAGGCCAGAAGTGGGAAATTGGTATCACTGAGCCAAAATCGAAGGAGTTGGCAGAGCTGTGCTCTCTCTGAAAGCTCAAGGGAAGAATCATTTTCCTTGTCTTTTCTGGTTTCTGGTTGCTGTGGACGTTCCTTCCTTCCACTGACATCTCCCTCCATATTCAAGGCCAGCAATGTAGCATCTCCAGATCTCTCTCTGCTCCACCTTTACACTATCTTCTCCTCTCTGTGTATCTGAAATCTCCTGCCTATCTCATAAAGATACTTGTGATTGTATCTAAGACCTGTTTATTGGTCTGATATGATTTCAAATCCACTTTCTTTTTATTGGAGTATAATTGTTTTACAATGGTGTGTTTGTTTCTGCTTTATAACAAAGCAAAGACAGGAGTCAAATCCACTTTTTTATGACTTCAGTGAAGTTGTTTTTTAAAAACTGCATTTATTTATTTATTTATTTATTTTGCGGTACGTAGTCCTCTCACTGCTGTGGCCTCTCCCGTTGCGGAGCACAGGCTCTGGACACTCAGGCTCAGCAGCCATGGCTCACAGGCCCACCTGCTCCGCGGCATGTGGGATCTTCCCGGACCAGGGCACGAACCCATGTCCCCTGCATCGGCAGGTGGACTCTCAACCACTGCGCCAGGCATCAACAAAACATTTTTCCACTCCCTCTCCTGGATGGGACAAGATAGTGGAGACAGACACTATATCAGGGCGTGGAAATAATTTGAGTGGCAGAACTCTTAATTAAGAGAAAGAAAAATTAATTAACAAGTTCTTTCTCTCAGGTAGCATGAAGCCAATTTTACATAAGGAGATAGGGTTTCCAGGTAGGGACAAGAAGGCATACATTAAATGGCACAACGTTCCAAATGAGAAATATTTTGCAGTGTGAAAAATTCATATTACTTTTAAATTTGTTTATATGTAGGTCAAGATCTATGCTGTCCAATATGGTGGCTATTTAGATTTAAATAAACTGAAATTAAACGAAATTAAAAATCCAGGTCCTGGGACTTCCCTGGTGGCCCACTGGTTAAGACTCTGTGCCTCCAATGCAGGGGGCCAGGATTCGATCCCTGGTCAGGGAACTAGATACCGCATGCTGCAACTAAAAGATCCTGTGTGCTGCAACTAAGACCTGGTGTAGCCAAATAAATAAATCGATTTTTTTGTAAAAAAAGAGAGGTTAGTTTAAAAAAAAAAATCCAGGCCCTCTGTCCTACTCACCACATTTCAAGTGCTTGTTAGCCACATGTGGAGTGTGGCTACCATACTGGACAGTTCAGATATAGAACATTTTCATCATTGCATAAAATTCTATTGGATGGCATTGGTCTAGATGTAATGAATGTGGAGCATGATATTTATTTTTCACATTGGCAATTAGACTGGTACCGAAGCTAGGATTGCAAAAGTTGTACTTTATAAAAATATTTAATATAATTTAACAAATTCTCAAAAAAAGTATTCAGCTTATTTAAGTAATTAAAAGATCAATCAGGAAAGGCCTAAGATAATGGCACCAAATGGTGGGTAAGGTAATAAAATGTGCAAAGTAGAATGTTGGCTGAAATACAGAAATATTTTGTGTGCCATGTAAGGTACATCATCTGAATTTGTTACTGGGAGAATGGTCTCGATGTTCATAGCAATGACATTGGGAAAAAATCAGAGATTACATATGTTTTCTGGACCTAGTCAATGGAGGAGCATGTTGATGAAACACATGTCAAGTCTGACATCATAACTACTCTCAGACACATGCTGAGAATAATGACTAAATCATTCTTAGAGCAACAAAATTAAATTTAGATAACATATGAGATTCACTAGAAGAGAGAAATGAAATGCAGGTCTTATGAATTTGAATATTTCATAAAGAGATGCTAAATTTACAGTGCATTTGTGCCTTATATGATAAAATTATTTTATGACTTAAAAAAATATATTTATTTATTTATTTATTTATTTATTTATGGCTGTGTTGGCTCCTTGTTTCTGTGCTAAGGCTTTCTCTAGTTGCGGCAAGTGGGGGCCACTCCTCATCACGGTGCGCGGGCCTCTCACTATCGTGGCCTCTCCTGTTGCAGAGCACAGGCTCCGGACACGCAGGCTCAGCGGCCATGGCTCACAGGACCAGCCGCTCCGCGGCATGTGGGATCTTCCTGGATTGGGGCACGAACCCGTGTCCCCTGCATCGGCAGGCGGACTCTCAACCACTGCGCCCCCAGGGAAGCCCTATTTTATGACATTTTTGTGATAATAATTTATTATGTGACCCCATAAAAAATTTTTAAATGGCATGTAAAATTATGATTAATTTCTGAATCTGTTTTGCTTAAAGAATTCATTGACAATGCTAATTGCTATTGTCTCAGAAGAGGGAAATTTCTCTACATTGAATTTAATTAAAAAAACTAAGAACTATGATGACTCAAGAAAGTTTGTCTAATTTGGCTTTGCTGTCAGTAGATCCCAGATTATGTGAAAAATCTTTAACAATGTAATTAGTGATGTGCTGAAATAAAGGCAAGGCATATTTTTATGAAAAAGTATAATAATTTATGAATGGCATGTCTTTAGAACTCATTCTGACATTGGCGGCTTACCAACAGAACACTGTAATGTGAATTAAATTCAGTGATCTTTGATATTATACTGACTTACAATCATTTAAAATTAACAGTACTAAAAATATTTTTCAATTTTGTCATTATGAAGGTGTACTTTTCAAGGAAGGCGGATAGAACATATTTTAACCAACAGTTTGTCAGCTTGATTTATACATTTAAAATATATTGTTATATGGTATGTGGGCCTCCATTTGTCTCCTGGCCTTTGGTTTGGGAATAATAAGAATGAGCCTGGCTGTCAGTCCTTCTGGAGGAAGTAAAAATGCCTTTTCCCACGGGTTAGTTAGAGCTTCCTGTTTCAGACCCCCAGGGAGTTTACAGAGACAAGTTCACTGGGTTCTAGTTCAACTTCACGGTTCAACTTCACAGTTCACCTATACCAGTCAAGTAGTTTCAGACATTTGGGGTGAGAATATTTAGAGAAAATTGTGCTTAAGTATTTGCAATGGGTTATACTTCAGTGGTTACTGACCAGTCTTATGGCACCTCTACAATTACAGAACAAGAGGAAGGAGAAATGATTAGGCTCCGGTGTGAGGGATTTCACTTATGCCCCAGGAAAAATGTATTTGGGAGCTGAGTATCCTTAAACCTTGGACTGGTTGATTGAGGGGAAAGGTGGGAAGCTCCACCCCGCTTCCCTTGGGCTCTGACTGGATTTCTCTGATTTGAATGTTATGGATCTTGTGGAGTCTTGTCTGAAAGCAGAGGAATGGGACATATGAATTTTTTTCCAGTTTTATTAAAATATAACTGATGACAATTGTAAATATTTAAGGTATACAACTTGATGTTTTGATATATGTACACATTATGAAATAATCAATACAATCAAGCTAATGAACATATCCATCACCTCAATAGTTACCATTTTCTTTTTTCTTTTTTTTTGGTAGGGTCCTTACAGATCTAAAAGATTAGGATTCTGTGGCCTGCTGTTTTTTTTTTTTTTTTTGCGGTACACAGGCCTCTCACTGTTGTGGCTTCTCCCGTTGCAGAGCACAGGCTCCAGATGCACAGGCTCAGCCGCCATGGCTTACGGGCCCAGCCGCTCCACGGCATGTGGGATCTTCCCAGACTGGGGCACGAACCCGTGTCCCCTGCATCGGCAGGCGGACTCTCAACCACTGCGCCACCAGGGAAGCCCTGGCCTGCTGTTTAAGCATTGCACAGTCACATCACTGTAGCTCAAAACAGGAAATGAATTTTACCCCCGTTTACAAGGAAGTAAATAATAGTCTCCATGAGCTGTAAAGGTACACGCTCTTGCCGTTTTGCATTCTTGCTAAAGCCAAAGGGAGCCCTTCTACACTGGGGACCTTTGGGTTCTGTTTTACCAGTGACCTAATCCATTGTGAATGACCACTAAGAGAGTGGCCTGAATTATGCTCCCACTGTTCACGTAGCTGTGACATTTGGTAACAAAGACCAGCTTCTCAGACATGTGTCCTGCGTGAAAGTGAGCTCTAGCCTGGGCTGACTTTCTGTCCATCCCAGGCCCAGAGGGGAGGGGAGTTCCTGGAGCCACTGCTTGAAAGGGCTCTGGGCTTGGTTTCCCAAGAGCAGCTGCTGGTCTTTTAAGCATCTGAAACCTTTGAATAGAACGTGTGAGGTGTCTGTCTGACTTGCAAGGAAAGCTCGGCCTCTCTGAACTCAGGGAATGAAATGGCTTTGGAAGGGAAAGATGAGAGGTAGCAGGAAAAGGGGAGAGGCTGCTGGATGAAACAGGCAGGTGTCTGTGGGCTGAGATGGCAGAAAGAGGGGCATGCTTTCAAAAAGAAAAAGAAACGACTTCAAATTAGTTTTTGCTGTGTTTTGATCTGTCAGAGGGAAATGCTTGTGTGACAACTGGCTAAAATGAAGGCCTGGGGCCCCTTAGAATGTAAGCTGATGAGGCAGAGATAAAATGAAGATAGAACCTGTTTAGCTCCCTGCTTCAGGGCCAGGCCTGAGATACTGAGTGTGTAGGAGGTGATCAATAAATGCCTTCGCATTAACCAGTGAGTGAATGGCTCAGCAAACCTGTGAATTTCATGAGTGGCCACATGGCCTACTGGAAACTGCTTGAAGGTTCGAACAGACATGTATGGATTTGAGAATAGTGGCTCCTCTTGTGTGATCTCAATGCTTTCAGCCTTGATTTTTCCATTTTTTTTTTATGGAGATTTTTTCTTTATTGAGAAACTTAAGACTTGGGTACATCAAATAAAACCAGTTTCTGGGGGGGAAAAATCAAAACTCACAATAGAAAAAAAAAAGTTAACACTGTTTGGGCCATATCAGAACCCAGAGAATATATTCTTTTAATTGAAAAATTCTAGGTGCTTCATAATTGACCTTTTGATACAAAATGACCTATTAAATTTGCAATTTGTGGTTCTTGGTGTTGAGGTCCATAGGACAAGCTAGGACATCTTCAAACCTTGAGCTGAATTCCATGAGGGTTTATTTGGCTTTTGAATCGGTTTGTCCTTGTCTAAGAGGTAGCAGCAGCAACAGCGCCCACCTTCTGGGCAGCTTCTTTCTTGGCATGATGAGCCTGTAGGACCGCCACAGCTTCATCCACCTTGGAGCGGAGAGACTCGGGGGACTCCAGCATGTGCAGCAGCTCCGAGTTGTCAATCTCCAGCAGCATCCCCGTAATCTTCCCAGCCAGGTTTGAGTGCATCGTCTGGATAAGCGGGAACAAACGTTCACCCAGCATCTGTTTCTGTTCCTGCGGGGGTGCTGCGGCCAGCATGGACGCGGTCAGCGGCTCCTGCCCCTGCACGTGGACCGCAGGCTGGGGTGCCTGCAGGGGCTGGATGGTGGGGTGAGGGCTGCGGACACTGGAGGCGTACTTGTAAGGTGCAACAGCCCGAGGAGCAGCGGCAGCAACAGCGGCACGAGGTGCTAGGCTCTGCACAGCTGTGGGAACACCTCCAGACTGGCAGCTGTCAGTCAGCCCTTGCTGGGCGGCACCAGCCCCACCAAAGTCCATAGCCAAGCGGTCCAGGCACTCAGACCCGACTCTCTGAGCGGTAGTAGGGAGGCCACGAGAGGCCGGAGCATTACCAGTTGGAGCCAGATGGCGAAGAGCTGGACGAGGCCCAGACTGGCGTATAGCACTTGGCATTCCTTGGAAGCCTTGAGGTCTCCCACCTTGCTGCCAGCGTGGATTAGGCCTCATCTGTGCTAACTGGTTAGGTGTGTAATATGGAGGTATTCCCTGAGCCTGTGGAACTGCTGGCACAAAGTAGCCCCCAGCTGCAGGCTGGAACTGATTTAAGATGGCATTGGCGGGGAGCGCTCTCATCCCGGCCACCCGCTGCATATACTGGTTGGTCAGGTGAGCCTTTCTCTCTTCTTTTCTCTGGGCCAGGGCAACGTACAGTGGCTTGGAGCCCACGATGCGTCCGTTCATCTCCGTGACTGCTT
Organism: Mesoplodon mirus; assembly: GCF_964341445.2. Lineage (NCBI taxonomy): Eukaryota > Metazoa > Chordata > Mammalia > Artiodactyla > Ziphiidae > Mesoplodon > Mesoplodon mirus. The sequence goes on along the minus strand of NC_138992.1, from coordinate 17,830,502 downwards.
TGGTTGCCTCTTCAGGGGATGAGAAGCAGACAAAGCCAAACCCTTTGCTTCTCCCATCCTCCAGCATCACCTTAGCACTGGTGATTGATCCAAAAGGAGAAAACTCTTTCCTTAACTTCTCATCATCAATGGTGTCATCCAAGTTCTTAATGTAGAGGTTCACCCCCGATACCGACTAATTCTCTCCTGTTTCAGCTGTTCAAATTTTCGCTTTAACTCGGCCTGCCGTTCCACTTTCTTCTGTGCACGGCCGACGAAAATGACTTTCCCACTGATTTCTTTTCCATTCATCTCCTCCACGGCCTTATTGGCATCCTCGTGTTTTTCGTAACTCACAAAGCCAAAGCCTTTGGATTTCCCACTGGGATCTCTCATCACCTTGACACTTAGAGTCTTACCAAACTGGCTGAATAGCTCTTTCAGACTCTCATCATCCACCTCTTCCCCGAAGTTTTTGATATAAACATTGGTAAATTCCTTAGCTTTGGCTCCAAGCTCAGCTTCCCGCTCTTTTCGAGACTTGAATCTGCCCACAAACACTTTGCGGTCATTGAGGAGCATGCCATTCATCTTCTCGATGGCCTTGTCAGCAGCCTCCTGGGTCTCGAAGTGGACAAAGGCATAACCCTTAGAGCCGTTCTCATCACACACCACCTTGCAGGACAGAATGTTTCCAAAAGCAGAAAAAGTATCATAAAGTGCCTTGTTATCTATAGATTTGTCCAGGTTCTTGATGAAGACATTTCCCACGCCAGATTTTCTCAAAGAGGGATCCCTCTGAGACCACATGATTCGGATTGGCTTTCCCTTAATCACATCAAAGTTCATGGTATCCAAGGCCCGCTCAGCGTCAGCCGGCTGCTGGAAGTTGACGTAGGCATAACCCAGGGAGCGGCGGGTGATCATGTCGCGGCAGACCCGGATGGACAGCACAGGCCCCACAGGACTGAACTTTTCGTACAGCATGGCCTCGGTGACGTCCGAGTGCAGGTCACCCACGTACAGGGAGGCCATGGGGTAGCTGCTGGCCGCAGCGTTCATCTCCCCAGCCCCCAGTACCCCGAGCCCCGCCAGGAGGACTTCTTAGGGGGGGCCACACAGGACAAAAAGGGCTCCGCTCCGAGCCGCGGCCCACAGGTGGCAGTGAAGCTCAGAGAAGCTGGAGTCGGCTCCGAGGGCCGGAGAGGAGTGCGGGGACGGCTCGGACGAGACTGCCCAACCACAGACAAAAGGCTCTCAAAAACAATATGGCCCTCCCTGGGAGCTTGTTAATTTTCAGCTGTCCTGGCCTGGAAGCTCCCAATTTCAAAAAATGAAAACAATGAAAACAGGGACTGTCCTCCAAATTACAAAAATTCTTCCCGAGGCAACCCAGTGGTGCCCACGGCGGCCTCCGGAACGTGCGTTTCTCTATAAATATAGGCCTCGGGCTCCCGGCGGTTTAAGATTACAGCAACCCGGGGAAGAGGGAAACCAAATATTTGTCGGTGCCGACTCGTCAAGGCCCGCGCGGCCGGAGCGCGCAACCGCCTCCCACGCCGGGCCGGCAGGGCAGCGCGGACACGTGGAGCGCGGAGGCCGGTGCGCGGGGGGCGAGGGCGGCGGGCGCGGGGCTGCCACGCGGCGCGGCCGAGCGGCGGGCTGAGGCGCGTGGACGCGGGCGCGCGAGCGGCTCACCACCGGACCGACGGACGGGGACCGACGAACGCCCAGGTGCGGCGGCGGCGGCGACGGCGGCGTCGGGCAGGCCGGAAGCGTGCAAAAGTGACTTCCCCGCGGGTTCTCCGAGGAGGATTCGCTCTTTTTTCTTTCTTTCTTTGTTTTTTTAAGATTTTAAAGCGTTTTCGGGTTTTTTTTAATCTTTTTCTTTTTTTTCCCTTCAGGCTGCTAGGCCCGAAAGCGGCGGAGGCTGCGGCGACCCGGGGCGGAGAGACGATTTTTCCATTTTTAAAATTTGCTTGGTGATAACCACTTTGCTCAGTTGCGTGAGAACTAAATAAAGTGCCACGTGCAGGGGCTTCCCTGGTGGCGCAGTGGTTGAGAGTCTGCCTGCCGATGCAGGGGACGCGGGTTCGTGTCCCGGTCCGGAAAGATCCCATCCCACATGCCGTGGAGCAGCTGGGCCCGTGAGCCATGGCCACTGAGCCTGCGCGTCCGGAGTCTGTGCTCCGCAACGGGAGAGGCCACAGCAGTGAGAGGCCCGAGTACCGCAAAAAAAAAAAGTGCCACATGTAAGTTCTATATATATTTATTTATTCTGAGGACTTAATTCTCTTTAATCCTTTTATTTTTTTCCTTTCTAACAGCTGGGGAAGTATAGTTGTAATAGACCAGCCCATAGAATCTGCTTCTTTTTCTCAAAATTATCTGATACTTAGAAATAAGGCAAAGAGGACTGTGTGTCCTTTCAGTGTCATTCTGGAACATTGACTAATAGACCTACCCAATGACTACTTAATAATCAAGGAGAAAATGCCTGTATTTGATATTGCATTTTTTATGGATCAGGGCCCTAATTCCGTCATGTTACCTTTTTTTTTTTTTTGTGGTATGCAGGCCTCTCACTGTTGTGCACCACCAGGGAAGCCCATGTCATGTTACCTTTTAACTGCTATATTTTTGTTTAATAGAGGTGCAAATTTCTGTCTCGTAGAAAATTTAACTACAGAGGACAGTTTATTCATTTTCTACCTAACCTAGCAATTTTACTCCAATATTCTTTCTTTAGTGCCTATAAATTCTCAGTTCCTCAAATGCTCTTTGATACTATTTTATGATTCTGCTGATTCCCTTTTAGTCAGATAAATTGATCATTCCGTATTAAATTAGTTAAATAAATTGATCATATGAGTCATGGTTTTAACTTTTTGAAAATCATACTTTGCAGTATTTAGAGATCTCCATCTTTTGCTAGCAATCCTAGAACATAGTGGGCGCTCAACATAGGTTTTTTGAATAAATGAGTGAAGAATAAACTAAAGCATGAACTACTAAAGGAGGACAGAAGGAACCCTGAGTCCCACCAGCTTTTGAGAAAAATAAAATATTTAATGAGTTTTTCATAATGTTAAGTTTATAGCAGAATTTTATTATTCTGAGATAATTTCCTTCTTACTGGGGTTAAAATGTTCTTTATATTATGAAATTATGGTAATAATAGTATGAATTTATTTTTGAATGCTGTCATTGAAGACCAAAAATTGGAAATTTGCATCTCTGTGCTGGTTCATAGTTTTTAGAGATGTCTCTGGCCCTTGTAATCCACTTGATCTCTCAGATTTCCTCTTCCCCGATATGATCGTTATGGGAAGATGAAATCTCATTTACTTTAAACAAGTCATGTAGCTTTCAGCAAGATTTCCAAGACTTGCCATCATTAAGAGAAATGGTTGTTTTTGAAAGACATTGTGCATGCAAGCTCTTTTATTTTATTCCCACTACTTCCAGTTTTTAAGTAGATTCTAGGATAAAGAAGAAAAAAACCACTTCCTTTTACCATAAAAAGAAACAAAACAGTAGAGTCTATGTCAAAGTTTCATGTAATATTATTAAGCAGATACAGTACCTGGAATATATTAGATGATCACTTCATGTTTGTGGAATGCCTTTAGGCAAGGCTCCTTCTTATTTCCTGTCTTTCATTGATCAAGCCTCACCCTCTAGGGTTTTAACTCATCAGCATTTTACATGTTGGTAGAAAGAAAAATATAGGCATCTATAATATCTCTATATCATAAAACATAACCAGTAATAATCCTATGGGTATTACATGACAAAATTATGGGAAGCATTTAAAAAAATCTTTTTATATGGTTGTCATTATTAGGAAATGATAGGAGTGGACTGTAGCAATAACAAGTAAAGCAAACCTTCTAAAAGAGGAATCACACATGCCTCACATTCACTTAGGAGGATGAAGCAAAGATAAAAGTGCCAATGGATTAGCCTTAATTCTTTTTATTACAACAGATGACGGTGCTTTGTTCAAAACAGTTGCTGAGAAAATATACTCAATCAGGAAGAACACAAGAGTCAGAGGAAAAGTAATAAACCATTGTCAAACAGAAAAAATGACAAGTGATTATGAAACTCCTTTATGTCTCATGATATAATGATGAATTGACACTAAACTTCCAACTAGTCGTCACTAATTTGTAGCAAAGTAAATTGTCTACAAGTATGGCTGCCTCACTGAAGTATGTTCCCAGTCACCTGTGACTACCCATCTTTTGAGTTTATTTTATTGAGGCCACTGTAGTGTCTAGAACATTTGACAATTAGGTTTAAATCCCAGCACTGTCTTTTTTTTTCCTGGGAAAATGTCTTGAGCAGGAAGGTGGCAACTAAACAAATATTTGAGGTTGGTGAAGGTGCAGTGAGTAGATAAAAAACTTCAGCTAGCCTTTGACAAGATGGGGCATCGATAAATGTTGAGTATTAAAGCAATAGTGTGTTGGGGAGGGGGGCGGTGGTACATTTTGAATTTGGTCCTCATGGTTGCATTGTGAATAGTTTCCTGTATTCCAAGAAAATGAAATATATACATGGAACTTTCAAACATGAGCTCTTCCAACTTGATGTTGCCCAGCTCAAGGAACACCTGTAAGAAAACCCAGTCTAAGGTAGATATCCAGATGTTTCCACTGAGTAGCTCATAGCCTGTGCTTATAGGTCATTCTGCTCTGTGGTCACAATCCTGAGGGTAACAGTTTTTGATATTTTACTATGTTGAAGAATTCTACGAAGAAGTCTCTGCTTTCACAATCAAGGACCAATACCACTCCCAGATTATACTGCTTGCAGAAATATAGTCACCGTTGTAAAATTATGGCCATACTTTGCAGAATAATTTTTCCCCTTCATTTTTGATTTATCTCTAAGTAGATCATATATGATCATATATTTATGGATAAAAACTTTTTGAGACACTCTTTTCTTGTCTAATTACATCATTACTGTTTGCTTCAAGGTATACATTTGGGTGAGTACTGAAAGATTTAAAATGAGCAGGTATTATTGTTTCACTCAGAAAATAATATGTGCTCACTATGAAAAAGTGCTCTTACAAAAAGAAAAAAATTATCTATATTCTCAGTGATAATCAATGTTAGCATTTGAGTGTATTTCCTGCCAGTTTTTTAAAAAATGAATCATTTAGTTTTTAACATAGTTGGGATCACACTGAACATACAAGTTTGTGCAGGACCTTGAACTAGACCTTAACAATTCTTTTTAATGAGTGATAGGAAAAAAAAGCCAGGACAAATGAAAACCAAAGATAGATGGAAACTCTCATTGTAAATAATAGTCCAAAATTCCTCTTCCACCAAATCTTTTTCTTTTTAAAGGCTAAAGAGCACCTTCTTACATTTTCTTCTTTTTTTAAATAAAGGAATTAATTCTGTGGTTATTGTGATTCGTTCAACATTATCTCATGTGAGCTTCCTAGCAAATACAATAAGTAGTAGTTGTACCACCAATAACGTCAACTGCAACAGTCAGGTCTAAGAATCACGTGTCTGAGCTCCACAGACAGTGTTCTTTCTGTTACACCAGGCTCCCACCCTGGGGATTTGATTGGATGCAACTACTTTCATAAGCTCTTCTTTGGTCACAACTGTCTTAGTCATCTTGTTTGGCATCTGGACTTGAATAAGTTGAAGAGATCTTGGAGTCTGGTCTAAACACTAAGGGCCATGCCTGGATCCCAATTTTAGAGGTTGGTTTGTTCTGTTGTGCCCATGATATGAACATTAGAATATATGAAAGGCAGATATTTTGGTTGGAATCTTTGTTCCATTATTTCTAGTTGTTTGACTTGAAAAATTATTTCTAGCTGTGTGTCTGAGCCTCAGTTTTCTGATCAGTAAAATGGGAATAATATTATCCTGGGACATAATATTATCTCATGAATTTTGAATATGATCATACACCTTAGAAGTGACTGATAAAAAGTGCTCATCACATATTAGCAGAATAAACCAGGCCAACAACAAGAAGATATAAACCCTTAGATTATGCTGATAAATAACTAAGCCTTCTAAAGACTAGGGGTTGTGGAATATTTGGCTCCACAGGTAGCCTTGCATACAAGAAGAGATGGGGAGATATTCAGGACTCTGGGTGAGAAAAAGGATGGAAGTAATCCAAACAAAGACTTTCTCATTGCTTTCCAAATTGAGTGCAGTGACCCACCATACTTGTCTTTGAACCTCCAGTGCCCCAATGCTTGTTAAGTGACTATATGTGCCAGAGACCTTTCTAAATGCTAGGGACTTCCAATAATGGTTTTTCAAATGAATCAGTGTGTGGAGGGGGTGACTTATGCATGTTGTAAAGGGACATTTTAAAACAGTGTCTATCCTCTTTTCTTCCTCATCCTGCCCTTCAGCTTGGACCAACCTGCAGACAGTCATATTCTGACTTTGATATTATTTAGTCCTGGGATTTGAACTCAAGTTTGCCTGATTCCATACCTGTGTTTTCTTCTGCTATGAACACCTACCATGTATCCACCTCCATAGTAGTCTCAGAAGGGACCCAATAAATGTAAATCTTTGGAAATCTACATTCAAAGAACAGAGGGGATAGGACCAAATACAAGAAATAATAGTGACCCATGTAAGACAGTATATTAACTCCTTAATTATCTCCCCTCACCAGAATGAGGCATACCACATGAATGAATTTTCCACGTAGTTGAGGTACTGCTTCTGCAAGGTTCAATAAAATTTTGATTTTCATCACTTTTTATGGTGAGAAATCATATGCTAGGACAATGTATTATTTTCTACATTCTTAATCAGGCAACACTGAACATAATTTTACCTTTTTTCAAGGATTGGGACATTATTATTTTGTTAATAAATGTCCTTGGGACTTTGGTCTGTTTCTTCTCTCTCTCTATTTCCACTTAGTCTGGATCTCAATCCTCACTCCTGCCATGTTTGTGAATCCTTTCTTTCTATTTTTCTTTCTTGGTTTCTTCTTCTGTTTTGCTGGTACTACTCTTTCTGGACTAAAAGTCAGATGACTAAACAGTTAAAACTATAGCCAAGGTTTTGTGTCCACAGGATAAAATGCAAGTTTTAATAAGGATGCTATTTACTCTGTTTTCCCATTTACTTCAATCATGGGTGTTTTCAAGGTAGCAGGGGAAGGGGGGCTTAGCCAGACACAGACTGACCTCCAGGTAAGTAAATGTGAAGAACTGTAGTAACAATTCTTCATGAAAGTCAAGTGTGTCAAGAACAGATGGAGGAAGCAAAGGCTGGGTAGTCAGGGCTGGAGCCAGGTCTCTGGGAAGAATGGGACTAGGAGTTGGGGAGATACAGAAGAGGAGATAAATGACAGGAGGCAAAGCCTGAAAGGAAGGGAAGTGCCAGAAGGGAAAAGGAAACGGGCTGACACATATTATGTATCCTCTACAACCTGGCTATTCCATTACTCCTCAGAGCACATTATGTAGGTGCTATGACATGTATATGAACCCCTCCCCCAGCAAAAGATTTGCTCTTTACCCTTCCCTTGCCTTCTCCTTTGTCCTTAAACTTCCTGTTGGGTTTGGTCAATGGGAGACATTGATAGGTAACTGGAAAGCAAGAAGAGAGTGAGGTCAGGGTATAGCACCAACCATTTTATGGGATAGGACAGCCTCATTTTAAAGAAGACACCGGGCTTCCCTGGTGGCGCAGTGGTTGAGAGTCTGCCTGCCGATGCAGGGGACGCGGGTTCGTGCCCCGGTCCGGGAACATCCCACATGCCGCGGAGCGGCTGGGCCCGTGAGCCATGGCAGCTAAGCCTGCACGTCCAGAGCCTGTGCTCCGCAACGAGAGAGGCCACAACAGTGAGAGGCCTGCGTACCGCAAAAAAAAAAAAAAAAAGAAGACACCAAGGAAAGCTTTAGAACCTTCTCTCCCGTGATTTTATTTGGTGAGCAAATAAAATCTGGGTCACTTCTCTTGGTCACTGCGGGTTGGGTGCATCCCTCAATCTTCTTTACACAGCATGGTCCCAGTATCTCCCCTCTCCCTTCAGGCCTAGTGTTGTAATAGCTCCATGCCTCAGGTTTCCTCTAGACTCTGCCCACACCTTTGTGAATAGTCCTTGTATTAAATTCTCATCAATTACCAACTCTATGGTGTCATCATTATCTTGCTGTTACCTTGACTGACCCAGGCTTTGTGTTTTTATTCTTCTGTTATAAATGGGATAAGTGAATTTTAGAGATTTTTATGTAACATGCCCACATTCACACATCTAGAAATAGTTGGTTCTGGGATTTGAAGCTAGGTCTGTCCAATGTTTCTGTCCTTTGCATCATGCCAGGTTGTATGAGTATTTATGGGGGAATCTAGGGGACCAGTATCTCTAGCTGGGAGGGATCCCACTATGAAATGAAAAGGAAAAAATTTTGTTCTATATAAGTTAATTGACTGCCTAACCAGGGCAAGATGCTATAACTGTAGGATCACAGGACATTAGACCTGGAATCGTCCTTGCCTGTAAAGAGTTTTCATGCTGTGCTCAGTGAGCCCTAGCAGTTCCACACAGAAGCATCTAGGATTCCAAGAGGAGTGGGTTGGCCTTAGACGTGCTTATCTGTTTCGTTGAGAGCAGATATACTTTAATCAGTTTTATAGTTTTTTTTTTCCACCCTTCTGTGCTCACCAAATAAAGTCACAAGAGAGAAGGTTCTAAAGCTTTCCTTGGTTTCTTCTTTAAAATGAAGCTGTCCTATCCCATAAGATGGTTGGTGCTATTATTGAGTTCACACATATAAAATACCTGGCTCTCAATAAATGTATATTTTCTTCATATTTTCATTCTTTTTGAGTATATCCCGAGAAGAAAATCCAGTTTAGGCTGTGACATTTTTCAATCCAATCCCTGTCTCAGTAGAGATAGATTGAACCATTAATAATTCCCTAAGTATTGCTTTGGTCTTGTGTCCGAGCAGGACTCTATGGGGCCTTCCCAGACAGACCCCTCCCCCATATCCTCTGCTGTAGTTCCTCTCTGAAGTACCCAGATAATTGGTGCACACTTCCTGAGTTGTGTTACAGACACTAAGAACCACTAGCAAAGGGAGGAAATTAACTACTTAATGATCATGAGCATGCAGCCCCAGACCTACTGTCAGCTAAGGATTGATAATGTTGACCCTTGTGACACCACCCTGTTACCTCACCATCAACCAATCAGAGAATTGTTCATGAGCTGATCACATATCCTGGGATGCCCTTCCCCCACCTTGCCTTTAAAAATGCTTTGCTGAAACCCTTCGGAGAATTTGGGGATTTTGAGGGCGTGAGCCTGTCTCCTTTCATGGCCCTGCAGTAAACCTTTTCTGCTCCAAACTCTGATGTTTCTGTATTGTTTGGCCTCACTGTGTGTTGGGCACGTGAACCTGTGTTTGGTAACAGTCCAAAAAACTGCAGCAACTGGAAAGTGGAGGAGAAGAATATGAGCTCTACTCTGAGCCCTGACAAGCCAAACATATGCTTTCTCTGGTAGGATACAACTGTGTAGCCACTGTAACTCATGTTGATGAGCATATGATCAAATGGTTAATCCATGAACTATAGGCTCTCACCCATTTGCAAACAGCCGCTCCTGATGGCCTTCACCCACTTGAATATCATTATCATTCTCTACTCTTAGGGCTAGCTAGGCACATCCTGAGCTGGAAGAATATCCTTTGCTAGGCATTTATCTTGAGCAGCGTTTTTCCAGCAACATTGTTTGAGAACCACAGATCCAGACAGCTAGGTGGAGGGTATACTCCACATGTATATGTATACTCAGCTGTGTGTGCACACAAACATCCACACACAAAAACACACTGCATCCACTCCTTTGTAGTGTAATGTCAGTCACTGAATACTTCAGTATATCACATCAGTGGTTCCCAAGCTTGACTGCATATTAGTAGAATCAACAAGGGGTCTTTAACATTTTTTAATGCCCAAATGATATCCCAGACCATCTAAATCAGAAACCCTTGGAGTGATATTCCAGGTTATTCCAAAGTGCAACCAAGTTTGAAAATTGGTGGACTAGATTAGATGCTTCTTATGATGAGATGCCTTTGGAATGCATTTACTTTCTAAAAATAAAATAGTTTAATTTTGATAAATGGCCACATTTCATACAGGCTTACTTTTGCTTCTGACTGTGATGGAGTAACTGTGATGGGACATACCCATTCACAGTAAACAATGAGAAAACTGCATGAAATATATGAGGTAACTGTTTCTGGACAGTAGACAACAGGCAGTGCAGGACTGTAATTCATGAGAGAAGAGAAATAAATAATGTGAACTTTATGTTCATCTGGGCTGTCTGTCCAGAGGCACTTCCCAGATTGCAGTGAAGGGAGGGGAAACTCAAGCAGAGCATAGGAGGAGATGGAGGCTGGAATTTTGGAAGAGTGAGGTGTCTGGAATTTAAGGGTCAGAGTACCAGAAAGGAGGGAGCTGCCTGGAAAAAAACCCTCCAAAATCTGCATAAAGGCCCCCTTGAATGTAGTGTTGAATAGTAACCTACAGATGTGAAAGGTGAGCCTCCACGAGGCTGGGCAAAAAAACAACCAAGGAACTGTAAACTGAAGGGTTCCTAGAACACACACGGGGCTGGGAGATGTCTGAGTTTTGGTCAACCACAGTAAAGAGTTCGTGTTGAAGCCCTCAGGACACTGGAGGGTCCTGCCTTACGAAGGAGAATAAACTAGCTCTAGAGTTAAGGACACTTGAAACCTGCACTAAAAAGCTTGTAAGAAAACTTCGCAAATTTCAAGCTGAATAACAGGTACAGTAATTTAAGTGCCTGCCTGAATGAAGTCCAATGCCTTTTAAAGGAATGTATATTAAAAGAAAATCCAGCACTCAACATTATAAAATGCACAGGGTCCAAGGTCTAATAGAAACAAAATACTAGACATGTGAAGAAGTAGAAAAAGTACAACCTACTACCAGGAGAAGCATCCATTATTATAAACAAAACAAAAGTGATAAAGGTAATGGAATTAGCAAATGTGGATCTTAAAACAGCTAATATAAATACCTTCAGGGATTTAAAAGGAAATATAAGCTAAATGAGATATTTTACATTCTCTTTTTAGTACTAAATCTTTGAAATCCATATGTGTTTTACACCTGCATCACATTTCAACTATTGGACTAGCTACATTTTAAGTATTCAATTGCCAAATATGGATAATGGTTACTCTATTGGGCAGCACAGCTCTGGTCCATCAGCCTTGTTTATTTCCTCAGTTACATCTGACCCTTGAACAACAGGGTCTGAACTGCTTGGGTCCACTTACACGTGGGTTTTTTCAATAAAGCCATACTCCAGTACTGCAGGATCGGCAGTTGGTTGAATCTGAGGATTCAGAACTGGATACAGAAGGCTGACTGTGAAGTTATATTCAGGTTTTTAACTGCACAGAGACTCAGCACCCCTAACTCCAACCTTGCACATGGGTCAACTGGATTTATTGTCATCTGAAAATAATACACTTCAGATTCATTTTTCTGTCTCACCCTACTAGAATATAAGCTCTAACAGAGAAGGGACATTGTCTGGTTCACTGCTGTTTGCCCAGTGGCTAAAACAGAACTCAATACATGGTAGGTACTACTATTTATTTCTTGAATAAAAAATGTTTCAAGAGAATACCTCAATACTATATACAGCAGATAGGGATTCTAAGAGATACATTCTAAGAACAAGAATGGCCCTTAGAGGAGGTTTAGTCAGTGTAGACTTTGACATTTGATGGATATGGGTTTGAATCTCAGTTCCTCATCTGCAGTTCTGTGACTTTGGGTAAGTTATTTAACCTCAATGCACGGATGTCCAAGGGGGGTGTGGTCCAAGAACAGTTGGAGAGTATTTTATCTTCGATAGTGTTTTGAATTGTCAGGGCATTATGATAATAAAAAGTCTTATTTTTCTTATTAAAAAATCCAGCCTACAGTGCATCCCCTCACTGTCTACACACGCAGTGTGGCACTCCGCTCCACCTATGCTATTGCCACTGTGAGCTTGTGTTTTCTCATCTTTAAAATTATTTTTGTCATTGTTATTTATCAAATATGTTTACAGCCCTTCGTATGTGCCAGGCATATTTTCAATGCTTTATGTGTATAAATCTGCTTAATCCTAGCAACAATCCTGGGGGGAATTTTTTTTTTAATTCTCATTTTATAGATGAAGAGACTGAGGCCCACATTTACAGAGCTGGGGAGAAGCAGAGCCAGGGTTTTAACTCAGAATCTGACTCCAGAGAACACAGCCTTATGTAGCTTCTCAATAATAAGACCCTGCACACAAGGTTGGAGATACTGTGTGCAAAGTGGAAGGCACAGTGTCCAGCTCATAACAAATATTCCATAGAAGAAGCTGTTCTCATGATTGCTAGTAATAGTATTGTGGGAATCTGAAATCATAGGGAGGGTACCTGACTCGTCCAAGTGCACACTACTACTCAGAAGGCAGCGGGGGCTTAAAGTATAACCTGATGACTACCAATCAAGCCAGGTCTGTCCTCAACCCTTACAGGAAACTAAAGAGAAATAACCACTGGAGGAGTAAGGAAAGTGTTGACATTTTAAATAAACTGAGAGCTCACTTTTTGAAGGTTCATCTTATCTGATCCTGAGAATTCCCTAATAGCTTCCAGACGGATTTTTATATGGAGCATGTTCTAAAAGACTCTCAGTCTTTTAGACTGAGAATGTTCTCTCAGTCTCTTACCCACAGAACAAGAATAGTATTTAGTATTCTAAGGCTGTGATACATCATAATTATTTTATGTTTTTCATAATTTTTAAAAGCATGATTTAAACTTTGAAAAATGTTAACATTATGGTATAATTTACACACAGTAAGGTGCAATGATTTTAAGTGTGCAATTCGATGGATTTTTACATGTGTATGTGTTACCACCATCCAGATCAAGACAGAATGTTTTCAGTGCCCCAGAAGTCTCCCTCACGCCCCGTCCCAGAAAATACTACCCACTGAAGACGCACCATTCTGACTTCTACCAACTTAGATTTGTTTTGCCTATTCTAACACAGTTTGAATGGGATTTGGGGTCTGGCTTTTTTTGTTCCACGTTGCCTATGAGATTTATCTGTATTGTTGTGGGTAACAGTAGTTCATTGTAAATTTCTCAATAGAATTCCTTGGTGAATATATCACAATTTATTTCTCCATAATAATTTTTGTGTTTAGACATTTCATGAATTTCCCGTTTGGAGGTATTATGAACAAAGCATCTATGAAATGACTGTATATTTTATTTTTATTTATTTTTTATTTATTTATTTTTTTGCGGTACGCGGGCCTCTCACTGCTGTGGCCTCTCCCGTTGCGGAGCACAGGCTCCGGATGCGCAGGCTCAGCGGCCATGGCTCACGGGCCCAGCCGCTCCGCGGCATGTGGGATCTTCCCGGACCGGGGCACAAACCCGCGTCCCCTGCATTGGCAGGCGGACTCTCAACCACTGCGCCACCAGGGAAGCCCGTGTATTTTATTTGATGGACATAAGACCTTATTTTTATCAGATACATACGTACACATAAAACTGCTGGGTCATAGGGTTAATAGTACAAAACAAGGTTAATAATGCAAAAGAATTTTCCAAAACAGTTGGACCAATTTACGCCCCCACAGCAGGTGTACGAGAGTTCTTGTTGCTCTCCATCCTCAGTGATACTTGGTATTGTTACCTTGGCTCTTTAGAATAATCTGTATGTTGAACCTTCTTGGTTTCATTACCATAGCATGTGTCAGATTACATGCAATTTACTAATCAGCAAAATGCTACATTATTATAATTAAGGCAATTGTATTTATTGATAATTAAATTTCAGCAGCAAAAAATTTCCACTGATGATTAAATCACTAGGGCCACAGGCGATTTTTTCCTGCACTCTATTTTTTAAAAATAAACATTATTGAAGTGTAATTCACACGTAATAAAAATCCACTAATTTAAGTGCAAAATTTGTTGAGTTTTGATAATTGTATTCAGTTGTGTAACCTCTACAGTAATCATGCTATTTTCATCATCCTATAAAGTTCCTTTACGTTTCTTTAAAGTCAATTTTCTCTTCCTGACGCCTGGCTCTTGGTAACTATAAATCTGCTTTCTTTTACTATAGTTTTGGCTTTTCTAGAGTTTTACTTGAATTAAATCATACAGTATGTAGTCTTTTGTATCTGGATGCTTTTACTTAGCAAAAGTGTTCTTGAGATTTATTCATGTTATTGCTTTTATCAGTAATTCATTCCTTTTTATTGCTGAATTGTATTTCACTGTTTCTATATACACACCACAATTTGTTTAGTTATTCAGATTTTGATGGAAATTTGAATGCTTTCCAATTTGGAGCTATTGTGAATAAATCTGCTTTTGAGTATAAGTGTAAACTAATGTTTCCATATCTCTTGAATAAACACCTAGGAATGGAATTTCTGTGTATTTGGTAAGATTATGCATAATTTTAAATGAAATTCCCACTGTTTTCCAGTGTGTATTTTCACTAATGATGTAGGAGAGCTCTGATTGTTCCACATACTTGTCAATAGTTGGTATTGTCAATCTTTTTGATTTTAGTCATTTAATAGGTACGTAATAGTATCTCACTGTGATTTTATTAATAGTTTGCCTAATGATGAATGATAAGCATATTTTCATGGGCTTATTTGCCACCTTATTTTGTGAAGTATAAGCTTTTGCATATACATATATTTTTTAAAGTCAGGTTATTTGTCTTCTGATTATTGTATTATAAGAATTCTTTATGTATTCTGGATGAAAGTACTTTGTAAGATATATGCATTGTAAGTATTTTATTCCAGTCTGTGACTGCCTTTTTAAGTCTTAAAAGTGTCTTTTGAGAGCAAAAGTTTAAATTTCAATGAAGTCAAATTTATCAATTTTATTTTTGAACATGGGGAAAGACTTTATTTAGGAAGTGTTTATTTTTTATTTATTTATTTATTTTTGTGGAAGTATAGTTGATTTACAACGTTTCAGTTGTACAGCAAAGTGATTCAGTTATACACACACAGAATATATATATACACAATGAATACATATATTCTTTTCCTGATTCTTTTTCATTTTAGGTTATTACAAGGTATTTAATATAGTTTCATGGGCTATACAGTAGGTCCTTGTGAATATTGTTTCTTTTATATTCCATGCTTTTTGGTCCTATTATTAAATCTATTTAATCTTTGCTGAATTCAGAGTTGCTAAGATTTTTATGTAGGTTTTTCGGTAGACAGTTTTTATTGGTTGAAGGAAGTTTCCCTTTATTTTTAGTTAGCTGAGAGTTTATTTTAATTTTTTTAAATTATGAATGGGCATTGAATTTTGTCAAATGCTTTTTCTGCATATATTGTCTCTCCTTTGACTGATACAACTGGTATGCCCAAATATCAGTTAGGGTTCAAGCTTTATCATGCTAGCATTAATATCTAAACCTTTTTCTTTAAAAAAAAATCCTTCAAAAGTCATCTGGTCTTAAGGGATGGTTGGATACTTCTAAATACCACTTTATAATTCTGTCTTTATACTCAAGCGTAGATTTTCTCAAGTGAAATCTGAAATTTGACTCCTCTTCTCCAACCTGCATACCATGGGAACAAAGAGGAAGTTCAAGGAGATGAACTAATTTGTATGTCATTTAACCTTTTTGTCTCTGGATGTCTCTATAATGAAATGGAAAGTGTTGTTTGTGAGAAGCAAGTGAGATAACATTTGTAATGACTTAGTACAATGCCTAGAATATAGCTGTTATTTAAAGAATCATTTTGTTCAAAAGCCTGATTTTATTCTATTCTACCTTGATCTTCATTGAGTTTAGTATATAACCTCAGCTTTCTTTCTTCCAAATAGTTTCTATAATTAGATTGCTTGCTTGCATTTTTCATCTTTAGATATGCCTTCATGAACCTAAGACTTCTCTGGTTTAGGAAATAACATAAAGAGTTCAATATTGTATGTTTCCTAATTTTCTCCTCCCTTTACTTGTCCATTTAATTGCATAATGCAGTATTAAAGCAAGATTTCACTGTGTTTTGGGAAGTTGTGTTTGAGTACTTTTGATTTAAAAAGACGGGTATTTGTAACAGACTAGTTTCTCTTATATAATTACATAAATTAGCTTTGGGGGCTATTATCTGCCATTGACTCTGAGTTCACACTGCTTAAATACAAAGCCCTTCTTTATTTGTTAATTTTCTTGGCCACCATCTTCAGTAATATTGTACTTCTTTCATTATGGCTGAACACATGCATGCATTTGAGGTTCTTTTTGAATTTCAGCTCTTGAATGTTTAAAGCAGAAAAAAGGACCAAATTATGGGGACATTTTTGTGCCCTCAAATCTAGGGAAATTACCTATGACAACAAGGTGGCATCAATGGCTAGATTAGGTTTCAAGAGAATAAAGTTTCAGAATCACTGAATACAAAAATGGACACTTCAGGGCTCTTTCTATTTGCAGAAGGTGAAACATAAGATGTACTTTCAATTTAATATTTTTCTTATTATAACCAACATATATATATTCATTGCAGAAAATATTTTAAAATATGCTTATGTAAAGAAGATACATGTATAAATAAGACATTTATTTTTACTGAAAATGTGTCTTAAAATGTATATAGAGACATAATTTTATAATTCATAAATGTTGTCTTATTATATTTGTTGTTTTTCTGGTGTTGTTTTTGTCTTTTTGGTTACCTTTTCCTCTTTCCTTTCTTCATATACCTGCCAGATAATTCTCTTTTTAAACCCAATCTACACCCTTAATGTATTCTTTGTCCATGTTTATGTGATAATAATATATAGCAGTTATATGCATATTTTTAAACTCAGACATATTGGACATTTACTAAATATTAAAGATTATGCCAAATGCTTTATGTGAATTTTCACATTTCATTCTCATGAAAATGCCCTATGTGGTTACTATATATTATCCCCAGTTTAAGGATGAAGACATTTAGTCACCGAGAAATTAAGTGATTTGATCAAAGTTACTCAGTAAGCAAAAGAACTGGAACTTATACTTTAGTTGATAAGTGTATATTTTAAAATATTATATACTACACAATGCTCAAAAGCCTTATTTTTCATTTAATAATACATTGTAAATATTTATTTGGATAGATATTTGTTGTAATGCTACTATATGTCAGATACTGTTCCATTCAGTTTGACTTTCATTTCCTTTAAATCAGATTGAAGGATGGGGTCTGAGAGTCCTTTCTCTCTTCATTTTGAATAGCCTGAAAATATAGCATCTACCCTTTCTTTGAACAAAAGGGAAAGCAGACTAAAGGTGGTCAGGCAACAGCTTGCCAGGGGGCCATTTGGAGGGGCTAAAAATCATGTCACACTTCTGTGAGGTGTTCACAGCTCTGGCTTTAAAACCCCATATCACATCAAGCCATTTCATTCTTCTGTAATGACCAAATATGTGCTCATAGTTAGACCCAATCAGCTCCCAAAGGGGACAGATTTTTTCTCTTACCCATTCATATAGCTCCCCAACCCCAAGATGAGTAGAGTTGACCCCCAGACATTTGTTCCCATGGAAACCCAACAGGCACTTAGAAGGAGAGTCCAAAATTATGCCTCTTTCAGGGGGCAGAATCCATTAGGCCTGGATATGTGGATATAAGTTCCTTTACATGGCTATTTTATAGTAATGAACCTGAGCCTTTCCAGGGTCTGATTCATGCTTTTAAAAGGCAGTAAGAGAACACTTTCTCAAAAAGAGGTTATGCTTAGTCTATGTACATCAGTAAGGTAGCCTTTAAGATCATGCACTGGGTGATGAAGCCCTGTCATCCTGCTGTCATTTGGAAGCTGGCATCAGCTTAAAGCTTTGGCTTGACAGGATATGTGCAGAGACACTGCAAAGAGTTCTAGAAGCTTATTCGTTTTCTGCCTGATTTATTTCCCCTCCTGAGGTATTTCTCTATCCCTGATTGTATTCTTGGAGCCAAATCATGTTAGGCATAGAATAGAGTGGGGTGAGTGCTACATAAGGAAAACATTGTAAAGGCAAGAAAGTAACTGGTGTTCTTTGAAGGTCTACTATTTCTGAGGCCCTCTGATAGGGAGATTGTGTGTGTGTATACACACACACACACATATATATGTATAATACACAAATTATATATAATATTATATGTTTATATACAATATGATATATGAATGTAAAATATAAAAATAAATAAAATATTCCTTTTTTATGTGTGTATGTTCATTATAATTTTTACCAGTATAAAAGATACAGGATGCACAATTTATAAGTAATAATAAAATATGCAACACTGTTTACTGTAAATTCCATATAGCCAATTAATTCTCAGAGAATGCTTTTGTTGACTTTTATCAAGCTCTTGTATCTGTAGCCAACCTATATACTTCTGCCATGAATGCTGACATTTTTATCTGTAACCATTACATTGTGAATAGCTCAAAAATTTGAGGCAATATCCCCCCATTATGTGAAAACTATTATCCGATTTACCCAAGTGAGGCTTTGACATACAAGGAAGTTGTTTCACATCTGTATTACTCATTAATGTAAATAAAAACCTTTTATTTTATGTATGTCAATTATATATATATATTTATAATTGAATCTTGACAGCAACATTTTAAAGTTGATATCATCTCCAGGAAGAGCTAAGCTCTACAAATATTTTTGGTGCATAAACTTCTAAAGTATTTGCATTTCTCTACTCATGTGTATGTGTATGTATGTGTGTACACAGCTGCATATACTTATATTATACAAAGCTTGTGAGAATTGGATTATACTATTGTAATATCTTTCTACCTTTTATAAAATGGCATATATAAAAAATGGTATATCATACCGACATACCTAAATTTATTTGCCAATGTTTTATTCTTGGTCACTGAGGTCCGAAAATATTGTATCATATATGACATCACTGATTTATTTAATCACACTGTCTTTTTTGATATTTAGTAGTATCCTTTCTTTTCCCTACTATACATAATATTGTGATGAACATTCTTGTATTATTTGATAATTTCCTTAGGGCAAATCACTAGAATTGGAATTACTGGATTAAAGGGCATAAATATTTCTTAAACGCTCTAAATACATATTGCCAAGTTGGACTGCAAAATGATCATAGTGCCTACACTTGCCCTAAAGTGTAGTGATTATACTTGCTCTAGAAGAATACTCATACACCTTTCCCCACATTCTTGCTAAACTAGATACTTTCATTCTTAGTCATTACCAATCTGACAGACAAAAGATAGTATCTCACTTAAATTTGTACTTTCTGATTAGAATTTTAAGCTTCTTGATATTTTATCTTGAGCAGAAATGTATTGGTCAAAAAACCAGAACTTAATTTCTACTAAAATAAGAAAAGTTAAGGATGATCATTTTAGTACCCAGGATATATTTTGAAAAATTTAAAATCAGTGAATTGATTAGAACTTTATTCTAACTGTACATGGTATTTAAGGAATCTTTTTTTTCCATCTAATCATGCTGTGTATAATTGCATAAAGACACAGCAGGAGATAGACTTTTTTGAAAAAATTTCTGAAGCCAAGTTGGAAAGGCATCCCTCACAATGCATGTCGCTTTGATTTCATATGGTAATATTTTTGCAAGCATTTAGCACACAGTTTGAACATTGGTGTTCATAGAAGCCATCTTTTTCTCTACATGTGACAGAATTATGCATTCGAAAATGTGGATAAAGGAGAACTTCTATTAAGATTTGTTGCATAAAATTAAAAAAAATTTTTTTAAATGATTAATTCTGGTAAATTCTCTTTTCAGTTGAAAATCACCTACTGTATTTTCTTCTACATTAAAAAGAAATCTTACAATGTGAGGAACATGTACAAAATTTGAACAATAGATTATAATGGAAAAAGTACTACACTACCTGGAAGAAAACGTCAGTTTCAACCTAGGATTCATTCAAGAAAAAGCTCTGCATAACGTTAGCCAGATAACTTCACTTTTCTGGTTTTCAACTCTGTAATCTGCAAAATGATGCTGTTCTTTGTAAACCTTTTCTCCTAATTTCTTTCTTTTCTTTTCATGGCATGATTGAAGTATATACCTGGACACTTTTTACCCTTTATGGCTTACTAGTCTTAAAGTCCCAGCTTCTCTTTTCTTTAACTGATATGCTGGTCTTTTTGCCTGTAAACTCTCAGAAACATTCCCTAACGTCCTTTTCTGCTTTGACGTGTAGGAAGCTATATTTTTCAAAATACCTTGGCCAATTGCCTTCTGTCTAGGTTCAACCAAAGGAACCACTAGTGGGAGATTGAAGGACGGAGAGACCATGATATTTTTTGTGTTATTTCTCCATGGGTAGCATCTCCAGCAGCCGATAGAGCTGCTGCATGGCTCCATGTTCTGATAAACAACAGCTACATCCTGGCAGGCTGTCTTCATCTTCAGCTTCTGAGAGAGCCCCAGACATAGACTCCAGTAAGACCCTATTTCCCAAATGTTGCCCCAACCTTGGTGGCAGTAACTGCTTCCTGATTTTGTTAATTCCTGGTTTGCCTCACTGTCCCGTTTTACTTCTCAGTTCTTATATCATCTGTGTAGCCAATTATCTGCATTAAATACCTTCTGTTTAAAATGATTGGAGTGGCTTCTGTTTTTCTGAATGGACCCTGCATTGGCAGGCGGACTCTCAACCACTGAGCCACCAGGGAAGCCCCCCAAATTTTGGTTTTGTGTATCCTGTAGTTTGTTTCTCTCTACTCTACTCTAAAGCTACTATAAATGTTCACAAAAGGGAGGAATGGGAGGTATATAGGAGGCGTAAGTTCATAGCAATTCTGAAATTCAGCAGGGCAGGTTGGTAGTTGCTTGAGTAGGACTAAAGACTTGGAAACAATCCCTCATGACTCTTGGCTCCACTTTCTGAGCTATTGTTTCTACCCTCTGGGTTATTTTTCTCTCTTTCATGAAAGGTAGCCATGTTTTCAAGTTTGTAGCTTTCTCAGGGGTTCTAAAGACCTCTTTTCATTTTGTCTCTATCTGTTCCTTTCAATCCAAGCTGCTGCTATTTCTGCCAATTCCTTTTTCCTAAAAGCTTTGTGAATCTCCTGGGAATCTTACTGGGGTTCACTTCATTAGACAGAAGCCACCTCTACAGATATCTTTATGATAATGTCTTCTTTCCTTTAGCCTTCTGCTGAGACTGCTGTGGGCTTTAAATTCCTTCAAAGCCCTATTGTTTTACTAAATGTGATTGTCTTAGGTCTTTCTGGGGTCTTAATGAATTTAAAGAAGCATGCCCAAAATGCAGCATCTTAGAGCCCAGTCTGAGGTTGGGGGACAGGGAGGGTAAAGCATCTTTAGAATAAATCGGAATTATGGTGTCTCAAGTTTCTACCACACAGAACTTGGGAGGCTTAATTAGTTCTGCTCCTGACAAAATAGAGAGCTTCCTCAAGTCAAAAAGAGAAAGGCCCTCCTTGTTATCACCCACTTATCTCTGTTAAGTGTTGTGACTCACATGTCCAGGCATAGCTGAAAGTCTGTTGAAATTCTAAAAATGAATAATGCATGGTATAGTACTGTGTCCCAGAATTTGTTTCACTATCTAAGTTTTGCACACATTAATATGCCTCCCAATAAGGTGACTTGTTTCTTAAGTATCACAGGAAAATGAAAGAGAAACAAGAATTGCAGAGAAATAAAAGGGTTTTGCCAAATTATTTCAGTGCTTTGATAAGTGAATTTGAATTAGTAAGTGAATCTGTTTCAGTATAAATTTTATTTAGAGAAAAATCTGTTTCTCCCTGCCCAAATAAGTAACTATTGAACATTTGTTTGAAATAACACCAAATTATTATCTACAGAGAGCGCCTGCACGTCTTGCTGTGTGCCTGCATGTCTTGCTGTGAACCTGTACAGAAATCTATCAAGTAAGCAGTGAAATGATAGAACAAGGCATTGTGGACTTGTTCCCATATATTGTGTGAGTTGTAAATCAGGCCTAGGGTTCTTAGGAGAAAAGGTATGACTCAAAACTTCAACTTAGAAAACTGTTTGCTATGGACTGAATGATTGTGTCCACAAAATTCATATGTTGAAATCCTAACCTGCAATGTGATGGTATTAGGAGGGGGGAACTTTGGGAGGTAATTAGGTAATGAGTATGGAGCCCTCATGAATGGGATTAGTGCCCTTATAAGAAGAGACAGGAGAGAACTTGCATCCACTCTCTGTTTTCTGCCGCATGAGGATACAACGAGAAGATACCTGTCTGCAAACCAGGAAAAGTGCCTTCACAAGACACTGGATCTGCCGGCACCTTGACCTTGGTCTTTCCAGCCTCCAGAACTGTGAGAAACAAATGTTTACTGTTTAAGCCACCCAGTATGATATTCTGTTATAGCAGCATGAACTGACAATAAGACGTGGTTTCACCTCCTCATGTAAATACAGGGAGAGATTTTGTTGCTGTTTTGCTCCAAGAAGAATCTAACAGAAGGTTTCAAATAAAAGTATTCATCCACCTGTTTTGTCTTTTTATTAAAGTGATTTATTTTTGTACCTCTGACATAAGTGATTTTCCTAACCAGTTGTGAATTTTACCTTTGAGAGAAAAATGAACTTGGTATTCATATATAGGCTTTGTCTTAACTGCTGAGTATGCACAGATGAATAAGGAACATCTTCAGCCCTTAGAGAACATATAGTTCAGGAGACTATTTCAATATAATTCAAAAGTTGCTACTAAGTGTGATGAGTGCTGGGGTACGTGAAATCATGAATTTGGTGCCTGTTTCAACAGCTCAATTCAGAAAACTTCTAAGTGGAGTTGGTCATCAGTTCATGCCCCATGACCATCAATAGCTCCAAAAGTTCAATTTGTACACATTTGGTTACTTTAAAGACCATGTTGAATAAACAATTGGCTAACCCAGCAGGTGACTAATAGCTTTTTACTTACTTTGGGATAAGCCCTGTGTGATTCTCATAAATAACGTCTTGATGATTTAACAAAAAGCTCTTGCCTGTTAAGGCTTCAAAACCTTCCAAAGTCCTAGTAAGAATTAGTTTGTCATGCTCTTAGTCATTGTGGGCTCATTTCCCCCTTGTTCCTGGGAAGGGTGAAGGTTTCTTCTCAAAGTAGCTCTCAGTAAGCGAGATGGTGCCTGGTTTAACTGGACACTCACACTAAAGCAGGCCACTGTCCCCTTTCATCTGTGATCAGATTATTCCAAATAGGGTCACAGCGATTACCTCAGTAGGTGATCAATGAAGGTTTGTGGAATGAGTGAGTGAACCATTTACCGTGGGCCAATTTCCAAAGCTGATTCTCTGATTCTGTCACTTCTCTGATACCCAGCACTATAGCTGCACACCTTATTCTATGGACCATGCAGTTTAGTGAGTGCTATGCTTTTGTCCATGGCTCACCTTTGTGTGGTGACACAGAGCCTTCTGAAGGTAGGTATTATCTTGAAGTGATGCAACTCTATATTCTATGAAGTCTGGTCCTCACCATTAGGCAACACACTGTGAAGATAAACCTTCCATCTAAAGAATCAGGCATTGAAGTAAGCAGAAGACCTTGTCCCCTGAATGATATGCAGACTCTTGCTCTTGTGGTTTATTTGGAAGCCAACTCAAATCCTTCTAACTCTGGCTATCCAAATCCTTCTAACTCTGGCTATCACTAATCTCTTAACAACCACAATTTATATGCCTTGTCGATCACCTTTTTGTAGAAGCCCCAAGAACCGTATCTTTTTGCTTTTTACTTTCTGAGGAAATGGTTTAAACAACCTTCTGCTTACATCTTAAAAGAAAATGACTGTAAAAGTCATATTAGATCATCCACTTAAACCATTACAAGAAGTGGAGAAAGTTACTGGTACTTAAATCAAGTTGGAGACCTTATCATTGGCCAAAAATGATGTATTTTTACCTATTGTATTAAGAGATCAGTAGCTACAGTGCCTAGTAGGGTTTGCAAGCCTCTACCTTGAATAATCAACTAAATTGTCAATCTCACTGCATCCTAAAGCCAGTAAAGGAGGTATCTTGCCAATTGCAAACATGCTTGTTACTTCTACATTGTAATGGAGACCATTACTCTGGCTTGAGGTGCTTAAAGGGAAACTCTAGATTCTTGTCCAAAGCAAGGAAAGTTCTTTTTAAGAGCAAAAATGTTGGAGTTGGAATGACTTGGGCTGGACTCCTACCTTTACGTTTTGGGTAATTGTTGCAGTTTTCCTGAACCCTAGTCTCTCATCTGATTGTGGAAATAAACATAACATAAATGAATAGCTCATTAAATAACTGATGTCTTCTCTCTCCCATCCTTGCTTTAATCAAGAATTGGTTCACTCAACACTGATTCTCCTTTGCTTTGCTCTAACACAGAGACAAGAAAGCTAAGTATTCAATTTTCCGAGCTGCAATCCAGCTAGCGGTGGAGATATGACACAGTTCTGACCAATGGTATGTAAATTTAGTCTGATGGGAAGGGCTTCCATTAGGTAGAAGACCTGTGGTCCTCCTACCTTCTTCCTGATTGGGAAGCAAGCATGATGGCTGAAGGTGCAACACATCTCCTGCCATCATGAGGATGAGAGTCATGTCATAAGGATGGTGGGACCAGAGGACAGAAGAAGCCTTGTCCCCAACAATACCATAGAATGGATATTCAATGATACCAGGCAGGCAGAAAGGTTCATTCAGAAAACAACTTTTATTATCCTTCATGAGAGATTAGTTTTCTTCCTATTACCATAACACAGAACCCATTTCATATAAACAAATCATCTGGTTTTGCTATGCTAAGAGAGAATGTGCCTCCTCATTGCCTTGAGTTACATTCAGAATGATTGAATGCTGGAAATATCGTGTGGCTCAACCTTAAATATCTGACAGAAGCAGGACTCAGACCCAAGTCTTTCTGATTCTGGGGCCCATGTTATTTATCATTGCACTCACATGTTGCCCCGCTCTGAGTACTCAACGAACTCTTAAAGAAAAGTTGCTGACTGATGATGAATTAAATAATTTCCCTCTATTTTTACATTAAAAAGTCTCTTCTTTCAGCACAATCTCATACTGACACTGAAACCAAACGTCTCCATTAGCGGATTCTTCTCTCTGTAGAAGTGAGAACTGAGCTGGGAGACAGCTGAAATAAATTTCACGTGGCGTTGGCCTTGAATGTACTGATGAAAGGCACGACCCAAAGTTCTTTGGCTGGGCCCCGCAGGATAGCACACTTGTGTCCTTGGAGGCATGGGACTGGGGAACCACTCAGAGAAAACTGTCAAGTGCACAAACAGCAAGAATGAGCCTCCACCTCGGATGGCCTTGCTTGGCTCCGTAATCGTAGCCCTTTTAAGGGATCATAGCAGAGACAGCAAATTCCACATTAATCCACTTTTTAAGAATAGAAGAGATGTTGTTTGGTATGAGCCAATAAGCTGTCGTGACTCAAAATGGGTCACAGACATTGCCTTTTGCCCAGATTGAAGGCCAAAAACATACTGCGCGTTGTGTCCAAAATGGGATTAAAGTAGTCGAAGTCCAGACAGCTTACATCCTTGATTCTATGGCTTAGTCAAGCATTGTGTTCATTGGAAATAGAATCTAGATTTCCTCCTACTTATCCAAATCCTGAAGTATTTCTTTCAGACACAAAATGCTTGGGCCAGTTATATATTTCCCTCTAAATGCTCTGTTGCTTCTTTCTAATATAATGAAAAAGCCTCAGTTAGACACTAACGCTAGTAAATTTTTAGTCAGGAAATTAGTATGTGCTCATGGTTGAATTTTCAAATAGTATCAAAAGTTGAAGAGGAGCATCCACTCTGTGCCTGGTGCTGGATGAGGACTTTTACCCGTTTGTGTTGTTTTCTCATGGATGAAACAAACTCATCCCATTGTAGGAGACGGGCTGGAGAGTGTGAGATGGAGGGTCTTTCTCTACCTCCAGGGACCTGGGAGACTAAGGAAGTCATGAGAAAGAATGGTTCTGTCACAGAGTGCTGCTGTGTCAGAAATTCTTTCCAACTCGACCATGCTGGATGGGAGGTCTGTTTTGGGAAAGTGGCTGAGAGTGTGTGTCACTAAACTTACATACCATTGGTCAGAACTGTGTCACATCACCACTGCTAGCTAGATTGCAGCTAGGAAAATTGAATACTCAGTTTTCTTGTCTCTGTGCTAGAGTAAAGCAAAGGAGAATCAGTTCTGACTGAACCAATTCTTGGTTAAGGCAGGGATAGGGGAGAGAAAACATCAGTTATAACCTAAACATTAGCCAGGTGGCCTAAACGTTAGTAATATGAAAACTGACCCAAGAGATGGGATAGGCAAATGAAGCTTCCATAGCAACATATGCCTCCAGGGGAGACAGGTCCCTCCTGTATCATCCCCAGAGGTTCTTTCTGTACCCATGCTGCGTGCCTGCTGACCACAGCAGCTGAACTGAGCCGGGCCCCTTCTTGGCCTTGTGGATTTGGTGGTCAGGGGCATGTGGCAGCACAGTGGGATGCTTTGGTAGTGAATTAGCCAAGGGGGCCCGGCGGCTTTTACTCTGAAGCAGTGGCAGCTGCAGCCTCATTGAAAGTATGCAGCCACCTGTGGGACTGAACGTCTTTTCTCTCTGTAAAACGAGGGCTAAATATTTGAACTGGGGAAAGCCCTGGGAGGAGTGGTAACCTGAGAGAGGCCAGAAGAAACTTCTTAAGATGATAAGGAGGGGGGGTGTTGGCTAGAGAGGTTCAATT
Source organism: Mesoplodon mirus (assembly GCF_964341445.2). Lineage (NCBI taxonomy): Eukaryota > Metazoa > Chordata > Mammalia > Artiodactyla > Ziphiidae > Mesoplodon > Mesoplodon mirus. The sequence goes on along the minus strand of NC_138992.1, from coordinate 17,803,663 downwards.
TAATTCAAATAGCTGGGTTTGAAGTTATTTTATACCCTACCTGGGTAAAGAAGGCAGGCACCCATCACTGCCTTTAATCCTCAGAATATTCACTGAGGTCCGTATTGTTATCTACATTTTGTGGATGAAGAAATTGAAGCTGAAAAAGATGAAGGGGCTCGGCCAAGGTCACGTGGTTGGCAGGTAGGTGGACACCAGTTTGGCCTGTAAGATGCGTTTTGTTTTTGTTTTTTTTTGCAGTACGCGGGCCTCTCACTGTTGCGGCCTCTCCCATTGCGGAGCACAGGCTCTGGACGTGCAGGCTCAGCAGCCATGGCTCACGGGCCCAGCCGCTCCATGGCATGTGGGATCCTCCTGGACCGGGGCATGAACCCGTGTCCCCTGCATCGGCAGGCGGACTCCCAACCACTGTGCCACCAGGGAAGCCCTGTAAGATGCGTTTTTACCACAAGCCGTAGCATCTCAAGACTGAGACATGCTACACGCTAGCCTGAACGTGCTAGTTTAGGGTGTAAGTGCCCAATTTTACCAGCATGAATATCCATTCCTCTGGGCCATCTAATAGGCAGAAGGAGCACATAGCTTGGCAAGGAGATCCTATTACTGTGTTTTGTAACAGGTATTATTAGGGCAGAGCGGGATGACCTAAGATGTGGAATGGAATTGGTCCAATGTCTAGGAGCCATTCCTCCATCCTTATCCTTTCTCAATATCATCAGGTCGAGTCTGGTTAGGCATTCATAGTAGAGTGAAGGTTCACTTGCCTTATAGGCAGCAGTTGGCAGGGACCCCAGTTAACTGTGTTCAGAGAGTATCTCAAAATTGTTTCAGGGGGCTTCCCTGGTGGCGCAGTGGTTGAGAGTCCGCCTGCCGATGCAGGGGACATGGGTTTGTGTCCCGGTCTGGGAAGATCCCACATGCCGCAGAGCGGCTGGGCCCGTGAGCCATGGCCACTGAGCCTGCACGTCCAGAGCCTGTGCTCCACAACGGGAGAGGCCGCAACAATGAGAGGCCTGCGTACCACAAAAAAAAAAAAAAAAAAAAAAAAATTGTTTCAGGGGTTGCCAGCAGCAGTGAAATTATACTAGGATAGAGTTTCTGAACTTGATATTGTGACAGGCCTGTAGTCAGTGACTCTGTAAGTGCCTGCCTCACCATGAACTCCCTTTTGAGAAAAGTGCCCGTAATTACTTACTTTAGTGCTTGCCAACTCAGATGCCTACAAGGGTCAGGCATGTAAGTAAATCAGTGAAGCTGGTTGACAGTAGGGATATTGGAGACTGTGTTGAACTGAGAGATTATGGGCCTTTAAAGGGGTCACGGGTCACTCACTACTCAGTATCTGTTGACTGTGGCTAGTGTTGACTGATATTCCAAGTTTTCAAGGGCAGCTGGAAATCTGGAGTTTTACATGAAAGCTTTCTATTTAAAAATGTTGGTTGCACATTAACTTAAAAACAACACTGTGTGAGCCAAAATTGTGCAAATCAAACCAAACCTATCTGTGGATGGTTCCAGCCTTCTTGCTGCAATCCTCACCCTGCACAAAGCTTTCATGCTCCACCCACAGCACCACTGTGCCCCCTTCTGCTCTCCGGGGAGGAAATGGCATTGGGGTGACGGCAGGTCTCTTTAGCTTTTGCCCAGAAATGACCCGTGGGAAGCTTGCTCCTCAACATGGAAGCCTAATACTAGAATGTGATTGCTCAGCTCAGTCAGACCCTCGCTTTTGTGGAACTGGACCAGAAGATAGAGTTATGTCATAATAACAGGAGGAGAAGAAGCAGACCCTGAGACTTAATGCCAAGAAACCTTAATGGTAGAGCATTCAGACTGGAGGCCTGCTGCTGAGAGGCTGATCACGTGATGGAATGGCTAGTGCTTTTGCTGTGTGCAGTGCATTGCTAGAGCTAATGTTTTCTGAATGAACATCAGGTTTTACTTAATGTCCCATTTTATCTTTACAATAAAACCCACTGCCCAGGGTAAACCTGAGTATGTCTGGGGATCTTGTAATTTCAGAGATGCTGGTCAATGCAGCAACCTGTGCCCAGATACATATATTTGTTTGTATTAGAACACCCGTTCTTCCTCATGATGATTGGCTCTGAAGACCATGTGATCCTGCCCCTCCTGCTGATTGGATAAGTGGGGACTACGTCAGTCAAGTTGAACCAGTCAGATTTTACACCTTGTGAGTTAGAAGTCTTGTTAGTTCATTCATGATGAATGCTTAAAGAGATACTATAAACGCAGGACTTGAGGTTCTTCTGATGGGATGGCCATTTCTAGTAAAATTCATTAGCATAGTTTAAAAGGCCCAGCCAGAAGTGGCTTCTGTTTCCTTTTCTAACCTCATCACTCACCAGTCTCCCTGACACTCTCTCTGCTCAAGGCGTCCTGGCCTCCTTTCAGGTCTACACAAAGCTGTGGTCATCCTGCCTCAGGGCCTTTGCATGTGCTATTCTTTCTTCCTGGTGGCCAGTTAGCTCCTAGGCAACATTTCAGATCTCAGCCCAAAGGTCACTTCTTCAGAGAGATCTACTCTTAAGCTTCAGATTAGATCAGATCCCCCCATTCTTCCTTTGACCCTCATTACACACTTCTGTGGCACTATACATTTTCTGTTTCTTCATAACATTAGTTCACTATTGCCCTTCATTATGGTTTTCCTTCCTGCCTCTTTTCCTTGTCACAGAAGTAGTTAAGAGCATTACTCTGGGGTCAGATTTTTGGGTTCAAATCCTGGTTCTACTATTTACTAGGTAGGTGACTTTGCGCATGTTTCTTAACCTCTCGTAATCTTAGTTTGGTCACCTATGAAATAAAGATAGTAATGGTAACCAGAAACTTCCTGTATTCTCATTTGGGGCAGCTGCTGAGTTTGAGTGATTTTTCCATCTTTTTGTATGCCCTCATCTTATACTTGCAAAAGACTAATGCTTTTTGGAATGTCATTTTAAACGTTTTTATTCCTAGAATTTTGTTCTGCTATTATGTAACAGAAAAGAGGTTCTGAGCTCATTGTCTCAGGAATATGATGGCATATAAGAAGGCGAAAGAAAGAGTTTTTCCTTGATATTTGTATTTCAAAAGTCTAAGCATTGGGCTTCCCTGGTGGCGCAGTGGTTGAGAGTCCGCCTGCCGTTGCAGGGGACACGGGTTCATGCCCCGGTCCGGGAAGATCCCACATGCCGTGGAGCGGCTGGGCCCGTGAGCCATGGCCGTTGGGCCTGTGCGTCCGGAGCCTGTGCTCTGCAATGGGAGAGGCCACAATGGTGAGAGGCCCGTGTACCACAAAAAAAAAAAGTCTAAGCATTCAGAGGGAATCTGAAAGGATGCGTATGAACCGACTATCCCAGAGATTTGGGAAAATGCAAAGGAGGAAAGCGTCATAAACAGCCCTACTGAGTTTCCTGTAGTTCTGTCTGGCATAAGTATGAAGAATGACCCTGAGTGTTTAGGAAGTTAGCCAGGAGAAAGCCTAGAGTCAAGAATGGAGACCATAAGGACTTCCCTGTTTGGTCCAGTGGGTAAGACTCTGCGCTCCCAATGCAGGGGGCCCGGGTTCGATCCCTGGCTGGGGAACTAGATCCCACGTGCATGCTGCAACTAAGTTTGCATGCCGCAACTAAGAGTCTACAATCTGCAACTAAAAGATCCCGCATGCCGCAATGGAGATCCCATATGCCACAACTAAGACCTGGCGCAGCCAAAATAAATAAAAAAGTAAAGAATGGAGACCATATATTCCAAACATGATTGAATCAATGATTGAAGACAGGGAAGGGGACCTAAAAAGGGAGACAGCTCAGTTGATGCCTGTGAGGTTAAATAACAAACCAAATCAGATGCCCTCATCCCAACAATGCAGGGTGCAGTAGCACTCTATAAAATCCCCTCAAATTAGAGGTAACCCTTTCCAAAGAAGAGGGACTCCTCAATTTCTTAAGATTAAACCTCTAGTAATCTGGGAACTTGTAATAGAAATAAAGTCAGGAGATTAAAACAAATATATTTCTCACACATTTGAGCTTGGAGATTACCTTTCTGACATATTTTCTAAGGAGAGTATATAATGAGGTTGTTTTGGCACCATTTGATAAGAATCTCATCATTTTTCCTGTAGTCCATGATAGTTGCTCCAAAGGTAACCAGACCTTGTACAGCCCCTTGGGACAGTCTTGTCAGTAATGGCAAGGATGACAGGTGACTATACCTTATTAACATTAATGACAACTCTGGCAAGGAAGGCCACCCGGGACCACTTTCCTAGAAGAGTGACTGGGTTTGTGGCAGGCACATAAGAATTTATGAACTCCTTAGAGATAGGGTATCCTTGGGCCACGAGGCTTTGAGGAGAGAGACAGGACATTCAAATGGATTAGGATTCATAATACAGAGTCCCATTGGGATCTCTGATTAATTTCATAGAGGTTTTGCTTAGTGTTTTCAGACGAGCATTGTTAGAGATTTCACACTCTGTGTGAGGGTTGCGAGACTCTGAGGCAAGGTTGGGTGCCCATAAAGTGGAGGTTTCAAAACATAGGATTCGTGCAGAATGGAGAAATCTTAATTCGATTTTTGCTGCATTAATAGATCGAGGATGGTGAGATTTCCAGTCTTCTTGGTGAGGCCAGATGACAGTTGAAGAGAAACATGTATAAAGTAGAAAGCAATTAAGAGAGTGAACCATGTTATATGAAGGATGGCTGAAGGATCTGGGAATATTAACCCACAAGAAAGAGAGCTTCATGTGACACGATTGTCAGCTTCAAATATTCAAAAGCCTGTCACTTGGAAGAGAGATTACACTTATTCAGTATGGCCCCAGGCCACATCTAGGTTCAGTAAGTAGGAGTTATAGAAAGGCAACTTTTAACACAGAGCAGACAACTCAAACAGAGATGTCTGAGGATTGGATGGGCTGAGTTCATGGCCAAAAAAGGAAGTCAAGCATAGGTTGGCAGCAGTATCATTGAAACAAAGTGGTGCATGTATTAGCTGGGACTTAGGGATGGAATTGAGTTCCAGTTTGGGCACTTACCAAGTATAGGACACATAGTAAGTTGCTTCATTTTTCTGTTCAGTTTCATAATCTTTAAAATGAAGAAAAGGCATAATTGTTGGCAAGGCTTAAATTAAATAATTAACTTTAGTTCTTAGTTGTCTAGAAAGGAGGGGTGTGTGTGTGTGTGTGTGTGTGTGTGTGTGTGTGTGTGTGTGGCATTTCTAGTTCCTCTTAACCTGAAATTCTATGATTCCAAAGTCTTTGGTAGAGAAAAGTTGAAAGAATAAGCTATTCGTCTGCATTCCTTAGGTACTGCTCAGTATTTTGAAATGAGCTTAAAAGCCTTTGGAAGTGCTCCAGTTTCTTATGAAATTGTTTTGATGTGGTTTTCTCCAAACACAAATTCAGTTTAGAACAGGTGGAAAATACTTAACTCTCATTCTAGTGCCATCTAAGACTCAAAAATATCCCTCCCTTCACCTGTGCAGAATGAGGTATGAGGATTTTTTACCGAGAAGTTGAAAAAGACAGAGAAGGATGAGCAATCACAGCTCGATCCCCTGGTTAATAGTGTGATTTGATTATGTTTACATATCAGACTTGTGTATGGGGACCTCTGAGCCTCTGTGCACGTTTATCAAATTGCAAACAGCACCACTTATGCGCAGCTGGTGATAAAATACTACCACACAGTTGAACAGCTCTCCCAGTAGAAAATTATTATTTCCCAAGATAAAAGTTGGCTACCTGATGCCAAAGCAATTCATCAATTCAATGACAAAAAAAAAAAAATCAGACAAACAATTCTTTTGGTATAGTGTAGGGTGAACAATTGGTTGATTGACTGGGTTTTGGCTGCAAATACAGCCAAAGCAAACCTAAAGCAACATTAGTTCATGGGAATTTTCATTATAATGTAATTTTTCTGCTGTACTTTCCAATTTGCTCTCAAGTTAACTGTGGGAGTCGAAGTTAGGTGTTCCCATGACCATTAAGGGTATTGTGTTTGTTTGCAAACAGGAATTGTGGTTTTCATTTCCAATTTGATGGTACTGTGCCATTTTCCATGATAATTTATCTGGACGGGGAGGTTTGGTTTGTAAAGGAAGAAACTCTATCCTGATATCAATACACCGCAGAGGAGACATCTTAAAATCTCAGAGCAAGTGCCGTTTGAGTTTTGTTTTTCTAGCCACAAGTAAGGTGGAGTAGGATAACCCTGGGCTATGAAGTAAGAAAGAACTCATTCATTTACTCATTTACTTAGCATATGTTCATTGAGCTCCTTTTAATGTGCCAAGTGCTATGTGAGGCTCTGGGGATTCAGCGACAGACTGACAAGCTACTTGCTCCCCTAGATGTTACAACTTCTAGAACAGTGGAGGTGGAGAGACCAGATAATGAACATACAAATACTCCTCAACTCTTGGCCTCTGTATTTGCTTTCTTTTCTTATTTTGTGCCCTAGAGTAAGTTATTAACTTATGCAATAGTGTCTCACACACAGCAGGGCTCAGCAAATGACAGCTTTCTCACGTCCTCTACCCCCTACCCTACCGGGCTCTAGAAAAAGAACAAACTGTCTCCTTTTCAGTTTGGTTCATGCCTTTCTTGAGGCCAGAAAAATGAAGATCCTTGTCATATTATGAACTGTGGATTCAGGATGAATTGGGTTATTTTCTAATGTTCCTGTGAGGGTCTGTCTCTCTTTTAAGTCCCAGAGCTAATCAACTTTTTTTTTTTTTTTTTTGCCTTGCCAAAGAGAATACTTCCAGATGAACTACGTTCAACCCATAAATGACTTTTTTTAAGCACCTACTGCAAATAGCTTGTCTTGACTGTAGACCCATTCTATCTTTTCCTGAATTTCCATCAGTTAAGGTATTTAAGGAAAGACGTGAAAGGTAGTGGATTTTATAATCACTCTCCAGGAGGTAGAGGTTGCTTTGGGGGTATTGCTGGGATGACTGTGTAGTTACCTGGTTAGAAATTGGGACACAGAAGAACTAATGGTAAATTGATTGATAGGGAAATAAATATCACTATTAATTAATAATTATAATTTTAAGTGCAAACACAATTTATGATGGGTAAAATATGTAGCCATAATGCTGTTTCTCAAATAAAATATGTCTGGAGTTTCATACAATTGAACTGAAACAAATATTTGTACTACATTGGCAGCCCACTGGGAAGTTGAGGGAATGAATGAGATGTGAATTGAATATTCCCTTTACCCCTCTCATTACCCTTCCCATGCTCCAGTACTTATAGTTTATCCTTCATCCTTAGTATAGATTTCATAGGTGCTACCAAAATCTTTTCTCCTTGAAAACTGAGTACATCTATATTATGTAGAGAAAAAATTATTTGATATATTAACGTAACTCCCACTCTCCCCAGAAGATGCTTGTGCTGCTCTGATTGATAAATCAATCTAGCTCTTTAGCTGTGTTAATTGGACATGGTGCCAAAGGGAAATCTGGAAAAGCCTGGAAGAGACAACAGGGATTTTCATTGGAAAAGGCAGAGTTAATTGTAGGAGGGAAAATATCCAGAAAGGATAAAGGAATCCAGAAAAGATGGAGGCAGAGAGCCTGTTGGGAGAGATCTTGAAAGCTTGGGATGGGTTGGAAAAGATTTTGTGAGTAGCTGCCATATATGAAATACATGGAAAGAATGATGAAGGAAAGAAAGAGGCTTTTAAGAAGTCTGGCTCTGCATTGAAAATGAAATTTACTCCTGGCCTTTTTTTAGGAGAATACAGTAAAGATGTCAATTACATTCCAATTATTGTGGCTGCTGGGTAGGGTTGTCTTTTTTTTTTTTTTCCTTATGCAATACTAAGGAGAGATAGGCCCTCAGAATGGTTTTACAAAGTTTAACTTTGATAAAGCATTTAAGCCATTCTGGCATTTTTGTGCCTTAAAATGCTTTGTTTCTCCAGGCATTCTTTAAGACATTTCTTCCAGCTATAAAATAAATAAGTAATGAGACGTATTGTACAGCATAGAGCATATACTCAATAATATCGTAATATCCCTATATGGTGACAGATGGTAACTAGATTTACCATGGGGATCATTTTTCAATGTGTAAAAATATGAAATCACTATGTTGTACACCTGGAACTAATATCATATGTCACTTATAACTCAATAATAAAAAAGACATTTCTTCAGTGTTGAGGAGAAATAGCTAAAAATCCAAGGTCTTTGAAGTTAGACAAATTTGGGTTTGACTCCTAACTCCTCACTTGCTAGCTTGTCTCCTAGGGCAAGTTATGTCACCTCAGTAAGCTTCAATTTCCTCATTGTAACACGGGGTTAAGAGTACCTACCCTGTAGGATTGTTGTAATCACTGAAATAAAGGGACGTCTAGAAGAAAACCTTGAAAGGATTGGGCTTCATTAGCCTGAGTCCCTTTAGGAAACAGGCAGTCCATTCAAAGTAGGAAAATTTGAGGAAAGTGTAGTAGCAGGATTATTTTAAAAATGTATAGGCAAAGTGTAGGAAAACCACAAAAGACAGTGCAGTACTCCATTTACAATAGCCAAGACATGGAAGCAACCCAGGTTTCCATCAACAGATGAATGGATAAAGATGTAGTATATATATATATATACTACAGATGAATGGGTAAAGATGTAGTGTGTGTGTGTGTGTGTGTGTATATATATATATATATACACACACACACACACATACACTCAATGGACTATTACTCAGCCTTAAACAGAATGTAATAATGCCATTTGCAGCAACATGGATGGACCTAGAGATTACCGTACTAAGAAAAACAAATATCATATGATATCACTTATATGTGGAATCTAAAAAATGATACACATCAGCTTATTTACAAAACCAAAACAGACACACAGACAGAAAACAAACTTATTGTTACCAAAGGGGAAAAGCAGGAGGTGGGATGGGCGGGATAAATCAGGAGTTTGGGATGAACAGATACACACTACTGTATATAAAATAGACAAACAACAAGGACCTTCTGTAGAGCATGGGGAACTATGGTCAATATCCTGTAATAACCTATAATGGAAAATAATTTGAACAAGAATATATATATATGTATACGTGTAACTGAATCACTTTGCTGTACACCTGAAACAAACACAACATTATAAATCAACTATCCTTCAATAAAAAAAAAAAAGATAGTGCAATACTCTAGGGATACCAGCTCTAGGCCTGAAAGTCTGGGTAAAAGCACTGTTTCCCGGGACTTGGAGACGGAGAAGGCTGTGCCAAGGGAGCTGCCAGAGAGGTGCTGAGACCTCCGTGAGAGATATTGTCAGCACTTGGCAACAACTGGGGTACTGGGAAATGCACAGAGTAGCTTCCCTCCCTCCCTCTTGCTTTCTCTCCCTCCAATTCCTTCAGAATTCTCAAGTGGCCAAACCCAACTTGAAGCCATTTGGTAAGAGAGTCCATTAAGGTCACAGGAAGTGATCTGGGGATCAGAGTAGAGAAGGATGGAGAGTGGATCTGGGGGCAAATGGAACATGCCCGGCTTGCTCAGTAAGCGTATTTCCTTTCTTTTTCTCTTTCGCAGACTGTAAACAAGAAGGTGTCTTTCCCTTGGAAGAATAAGCATACAGTAGAGCTGCCACTAGCCTCTGAAAGACTGTGCATTATATGTGAGTTCTATAGATTATGACACATCACAGACATAGCTCTGGAGTTGGAAACAAACACATATTAATCTTTATTTAAAGGACAATGGGAGAAGCACAGATGGTCTAGTGGTTGATTCTCCAAGAGAGTGAGTGATGCAAAGAATTTGATATTCTGGTCAGACAAAAACAGGAGCTCTTGTTTCAATAGTGGCTTTTCAAGTTTGCCTCTTGGCATGATGCTAACTCTGGCAGAGGGTATCGTATAAACAGGGCACATGCCCAAGCATGTAAGCCAGTCACTACTTGTTGGATACCTTTTCACCCTCTAGCCCATGACCCACAGTTAGCTGACAAAGCTGATGGCAAGGCATCTTTTCAGAGAATGTGTTATGGACTACTTAGATCTTTTCAAAATTTGTGAATGAGTTGAAGGTCACCTTCGGAAAAGAGTGTTTTGTCATCACTGGTGGTGCAGCAGATCTTTGATTCACTCCACTTGTAAGCCTTCTGACCTTTGGGTAAATAACTCTTCTCCTGTCAACACATAAATAAATAAATAATCCTTCTCCTTTGTCTCTCATAGTGTGCTCAATGGTGACCCCCCAAAAGATATATCCATGTCTTAACCCCCAGAACCTGGGCAGGTTACCTTATTTGGCAAAGGGTCTTTGTAGATGTAATTAAGGTAAAAGATACTGAGATGAGAAGATCGTTCTGGATTATCTGGGTGGGCCCTACATCCAATGGCGAGTATCCTTATAGGAGATACGCAGAGGGCAGGCACAATGAGAAGTCTATGTAAAGACGGAGGAAGAGATTTGCGTGATATGGCCACAAGCTGAGAATGCCAGCAATCACTGGAAGCTGGAAGAGACATGGAATGTATTCTCCCTTAGAGCTCTTGGAGGGAGTATGACCCCTGGTTTGGACTTCTGGCCTCCAGCATTGTGACAGAATAAATTTCCATTTTTGCAAGCCAACAAGTTTCTGGTATTTGTTACAGTAGCCCTGGAAACAAATACATTTCTTCTGAAACCATCTGTGCTGACACCTTGATTACTAAGCAGATTGAGTCTTAGCAGCCTGGAGAATTACAGAAATAGTGCAGAGAGTGAACATCTCAGAATATATTTTTCTGACGATTATGAGAAGCCATCTCAAATCCGGGGAAGTTGTGCTATCTAAATTATACCTTAAACACTTGCAATGAAACATCATTAAGTTGAAAGAGAGGCAGAAGAAAGAGCATTGGAGGAAGGAATCAAGTGTCCTGGATTCTATTACTGGCTTTACTATTCACTGGCTACATGACCTTTGAAAAGTCATTCAAATAGTCCAAGCCTAGATTTTCTTATCTCTAAAATACTTGTCCCACCTACTTTACAGTGTTGGCAAGAAGGTTCAATTATACAAGGTGCTCTGAAATAGTAAAGTGCTATCCATTAAACTGAAAAGTAGTATATGATACATTTACTTATTCATAATATAAATACAATATGTACTTGCTCAGCTAAATTAGATCCTATAACTCAGAATTTGCCATGATTTGGAAAAGGGATACATAGGAGTCAGGAAATCAGGGTTTTCATCTTGGCTCTAAAGACTAAAGAACCAAGTAATCTTGGATAAAGTATTGAACCTTTTAGAGACACAGTTTTCATAATTGTTAAGTGAAGGAGTTTGACTGGATGATCTCTAACGTTGCTCCCATATCTCTCATTCCATAGAATTTTAAGAAAATTATGATTAGCAGGATGGTTCTCTCCCTTGGTGAATTGATTTCTTCTCATGGATTAAATTTTCACTAAATTCTGTCAATCCTGAACTTGTCTGCTGAGCTTCAGATTTATATAACCAAGGATCTGGATGTCACACATAATATCAGCTGAGAAACTCTGAATGTAAAGGAAAGGAAAAACAAAATTTACTTACACAAGAAAAAAAGGAAAGAAAGAAGAAAAAGGAAAATAGAACTTATTGGCTCACTTAATTGGAAAGTCTATGAATAGAGTTAGTTTTAGCTACAGCTAGATTTATGGCTTAAATAATGTCATCTAGATTTACTTTCTTTCCATCTCTCAGTTCTGTTTTGCACAGGGCGGGCTGGCTCCATTCTGCAACTTCACATGGTGTAATAGTGCTGTTGCATTATCTCTTAATTACAAGTATCAAGGAAAAATAGAAGTATTTTCCCAGATGCATAACAAGAATTTCTTTGCATCTCATTGGCTCTGATGGGCTAAAATGTCCATCTCTGAACCAGTCACCATGTTAAGAAGAAATTCAGTGTGCTGACTGGCTTAGATCTGGGTCATGTGATTCATTGCTAAACCAGAGATATAGTCCCATTGTACCAGGGCCAGTTGACTATAACATTCCAATAATTTTCTGAGTTGGTTGTTAAACTGTTGGGAGCATTAAATTTGAAAAGGTGGGAGTATCCACACTACAAACTAGGGCTTTATTTGTTTACTTATTTTGGAGAGATCATTTACCAGCACATCACTGGGTACAGCCCTGTCCAAGCAGAGTGGGTGAGGATAGGATCACCCTGTAAAAATGAGACTATTAACAAAATAAGGCAAAAATAAATGCTGCTGTGGCAAGAAAAAAAAAAAACCTACCACTATTCATCCACTAAAACTGGAAGCTCAGACTCAAAATATCTAAGGCTGAATTTTCTCTTTCTCCTCAATCTGCTTTGTCTCATGGATTTTCCATCTTGATTGGTAACCATCACTCCAATCAGACACTCAAGTCTAAAATATGACATTTAATTTTTGAATGCTTTTATTTCTTTCATAACACAATTTTGCCTCCTTAGCATTTTTTAAACCCATCTCATCCTCTATTGCTACAAGTCACTTAGACTTGTTTGATCTCTCTTTGGGATATTTCAGGATTCTTCTAATTTGTCTGCAGACCTTCAGTCTTACCTTTCTCAAATCTATCCAGAGTATCATCAGCAGGGTGACCTATCTAAAGTATGTCTGACCCAATTATTACTTCTTCCTAAATTTCTTTCCATTGCATAATAGATAAGGTCTGTGATGGTTTTCAACATGTTCACAAATTCTTCTCCCTTTAAGAGGTGGAGCTTAATTCTCTGGCTTTGAGTATGGGCTCAATGAATAGAATATAGCAGAAGTGATGGTGTGTGGCTTCCATGACTAGGTCATAAAAAGAGTTGCAGTTTATTCCTTGCCCTCTCTCTTGGATGACCCACTCTAGGGAAAGCCAGCTATCATTTTGTGAGAACACTCAAGCAGCACTATGGAGGGGTCCATGTAGCAAAAAACTGAGGCCTCCTGCCAACAACTATCTTGGAAGCGGAAGCGTTTAAATGACTGCAGTCCAGTCTGATGTGGTGGTGACTGCAGTCTCATGAGAGATTCTGAGCCAGAACCACCTAGGTCACTCCTGAATTCCTAACCCACAGGAACTGTGAGAAAGTAACTGATTATTATTTTAAGCTGTTAAATTTTGAGCGTAGCAACAGATCATTTGGTCTCAGCTTAACACTTTGTTTTTCCTCCATCACTGAACTTACACTTTACAAAACCACATGAGTTTGTCTTCCTCATTATAGTCTGAGCTTCCTGAGGGCAGGTACTGTAATTCCGAGCTCACTGCTGTATCCCTGAGTAGTAGATTGTATTGCTATTTCACAAAGATGGCTGCAACAATATCTCCTATTTCAAGTATTCTTCTAGAACCTTGTCACTTCCCCATCCAGAGGTGGATTCCCTGTCTCCTCCCTTTGAAACTGGATGGAACTTTGTGACTGTCTCAAACAGTAGAGCTGAAGGGATGATATGTTATTTCCAAAGGTAGGTCATAAAAATGTCACGCACATTTGCTTCTCTCCTTTAGACCCTTGCTGTTGGAATCCAACCACTGTGCTGTGGGGAAACTCAAGCAATTTGTAGAAATGCCCACAGGGAGAGGAAGCATGGGCCTCAGCTCACAGTGGGAGCCGAGCTCCCAGGCAACAGCCAGTGCTAACTAGCCATGTGAGTGAACCATCCTGGAAATCAATCTTCCAGCCCCTAGTTGAGTCTACCAAGCCAATGCCATGTGGATCAGAGATGAGCTGCCCTTGCTGAGCTCTGCTCAAATTGTAGCTTTGTGAGGAAGATAAATGATTGTGATTGTTTTAAGCCACTAAGATTTAGGATAATCTACTATGCAGCAGTATGTAACGGGAACATCCAGTACAGTATCTGTGACATCACAGTCATTTGACAAGCATTTGTAAACTGAGTGAAGATCCTAGTTTCCTTATACAGCTACTTTCTGGGCGCATTAGTACACGTGTCCTTCTTTAAACAAATCTTGAACTCATCTGACTCAAGATTTGTGTTCAAGCTGTTCCTTCTGCTATGAATCGCCTCCCTACTTTCCTTATACATTTACCTGCTCAAGTCTTATGCTTCTGAAAAAATGCCGTTGAAACTTCCTTTCCTCCCTTCCTTGCATCCTTTTAATAACTATGTCGTGAATGTCTACTATAAGCCCAGGATTATCATATGGAGCAATATAGGCAAAATCCCCATCCTCTTGGAGTTTTACATTTCAGTGGGGATCCAGTCAACAAAGAAATATGTCATTAAAAATTATAGAGTGTAGGGCTTCCCTGGTGGCGCAGTGGTTGAGAGTCCGCCTGCCGATGCAGGGGACACGGGTTCGTGTCCCGGGCCGGGAAGATCCCACATGCCGCGGAGCGGCTGGGCCCGTGAGCTATGGCCGCTGAGCCTGCGCGTCCGGAGCCTGTGCTCCACAACGTGAGAGGCCACAGCAGTGAGGCCCGCGTACCGCAAAAAAAAAAAAAAAATTATAGAGTGTGATTAGCACCTTAAAGGAATTAAACAGTGTGCAGTAATAGAAAAAAACAGGGCGGGTGGGAGGGGCAGGAGGAATGGGGTCCGACTTTAGATGAAGTGTCTCGGGAAGATCTCTTTAAGGAGGTGATATCTGAGATCTGAACAATAAGGAGGAAGAAGTCTGGAGGAAAAGACCACGGCATCCTGGGCAGAGAAAACAGCAAGTGCGAAGCCATGAGATGGGATCAAAAATGTTTTCTGTTGGATAAAATAAAGGAGGCATTTACAGCTGCAGGATAATGAGTGGAGAGAAGACACTGACTAGATGAAGTGGGAAAACTAAGCAGACGCCAGGTCATGTATACGTAGAGTCACGGAAAGGAATTTAGATTTAATTCTAAATACAAATGATATTTACTGGAGGACTTTAAAGTGGGGGAGTGCCACAGTCGGATCTGCATTTTAAGCTTACCCTTGCTGTTGTGCGGAGAATGGATTTTAGGTTGGCAGGAAGGAGTGCAGGGAGATCAGTAGGGAACCAAACTGAACGTGAGATGGTGGTACTTTGGGTTAGGGTGGTAGCAGTAGCTAGATAGATAAAAATAATGCATTGGGATAAAATTCATGGCTATCACTTATAGGACTTGTTGGGGACTCAGGTACAAGGGCTGAAAGGAAAAGAGGATTCCCGGCTTTGGTAAAGGGTTTGTACTCTATTGTAAAGCAGTAAGGAGCCATGGGAGGATTAGCAGGGCAGTGTATGCCCCACTTTCTTTCTTCAAGAAGCCTCTCTAGATGCCTCCTGATAGAACTAATCTCTCTCTCTTCTGGGTATTTATTCATAGTTTTGATTCTCACAGGGAATGTAGCATAAGATATGGATTAAAAGCATAAGGAATTTTGGGGGCTGAATTGATGTGAGTTGACCTGGGTTCCACCACTACTTTATGTGAGGTGTAAGACTTGGAGAAGCCCATTCATCTCTGTGGCCTCAACTTCTCCAAATGTGGGTAGCATCTATGTTACAGGCTTGTTGGGTTCATGAAATGAAACCCTGGAGGAGAAAGATATACTTCAGGAAGGATAGGGGAGGACCTAGCTTTACATTAACTTTAAATTCACTTAATAACTAGCTCTATCTAACATTTATGGAGCACCTACCCTGTGCCTGATACTAGGTGTTTTACTCTTCATAACAATCTTGTGATTTAGCTACTTTTGTCATCTTCCTTTACAAACGGGCACAAAGAGCTTAAAAATGTACCCAAGTTCCTGCTGTAACACTTAACTTGTATAGATTTGTCTTTCTATATCCCTATTTCTCCCCATTTCTCTCAGATAACAGGGAGTGTGTGTGTGTCTTGCTCACAACTTTCTTCCTCATCTCTGACACATGGCAGAAAGTAACTTCATGTATGCTGAGTGAGTGAACTTTCAGGCATTGACTCACATGTCAAAGTTGACAAGACAGAGGTCAGAGTTATGGGGTGCTGGCTTTACTTGAGTGGGTGCACCCAGCTGAGCTGGGGAGAGTCCTGAGCCAGACTAGCTTGGAAAGCTGGTCAGATCCATGATGAGATCAGATCCCCACGTGGTCAGATCAGATCCCCCCTGCTACCTCGTCTGCAGTACAATGATAATGTGGCTAATTTACTTGTGCTGTTTGGTTTCAGAAGTGTAGCAATGGCACAATACGACCTTTATTAACAAGACTACAGAGGGAATGGCGTATCCTGATTACTCAGGCAGAGATGAAAGCTCCTTTGTTTAAACGCTTTTGGAAAATCTCTATAAGATGTAGTGGCCTCGATTTCGCCTTGGGAAGGACTGTGGAGTGAACATGATTTGTGTCTTGAAGTTGAAAAGCTGCTGATCCTCCTGTCTTACAGTGGTCTCCGTGCTTTATTCTAAATATGATTATTTTGGAGAGGAGAAGGTGGGAGGAGATTGGACTAAACAAATTCTTAGATGAGGCACTACCTTGAGATGCTCAGTTTAAAATAACATAATGATATGGGCTTATGTTCCTTCAGAATTGACACTGTCCCTTAAAAAAATAGAGTGATGGAAAAAGGGGAAATTAATGAAAGATTCTGTTCCAAATCTTTGAGTCTTCCTGTAAATATCAGCTTAATTTCTTCCATAAGAAGACTGTAAAATGATGTTTACTTCGCAGAACTGGGCTTGCTCTGTGTGGTTTAGTATATGTAACATTTTCCCCCTGGTCTGCAGAGTATAAAAGAAGACAAAGGGGGTAGTCACAGCTGAGGGAAGAGTCGAGAAGGGACTGTTTTATATCCTTTAAAGGGAGTCTTGAGTGGATTTACCAGGAGAGCAAAGTGCCCTGTGATAGAAGGGGACATGATGTGATTTTCGCAGGCACTGAGAAGGTCCTTCTGCCAAAAATAGACCCACCTGCTTGTGGATGTCTGGCATTCCTTTGACTGGGGACAATGCCAGAAAGGCCAGCTGTTCCCTCAGATACTCCTCCCACAGGCTGGCTGAGACCTGAAATTCCAGCCTTGAACTTAAGGCTAAATTTTCCTCCACAATCTACCCTAAAGCATGTGCTTCTCACTTCCTCCCCATCCTTCTCACTCTAAAACAAAGGTGTTAATATCTTTGTACACTGAAGTATGAATTATATAGATTTGTGCAAAGGACAGAAATTATGGAAGTGGGAGAATCCTTGGTTCCCTCCTCCCCACTTAACTCTGTGACTTTTGGTCAAGTCCTTAACTACTTATGCAGTAGTTTCTTTTTCTATAAAATAAGACTAAGCCAAACCAACTGGACTCTTGGGAGGGCAAAATAAGACAAATGTAGAGAGCCAATTAGCAAAAGGCTAGAAAAAACCCAAATGTCTATCAAAGGGAGGCTAGTTAAATAAACTTTGGAGCATCCACACAATGCCATATTATGTAGCTGTGAAAAGGAATCAGGAAGACCTCTATGTCGTAATATAGAGTGATGGCCTAGACATATTGTTAAGTAACAGAAACAAAATGCATCACAGTGTTTCCACAATTCTATAGTTTAGATAAGAAAGGAGGAGACATAGTAAATACATACTTATTTATAATTTCAGTAGCTGGATAAACCAAAAATTAATTAAAAAATGGGATGGAGGGAACAAGGAATTAGAGGAGAGGGGACATAGATTTCTCTATGAAATTTATTTTGTTTTTTTGACTTTGGAATCATGTAAATATTTTACATAATTAAAAACAAAGTTAAATCAAAGAGAAAAGCAACTGAAACACAACAAGCCCTAAAACTTTAAAATAAACTGGAAAAAAGTGAACTTAACTTTATATCAATTCTGTGGCATAACCATTTCAAGAATTATTTCAACTGATTTTAAAAGACATATTTCGATTTTACATTCCTAGGGAGATATGTCCTAGGGACAAAAAATAGTATAAAGATCTCTTACATAAATGAACTTTTCTACGAAACAGATACAGACTCACAGACATAGAGAACAGACTTGTGGTTGCCAAGGCGGAGGGGAGGTGAGGGAGGGATGGATTGGGAGTTTGGGGTTAGTAGATGCGAACTATTATATATATAATGGATAAACAACAAGGTCCTACTGTATAGCACAGGGAACTATATTCAATATCTTGTGATAAACCATAGTGAAAAAGAATATGGAAGAATGTATATGTATATATAACTGATCACTTTGCTGTACAGTAGAAATTAACACATTGTAAAGCAACTATACTTCAATAAAATAAATTTAAAAAAAGATCTTTTAGATTGATTTCTTTCAGCTAGTTGTTAGTGGTACTATTCACATTATTATTTTAAATACCATTATATAGAGAGCAAGATAAGGCAACTAAGAAATTAAGTTAATATCCTTAGGAGATAAGGTTTTCAGAGTAAAAAAAGACAAACAAAATAAAAGAATTGAAGTAAAAATTCTGTAATCTTTGATTTGAATTAGAAACATCAGTATTTATGATTTATTTTTCTCTTCCTAAAAACTACAAATTTCCTAGTCCTGTCCACTGAAAAGGCCTAGAAGCATGACCAACTCAGTTTAAATGATCACTCTGGGTACCCAGAATGTAAAATCTAAGTACCACTTCCATCTTAAAGGGAACAGGGATCCTTAGAAAAATGCCTAATTTTACTTCTGGGGAAGAAAGTGTTTGTGATGAATTAGGGGCATATTATTATGCCCCAGAGCAAGTTTATATGAGCCAACTTGAAGGATTTCCCACTGGCCAAATTTGGGAAGAATGTAAAAACAAATAATGATTACAACACTTTGAAACTCATCAAGTATGTAAAATCAACAAGTTAGTTTGGAGGTTGCGTGGGCACCAGCTCACTATTCTGAAAATAGACGAATAGATGGTAAGAAAGAAGCGTCTACCCCGCCTCTTTTGTTTCAGGTAATTCAACAATTGTTGAGAGAACATTCTTTATTGGATAATTCTAGCTAATAAATGCAGGAGGAATGATAGGATTAAAAAATCTCCATTCTTGGTGGAAATCATTCTGCAACGTACAAATGTATCAACTCAACAGGCATCCACCTTAAACTTACAGAATGTTATATGTCAATTAAATCTCTATAAAGCTGGAAAAAAAAAAAAAAAACCCTCCGTTCTGATGACTCCATTCCAGTCATCAATGTCTGCCAAAACCATTAAGCAAAGACCTATGAGAAACTTTACGATGGAAGTGGCCATGTGATGCTCAAAACAAAACAAATAGCAGGCAGTTTTAATACTACACAGACAAGGTTGTAGCACAGAAATGGCTGTCTCTACTGTAAACACAGACGTGAGCTGCCCAATCATCGTGGGCGGAACTGGATGGAGAACCACCTATCGGAGGAGAGGGGCAGGTGCCTGCGCTGAATTCAGAGCCCTCAGCAGCTGGTGTTATCTCCTCTCACTTTGCCACGTCTTGCCCTGGAGGGGGAAAGACTCTTGGTCTTGGACCCTGCATTTTTTTTTCCTTGTTTTTTAAAGTCTTTATTGAATTTGTTACAATATTGCTTCTGTTTTATGTTTCGGTTTTTTGGCCGGGAGGCGTGTGGGATCTTAGCTCCGCGGACCAGGGATCCAACCCATAACCCCTGCTGATAACATGCTGTCCTCGGGAGTATCAGGTGGGTTGATGGAATTCAAGTGCTTAGCACATCCAATGCCTGGAGAGCTTTCCCAAGGCCAGAGACAACTTGTGGATCTCTTCATTCAGAGAGAATAGGAGCCAGGAGTTGTGTCCTTGCTTCTACAAAGGCTTTATTTGCATACTCCTTTCTCTCTCAGAGGCACGATTGTGATTGGTCAGTTAGAGCAGAACGCTGGCTAAGAGAACTCAGCCCAAATCAGTGAGACAGCTGTTACCGATTTTGATCTTTCGGATAAATCACTTTTTCTCGTTTTACACTGGCTGTTTTTCTTCTTCAAGCGGGCCTCATTTTATTTCGTTCCAGCTTTACTTTTGAAAATGTCTCCCTTCTCCTCCTGTAACATCGTCCTGGTTCCACTCAAAGGGAGAAAACTTAAGTCCGGTTAAGTCTATACATGTCCAAATGTTACTTAGGTAACATTTCACCAAATGTATCCTTGAGTTACCTAAAATCATTACTTACCTAATCTTAAATCAGATGCATGATCTACTGCGAGGCCATATTTGCTACAGTACTTTCTTTATACCTCCAGTATCACTTGAATAGCCAAAGGCCTGTGATACAGCATGGAAGAACACTTTGACAGCATTCTGTTCTTCAGGGGATATTGTTCTATTGTCCTTTGGAATCCTCACATACTGAACACCCAGGGGCATTTTTTTCCATATGGGCTATCAGATGGGGAACAATGGAGAAAAATGAAAATTGAAGCCTATTAAAAGACTATTTCGTGTGACTCACCTTCCACGCTTTACTTTCCCAAGTGTGGATCCGGCTCTGTCTTAAAAAAAAAAAAAAAAAAAAAAAAAAAAATCAATCCCAGCCTGGACTACGCAGTTATTTGCCAACTGCTGCCATCTAGTGGTAATGTCTAGTAATGCAGGATGAAGTAAAGACCTGGGGTGATTTTCTGTTCCCTGGAATACAGGTAGACTTAGACTTACTGATTATATGATGTCATTTAAAGGGTGATAGGAAAGCTGCAAACTCCCTAAACACCATTTGTACCTACTGATTGGTGCCAGGTAGATCAACATTGGGCCTTGATTTTCTAGCTCTGCATTTCGAGCCCATTATCTTTGGGAAGAATAACCCTGTGTCAATGGGATGCTAACATATCGCCTAGGGGCTCATATCAGCTGAAGACAGTAAGTTTCCTTCATGGCAGGTGCTAGAGTAGGGTCAATACGCACCAATTCCTGAGGAAACAACCTCAACAGTCCCACATGTCACCAATATATTTTTCCTCTCTCTACTTCAGACAAATAATGTCACCTGCTATATCAGTAAACAAAGGATGTCATGACCATGAAGACATCAGCCCCTGAAGCTGCCCTGACTGCACTACATGGGCACCTACTATGTGCTAAGGACTTTGTGTATACCATCTCTAATCCTCAAAACAATTTTTATTCCACTTTAGTATGAAGACTCCAAAAACTCCGATTAAATGCATTGACTACACAGTGTGTTATGTTGTATAGCTGTTATTTAACTTAGTTATGTTGATTTTACTAAAGAAGCCTGTCAGTTTCCTGCACATAATGTCATTAATTGGGGGAAGGGGATCCAATTGCTTCCTCCCACCCAACTTACCCAACTTTTTTCTTTTATTGAAGTCTAGTTCATTTACAATGTTGTGTTAGCTTAAGGTGTACAGCAAAGTGATTCAGTTATGCATATGTATATGTATCTATTATTTTTCAGATTCTAAAAAATATGGAACACTTCATGAACGTGCATGTCATCTTTGCTCAGGGGCCATGCTAATCTTCTCTGTACTGTTCCAATTTCAGTATATGTGCTGCCAAAGCGAGCCTCCAATATATGTTCTTTCAATTAAACCTATCCCTTCTAAAAGAAACTCAAATACTATTTCCTCTCAGCTTAATGCTGATGTCTGGGTAGATCAGATATTTTCTTCAGATGATACTCTGTGTCTTTTGTGGGGATCTTGCCCACTTTCCATGGGGAAAAAAGTGAAAGCTTGGCTCCTTTTTGAGTCCAGAGTGGGATAAGTACCTTAGTTTAGACTAGTATAAGACATAAATTAATATATTACATATATTATCTTGCCATAACCAAAGATTTCCAGTTTTCTCCTGGCTGAAATTCTTTAAAGTTAAATCCTTTTAAAGTGAAATCCTTCGGTTCCCCTTTGATATGTGACTTCTACTGCAAATGTCCTTGAGAAAGGGAATACGTTCTCATAGCTGTAGTGTCAATTTTGTTTAAATCTAAAAACTAACAGCTCTTTATTTGACAAAAGGTTTGATTTTGGGTTGATCAATGGGGCAAAATGCTAGACATGGGGATGAACTAGATTTCCCATTATTTGGTCATATTAATCATGGCCATTTTTGTTCCCTGGAAGCTATTTGTTTCCTTATTATGCAAAATTTTGCAACCCTTTCCTCCAAACCTTAAAATCAAACATGTTGTCTGACATTGGTTTTTGTTCCCCTCTCAAATGCCAGGGACAGTCTGAGATATAGTGTTTGAACGTCAAAGTGTTGGTTTTAGACATTATGGTGGTGTGTAACACGAAGGTCAAATACATTCAGTCTCATGTCAACTCTGTTTAGTTGCTAGTGGTTGCCCCAGTTGCAGGATTGAGGAGGATTCTGAAGCTGTGTCTGGGCTCAGCACTAAAGACCGATAAGTGATACCTGTCACAGAAGCTGCAACCATGGAGGTGTGGCACAATTTCAACCCTGTTTCTGAGGATCGGAGGGCAAAGTATTCGAAACCAGAAATAATCAAGAAAATCAGGGCCATAGAAGTGTTAAGTCTTTTCTTGAAAATCAATTGTTCTGTGGCTGGTGAATAGAACTGTGGAGATACAGAGAGATAGGGAAGCAAATGATTATTATGTGAAGGCTGGTGGGCTGATGACAAGACTTAGGAACTCATTGCTTTCCCCATAGAGGGCTCTAGACTTTGTAGGCCTGGTAATGGTGGAAGTGGTAGCATTAGAGATGGTGGTGATATGGAAGGTGAGTAGATAAGGAGCTCTGATCATCTCTGTTCTTCAGTTTCAGAAATTTCTCTGATACTGACTGAAGGACACCAAGGAAGGCCAACCATGGAACTAAAATATCAGACACATTGAAGGTTTTCTGTTTTTTGTTTGTTTTTTGCCTCAGAAGTCCATACTACGAGAACTGATTGATATTTTGATTACTGATTAGTTTTGAGTATTGATATTTTTGGCTCCAAATCATATTTTGTACAGAAAATTCTAAAGCTATCAAAACATCTTTTGCCCTATGTCATGTCTCTAAAAGCGTGAGCTGAGATTAAACTTTTGTCATAAGGGAGGAAGCTATTTATTTATTTATTTATTTATTTAAAGTCGGTGTTTCTAAGTTATGGAAGTGCAAAAACAGTAATAAAATTTTATTTGGTGTCACATGACATTTTTCTACACCCTTAACCTTCAACCGCTTGAATTGCTTAAATAAATTTCTTTGGCAAATAATAAGACCATAATGTTCCAATTATTGTTAGTGCTTTACAAATAAACCATATAAATGCCTGACATTTCCAATTTCGAAAAATGCCCGAAGATGGCTGAATATATGGTCTATAAGCTCACCTACTGGGAACTACACTGAGTAGGTCCTCGTTGGTTATCTATTTTATATATAGTAGTGTGTACATGCTAATCCAAAACTCCTAATTTATCCCTCCCCCCACTTTTGTATATGAGCCATGTGCCTGGCACTGTGCAAAGCACTTTATATGCATATAACCTTTGCAACATTTTATCCCCATTTGATCTTCCAAGAGTATAACAAAGAAAGCATTTTAATTCTCATTTTGTAGTTGAAGAAATGCAAGCTTGGAGAGATCAAGTAACAGAGTTGGTAAATGATAAGCTGGGGTTCTAGCTCAAGTGTTTCTGACTCCAGAGCCTGAGCACCTCTGTCTCTTAGTCCCCTTTGGGTCTGTTTTCCCCCTAAAGCCACATGACTCACTCCCTCACTTCATGTCTCTGCTCATTTTCATTCTATCCCTCCCAGATAAAACAGTAATGCCCTCTCTCACCCCCATGCTTCCTATCTGCCACATCCTGCTTTGGTTAGCATTGTAGTACCCAATCCCAATTGGCACTTTATATTTACTTGTTTATTTCTGGATTGTTTATCTTCCATTAAAACAGAAGCTTCATCGGTCAGGAGCTTCTGTATCTCTCACCCACAGACTGCTATTTGGGGCACATCATGTATGTTCAATAAATACTCTTTGTTGAATGAATAAATGAATTAATTGAGGTAAATGAAACAGAAGTAAGCCACAGGAAACTTAATATTAAGAAAACTTTACTTACAAATGTCATTATTTTTAGATTTATTCTGAATGTTTTCAGGTGTATCTCATCTTTGTAATGTTTGGAATGTTCTATGAGCCATTGTTTCCCCTCGGAAGAATTGGGAAACCTCAGTCCATACATTGGGCTTTTCCCGCTATTTAATTTCACTTGGTTCGTTGCAAATGTACCAAGAAAGTGAAGTTACTGTTTGCAGTTACTGTACAGTTGAGAGAGAGGAGTAAGGCATCAGAAGCCATCAGCTGCACTATCCTTTTACGCCACAAGATGGCGCTCCTATCATACAGACATTAGCTTGTATTTCCCGCTCCCCACCCCCGCCAGCTTGTTTCGCTCACCCTGCCTGGTTTTTCTTTCTTTGTAATTTGTTTGTGTTTGTCTCTGCCTCTGCCTTTTCCTTGAAATTTTTGTTCTCCGTTTCTATTTCTCTTCTACCCTCTTTCTTTCCCTTCTATTTAGACCTTTATTTATTACCTGGGCAGTTTATTATATAAATCTCTTTATTGTTTAACATAAAAGGTGACTTTTATGTTTCTTGATCTTATCTTTAAAACCCACTGGATGCACCATAATATAGATTATATATTTATTCCTCTAAGGAAAACCAATACCAATACCTAATTAAGTTGCTTCTGAAGTCACTCATGTGACCGTTGACTGTTTTTTTTTTTTTTTTTTTCCTTTGTTAGGTCAATTTTGTAAGTTTTTAAAGGAGTGTTAAGGCTTAAAAGTTATGAGGTCATTTGTCCCAAGTTCATACAGCTTCCGGGAAGAACCCGCTGACCTGAAGTCTACCCCACACTCCCTCTGCCTCACAGATGTCCTGCTCTTTGATTCCTTTAATCAATCCTAATATTCAAGGGAGAAGTTTAAAAAGTAGATTAATGAAAAAGACAGACGGAGATGATTACTGACAACTGAGACAAAACCAAAACATGTAGGTCAGCTGCTGTGATATGCTCCACTTTGGTACTGTAATGTCCATCCACTGTTTGTTTTTTGTTTGTTTCTCTTTTCCAGCATCCCTTCCTTTGGGGAAATGTCCTTTACCACTTTTACCTAATTATGGTAGGACCATCAGGACCCTCAATCCTGGGGCTTGGTCTCCTTTCAATTTGAGAATGTGTAAGTGACTCAGACTGACGAATCAGACAAACTTTTCTGTGGGGGCTCTATGCCTCTTAAAATACTTTGTGTGTCGGTGGGGGGCATTAATATTAGTGTGACTGGGGTTTGTAAACACTTAGTTCCACAAGTAACTGTTTTCCTGATTGAATTAATTGAATACAAAGAGGAAATAACATTCTTTTCTGCTTACTGCTGCCTTCTGTGATGTGTCAGATCTTTCTTCCCTGTCCCTTGATAACAGCTTGGAAAAAATTCCCATAGCTGCCAAATCACTTTAACAGAAAGAAACAGTCTTATTTCAGGTGTTAAAAAATATAGTCTGGTCCAAGTCAAGATTCAATCTTATATCCTAATCAGAGTTGTTTCCCTTTTCCCTCCATCAAGCTCAGACTTGCTCTGTGGTCCACTGTCATATGATGGGTAGAGGCACCCCGCCCTCGACTTTGCTGCCTATCAGGTTCTCTTCTTTCTTCTCCAGTTGTTGGGTCCAGGAGGAGCAACTGGGGAAGAGCAGGAGGGTGTCACACACTTGGTGTCACACTGACCTTCCCAAGATGGCTCTATAAGAGACGCCCCCTGGGTTTTCAGAACCTTGATGTGAGCAATGCATGATCCGATTGTCTCTGAAGTGCGTTCATCCATCTTGTTCTTTGTTCTCTGGGGTCCAGTCCCTGTCTCTGGACTTTTCAGCAGATTAATAATTGTTTCTTCTGGGCTTCCCTGGTGGCGCAGTGGTTGAGAGTCCGCCTGCCGATGCAGGGGACGCGGGTTCGTGCCCCGGTCCGGTAGGATCCCACATGCCGCAGAGTGGCTGGGCCCGTGAGCCATGGCCGCTGGACCTGTGCGTCCGGAGCCTGTTCTCCGCAATGGGAGAGGCCACAACAGTGAGAGGCCTGTGTACCGCAAAAAAAAAAAAAAAAAAAAAAAAATTGCTTCTTCAATCTTGCCTTTGTTCTCTCGGTTTCAAAATGTTTCAGGACTTCCCAGGGTGGTCAGTGATTTTCGATAGCTTTTTTTTTCTTTTATTTGCTTTTTTATATAGCAGGTTCTTATTAGTCATCAGTTTTATACACATGTGTGTATACATGTCAATCCCAATGGCCCAATTCATCACACCACCACCACCACCCTCTGCGGCTTTCCCCCCTTGGTGTCCATACGTTTGTTCTCTACATCTGTGTCTCAAATTCTGCCCTGCAAACCGGTTCATCTGTACCATTTTTCTAGGTTCCACATACATGTGTTAATATACGATATTTGTTTTTCTCTTTCTGACTTACTTCACTCTGTATGACAGTCTCTAGATCCATCCACCTCTCAACAAATGACCCAATTTCATGCCTTTTTATGGCTGAGTAATATTCCATTGTATATATGTACCACACCTTCTTTATCCATTCGTCTGTTGATGGGCATTTGGGTTGCTTCCATGACCTGGCTATTGTAAATAGTGCTGCAGTGAACATTGGGGTGCATGTGTCTTTTTGAATTATGGTTTTCTCTGGGTATATGCCCAGTAGTGGGATTGCTAGATCACATGGTAATTCTATTTTTAGTTTTTAAAGGAATCTCCATACTGTTCTCCATAGTGGCTGTATCAACCTACATTCTCACCAACAGTGCAAGAGGGTTCCCGTTTCCCCGCACCCTCTTCAGCATTTGTTGTTTGTAGATTTTCTGATGATGCCCATTCTAACTGGTGTGAGGTGATACCTCATTGTAGTTTTGATTTGCATTTCTCTAATAATTAGTGATGTTGAGCAGCTTTTCACATGCTCCTTGGCCATCTGTATGTCTTTTTTGGAGAAATGTTTATTTAGGTCTTCTGCCCATTTTTGGATTGGGTTGTTTATTTCTTTAATATTGAGCTACATGAGCTGTTTATATATTTTGGAGATTAATCCTTTGTCTGATGATTCATTTGCAAATATTCTCTCCCATTCTGAGGGTTGTCTTTTCATCTTGTTTATGGTTTCCTTTGCTGTGCAAAAGCTTTGAAGTTTCATTAGGTCCCATTTGTTTATTTTTGTTTTTATTTCCATTACTCTGGGAGGTGGATCAAAAAAGATCTTGCTGTGATTTATGTCAAAGAGTGTTCTTCCTATGTTTTCCTCTAAGAGTTTTATAGTTTCCAGTCTTAAATTTAGGTCTCGAATCCATTTTGAGTTTATTTTTGTGTATGGTGTTAGGGAGTGTTCTAATTTCATTCTTTTACGTGTAGCTGTCCAGTTTTCCCATCACTACTTATTAAAGAGACTGTCTTTTCTCCATTGTATATCCTTGCCTCCTTTGTCATAGATTAGCTGACCATAGGTGCATGGGTTTAATCTCTGGGCTTTCTATCTTGTTCCATTGATCTATGTTTCTGTTTTTGTGGCAGTACCATATTGTCTTGATTACTGTAGCTTTGTAGTATAGTTTGAAGTCAGGGAGTCTGATTCCTCCTGCTCCATTTTTTTCCCTCAAGACTGCTTTGGCTATTCAGGGTCTTTTGTGTCTCCATGCAAATTTGAAGAGTTTTTGTTCTAGTTCTGTAAAAAATGAGACTGGTAATTTGATAGGGATTGCATTGAATCTGTAGATTGCTTTGGGTAGGATAGTCATTTTCACAATATTGATTCTTCCAGTCCAAGAACATGGTATATCTCTTCATCTGTTGGTATCATCTTTAATTTCTTTCATCAGTGTCTTATAGTTTTCTGCATACAGGTCTTTTGTCTCCCTAGGTAGGTTTATTCCTAGGTATTTTATTCTTTTTGTTGCAGTGGTAAATGGGAGTGTTTCCTTAATTTGTCTTTCAGATTTTTCATCATTAGTGGGTAGCTATTTAAAAAATCTTTTTTTATTGAAGTAGAGTTGATTTACAATGTTGTGCCAATCACTGCTGCACAGCAAAGTGATGTAAAATCTTTTGGCTTAAAGTATGTCCTTATAATTTTCAAATCTCCACCTCCCTTTATGCTATTTGAACCTAATTTAAAATGACTTCTCTGTTGGAATGAACAGACTAGGTAGGTTTTAATGAATGATGTAACTTTTTTTTTTGAGTTTCCATATTACACACCTGATCACATCACTGTGCTATTTTATAGTTGACTGTATAAACACTACTTTTGTGAGGTTTTTGTGGGTTTCGTTTTTGTGTTCTGTCAGATCTTGACATCAAGATCAGTGATTTTTCAGCCTCTGTATAGCCATATAATCCCATCATGCCATGATTTAATTACACAGACTGTTTTAACTGTGGGTGAAATTATTATGATTTTCATCATTATACCAAAATTCTGACAAAGAGTAATTTTCCTATAGCAGCTAGGTTGGGTTCTGTTCCCCTACTGGAGTCATAAGAGACCCTCTAGTCCAACTAGACACTTTGGACTTGCATTGTGTTCAAGTTTTCTTTTAAATTTATTTATTTATTTATTTATGGCTGTGTTGCGTGTTCGTTGCTGTGCTCAGGCTTTCTCTAGTTGTGGTGAGTGGGGGCTACTCTTTGTTGGGGTACGTGGGCTTCTTGTTGTAGTGGCTTCTCTTGTTGTGGAGCATGGGCTCTAGGAGTGCGGGCTTCAGTAGTTGTGACATGCAGCCTCAGTAGTTGTGGCTTGCGGACTGAGTTGCTCCACGGCATGTGGGATCTTCCCGGACAAGGGATCGAATTCGTGTCCCCTGCATTGGCAGGCAGCTTCTTAACCACTGTGCCACCAGGGAAACCCGCATTGTGTTCAAGTTTAATTACTGGGTTTAAATTGTCTTTTTTTAAGACTGGGCCTGGTAAAATATCAATAACATGGTTGGGTAAACAGGGGACTATCTAATCATCTGATTGTTACTTTAAGAGTCTGGCAATTGTTTCCACTAAAATGACTGATTTTTGGACAGGTTATTTTAGAGTCAGCCTGACTCGGCCCGTGTGACCCTTCTAACTCCAGGACTCTAACTGCTCTCCTAATGGGATGCCAGTAATGCCTTGGGCACACCACCTGCCCCAGCATCAGCTGCTGTTCAAATGGCTCTGTGCTCCCAGACGCTGCACCAGGTAAATTACCAGCTTCGTGTTCACAAGGTGCTGCTCTGTACAAGCCAATACCAGCACCTGGAGGCTTGTACAGATGCTGCTGCAAAATGTTGGAAATCCCATGTAAAAGTAGCACTTTCCTTTTTTTTTTTTAATGCATGTATATAAACCTCTAACAGTTTACTACCTCTTAGGGTTTGAAACCCCAAAGACAAATAATATCTCTTTGCCCAATTTACCATGCCTTATAAACTTAGTGGGGAAGGAGACTCAGGAATTAAAGATAACATATGAAGTTACATAAAATGTCATGTAGCAGTGAATTGCAGGATTCACTGGAATTGCTCGGAACACGGGATGTTGTGCATTCCAAACTCTGCTAAACCAGGAAGCTTAAAGAGACCGTACTGGAATTCAGGGGTTCAAGATCCATGATTATACCATAAAGATAAGACAACTCTTGACTTGGAAACTACTTAGCAGTCTGGTTCGCTCCATTCAGTTCAAAGCAATTCAATTCCATTCTGTTTCATTCAATTCAATTTAGCGGATCCATTTTCATGGGTGTTTATGGCCCACTGTTTCTGTGCCGGGCACTGAGGAGGATGCAAGGAAATGTAGAGCTAGGAAAACCTCTGCTGGTGCTGGTACCACTCCAAATGTACCCTCCCTTCTTCTCCACCCTGCTCTACACCCTGGAAACCTGGTTTAGATGGACCACATCACTGTACTTCCTTGTCCTGTGGCTTTGGATTTGTTCAGGCAATGGAAGAGACCAACAGGAGATGGGGGTGGAGAGGAGGGAGAAGTTCAGGTATTCATTCCCTGACTCCCTGCTGAATTGCAGGTTCATATCAGCTTTGCTTCTGCTCAGGTATCCTTCTCTGTGCAGCCCTATTTCTGAGTAGATCCTGACCGAGGCTCCCTCCTGTTCCCCTTTGTGCCTTGTGGTGGTAAGTGCTTCCTTAGATACATGTCTTAGGATGCTGTTCCACCCTTGCTGTTTTCCTTAGGCTGTGCCCACAGTTTGGAAAAAATACACCTTTTATTCAATTCTTTTTGATTATTCAGCTTGTGTCCTGCAGAGGACCATGCCAGATACCCTTAAGCAGACTTTAATCCAAGTTTAAGAATTCGTTTATAGTTAAATCCTCATTATGTATTTATTATTCTGGGTTAAGTGACTAGGTGCTAGGTCTTGAGGATATAAACCCCTGTAAATGTGGCAGATGCAATTCTAACTCTCAGCGGAACCATGGCCTATGAGAGAGCACCGAAATTAAATCAGTGATCGCAAAATAGTATAATGAGTGTATGACAGGTGATGGAAGGGTCCGTGGGGACCTTCCCCTGTCTCAGGAGGGGGACCTCCCTGAGGGATTGTAATAGATTAGACTGCAATCTGAAGAATGGGCAGACACTGATTAGATGAAGGGGGAGGCAGATGTGATAGGACTGGGCATGGTGGAGTGTACATTGGAAAAAGGGAACATGTGTGTGGAGACCTAATGGGGAGAGTGTGGCTTGTTGGAGATGGGTGAACATTCAGTGCAGCCAAGATGGGAGAGGAAGTGGAGGACCAAATGAAGGTAGACACTAAGGAGAGACCAGATGCCATTTCACAGCCCTGTGAGTAGCTTTGGAGCTTACCCTCAGGGTGCAGGAAAACACTGAAAGGTTTTTAAGCAATTGGGTGTGGGTTTTAGAAGGAATCCTTGGGCTGCAGGGCGGAGAATGAGTTGGAGGAGAGTGGGAGGCAGCGAGCTGGAGGGCGAGGGCGAGAGCTCACGGGGACAGGAATGAAGAGAAATTGATGTGTCCAGAGGCATTTAGTTGCCTGCTCTGTATTCTAACTCTTTCTCCGCTCCCCATGATGGGTAAGCCCCAGAGACCTCTATCCTGAATGGCTTAGTTGCTCGGATAGAAGCCTCAGAAACAAAAGACTCTGGGAACATCAGAGTGGCGGAGAGGAGAAAGGGTGCAGAAGAAGTGGGTGTACAGGCGGATCTTGCAAACCAGGGAGCCATGTGAAGAGGGCTCTGAGGGGTCCACCAGTGGAGCCTCCTGGGCTCCTTGACCCTCAGAGAGGAAAAACTGGGTCCATAAGGAGAGCAGGGGGTATCCCAGGAGCCACCACGTCCTTCCCCACCTCAACCTAGAAAGAGCAAGTTCAGACCATGGCCCCTCTCCATCTGAGGGTCTCTAAGCTGGAGCATTGCCAGGAGTTGGAGACAGAGAGAGCCCCAAAGCAGAGAACAAACTCTGTTTTAAAATGAAAAGACTGAGTTTCCAAATCACCGAAAGAATCCAGAAATTATGGACTCTGCCTAGGGTATCAACATGGAGGGAAAAGGGAGATTTGACAAAATAAGATAAGAATGAAATGATTTCTTATTTATGAGTTTAAAATTGAGTTTAAAATTCTCAATAAACACACACATGAATACATACAAACTTAAATGTGCAAAATTAAAAAAATCATTTATGTGTATGTATATATATATATACATGTGTGTATGTATAGCAATATACGTGTTTATATGTATGTACATACACACACATTGTCCTGTAGATACTCACTGTAAAAATTTGGAAAATATAGACATTTATAAACAAAGAAGATGAAAATCATCCTATCACCTAATAACTGCCTTGCATTTTATCATATAAATGTAATGTATTTTTAAAACACTTCCCCACTGAGACAAGTTATAATGACATTGTTTAAGGTGTTTGTTACATATTATTAAAGTATTTGCTACAGAATTACCCAGTGCATTCAGTATTGTAATAGTATTGATACAACTAAAAAACTTTTGTCAATGTGGTGTGTGAAAATAGAAACTCATAGTTTACTTAATTTGTATTTCTTTTATTATTAGAGAACCTGTATTTTTAAATTAGATGTATTCTTCCCCTATCTATTACTTCTGTGATTTGACTGTACGACTGTTGAGTATATTTTTATATTGAAGCGTTGATCAATTAATTTTTATTTTAGAAGAAATATGTATATACTAAGACTATTTATCTTGCATAATGTATTTTGGAAACATTTTTCCTGTTTGTCTTTGGATTCAATTCATAGTACTTTTTGTGCTACAGATGTTTTTAATTGGTATGCAGTCAAATATATCAATACTGTCCTTTAAGATGCTTCCTTTGTTTAGCTTAGAAAGGCTTTCCCCACCCTGAGATCAGAAAAATCTTGCCTATATTTTATTCTACTTGGTTATTGCTTCATTTTTTTCTTTTTTTTTTTTTCTTTTTTTGCGGTACGCGGGCCTCTCACCGCCGTGGCCTCTCCCGTTGCGGAGCAAGGCTCCGGACACGCAGGCTCAGTGGCCATGGCTCACGGGCCCCGCCACTCCACGGCACGTGGGATCCTCCCGGACAGGGGCACGAACCTGTGTCCCCTGCATCGGCAGGCGGACCCCCAACCACTGCGCCACCAGGGAAGCCCTGCTTCATTTTTAAACATTGAACTCTTTAATCTACCTTGAATTTATGTTGATATATGTTCAGTGGCAGAAATTTACCCCCCTCCCATAGTTAAATCATTTATTATCAAGTAACGTTTATTGAAAGTGTTTTCTGATTTAAGTCCATTAAGGGTATGTTTCTTCCCCCATTGTAGAGGATGGATATGATGTGGGGTAAAGAACATAGACTTGGCATTCCAAATGATCCGGTCTTGCATCATCTTGCTTTTCTAATTTGTTAGCTGAGACACAAGACAATTTACTTGAAATTCTCATTGACTTCATAGTGTTAAATAAGCCTAATAGTATCCCAGATGGCCATGAAGAGGATTCAATGAGATAAGGGGTCTATAATACTTCATTAGTAAGTGTTAAAGCATTTGGTTTTATGCTCTTGTGTGTTGTTTACTTAAAAGCATTCTGGGCTGGAGCCAGAAAAATCTGAGGACTTTTACAATGCCATTCTTTTTCTAAGCACCTCATTTCACTTTTTTCTGTGTTCAATAGCTATTTATGTCACAGAGTTGGAGAGCTGTTTGTTTTACTTTAGTCTCAGTTGAGAACGATTCTCTCTTTCTCTATCCCTTTACACACACACACACACACGCACGTGTATATATGAATGCGTACTTATATATATGCACATGCTGTGTGTGTGTTTAAAGCCTGGGAAGGGCCACACAAATATAATGTACATTTACAAAGATTTCCTTGAAGACTGGAAGCATAGACCATCTTTAGAGACCAGTTATATCCTTGAGTTGGCTTTATTAAACTGAGAAAAAAATGAACCTATTATGCAGCTGCTTGGTTTCAAGTATCAGAAACTGACTCTGGTTAACTGATGCAAAGAAGGAATTTATTGGAAGGATGTGGAATTACTCATGGAACAGAAGGGAGGCTGATGAACAGGACAACAGCATGCGTCTGTGTGTGCCGGGGGCAGTAGAAGGAGGATAAGTGGACTCTTTAGAGCAGGAACTGATGATGTGTCTTCCCCTAAACAGTCCTCTTCCTCAAGAAAAAAATCTGTGTTCAGTTTTTTTAATCATCCTGCTGAAGAGTAAAATTTGGGGGAGGGAGGTTATGTGGCCCCAGCTTTTGTCATGTGCTCACCCATTGGTTAGAGGTGGGCAGGGTGATTCGTTGCCAGTTGCCAGTCTGTGTCTAGAGAAGGTAGAGGGAACTCCTTAAAAGCCTATTGAGGTGACATTCGTATAAGAAGAAGGATATGATTACTGGGTAGCCTACATACAATAAATGTCACAAAGCACCCTCAGGCCTGTTTTCCTGCTCTAGCTTTAGGCTGGCCCAACAGAGAGAAGCAATCAGGAGAGGAGACCTAGAATAGAAGCCAAAAAGCTCTTAACCTAGCTTATCTAATGAAGTTCCAGCCTTAGGATGTAGCCAGTATTGCCCTTGACCCTGACTCAACAACACACTGCCTCTTCAAGAAGGTAGAGTATAGGTAGAGGGAACTGTGATGCTGATGCTGTGAGGCCCATGAGGTCCGAGCTGAAGGAAGGAAGCCTAGGAGCATGGCTGCAAGCAAGTGTCAAATTCCCCACAGCTGAGAAATGGCAGCGAGGGAACACAGTTGATTGCTGTCTTAGTCTTAAGACTCGAGACTTTTCTGCTTCGGCATAATTAAGTCTCCTTAAGTCTGTTTCTAAAGAGAAGAAAAGAAATGGAAACAGGAATTCATAAGGCTGCACCTTTCCCCCCCTGTGTGTATTCCCCCGGGAAGGTGATCCATTAGAAACAGAGGCAGACATGCCAAGAGCAATAAAGGGGCAGGCTCTGTTGGCTAAGCAGACTGTAGTTAAAGGCTTTCCCTGAGAATCCTGCTCATTCATTAATTCTAGCCTTGGAAGCGGGCCAAGCCGTGTGGTTTCACCACAGCAAGGGGCAAGATCCTAATGATTAAATGCTCTTTGTTGCCTTGCATTTCACTTTTTCTGGTAATGCACTTTGAAGAATGGAAAATTGAGTTTTCAATACTTGGTTGTTTGTTGAAGCTAAATCTAGAGGTAATTGAAGCCAGTTGAAAGCTGAGGGGAACAGCCAAGGTAAAGCTTCGAGCACAGAGGAGGCTGGAGGACTCAAGTTTGGTGCCTCAGTGTGTCATGCTATCGCCTTCTGTGCCATTTCTCCCTCTTTCTTGTGTTGGAAACTGTAGTGAAATTCGTGTTTGGAGAATCAGGTTATTCACTGGAGAATAAATTCCTTTCAACATTCTCTTTGGATAAATACTTTAGTGTGTACAGAAGACATAGGACCAGAGTAATAAGAAATGGTTTCTCAATGGACCGTCAAGTGTCATGATTCTTTGCTTAAAAATCTTAAGCAATTATAGTATGCTTTTTACTTTTTCTGCATAGCTGACCAGACCTTAACTTAATTAAATTTGCATTCCTATTTGATCTCCAGGAGCACATGAGAGTCATCTTGAGGAGATAAAATGCTTCTGTTTGATGTTGTCCAAGTAGATCAATAATTTGAGTATATGCAACACTTGGACTAGTGCTTGGCACTGAGTAGGTGATCTAAAAATATTAACTAAATGAATGAATAAGTTATGTTATGTTTCTTTTCTTAAACAACCCATAAACACAGAGGAAAAATTCGTTCAAACAATGGTGTGACTGAATAAGTCATTAAAATCTTTTAGTCTGGTCACCTTGTTAAAACAACGTTCTGATCTTCAGACTGTTTTGTTGTGTATGGAAGAGAGTGTGTGTACTTGTAGGTGAGTGATTATTGCTTATTTAGACCAAAGAGCCAACCAGCAAGGGATCTAGTTCCTACACCAATACCTACTGCAAGAAAAATGTCCCCACTTTCAACTTCTTTAGGTTGGCTTTGGCACTTGATTCAACTTGATTTCTGGCTACGAGGGGAAGGAAGACTCTTTGGCAATGGCAGGACATTTCAGAGGAAAAGTTAGGCTTCTCTATTTTGCTCTTCATTCAATAGCTAGCTACATTTTGAATGTTTATAACACACAAACCAATATATTCGACATCCCAGCCAGGAACCTACAGTAGATGTAGTTACCATTCAATACACACATACCTAGTTTTATTGTGTTTCACAGATATTGCGTTTTTTACAAATTAAGTGTTTGTGGCAACACTGAGTTGTCAGATGATGGTTAACATTCTTTAGCAATAAATTGTTTTTAATTAAGGTACGTACATGTTTTTTTTTAGACACAATGCTATTGCACACTTAACAGACTACTATAGCGGAAACATAACTTTTATATGCACTGGGAAACCAAAAAATTCATGTGACTTGCTTTATTGTAATATTCACTTTATTGTGGTGGTCTGGAACCAAACCTGAAATATCTCTGTAGTGTGCCTATATATTCTCTGTAGACAGCTTTATTGAGATGTAATTTACATACCATACAATTCACCTGTTTTAAGTGTATAATTCAATGGTTTTTAGTGTGCTTACAGAGTTACGCAGCCATCATCACAATAGAATTTTAGAATATTTTCATTACCCCCAAAAGAAACCTCGCACCAGTTTACTCCTCATCTCCCTGCCACTAGTTCTTGGCAACCACTAATCTATAGATACTTCCAATCTCTGTAGACTTGCCTATTCTGGATATTCCATACAAATGGAATCACACATATACATACTGCCACATATAAAATAGATAACCAACAAGGACCTACTGTATAGCACAGGGAACTATACTCAATATTTTGTAATAATCTATAAGGGAAAATAATATGAAAAAGAATATATATAAAACCTTTATATATATATAACGGAATCACTGTGCTATATACCTGAAACTAACATGACATTGTAAATCAACTATTCTTCAGTTAAAAGAAAATGGAATCATACAATATGTGGTCTTTTGTGTCTGGTTTCTTTCACTTAGCATATAGTTTTTGAGGTCCATCCATGTTATAGAATGTATTAGTACTTCATTTCTTTTTATTGCTGAATAGTATTTGATAGTGTTTATTCATTCATCAGTTGATGGACATTTGGGTTGCTTTCACATTTTGAGCTTATGACTCAAGCTCCTACAAATATTTGTGTACATGTTTTTGTGTGGACATATGTTTTCATTTTGGAGGGAGTATTTACCTAGCAGTAGAGTTGCCAGATCACATAGCAATCCTATAGTTAACTTTTTGAGGAACTGCCAAACTGTTTTCCATAGTGATTGCATCATTTTACGTTTACATTGACTATGTCTTTATTTGAAGAAAAAATGAGAATCCGTTACAAGGCTTAAAGGATTTCTGTACTCACCGAAGACTTATTATGTTTATAAAATGTTTAGCACAGTGTCTGTCACATCAGATTTAATCCTCATAGTAAGCCTATAAAAGTGGTATTGTTAATAAAGCTCATTTAAAGATAAGAATGCTGAGCAGTGGAGAAGTTCAGCGACTTGCCCAAGGCCACACAGAATGTGGGATTCTTAATATTGGTCTATCTGGCTCCAAAACTAAGCTTTTAACAACTGTACTATAAAGGCTTTTCCCCTCTTTTAGTTCTGGAGGTACAAATTAGCATCACACTAATCACATGCTGGGTGAACAGGATAAACCTATTTTGGGGGATATACTTTCTGGAGCCATGGGCCACCCTCGTGATATAGGATGAGAGGCAGGTTCTACCCACAGATCGATCATCATACTGTAGTGATTGATGGGCTCAAGATATTAGAAAGAGGAAATTTCTGTCTGATCCATTATGCAGGCCCTAAATCTAAGAAAATAAAATGCCTTCTTACCTTACACAATCCAGTGAGTGCTTACCAAGCCGTATGCTGAGTGATCACATCAGTTACCCTCAGTCCTTTAATCTCCACAGCAACAGGCACTGGATTTGTCCCCATTCTACAGATTGGGAAATACTGGCTTAGGGAAAGTAAATCCCTTTTCCCTTGCTGCACAGCTAGCAGTAGTGACAGAACTGGAACTTAAGCATATATGCAGCTTGGCTCCAGTGCCTGGGCTTGTAAGCACAGTGCCATGAAATCCTTTCAGAAGTAGCAACCACTGTGAAATTTACTCTGATATGAGGCTCCACTGTAAAAAATTGGTCTGTGGTTACTTTGAAAATAGAGGTTTTTAAATCTATGTCCAGTAAATGTAATTTTAGTTTTCAACTTCAAAGTAGTATATGAATAGAATTATAGCTTTTTATTCTTGACAGATGTCACCATTTGATGGTAAACTTTTAGGGAGAAATGTTGTGTTCCAAAAGCTGCAAGGACATTAAATCTTTGGGTCAAAAGCCAAAAACCTTTTTCTCTCAGTAGGGTGTTTTATTGTGGAATTCCTGGATAACCCACAGCAAGGACTATCTAGAAAGTGAGATAATCTAGAGACAGCATCATACAGGCCAAAATAACAGCCCATAGGTTGTCTTGCCAGCAAAGGCTGGCATCCTGGGGGACAGCTCGATTCTGCTCCTGGGATAACTGGTAGAAGACATCCTTTGAGGCTGATCTCAGAACTTGGCTTTAGGGTTGCACGCAGAGTTGGAAGGGTCCTGGGAAGTTGTCAGGATCAGGGACTGCGGCAGGGAGGCAAGTTCTGATCAAACACACACTCTAAAGGGTGTTATTATAAAGCCCATTTAAAGATAAGAATGTTGAGCAGTGGAGAAGTTCAGTGACTTGCCCAAGGTCAACAGAACAAGCTGTTTGATCCTTCTGGGTCATGTTTTGTCTATCAAATAATAGCACTCACTTCATAGAGTTGTTTTGAGGATGAAGTGATTTGAAACATGGACAACATAGGGGCAATACTGAGCTCTTGGCTGGCTTTGTGATTACCAGTGTTTAGAAGCATGGACTCTGGAGACAGACAGACCTGGATTGGAATCATGCCTTTGGTACTTACTTTTTGTCTAGAGAAGACTGAAGACACAAATATTTGTGCTTCCATTCTATAGGACAGAATTATGCGCAGGAGGTGGCTGCCCAGCCAGGGTCTACATTCCCCATTTCTCCCTGGAGTTAAGAGTGACCACGTGTCTAAATTCTAGACTATGGAAAATTAGCAGAAGGGATGTGCACTAATTTCAGGGCTGACCCACTAAATCTCCCATGTGCCCTTCTAAATCCTCTCTCTCCTGCCTATTTTATTAGAATATACATGTTGACACAGCTTCTGGCAACCTGTGTCTCTGCCTTCCTGTTCGCCTACTCAGTATTACTATGTAAGCAAGAATGAAACTTCTCTTGTGTTTGTGACATTACGCAATTTAGAGTTTATTTGTTAGAGCAGTTACACATGATATATAACTTGGTTACACTTAAAGTTGGAGGAGGTTATCAAGAGGACGTGACTGCCGGTTGACCAGAGAGCTGGACCCGGGCAATCAGAGGCTCCTCACCACCTTCTCTGTCCTTGAAATATACATTCCACCCATAGTTCCCATAACTGGAGCCATTTCAAGGACTGAGCCTTGAGAGAGTTTAGGTATCGGGACTATCTGACTGGTATATGTGACTGAAACCGGTTAAGGCTCTCTCTATATATAAACTTTTAAGATTTTGGAAGGTGGGTGCTGAGATCTATACATCTTGTAGCCATCCAAGACGAGCCTTGTATGTAGGTTCCCTTGATTATTACACCTGCCACCTACCAATCTGGAGGGCTCTGTCTCTTTCTTTGGTCTCCCTTTGCCCTCCGTATATGGGGTCACTTTCAGATTTTACCCAGGAAGCTCCCGAGGTTGTGAACCAGCAATTGAATTCCTTCAGCCAAGAGAAAAGAAATGGGTCTTGGGATAGATGCACCCACAGGGGAAATCCCGAGTTGGCCATCAACCTCTATGTGGGGAGGGGTGGCCAGTATGTCAGATGTTTGTGGACCACTGAGCAGGTATTGGGATGTCCCAAAAATGTTGGCTGGTTTGATGTGCTTGTTTGAGGAACTTCAAGAAGTTCTTTGCAGGAAGGCAAAGAAGGGAAATGCCTGGCTGGGCGGTGGGCTGACCTCCACTGTGGGCAGTTCTGTGGCCACTGATGCCCAACTAGAGGCTGAAGATCTTGTGAGAAGGTTGGAAGAAAAGCTGAGGTTGGAGAAGGACCTGCAGTGTCCAGTGCTCTGCTAGCTTTGGGCTGGCAGACAAGGTGGGAGAACAGGCTGATAAGTCAGAGACCACGGTGTGCCATTTTGCAAAGCTAGGAGGGCAAAAGCTGCTCGGATTAAGGTCTGAGCCCTTGTGACACAGCCTGATTGGGATGCCAGGAGGTGGAATTCCTGGGAAACTGAGGAGAACAAAGAGGAAGATGCTGTGCTGGCCCCATGCCATCTGATTTCTAACACAAAGGAAAGCAAAAGCACAGCAACAACCATGCCAGCCAGCAGGGCAGTCCCTAATTCAGGAAGTGTTCATGATGAGAGAATATACTCCTGCTGAGCGTATTGGCTTAGCTGCCAAGTTCCAGCAAAAGGCCAGGGAAAGTATCCAGGCATGGTTAGTGCAGTTATGGGATACACTTGATATGTGACCTCGGGCAATTATTTATCTTTTCTGAACTTCAATCTGTAAATAGAAGGTAACTATACTTGTTTTGCAATTTTGTTGTAAGGATTAAATGAGATTAAATATAGAATTTTCAGCATGGTCAGATTATTATTATTACTATTATTATTTGTATCCAGATTACATCCAAGAGCTGAAGTGTTAGAAGCCATTTAACAGTCCATTTACATGGCTGCTGTCAAAATTCTTTTTCTCTCAATTGTGTGCTGGTCCAGAGCTCTGAAGGAACAATGGAGGGAAAGTGCAACTACCCCTGTTATCATTGTTATCCCGATTGAGATCCTTTCTGCTTAGAATCTAAATTCTATGAGGGTTGGGATTGGGTCTTGTCTCTCTTCCACAGCAGCTAGCTGAGCTTCTGGTATAAAGCAGGTGATTAACAAATGTTTCTTCGGCTTTCTTTATTTTCTAGTATTTATTGAGTATTTACTGTGTTCCCACCACCATGCATGTGTTCCATTTTCTTGCATTATCTTCAAACATAGCATCTCATGTGAGCCTCACAGCAATGCTGTAAAGTGAGCTGTATTATTTTTCTATTACAGAGCTAAAGTAATAAGGCATTGAGCAGTTAAGTTACATGTGGGTCACATAGCAATGATGGAAGAATTAGGATATGATTCTAGGTAATCTGGCTTCAGAGTCACTCTTCTGCCTCTTGTAGATAAATAATGTAATATTTCGCTTACTGAGTACATATCATGTAAACGCTGAACTCCCTACATGTGTAAACTCATTTCATACTCATTGCAAAAACTGTACCTTAGGTGAAATTGGGTTATTAAAAAATGCAAAAGGATGCCTTAGTGTGTGTGGTCTTTGGAAAAATACCCACATCAGAGGAAAAAATCTACCCATGAAAATTAGATAATCATATGGAGAAGAAAACTGGCTGTGCATCTTGTTACGAGAACTCTTAAATTCTCATTCATTCCTTCATCATTGAATGAGCACCTACTGTGTGTCAGGCACTGAACTAGATGCTGAAGATACAACAAGGAAGAAGTCAGTCCCTGTCCTGAAGGTCTTTTCTTTCTAGTGGGAGAGGGACACATATACACCTAGTGAACCTAAGGCATATCCGAGCCAGAGCCAGCCGAATTCCTTATGCCAGAACATGTGGACTTAACATGGCCAGTTTGCACCATCAGAAGCAGCCTAGTAGGAGGTAACCACTGTGCTTATACATAAAATGGATGATTTAGGAGTGTTTTTTGTTGTTGTTGTTGGGGGCAGGGAAGCAAGAAAAACAAATGTGATTTACAAGTATTTGTTGGGTTCACTCATTTTAACATTTCCCATATGCTCAGAAGACAGCATACATGGAATATATTTTCTTGGTTATATACTGAAGGCTCTGGCAGGTTTTCCTATTTACTCCTTGTTATGATGTCTGCTAATATTTGTTATACATTTGTGCAAAAACTGACAACAAAGAAACACATACACACAAGGATGACAATTCAAGTGGTTTCTAATCCACATTTTTCTGGGAGTATGTTTGCTATAAGGAAGTAAATTAATTTTGTAGGATTAAAAATTACAGACCACTAAGGTCTGTAGCACTGCTAGTAAGATCTTTGATTTCTAGAGCACTTTGGAGCCCCTCAAGGCTTGCTGTGTACTTGTTCATCTCCTGCCCCAT
The DNA here is from genome assembly GCF_964341445.2 of Mesoplodon mirus. NCBI lineage: Eukaryota > Metazoa > Chordata > Mammalia > Artiodactyla > Ziphiidae > Mesoplodon > Mesoplodon mirus. The sequence goes on along the minus strand of NC_138992.1, from coordinate 17,761,886 downwards.
ATAATGATTTTGGGAAGTTTGCAAAGCAAATAAAATTATGTTCATTTTCAAGGAAACAAAATCTCAGAGAAGCTAAATTACTTGTCTCAGATCAGATTAATAGTAAGTTGCAGAATCATGATTTGAACCAAAATCTTTCTATACAACTTTGTTCCAATGCTGCAGTTATATTGATTTGAATTATGGCCAGAAACCAGTGTTTTAATAACTGTCATCTATTTTTGTATCAAAAATTTTACGATTTAAAAAAAATTTCCTCCTAGACAAATGATGCTTTGGGTATTTAAACAGATCCTGCAAGGGCATTAAACATTTTTTTTCCTGCTTCCTACCCATCTATCAATTTAAAAATTGGTGCTTTCCTTAATCTTGTATGGAAATTATGTAAAAAGATTTTCTGGGTGAGTTCACCCAGTTTGCCCAGCTCTTGGCAAGGATTAGGTGTTTCAGACCCATCTACACCTCAGCAGCCCAGCAGTTTGACTGAAACAAACATGGGCAGCTCAGGGTAGGTCCTCCTGTTCTCCACCATGACAACCATGATTGTACCTTGCTGACAGCTCCCCTGTGGATCTTGTTAGTGGGGGTCTGTGCTTGTTCATTGCTTGGCAAGGCACAAGAACAATCTTTCTAATCATGGCATTGAGTTCTCCAGGAGAGCTGCATGAATATTTATAACCCATCCACCCAATTTCCTAAGAGGGTAAATATTATGTTAAGTTTTCTTAGTGCACGGGTGCACACACACACACACACACACACACAAAACACACACACGCTACTAAAGAGGGGCAGGAGGGAACTTTAGGAAGTGATGGACATGTTTATGGCCTTAATGCTTTCACGGGTATATGTTTATCCCCAAACTCATTATGTTGTGTAAATTAAATACGTACAGATCTTTACGTGTCAATCGTACTTCTCAATAAAGTGGTTTAAAAAAATTTTTTAAAAAAGAAATACATGCACTCTTAGCAATTCTTTTTCATTTTCAAAGAAGGAAGGCCACTGCAGTGTCTTCCATCTGTCTCCTTTCTATCTGTAGCCTGGAGCTCCAACTTCTTACCCTTGGACATTATTAACTATTTCCTGATAGTTTTCCCTGTCTCTGGTCCCTTTCTTCTCTGATCCACTTGCCACATTACAACTGGAGTTATTTTTCTCTCTGGAATCCTAGAACTGATTATATAATTCTCCTACTTAAAAACCTTGGAAGGTTTAGTATATCCAAATCAAGATAAAGTCCAAATTTAAGGAATTCAGGCTCCCAGGACACCCCAGTAATTGACCTTAAATGACCTTTCTGGGTTCATCACCACCACGTCACCTACAGCACTCTGCATTCTAACCACTGTAGCTTTCCTGCCTCTCCTCTATCAAAGTCAACATTCTCACATCACAAATTTTTTCTTGTGTTGTTTCCCAGCCAAGAATGCATTTGGTCACCCTCTCTCCCTATAAAAATGTCTTCACTCATTTAAAGTCCAGTTTAACTACTTCCTATTGTCAGTTGCTTACCCTGATTATCCTTTAGAATTACATGTCTATACGATAAGTTGTTACTTGTGCAGATGTTTAACATAAGTTCTTTGTTGCTTTATCAGGTAGCTAATTTGTGTCTATGTCATCCAGTAGATTATGAGGGCTGGCTTTCATGGGCATGAGTTGCACAGTACCCCATGTTTAGAAGGACCTTACACTTAGTTGAATGCTATGTTATCACCATCTTGAAAATCTTCAGAATTTTCCAACAAGTGGTCCTGCATTTTCATTTTGCACCGAGTTCTGCAAATATTGTAAGCGGAGCTGTCCTTACAGAGAAGGGCTATTTCAGATTCATCTTTATCTGTACCAGCACTATGCCTTTCTCCTAGTTGCTGCCTATTTTAAAATGCTTGTTGGAAAAACCATGGAAATGAGTAGTCAAGTAACTTGCTTAATTAAAACATGTCAAAGCAGAAAATAAGCTTTGAACCTATCCGAGAAGGCTGGCTATCAAGGGAAATAAGATTTCCCAAGGTCTAGTCTCTATGGCATTAAGTTCCAAGGATTTTCCAAAAACCACACTTACTACTTATTAGGGAGCAACATATTTCTACCGGAAGCAAATAACAGGCTTCAAGATGAAGCTACCTCTGGGACTGCCCAGTGAAGCTCTGCGGCATGGGATTGGAATCACTTGTAAAGATGGGAGGCAATGAATTTCCTTCCAAAAGCTCACATGATGTGAGAGATTCTTGGCATTCTTCCTGTAGTAGCTAGCCACACATTTGGCCAAACTAGCCCACACATTTGGTTTCCTAAGGAATCATCTTTTGATGGTTTCTAGACCAAGTTGCTTCAGGGAGATGGAATAGAATTATTCCTAGAAAGGATTGCCTCTGAGTGAGAATAAGTATGAAGTATAGGAAGCAGGAGGTAGAAATCTGTAAAAAGAACAACCGTTTTATTTCTAAACAGCATAAACATTCCTCTCAGTCATGTCTAAATTACTATCCCCAAGATGAACACAAGGATTTCCCTTTACCTTTCAGAGTGTTTGAAATTTAATGTTCTTGCTTTCAAGAAAAGGTAATTATTTTTTTTTAAAGCAATTGCTAATAATTCAGGCTGGTTCTTTTTTGTTTGTTTGTTTTTTGCGGTACGCGGGTCTCTCACCGCTGTGGCCTCTCCCGTCGTGGAGCCCAGGCTCTGGACATGCAAGCTCATTGGCCATGGCTCACGGGCCCAGCCGCTCTGCAGCATGTGGGATCTTCCCAGACCAGGGCACGAACCCGTGTCCCCTGCATCGGCAGGCAGACTCTCAACCACTGCGCCACCAGGGAAGCCCACAGAAACCCTCAGGCTGGTTCTTTAAGAGACTATAAAGATGGTGATTTTTTTCAAAAAAGGGAAAAAAACTAGACTGTTTGGAGGGATACAGAAATTTTGTGTTGCAGTCGGGGGGAAGGAGACACCGTTCAGGAGAGCAAATGGGATCCTGTGATACAGTGGTGGGAAGCAACCATAGACAATATGTAAACGAATGAACGTGACTATTTTCTAATAAAGCTTTATTTACAAAAACTGATGGCAGCCTGGATTTGGCCCTTGGGCTGTAATTTTCTGACTCCTGCTCTAGAACAACTGACAATGATACACTGGGAGAAGCTGTACAGAAGTGCTTCTTTTAATACTGTTCATAAGAAAAAGGATCTCAAACGGCCATCACCAGTAGAATGGTTACATATGTTGTTTTATATTCAATTGGTGGAATGCTAGATAGCAGTGAAAAGAAGTGATCTCTAGGGCTTCCCTGATGGCGCAGTGGTTGAGAGTCCGCCTGCCGATGCAGGGGACACGGGTTCGTGCCCTGGTCCAGGAAGATCCCACATGCTGCGGAGCGGCTGGGCCCGTGAGCCATGGCCGTTGAGCCTGCACGTCCAGAGCCTGTGCTCCACAACGGGAGAGGCCACAGCAGTGAGAGGCCCGCGTACTGCAAAAAAAAAAAAAAAAAAAAAAAGAAAAAAAAGTGATCTCTAGCCACATACATCAATGTGAACTAGTTCTAGACACAGTGTGGAACAAGTGCAATAAGTAACACATAACATTGTTCTACAGTTCGGAGCAGGTAAGCCGACTATAAGCGTATTTAGGGATACATATAGGGGTGGGGAAACTATAGAGGAAAGGAAGGGAATGATTAAGAGAGGCTTTGAGTTACCACGGCGGAGGAAGGGAATATGAGAATAGGTCAAGTTCTAGGAGCTTCAAGAGTACTGGTCGGATGTATACACTGATGTGTATAAAATTGATGACTAACAAGAACCTGCTGTATAAAAAGATAAATAAAATTAAATTAAAAAATTTAAAAAAATAGGTGGACTTTCTTCCAGTCTTAGGTAGAGTCAAACCTTTTCAAATCTCATGTTTCAGACTCTTCTGATAGAGGATGATAAACTGTCCTTTTACACACAGGTAGTTCAAGTGCAGTTGCATAGTACAGAATAGTTAATACATAAAGTCTGAATTCAGAATCAGAGACTGAAGTGTTATTATTCCTTCATCACCCAATCTATCTCCTAAATCAGTGATTTAAACCCTCAGATCATACAGGCTTCCCTGGTGGTGCAGTGGTTAAGAATCTGTCTACCAATGATAGGAAACACGGGTTCGAGCCCTGGTCCGCCAAGATCCCACATGCCGCGGAGCCTCCACTCTACAGCCCGCGAGCCACGGCTACTGATCACCTCCCCCCCTCCCAACAAAATAGAAAAAGTACTGGTCAGTTCCATTTCTTAAGCTGGTAGGTTGAACAGAAATATATTTATTTCCTTTAAGAAGCAGGGCTCTTCCTCCTCCCGGGCTACGGCGGGCGAAGGGCTGAGCGTTGCTGTATTTTGTCCCACGAGGCGACCCCTTCTCCCGCGGAGGTTGCGCGCGGCGGCGGCGGCCGCCATAGCGGTTTCGGCCACGGGGACAGTGGAACGCTGACAGCAGGCCTGGCCGCCCACCTGCCCCACCCTGTCGCCGGGGGCGGGGAAGAAGCACACACCTTTAAAAATGCATTTTTGGGTAGATATATAGTTTAAGATAAAGTAGGGCTAAGTACACTCATCCCTTGGCCGGCGGGGGATTGGTTTCAGGACCCTCCACAGGTACCGAAATCTGAGGATGCTCAAGTCCCTTATATGCAGTGACACAGTACAGAGGCGCTCTTTATCTGCTGGTTCTGCAACCGCAGATACGGGGTGCTGACTGTAACTTTTTGGAGGCTTTTTAACTAGGAAGTGGCAGAACTGGGATTTGAACTTTGGTCTCTTTGCCTCCAAAGCTCAAAATCGCTCTACTCACGCCTCACGTGCCTGGGTTTAAGCCAGTATTATTTTATTGTAGTCCTTGCACTTAATCACTTCTTTATATCTACCGAGATACTACAAAACAGATTTGTACAGTCTCCATTTCTACCCGAATCAGTGAAGCCTGTCAAGTTAATTGGTTGTGACACTCAGCTTCCAGAATGTGTAATTATCAGCTGTATTGAGTGGGAAGCTCAGATGGCAGTTAATAGTATATGTAGACGGAAATCTGTGAGTTGCAGTAACTGAAGAACAAGCCAAGAATGTAACATTAATCAAAACGTCCATATAGTGTACCAGAAAGTTTCTATGTGGAAATGCAAGCCAGAATGTTTCTATATCTATAAACATTCCTATTTATAATTCACAATTAATCTCTGTGCATCTTGTTCTCCTTTGTACCGCAGATATGGAAGACCAGTATATCCAACTGGGCACAGATGGAAAAATATCCCAATCCCCGCTTCACGATGAAACCAGTTTTGGTGCTTGACACCTGCAGCAGCTGATAGGTGAGTGTGGCTGATCAGTCAGCCAAGCAACTTTTCAAATATGAGCAGCCAAAGCTCTGGAAATAGCATCAGGCACTTGATAATGTGTCAGGAGTTCTTGTACCACATGCAGTGGGCGGAATTTTGCAGCTAGACAATCAGAGTTTGTGTTCTGGTTTTGCCAGTTGAAAGATACGTGCTCTTGAGCAAATGACTTCACCCGAGTCTGTATTCTCAGTGGTAAAAATTTGTAAAATAGCTCATAGTTTTAATCCTGGCTGCTCGTTAAAAGTTTTTTTAAAAACTACCAATACAATGAATGGTTTCATCTGCGCTGGACCAATGACCAGTTTGGGGAGAAGAAGAGAGTCCTGGGTATTGGCATTTTTGGAAAGCTCAATAAATTTTATAAAGTGGACCAGAACTTCTGCCTTATGGATGGCTGTGTGACTCCTGCCCTGGAAGAGAGGACCTCACAAAAGTGTCTGTGTTGTTTCTCTCCTTTATGATGGGAAAGTGATATCCAGAGAGGTGAAGTGACTCAGCCAGTGTCCAAGCCAGTTAAGTAGCAGAACCAACTCTAGACCAAAGGTCTCCTAACCTGTAGCCTTATTATACTCATTAGAGAGACACTGAATCTTCAAGCTAAAAACATCAATGAAATAGTATACCTTCTCACTTTCAAAAATGTCTGGTTTGGGTGATAAATTATATGTTACTTATATGTTAAAAAATGCATTATAGGCAAACAAGTAAAACATACTAAGTGCTTGTGTTTGTGCATATGTGTGTGTGTGTGTATTTGGGAAGTACTAGCAGTGAGAAATAGGACTTCAGAAGTTTTGAAGAGAACTGGTGTATATTAGTCAGCTTGGGCTGCCATAACAAAGTACCATAGGTTGTGTAGCTTAAATAATAAAATATTTATTTCTAACAGTTCTGGAGGCTGGGAAGTCCGAGATCAAGGTGCAAACAGGTAGTTTCATTCTGAGGCCTCTTCTCTTGGCTTGTAGATGGTCATTGTCCTTCTATGTGTTCATATGACCTCTTTTTTTTTTTTTGTGGGAGTGTGGAGAGGGAGAGAAAGCAAGCTTTCTGGTGTCTCTTATAAGGGTAGTAATCCCATCGTGGATGCCTCACCCTCATGACCTCATCTAATTAGGTACTAATTCCATCTTGCAGGCCCCACCTCATTACCTCATGCAACCCTAATTACCACCCAAAGGCCCCATCTACAAATACCATTATGTTGGGAGTTAGGGCTTCAATATATGAGTTTTGGGGGGGCACAAGCATTCAGTCCATAACAAATAGTATGTAAATCTCCTTATTTTCAGAGTGGTTTGCTAGACCAAAAATTATGTCTATTATCCTGGTCCATGGAATATTATAAAAAATCCTGTGTTAGTGATTCTCAATCTTGGATGTAAATTAGAATAACCTGGGAGATTTTATATAGTACTAATCCTCAACACCTCTTCTCCCAATAACTGAATCAGAATCTTGGAAGAGGGTTGGTGACCAGGGTTGAGGGTTACAGCCGAGGTTGGGAACCACTGATCTCTGGGCAGCTGGGCCCTGGAGTAGAAGGAGGTAGTCAGTGACTTGTCACCTAGTGACAAAAAGGAAGTGAGACTCATATGCCATAAATGTCTGAATAGAAGGGGAGAAGTTTCTCCAAAATCATCCCTCATAAAAGAGGAAGGATTATGTTCCAGTCCTTATGAAGTTTCTCATGTTGTTGGGCACTCTCTCATTTGCTGTGTTTTGTGCGATGTTGATTTTACATCTGTCTTAACGCTATGCAAATTCAGTGGCTTGAGATTGCTTTATATTTAGACATATATGATTTATATTATCACCAGAACTTCCTTTCTTTTCACCACACTCCTTAACTGACACATTAGCAGGTTATGTACTTGTCCACAGACTTGCAGGACCTTGAGCAAGTTACTTCTCCCCGAGCTTCAGTTCTTTTCCTCTCAAAAAATGAGGGCATTGGGCTTCCCTGGTGGCACCGTGGTTGAGAGTCCGCCTGCCGATGCAGGGGACACGGGTTCGTGCCCTGGTCCGGGAAGATCCCACATGCCGTGGAGTGGCTGGGCCCGTGAGCCATGGCCGCTGAGCCTGCACGTCCGGAGCCTGTGCTCTGCAACGGGAGAGGCCACAACAGTGAGAGGTCCGCGTACCGCAAAAAAAAAAAAAAAAAAGAGGGCATTGAGCAAGACTAGGGAATTGATAAAATTATAGAAGCCCCCAATCGTAGTAACTCTAACTGTACCCTTTTATCTCTTCTGCACACATGCCTTAGGCGCACCGTTTATATCAGTTTATTTTTTCTTTATGTTTGCCATTGTTCACTGTGGAAGATTGTATTTTATTCAAAATACTTGCTGCCCCTCCTTGGGGGCAATTATACTTTCTCACCCTACTGACCTCAGGAGTGGATATGAGACCTTGCTTTAGCCAATGAGAGGTGGGCAGAAGTGACATGCATCATTTCTGAACAGAAACTTTTAAGAGCCAGCTTGTGTTTTTGCAACATCTCTTTTTTTCTTTGCCAGGAAATCATCAATAAGCCAGATAGGAAAAGTGACATATAATTTATTGTCCAAACCAGGCATTTTTGAAAGTGAGAAGATGAACTCTTGAGAGTGAAAAGATATGCTATTAATAATTACTCTGGGACATAGACATAAGCTAGGACTGTGTTGGATAAACTGGAATGTGGAGTCCAGATAGAGGCTGCTTTGTCAGCTTGGTTTCTGGAGAGAAAATGGCAGGGAGCAGGACCAGAGCCAGCCCATAATGGACACACATGAGAGGGAAATCACCCTCTGTAAGTCACTAGGATTTTGGGGTCCATTGTTACTACAGCACAGCTCAGCCAACTGGTAACAGAAGTTTAATGAGTACAGCTGATTGATGCAGAAAACTCATTGAAAAGTGGCCTTCTGTTGGCCTGAGTAACTGGGTCATTCAAGTGACTGCTGAACACTAAAGATATGTTCAGAGGTTTCTGGAGTTACTGGCAGCTTCTTCCAATTTAAAACAAGGAAAGCTATCCCCTACTGTCTAAGTGGGCCTTGTTATTATGTCCTGGACAGACCAAATTTCAGAGTACCTGCATCACCCAAAATATAATTCCCAGGGATTTCTTTTGTAAACATTGATGTTGATTCATTTGACCAGTTTACTCTGGCCAAAGCTGATAGAATCAGGGTAGAGACTCAAGTGTGAGCAATCTGCAGGCTGGCCAGCAGCCTACTTAGTGGCATTGTGTAAATGCTTTGCTAATCAGAGAAGATGTTACCACTGGAGTGTTCAGATCCTCCCTGGAAAATATCTGACCTGGATACATGAGGAGATAATGTAATGAGTTTGCAGAAGTTGAAAGTCACACAGAAAAAGGGGCAAAGGATATAATTGAGCCATGCTAACAGTGGTTAATAGAGCATGGTTTAGCAAACTTGGGCTGCTGAAAATACAAGCAATTTACTTGACTACTAGAGATGTTGCTAAGTGAAATCTATGTATATCCTGATCTTGGTGAGGCCGTCATGGTGGTTCTTCCTGGGTTCCCATGAAACTTGACTTCCCCTCTTCCTTGCTCTCTCTAATGCTGACAGCACAGATAAGATCCTCATCAGTCTTCCTTCTATGCGTCCCTTCAATGCCATCCCTTCCCCTTTCCAAAATATGAACCAGTATGTCCCTGTTTTTGAAACCACAAAATGTTCTAACACAGGCCAGAAAGGACAACAAAGGCTAATTACAAATATCATAATTGACAATAGCAAAACCACACATGTAAAGTTTAAATTCCTGTCTATTTTGAGAGTGGAGCTTCTGGGTCCAACTCGGCAAGAACCTTGCACCATTTGCCTTCCCCTAAATGAAACTGCTTTGCATTGGAATGGACTTTTACTTTGTCTGAATTTTGTTTTGTTTTGTTTTGAGGGGTTGGCTCGAATCTCCTCATAAAAAAAGTATTTCCTCTTACTTCATGTGGTTTGTCCCACATCCAGAGAGTATCCTTTTATATTGTTTCTGAGCCAATATTTCTTTTTCTTATGTATTTAAAGCTGTTGCTTAGAAATGCTGTGGCTCTTTCCTCCTGGCCTCAGTTAGGAAAGGGATCCTTGTACCCTAGAACTTCATTAGCATGTGAATTAACTCTTGCAGCACACAGAGACTTAGGTCATTGGTTAACTTGTTGATCTCTTTCAAGCCCTATAGTATGTTAGAATAGGAAGTGATGTCAGAGATTCTTGGGTTTAAGAGTCCTGAGGAGTAAAATTACACCTTTATAGCCACATGGCTAGTGAACGGCATAGATGGAGTAACGCTCAGGTGTATGGATTATTAATGCAGTGCTCTTTCTCCAAATCAGATTCTTATTCTCCTTTGCAACTTTTACATTTGTTTAATTCATTCATTCATGCTATATATACTTTCCTTCAGATACCTTTTCTAATCCTCATAACAGCTATATATACCAGGTAGAGTGCCAAGCACTGGGGTTACAAAGATAAAGATAACACAACTTTTACTCCTGAGGAATGGCAGGAATTGGAAAATAGATATCACAATTCAATGTATCAAGTGCTATGGGAACTCAGAGTAGAAATCAACCAACTGGACTGCTGGGAGTGGGAAAAAAGAGCTTTTGTAGAGGAAGTTACAGTTAGCAGTATTTTGAAGAATGTGTAAGAGATTGATGGGGTAGGATTGGGAAGAGGACCGAAGAGCAGCTTGTACAAAGGATCATGAAAGGAATGGTGCTGATGTCAGGTTGGCAGAAGTAGAGACTGTGATAAGAGAAGTGAGCTAGATGCATTTGGTAAAGAAGGTCAAGAGAGTGTCAGGCCTGACCTGTCGTTTAAGGAGTTTGGAGTTTATTCTACAGGAAATGTACATGGGAGATCCCTAAACAAGGAGAAAGGACAGGTAGAAACAGAGGGACCAGTTGGGAAGATGGTACATACAATTAAAAGGTAAAAAGTTCCAGCTCTCCCAAACTACCAGTGGTAGGTAAGGTTTGAGGCAGGGGGCTAAACTCAATCAATCTTGAAACAATGTATTATGGGTTGAAGGGGAGAAGAGGATGAAAGATAACTGAGGATATGAATTTTGGGGACTTGTGTGGATGATGGCAACACACCGTGAAAAAAAAGGAGGGGAAAGAGCAACAAAGTTTGGGGCAAAAATGATCGGAGGCTTAGATCTGTCCTAAAGCAGGTGATGCTGAAGTGCTAGTTATAATTATTTGATTCTCATTTGCTGAAAAGGATCAAAATAAGATCTGGATTGAAGGAAGCAGAAATGAACGTTTTAGTTTTGGTTCTCAATTTAAAAGGAGAGAAATAAAGATACTTGAGTGTTCTTCCAAATTTCCCAGGTTAGGTCACATAAAAAGGAAGGAGAGAAGGAATTTAGGGCAGTTTGTACAGTGGCTAAGCATAGGAAAGGACCTTAGCTTAAAAACTGCATGGTCTTTAAGTTAATCACCTCTCTGCAGTCCATTCCAGGACTGTGGTGAGGATTAGTGGAGACATCAGAAAGGAAAGTGTCCTAGACAACACAGGTTCTGCTCCATTGTGGTAAACAGACAAACAAAACTCCCCAAAATGCAGTGGTTTAAGATAACCAGTGTTTTCTATCACTTAATAACTTGATGAAAAAGATAGATCATCTTCATTTTGTGGATAAAGAAACAGACTTGTTCAAGAGCATACAAGAGGGAGAGCTCTGAGATCTCTCATACTCCAAAGGCTGGGTATTCTCTTTCCATTCCATTGTGCAGAAATGCCTCTCACAAGGAGGACACCCCCAGTCCCAGACTATGTGCTCCTGGCCAGAATGGAGCTCTGAAGCTGAAATATCTACACTATTTTCTTTGTGATTCCTAACTGTGAAGTTCTTCCCTGGGCAGAGAGGGAGGAGAGAATTTATCTCCCACCTCCTCTGTCTCATTGCTTCCCAAGGAGGAGGGCAGGGTAGGCCAGTGTCCACAGAGTTGACAGGGTAAGTTGACATATTTGGGTTTAAATCCTGATTCTTGCTGCTTGTCAGCTGTGTGGACCTAGATAAGATACTTAACATCTCTGTATCTCACTTTCCTTGGCCTCTGTAAGGGGAGTACTAATGGTATTTATTTCAAATGTTTATTGTGAGGATTAAATGAACTAATACACCTAGAGGCCTTAGCACATTGCTTAATGTATAGTAAATAATCTGTTCATATTTGCCACTATTATGATGACTGTTTTAGAAACTCTTGACCTCTTGCTTTCCATTTCTGTACATGATGATTTCCACAAACCATTGACCAGAGAAAGCTGAATTGCAGACAGTTCAGCTTATATTTATAAGTGTTTCTTTGGAAAAAGGTGGTCTTGTGGGTATGGAGTATGAAAATGTTCTGTGTGGACGGGTGAATTCCAATCATACTTATAAGTTTATTCTAAAGTCACAGAGTTGGTTATATGGAATCCATGAGTCTATGGACTCATGAGGTATGAAGAAAGATGTGGATTTTTTGTGTGTATTTTTTATGGAGGTATAAACTACATTTCGTAAACTGAACAAATCTTAAGTTACAACTTGATTAGCTTTTACCTAAAATGAATGTATTTGTGTAATACTCAAGTGATACTCCAGATAAAAACAGAGAATGTTACCCGTACCACAGAATATCCCCATGCATCTCCTGGTCAGCCCCTTGCTCCACCAAAGGTAACCACTCTGTTGGCTTCTATTGCCCTAGATTAGTTTTTCCCCTTTTTGAACGTTATAAAAAAGGAATCATGGAACATGTATTTTTGATCACTATTATGCTTGTGAAGTTCATCCATGCCATTGTGTATAGCAGTAGTTTATTCCTTTTTATTGTTGTTTGATATTCTATCATATGAATCTACCACCGTAATTTTATTTTCCAATGTTTATGAGCTTTTGCATTGTTTTCTCATTTTTGGCTAGTGCAATGACTGCTTTGAATATTCTTAAATATACCCTTTTCTCTTATGTGGACACATTCCTTTCTATTAGGAATATACCCTGGAGAGGAATTGCTGGGTCATAGAATATGTGTGTCTATTCAGCTTTAGTAGATATCATCAAATAGTTTCTAAAGTAGTGACAATTTTCACTCCCACCAGCGAGATAGAGTTCCAGTTCCCTATACTCTCTAACACTGATCCATTCTATTGTTACTGTTAAATTTTAGCCATTTTAATGGGTATGTAGAACTTTTTGACTGTGTTTGAATCAGCAGTTCTCTAATGCCTTGTGATGTTGAGCATCTTTTCATGGGCTTATTGGAATTTAGATTTCCTCGTTTGTGAACTATCAAAGTCTTTTACCTATTTAAAAAACTTGGGTTGTCCTTTCCTATTAATATAGATTTCAAAAAAATCTGAATTTAAGTTTTTTGTCAGATTTATGTAATGCAAATATATTTTTGTTGCTTTTTCACTGTCTTAGTGATATCTTTTGATGAACAGAAGTTCTTAATTTTACTAAAGTTCAATTTTCAATATTTCCCTTTGTGATAGTGTTCAGTTGTCCTGTTTTTTATGCTGGATATTAGACACAGTGAAACAGCTACGGCTGCTGATGGGTGACTGGAATAAAAGGGAAGACATGAAAATGTTTGATTAAACTGAAGGGAGTGAAGATATACTTTTGAAGCCAGAGGGGAAGAACATCACAAAGACCAGAGGGGTCACGATTTGGGGTCAGGGAGATGTAGTAGAGCAGGACAACCTTGAAGAGACTGTAGAGGTCCCACATGGGCAAGGATATGATTACTCCTTTATTTTGCTGAAGAGAGACATTTTCTAAGACTTTAACTTCAAGACAAGACCCTGGATAGAGTCCAGAGTTATGGTTTGATTTTTCTCTTTATTTTTATACTTGTGCCCAATCTATGGCAAGGTGGTACAGTGCTGATTCAAAGCTTCTGAAGTCTGAGAGGTTGCATATGGTGTAAAACCAAACCTAAATTGCTTTCAGGATCCAGTGAATTAGCAGAGGTCATGTTTTCATGCATTATATGCTTAGTAAATGCCTCTTCCTTTCCTTGTACATAATTATATTAACTTAAGTAATAGCATGGGGGTGATTTAGTATTGTGATTGGGCGAAAGCCAAAATAAGGTTTTTGTTTTTTGTTTTTGTGCGTGTGTGTTCTTTTTATTTGTTTTATTTAAAGCATGGACCATAGTTTCCCTTTTATTTTAAAAAAGAATCTCACATTTATTTAATTAGTATTACTAATTAGTATTACTAATTTTACATGTCACCTAGGTGCTTTCACATAGGTTATCTCATTTAATCTCCACAATAAAGGGTGTGTTATTGTCACTGTTTTACAAATGGGGAAGTAGAGGCTAAGAGAGATGAAATTATTTGCCCAAGAACCCTTGACTAGTAAGATATTTAAGAATTCAGATTTAAGCTATATTTTTGTAATGAAAGTCCCTGTCACAGTTTTGAATTTTAGGATTAAGAATTATTCACTTTAAGGGAGGGTGGGAGAGAGATGCAAGAGGGAGAGGATTTGAAGATATATGTATACATATAGCTGATTCACTTTGTTATACTGCAGAAACTAACACAACATTGTAAAGCAATTATACTACAATAAAGATGTTAAAAAAAGAATTATTCACTAAAATAGGCCTCTATTTTATTTTTATTTTTATTTATGAATAAAAACTTATATTTTCAATTATTTGAATATTCTAATACCATTAATAAATTATTTTTGTATTTCATAGGCTCCAGAATACAAGCATGAATGTGAAATAGAGCTTCACTGTATAAAATATAGCAAGAATAACTTTTAAACATATGCTGAACTCAATGGTAACCATATATCCATGGATAGGTAACTTTTTAGGAAGACGTATCATGATAATAGGGGAAATTCTGGAAGGGTTCTTATACCTTGCTTGGAACATCAACTCAGTAGGGAGAAATGTAATACGCTAGTGTGATTAAGGTCAAGTGTCGTTCTATAATTACAGGGACATGGATAGTCCCAATGGTCCCAGGGCTGACTTTTCCCTAAAAAAAGTAGTTGTGCTGGATTTTGGTTGTCAACTTTGCACTGCTGTCACTCACTTCTATGGTTTTCTCTGCATTCAAGAAGCATATCTGAGCAGGATTTCTTTACAAGATAGTTATGAGTTAGGATTTTCCAATGACAGGTATTTGAGCAATACTTGGAAGGTACAGAGAAAGAAAGGCTGTTATTCTCAGGAGATTATTGAAACTTCGCATTCATGATGGTGTCTCAGACATCTCTTTCAGCTCCTATTTTGCGGCTTGGATGACCAGAAATGGTAGCTTTTCAGACTTCTCTGCAAGCTACCATTTTACTCTTTGGTGGCCAGATGTGGATGCATCTCCAATTTTCCCATGAGCTTCCACTTCAAGGACACTGTAGGCAAACACAATAGTTTTCTGATTTCCCTGGGCCCTAGCATCTCTACTTGTGCTTGTGCATTAGTAACTCTATCTCCACTATTTTGAACAAGCCTCTATTTTAACGCACCACATTTCAAAGCACTCAACTAAGAGGTTGAGTCCTCAGCTAAAATTCTCAGTTGCTGACATATGCTGATTTAACTAAGCTATTCAGCCTCTGTACCTCATTTTCCTTAATTGTTAAATGGGATTCAATAATGCCTGCCTTAAAAAGTAGTTCTACAGGGAGACCTTCAAAATGGCGGATGAGTGAGATGAGGTGGGAGAGCTGAGTTCAGGACATTGGTCCACAAGAGACCTCCCAGCTCCACGTAATATCAAATGGCAAAAGCTCACTCAGAGATCTCCATCTCAATGCTAAGACCCAGCTCCACTCAACAACCAGCAAGCTACAGTGCTGGACACCCCATGCCAAACAACTAGCGACAGGAACTCAACCCCACCCATCAGCAGAGAGGCTACCTAAAAACATAATAAGGTCACAGACACCCCAAAACACACTACCAGATGTGGTCCTGCCCACCAGAAAGACAAGATCCAGCCTCATCCTCCAGAACACAGGCACTAGTCCCCTCTACCAGGAAGCCTACAGAACCCACTGAACCAACCTAAGCCACTGGGGGCAGACACCAAAAACAACAGGAACTACGAACCTGCAGGATGTGAAAAGGAGACCCCAAACACAGTAAATTAAGCAAAATGAGAAGACAGAGGAACACACAGCAGATGAAGGAGCAAGGTAAAAACCAACCAGACCAAACAAATGAAGAGGAATTAAGCAGTCTACCTGAAAAAGAATTCAGAGTAATAATGGTAAAGATGATACAAAATCTTGGAAATAGAATGGAGAAAATATAAGAAATGTTTAACAAGGACCTAGAAGAACTAAAGAGCAAACAAAAAATGATGAACAACACAATAAATAAAATTTAAAATTCTGTGGAAGGAATCAATAGTGTAATAACTGAGGCAGAAGAATGGATAAGTGATCTGGAAGATAAAATAGTGGAAATAACTACCACAGAGCAGAAAAAAGAATGAAAAGAATTGAGGACAGTCTCAGAGACCTCTGGGACAACATTAAATGCACTAACATTTGAATTACAGGGTTCCCAGAAGAAGAGAAAAAGAAAGGGACTCAGAAAATATTTGAAGAGATTATAGTTGAAAACTTCCCTAATATGGGAAAGGAAATAGTCAATCAATTCCAGGAAGTGCAGAGAGTCTCATACAGGATAAATCCAAGGAGAAACACGCCAAGGCACATATTAATCAAACTATCAAAAATTAAGTACAAAGAAAAAAATATTAAAAGCAGCAAGGGAAAAATGACAAATAACATACAAGGGAATGACCATAAGGTTAACAGCTGATCTTTCAGCAGAAACTCTGCAAGCCAGAAGGGAGTGGCAGGACATATTTAAAGTGATGAAAGGGATAAACCTACAACCAAGATTACTCTACTCAGTAAGGATCTCATTCAGATTTGACGGAGAAATTAAAACATTTACAGACAAGCAAAAGCTAAGAGAGCTCAGCACCACCAAACCAGCTTTACAACAAATGCTAAAGGAACTTCTCTAAGCAGGACACACAAGAGAAGGAAAAGACCTACAATAACAAACCCAAAACAATTAAGAAAATGGTAATAGGAACATACATATTGACAATTACCTTAAATGTAAATGGATTAAATGCTCCAACCAAAAGACATAGACTGAATGAATGGATACAGAAACAAGACCCATATATATGCTGCCTACTGGAGACCCATTTCAGACCTAGGGACACATAGAGACTGAAAGTGAGGGGATGGAAAAAGATATTCCATGCAAATGGAAATCAAAAGCTGTAGTAGCAATTCTCATATCAGACAAAATAGACTTTAAAACAAAGACAATTACAAGAGACAAAGAAGGACACTACTTAATGATGAAGGGATCAGTCCAAGAAGAAGATATAACAATTGTAAATATTTATGCACCCAACATAGGAGCACCTCAATACATAGGCAAATGCTAACAGCCATAAAAGGGGAAATCACAGTAACACAATAATATTAGGGGACTTTAACATCCCACTTTCACCAATGGACAGATAACCTAAATGAAAATAAATAAGGAAACACAAGCTTTAAATGACACCTGAAACAAGATGGACTTAATTGATATTTATAGGACATCCCATCCCAAAACAACAGAATACATTTTCTTAAGTGCTTATGGAACATTCTCCAGGATAGACCATATCTTGGGTCACAAGCCTTGGTAAATTTAAGAAAATTGACATATCAAGTATCTTTTCCAACCACAACGCTATGAGACTAGATACCAATTACAGGAAAAAAACTGTAAAAAATACAAACAGTTGGAAGCTAAACAACACACTACTAAATAACCAAGAGATCACTGAAGAAGTCAAAGAGGAAATAAAAAAAATACCCAGAAACAAATGACAATGAAAACACGATGACCCAAAATCTATGGTATGCAGCAAAAGCAGTTCCAAGAGGGAAGTTTATAGCAGTACAATCCTACCTCAAGAAACAAGAAACATCTCAAATAAAGAACCTAACCTTGCACCTAAAGCAATTAGAGATAGAAGAACGAAAAAAAACCCCCAAAATTAGCAGAAGGAAAGAAATCATAAAGATCAGATCAGAAATAAATGAGAAAGAAATGAAGGAAATGATAGCAAAGATCAATAAAACTAAAAGCTGTTTCTTTGAGAAGATAAACAAAATTGATAAACCATTAGCCAGACTCATCAAGAAAAAAATGGAGAAGACTCAAATCAGTAGAATTAGAAATGAACAAGGAGAAGTAACAACTGACACAGCTGAAATACAAAGGGTCATGAGCGATTGCTACAAGCAACTATATGCCAATAAAATGGACAACCTGGAAGAAATGGACAAATTCTTAGAAAAGCACAACTTTCCGAGACTGAACCAGGAAGAAATAGAAAATATAAACAGACCAATCACAAGCACTGAAATTGAGACTGTGATTAAAAATCTTCCAACAAACAAAAGCCCAGGACCAGATGGCTTTACAGGTGAATTCTATCAAACATTTAGAGAAGAGCTAACACCTATCCTTCTCAAACTCTTCCAAAAAATAGCAGAGGGAGGAATACTCCAAAACTCATTCTATGAGTCAACCATCACCCTGATACCAAAACCAGACAAAGATGTCACAAAGAAAGAAAACTACCAGCCAGTTTCACTGATGAACATAGATGCAAAAATCCTCAACAAAATACTAGTAAACAGAATCCAACAGCACATTAAAAGGATCACACACCATGATCAAGTGGGGTTTATCCCAGGAATGCAAGGATTCTTCAATATATGCTAATCAATCAATGTGATAAACCATATTAACAAATTGAAGGAGAAAAACCATATGATCACCTCAATATATGCAGAAAAACCTTTTGACACAACTCAACAACGATTTATGATAAAAACCCTCCAGAAAGTCGGCATAGAGGGAACGTACCTCAACATAATAAAGGCCATATATGAAAAACCCACAGCCAACGTTGTTCTCAGTGGTGAAAAACTGAAAGCCTTTCCTCTAAGATCAGGAACAAGACAAGGTTGTCCACTCTTACCACTATTATTCAACATAGTTTTGGAAGTTTTAGCCACAACAATCAGAGAAGAAAAAGAAATAAAAGGAATCCAAATTGGGAAAGAAGTAAAACTGTCACTGTTTGCAGATGACATGATACTATACATAGAGAATCCTAAAGATGCTACCAGAAGTCTCCTAGAGCTAATCAATGAATTTGGTAAAGTAGCAGGATACAAAATTAATGCACAGAAATCTCTTGCTTTCCTGTACACTAATTATAAAAAATCTGAAAGGGAAATTAAGGAAACACTCCCATTACCATTGCAACAAAAAGAATAAAATACCTAGGAATAAACCTACCTAAGGTGACAAAAGACCTGTATGCAGAAAACTATAAGGCACTGATGAAAGAAATCAAAGATGACACAAACAGATGGAGAGATATACCATACTCTCGGATTGGAAAAATCAACATTGTGAAAATGACTATACTACCCAAAGCAATCTACAGATTCAGTGCAATCTCTATCAAACTACCAGTGGCATTTTTCACAGGACTAGAGCAAAAATTTCACAATTTGTATGGAAACACAAAAGACCCCAAATAGCCAAAGCTATCTTGATAAAGAAAAATAGAGCTGGAGGAATTAGGCTCCCTAACATCAGACAATCCTACAAAGCTACAGTAATCAAGACAGTATGGTCCTGGCACAAAAACAGAAATATAGATCTATGGAGCAGGATAGAAAGCCCAAAGATAAACTCACACACATATGGTCACCTTATTTTTGATAAAGGAGGCAAGAATATACAATGGAGAAAAGACAGCCTCTTCAATAAGTGGTGCTGGGAAAACTGGATAGCTACGTGTAAAAGAGCGAAATTAGAACACTTCCTAGCACCATACACAAATATAAACTCAAAATGGATTAAAGACCTAAATGTAAGTCCAGACAGTATAAAACTCTTAGAGGAAAACATAGCAAGAACACTCTTGGACATAAATCACAGCAAGATCCTTTTTGACCCACCTCCTGGAGAAAGGGAAATAAAAACAAAAATAAACAAATGGGACCTAATGATACTTCAAAGCTTTTGCACAGCAAAGGAAACCATAAAGAAGACGAAAAGACAGCCCTCAAAATGGGAGAATATATTTGCAAATGAAGCAGCTGACAAAGGATTTATCTCCAAAATTTTCAAGCAGCTCATGCAACTCAATATCAAAAAAAAAAAAAAACAAGCAACCCAATCCCAAAATGGGCAGACCTAAATAGACATTTCTTCAAAGAAGATATACAGATGGCCAACAAACACATGAAAAGATGCTCAACATGACTAATCATTAGAGAAATGCAGATCAAAACTATAATTAGGTATCACCTCATACCAGTCAGCATGGCCATCATCAAAAAATCTACAAACAGTAAACGCTGGAGAGGGTGTGGAGAAAAGGGAACCCTCTTGCACTGTTGGTGGGAATGTAAATTGATACAGCCACTATGGAGAACAGTATGGAGGTTTCTTAAAAGTCTAAAAAGAGAACTACCATACGACTTAGCAATCCCACTACTGGGCACATACCCTGAGAAAACCATAATTCAAAAAGAGTCATGTACCACAACGTTCATTGCAGCTCTGTTTCCAAGAGCCAGGATATGGAAGCAACGTAAGTGTCCATCGACTGATGAATGGATAAAGAAGATGTGGCACATATATACAATGGAATATTACTCAGCCATAAAAAGAAACGAAATTGAGTTATTTGTAATGAGGTGGATGGACCTAGAGACTGTCATACAGAGTGAAGTAAGCCAGAAAGAGAAAAATAAATACTGTATCCTAACACATATATATGGAATCTAAAAAAAAAAAAAAAAAAAGGTTCTGAAGAACCTAGGGGCAGGAGAGGAATAAAGATGCAGATATAGAGAATGGACTTGAGGACACAGGGAAGGGGAATGGTAAGCTGGGATGAAGTGAGAGAGTGGCATGGACTTATATATACCAGGAAATGTAAAATAGATAGCTAGTGGGAAGGTGCCGCATAGCACAGGGAGATCAGCCCCATGCTTTGTGACCACCTAGAGGGGTGGGATAGGGAGGGTGGGAGGGAGATGCAAGAGGGAGTGGATATGGGGATATATGTATACATATAGCTGATTCACTTTGCTATACAGCAGAAACGAATGCACCATTGTAAAGCAATTACACTCCAGTAAAGATGTAAAAAAAAAAAATTTTTAGTAGAAAAAAAAATTGTATCAAGATGGTAATTGTCTATGTTCAAGAAGAAACTACTTAATAAAGTACAGTAAAAACAAACAAGCAAAAAAGTTGTTCCACATTTGTTTATTCTTTCGTTTCTTTTTTCGTGTGCATATGCATTCATTCAGTCACCGACAACAACGAAAGGATGAATGATGTCCTTTCACAGCATTGCCATCAAGTTACAACTTGGTCAAACTCCTTCTTAATGTAATGCTTAATGACTGTGGTCTAACAGGTTTAGGGTCACCTTTTCTCTTCCATTCCCACCTCTCCCGCCCCCTCCCCGATTCAGTCAGGAGTCAGTCCTAGTCAGGTCACATTCAACATGCTTTTCCATATTTTCAGCTTCTGCCATTCATATCCTTTTTTCTACTGTGTATTTTTTTAAACCCAGCATCCCTTGTTCTGTGTTTTATTTAGATAAGTTGTATTTAGAGAATTAGTCCTCTTTAACTCTCAGTCTATATCATGTGGGCAGAGTTGACCCTATCCTTGGACTCCAGCCATAAATACATGGCTCAATCCTGACCAGTCAGAGCAATGGCTGCATGATCTTGGCCACAGTAATTGGTTCAGGGATGGGCAAATGACACAAGCGGGGACAAGAAGAGGAAATCCACAGACTTATGAGCTAGAATTATTGGAAAAGAGGTTTCTTTACTCACCAGGCTCACTAGGTTAATAGAATATAAGTTTGAAGTTGCTTGAAACCCATTTTGCTAGCTCCAAATGGGAACCTATCTGAGAATGAAGCCAAATACAGAGGAATGCTGGAGCAAGGCTGGAGAGATAAGCAATATCTTAATGATATTTTTTGAGGCGTTGGGTCCAGTGATTCTTAAAGTTGGGCACATCTCTTAAATATATCACTTACAAGAGGCAATCATTGTTTCAGCCAGTTTGAGAAAGCTTTCTGTTACTTGAAATGGAATGAGTTAAAACCGATGGGCTTGTCTTCATGAACACTGAGATGTCCCATTCTTCTTATTTCAAGGTCTTTGCTTTTTTTACCATAACATTTAGGAACTCAATGTCCACTGATGTCACTATACTGTGCCCCCTGTTATGGTTACTACTGGCTCTATCGGTGGAAAAACTCTACCTGAATGATTATCAGCAAAACATGTATTTATTATGCATGTCCCTGACTGAAGTTGGTGAGAGGCATGTTTATAAAATTAGACTTAAAATGAAGAAGACTTACCCAATCTATAACTTGATGTAGCCAATTTCAAATCCTTGCTCAATTGCCTATTTAATGTTCAAATCCTTGAAAATAAAAGCCGTCAACTGTTGGGCACCATGTACAATCTGTTGTGCAATCTGTTGTCCTGCGATGGCACTTCTTACCTTTCAGTTTGTAACTGGATATTTAAAATGCAGTCAGAATCTCAGTTCATCTGTTCATTTGTTCAACATTCGCTAAATGCCAAGTTGGTACACTGGGGACACATAGTGATAACACATAGTGCTTGCCTATATGGGGCTAATGTTCTGGTTATAGCCTCTTGCTTTCAGAGTCTCATGCAGCAGGTGCATCTCCCTGTGTGTATGTGTGTTGCAATGTCAAAATTTATATTTTTGGCAGGGATTGGCAGGACATTGGCAATTGGCAGGACAATGTCATTGGCATTGACATTCATTCAAATAATCACAGTCATCTTAAAGCTCCAGGACTCTGGTCAGTGAAAGGGCTTCAGAATAGATACTGAGAATCTTCTTGTTGTTGCAGTAGCTTTGTCACCAGGATCTCTGTCTCTGCCTTTCATAGAGGGAGTATTGCCTAGTTCTTAAGATTGCAGGCTTCCATAACAGGCTGGATTCAGCTCTCAGATCCACTACTGTGTATACCTAGGCAAATTTACCTAACCCTGGTAACTCCCAGCTTTTGCCTTTGCAGAATGAGATAACATGTCTACTTATTTGGGTAGCTGTAAGGATTAAGTGAGGTAATGCATCTAAGCACTTTGCATTGTGTCTGGTAGTAGTCAATCCCAGCTAAATGACAGCTACTGCCTTATTCCTACCATTCTTATTATTTGACTGGGAAGGTACTAGTCTGCTTGTCCTTCAAGAGCCAGCTTAAATGCTCTGTCATTTTTAAGGAAGTTAGTTGTATAATTCTTCATCATTCATTCTGGTCTAACCTTTATTATAGTGGAAATAATGATTTTTCCATAAATTTTTCTGTTTTCTTCACAAAACAGGTACAATGTCTTTGTTATCACTTTAACACCAGCACTTGAAATTGTGTATAACTTATGGTAGACATTCATTAAGTTTTAAATGTAATGGACACTTAATTTACTTTGAAAGGATGGCTGTGACTCTGTTGTGCATGGACTTGTGTGGGTCAAGGGCAGAAGCAGGAGACAAGTTAGATTACTGCACAGATCCAAGGAGAAGTGATGTTGGCATAAGCTGGTGGTGGAGGTAGAAAAAACTGGTTGTGTTCTGGATATGCTTTGGAACTGGAGCTATATACTTGGAAGAAGAAGAAAGAGAATAACAAAAAAATAAAAATAAGAATAGTAAGACATTAAAGAAAAAAGCCTTCCTGTTCTGTGATGACTAATTCAAAGAATGAGTTTTGTTTGATGGTAAATTGATATGGCCTGTAGATGGCTCCATTTTCCTAAAGAATCTTCAGGATTCTTTGTGTGTGTGTTCTAGAAAATTTCAGTGCTGCTGCATGTTTGGTTTTCCCAGACTGATATTATGGCTTCACTGTAAATTAATAAGCAGTTTTGACTTTCTTTGTTCAGATAGAATTATGTATATTGGCTCACATATTTAACATAAATTCTTCATTTTTGAGCCACTATTTAAGAACCACTAAGAAACTTGAGAAGCCAGGGAAACCTCGTGTAGGTTGCTTACTTTAATGGGTTTCAAAATGTTTTCATTTACTCATTCATTCACTTATTTATTGAATGACTTCTGTGTCATTCCAGGCACAATGTTAGAGGCAGTGAAAAATATTACTATGAATAAAAATATATTTTCTGTCCATCTATTATGCTTTAAATAAAAACACCAAGATACATGTTTTTAGGTAACATTTATTAAACATACACCATGTGTAAGGCACATTATCTTAGCACTTTAAATGCATCCTTTCATTGAAATCTTCAAAACAACCCTACGAGGTAAATGTTGTCCACATTTTACAGATGACAAAACTGAGGAACAGAGAGGTTAAGTAACCTGGTGAAGTTCAACCTGGGAACTTTATTGTGGAAACCAGTCCTTCTGATTTACCTGCCTCTGAGTCATTCTCTCTAAGGTTGTGCAGACCTGCAAAGTCTGAGTAGCAGGGATAGCTCCTCTGATCAATCCTCACAGAAGCCCGACTCCCTTTTGTCCTTCTTTATTCCTTTGCATTCACCTCAAGTCCTACTTCTTTTGTAAAACTACTCCAGATTACGTGAGCTTTTCTCCCTTCTCTGAGCTCTTCTGAGCTACTACTGCACAGATGCAGAAGAGCCTCTTTATTTGTGGTACGTGTGTCTAACAGAACAATGGGGAATGAGTCTAATCATTGAAACTTCCAAGTGGCAGATGGGCTTTTCTGTAATTTGGGAAAGTGTCCTCTTGGAAGATGAAAGGGAGGCCTCCGTGTAGAGGGAACTCTTCCTAACGAGCTGACAGCTTCAGGGTGTCAAACTAAAAATCAGCTCAGGAGAAGGTTCCTACCTAGTCATTTGCATTGCTTCTCTCTGTGAGTTTTTTATTCCTTTTTCCTCTCTTGGCTCCTCTTCGGACCTAATGAGTAATGGTAATAGAGACTGCTGATTCTCCATCACTATACATCCCTCTTCTTCTTTAGTAATAGAACACCGCAGTTTTAGCTAGACACATGGCTACACAAGTAGCATCTACATACTCCCACTCTCCTTGCAACCCCGTGTGGCCATGTGAGTAAGTCCAGTCCAATCTGATGAACATAGAAAGTATATATTTCTGTGCTTATCATTAATATGAATGAGTCTATGCTGTCTTTACCCATTTCCTTCTTTCTGTCACTTGGGAGGTGATGAGAAGTGGAATGGTCACTTTTAGACCTAGAGTTGAAAGTTTCATGTCGAAAATGTCAAAGCCGCCTGATTGAAGGACTGGACTGCTACGTAAGAGAGAAATGAACTTGACTCTTGCTCAAGCACTGTATTTTGGGTCTCACGTAATTGAGTTTGTTTTCTACAATGAATATAGAAATCGATACTTAAAATTGGGCCACTGTCCTGACATTTAGCTTAGCATTTGGTCTTAAGGAGTGGGGCGCACCGGTAAGCTAGAAAGCTGGTGATCTGTGTTATGCTTTAGTAAAACGTTTGATAAAATTCTCATCTGCGATACTTTGGAAGGCAGCCCATATGCCAACAGAGTCCTTATCTAGCTAAATTTGTCGGAAAAATTACACTGTTGATGTGTGCTGGCTTCTTTTTGCTACATTTAGCAAAGTTCTATAAGAGAGAGTTGAAGTTGGGCTAGTTATTAGGGCTTGTGCTGATGAAACCAGTTTTACAGGGGTGGGCCTCAAGCCTTTAACACTTCCCTATCATTACATGTTATTCAGAAACTGGCAGACAACCCAGTGCCAAAGATCAGATAAACAGTATCGACTACCCACCTAAACCCACTGTTTCAAATCATCTCAAGGTAGAAACAATTATATTGAGAGAAAGAGAGATGGGAGGGAAACTTCTGGCTGTGGTTACTTATACAGGAACTAACTGGAAACAAATAGGTCAAATGCCTACAAAGATTATGAGGGAGTATTACTACCAAAGAAACCAGAGCCTGGTCTGAAAAAGCCTGTGATTCTTTGATGAAGAGGCTCCCAAACACACACAATCTGTGGGTGGGATTGGGGCTAGTGTAGAAATAGAAGTTCTTATAATGTATGCCATTTAAAATTTATAAATCTAGCTAACAAAAATATTAAATAGTGCTTTTTCTATTCTCCTACCTTGAAAAACATATCTTCATAATGACCTGGATATCCAAGTCAGAACTTAAAATCTGAAACTCACTTGGAGCTTCACTGCACCTGTGCATGGATAGCCACCCCATGGACCACAGCACGTTCCCCACTCTTCCAAGTCTTATTTCTATCCTGCATCACAGGGCCTTGTAAGCACATGTAGATGTTCAATTCCTTATGCCTGAATCCAAGATCCATACACAACCCTTATCTCTTCCACCACCACAAGTAGCTTAAATGCTTAGCAAATTACCATTAATGGTACTCACGTGGCACACATTTCTGAGTAATGTCTCAGGGCTACTTACTATACTTGGTTTCTTCTTCTTTCTCTCCTCCATTCTACTTCTTCCTTGTTGTTATTACCATTACATCCATCTGCAGCAAAAAATGCATTTGTTCTCCAAGGACCTATACACATTTATCATACAAATTTTGTTTACACGTCTTTTGCATCACAAAAATTTATTTCCGCATCTCTGAAATCTATGAGTTTCTTGAATACAGGGCTGATATGGGTGTATTCATGCCAGAATTTTGCAGGATCAACTATCTTTTCTTACACAAAGTATTCAGTGAGTACTAGTTGATAATACATGAAAGAATGAATGAATGCATGAATGAATGAATGTGTCTTCGTATTGCTGGCTCTATGCAATAAATTGGAAACTTATGAAGGCTTCTAGGGTTTCGCATCTAAGAGAGATTACACTAAAATTTGGATAACTAGATTAAAGTAGAAGGTTTAGAAATGTGTCATCCATGCAAAGACCTGAAAAATGGGCAGCCCTGTTTATATTTCAAATTGCCCAGAAATATTTGGTTTTGCTTCAGTTCTAGGAAGGGCTCAGGTTTGGAGTGAGGTCACATTTTTATCAGCAACAGTTCACTTAATATTGCTTATACAAGCTTTCTAAAGCAATGACTAGAGCATATGTTTAGATTTTCCCAAGTGTTTGGACTAAAGAAACCATATATATATTAGTGTAGTGATTCTCAGTAGTTATTCCAGAGGCTCCTAAGGTAAGAGGATCACATTGTATGGTTTAGTAACACTGAAACCTTTCCATACCACTGTCATTTTATCTTTGTTCTCTTAGAAAAACTCAGAATGGTACAAAACATATCTTTATTTTCACATTTCCATCTTTCTTTACACACATATACTGAAACCATCTGTCTAAATTGTGGCAAAATCTGCCAGCTCCAGATTGGCCTCATTAGTCATCTGAGAACACATAAACAGAGGAATTATGGAAAAATAAATAGATCTTGGATAGATCATCCTGGTCTGGGAAGGTTTTTCTCATCATCAGCATCATTGCCAGACATGAAAAGGCACAGGTTTGCATCTTTAAAACACTTGGAGGAGTTTTTGCTCTAGAAAGTGGATAAAAATTTCTTAGTGACCACTTGATATCCTTTATCATATGACCAAGTCACTTCAGCTATGAACCAAAGGAAAAACTAACATCTAAAGGAGTTGGCAAGGTCTTTCAGAGCGAAACTCTATGAATGTTGTTCTAATAGAGAGGAAAATATCTAAGAGGTGAGGTGAGAGATGAGAGTGTGAGAGTGCTTGAAAGTAAATTTTGGACATTATCATCAAAGGTAGTGTTTTTCTAAACTAGTCATAAGCTCACCTCTCCAGATGTTTGCATGTGCTCCTACCAGCCATCTCTTCTCTATGAATAGTAGTAGTTTAATTGTGAAATTGAACTGTCAGAAATATATATTGTGCAATTGAGTCTCTGCCACAATAGGAAGTATGGTCATCTGTATTTTCCTTGGGACTAACGGAGCCCAAGGGACTAATAGACATCATCAGGAAGATGTCCTAAGTAGGGAAAAGACTGCTAACATGGTATAAAATGAGGGGGAATTTTCTCCTCAATCTCCAACAAAAACAGCAACAAAAAAATCTCTATCACCAGACTTCTGTCATGTCCTACATTTCATTATTTGAGATTCATTCTTTTGGTCCTCAAAAGTCTTTATTAGTCAGGATATTTTATATTATAGTGTGTTTAAATCTCAGTGACTTAATGGATTACAGGTTTATTTTTCACTCAAATCAAAGTTCAATGAAAATCAAGTAGTTTCCCTTCAAAAAGCCCCAAAGGGTCCATGCTCCTTCTGTTTTGTGATGTTGACATCTTCAGCACATGCTGTTGCTGGGGCAGGGGACGACATACTACAGCGTAATATGCTGCTCTTGGAAGCGCCGTGAATCTAAGCCCTTAGATTCCACCTACCTACAGGGAGGCTGGGAGATATAGTTCTGTTTCATGTCCGGAAAGTGAAAGTAGGATTAGTGAATATCTAGCTGGTTTCTGCTACAAAGACTGTTGGATTTATGGTAGATTAGAAGCATAGGCATAACATTTTCCAGCTCTTTTTATTAAGAGATGAAGGCTATAACCCTACTCTCTCAACCCAGGCTAACCTTGGTGTCTTGCTTTTACCAGTAGAATGTAGTTGAAGTGGTGTTTGCTAGTTCCAGAATCTAGCTTTCCAGAGGCCTTGTCACTTCTGTCTTTGTTCTCTTGGATTGCTGTCTTGGGACTTCCATGTAAGGATGTAGTCTACTGGATAACGAGAGACCACAGGCAGGAAAATCAAGTCACTCCAGCCAACAACGAGCATCAATTGTCATACATGAGTGAGGCCAACTTGGACCTTCAAGCCCAGCTGACTCTTCCTGAAGGCAACTGCATGAGTCATCCAGGTAAAAGGAGAGGAAAAACTGCATAGCCAATGAACAGAATTGTGATAAACAATAAATCATCATTTCAAGTCACTGAGTTGGGGATGATTTCTTACTGTAACATTAGACAACTGATACAGGTTTAAATTTTTTCAGATTAAAATTTTCCACCTTTGTAAACCTCAAGCTAATGGCTTATAAAAGATCCCACTTTAATGTCATTTCTGGTATTTCTAATGTGTGTGTGATTTCATGATTGTATATGTCTTAGGCTGGGTTCCCCCAGAAGCCGACCCTGAGGAAAAGATGTGGGTGTGAGTTGTTTATTTGGGAGCACTAGTGGGTGAGTGGGAAGTGATACAAGGAAAAGAAGGAAGCCAATGCAGGCATATTATTGAACTTGTTATTACTAGACAATTAAGTCTCAATTCTGCAGCAGAACTCTGGTGGATAGAGTAGATCTTACCTCAGAGTTATCCCAACAGAGAGGTGAGTAGCTGAGGTATCTATCCACCAAATCCCATTAGATTTTGATAGAGGACTTTTAGCGGGGTGAGGAGAGTGTCTTAACTCCTCAGTACTTCTGGTCTGCTCTGCCTTGTGCACTGGCTGAGTGGGCTCCTGTGATTAGAGAAGGCCTTCACGGGAAGAGTTACAGGGCTCCTGTTTAGAAAAATTCCAGTTGCCCTTTTCTGAAGTATGAATACTCATGGCATTTGGGTGGGGTACCAACAGTAACGTTTGAATTTATTGTCAATATCTGAATATTATAAATATTAATATCTAAATATATTGTTTTTATTTCAAGTAGTAAATTGTCAAGCTAGATATAACTTGCAGTGAAAAATCTCTTTAAGTGTTCTTCTTGTTAAAATTTTAAAAGTCCAGTGAAATATAAATGTATATTCATTATTGGAAAACTAAAATGCTGCAAGTAAATTTTGATGATTTTGAAGTGTGTTAATTTTATGAAAAAAATGATTAAGAACTTTAAAAGAGTTAAAAAGTAAAATATTGGAATTTAATATGAACATTGAGAGTGTTTTGGCTGGATAACTTGGAAAGGATACTATTTTTGAATCAAAAATGTATGTAATATTTAAATAATACAAAACCAAATAATAGATTATATGATATCATATTCTGAGACTATCTGAAATTATCAAGTGTATTAGTGTCCTTAATGTTAAACAATGAACTGCTGAGAACTTCATTTAATTTTTAGTTACTTTCATGTATGGATTTTATGAAAAAATATCTTGGAATAATTCACAAATAAAAATAGACTATCAAGTGGCCTTGCCCCTGTAGTGAGCCAAAGCTGCCCCCGCCTCTGCGGGAGACCCTCCAATGCTAGCAGCCATGTGACTAACAGGATCTTGGTGCTCTGGCTGGGTGTCAGACCTGAGCCTCTGAGGTGGGAGAGCCAAATTCAAGACATTGGACCACCAGAGACCTCCCAGACCCACATAATATCAATTGGTGAGAGCTCCCCCAGAGATCTCCATCTCAACGCTAAGACCCAGCTCCACTCAATGACCAGCAAGCTTCAGTGCTGGACACCCCATGCCAAACAACTAGCAAGACAGGAACACAACCCCACCCATTAGCAGAGAGGCTGCCTAAAATCATAATAAGTTCACAGACACCCCAAAACACACCACTGGAGGTGGTCCTGCCCACCAGAAAGACAAGATCCAGCCTCATCCACCAGAAGAAAGGCACTAGTCCCCTCCAACAGGAAGCCTACACAACCCACTGAACCAACCTTAGCCACGGGGGCAGACACCAAAAACAACGGGAACTACAAACCTGCAGGCTGCGAAAAGGAGACCCCAAACACAGTAAGTTAAGCAAAATGAGAAGACAGAGAAACACACAGCAGATGAAGGAACAAGGTAAAAACCACCAGACCAAACAAATGAAGAGGAAATAAGCAGTCTACCTGAAAAAGAATTCAGAGTAATGATAGTAAAGATGATCCAAAATCTTGGAAATAGAATGGAGAAAATACAAGAAACGTTTAACAAGGACCTAGAAGAACTGAAGGGCAAACAAACAATGATGAACAAAACAATAAATGAAATTTAAACTTCTCTAGAAGGAATCAATAGTGGAATAACTGAGGCAGAAGAACGGATAAATGACCTGGAAGATAAAATAGTGGAAATAACTCTGTGGAGCAGAATAAAGAGAAAAGAATGAAGAGAATTGAGGACAGTCTCAGAGACCTATGGGACAACATTAAATGCACCAACATTCAAATTATAGGGGTCCCAGAAGAAGAAGAGAAAAGAAAGTGTCTGAGAAAATATTTGAAGAGATTATAGTTGAAAATTTCCTGAATATAGGAAAGGAAATGGTCAATCAAGTCCAGGAAGCACAGAGAGTCCTGTACAGGATAAATCCAAGGGGAAACACATCAAGACAAATATTAATCAAACTATCAAAAATTAAATACAAAGGAAAAATATTGAAAGCAGCAAGGGAAAAGCAATAAATAACATACAAGGGAATGCCCATAAGGTTAACAGCTGATCTTTTAGCAGAAACTCTGCAAGGCAGAAGGGAGTGGCAGGACATATTTAAAGTGATGAAAGGGATAAACCTACAACCAAGATTACTCTACTCAGTAAGGATCTCATTCAGATTTGACGGAGAAATTAAAACGTTTACAGACAAGCAAAAGCTAAGAGAGCTCAGCACCACCAAACCAGCTTTACAACAAATGCTAAAGGAACTTTTCTAAGCAGGACACACAAGAGAAGGAAAAGACCTACAATAACAAACCCAAAACAATTAAGAAAATGGTAATAGGAACATACATATTGACAATTACCTTAAATGTAAATGGATTAAATGCTCCAACCAAAAGACATAGACTGAATGAATGGATACAGAAACAAGACCCATATATATGCTGCCTACTGGAGACCCATTTCAGACCTAGGGACACATAGAGACTGAAAGTGAGGGGATGGAAAAAGATATTCCATGCAAATAGAAATCAAAAAAAGCTGTAGTAGCAATTCTCATATCAGACAAAATATCCTTTAAAGTAAAGACTATTACAAGAGACAAAGAAGGACACTACTTAATGATGAAGGGATCAGTCCAAGAAGATCAGACAAAATATCCTTTAAAGTAAAGACTATTACAAGAGACAAAGAAGGACACTACTTAATGATGAAGGGATCTGTCCAAGAAGAAGATATAACAATTGTAAATATTTATGCACGCAACATAGGAGCACCTCAGTACATAAGGCAAATGCTAACAGCCATAAAAGGGGAAAGCAACAGTAACACAATAGTAGTAGGGGACTTTAACACCCCACTTTCACCAATGGACAGATCATCCAAAATGAAAATAAATAAGGAAACACAAGCTTTAAATGACACATTAAATAAGATGGACTTAATTGATGTTTATAGGACATTCCATCCAAAAACAACAGAATACACTTTCTCCTCAAGTGCTCATGGAACATCCTCTAGGATAGATCATATCTTGGGTCACAAATCAAGCCTTGGTAAATTTAAGAAAATTGAAATCATATCAAGTATCTTTTCCGACCACAGTGCTATGACACTAGATATCATAAACATAAACCATGATCAGTGGGGTTTATCCCAGGAATGCAAGCATTCTTCAATATAGGCAAATCAATCAGTGGCAATCAATCAATAAAAACCATATGATCATCTCAATAGATGCAGAAAAAGCTTTTGACAAAATTCAACACCCATTTATGATAAAAACCCTCCAGAAAGTAGACACAGAAGGAACTTACTTCAACATAATAAAGGCCATATATGACAAACTCATGGCCAACAGCGTTCTCAGTGGTGAAAAACTGAAACCATTTCCACTAAGATCAGGAGCAAGACAAGGTTGCCCACTCTCACCACTGTTATTCAACATAGTTTTGGAAGTTTTAGCCATGGCAATCAGAGAAGGAAAAGAAAGAAAAGAATCCAAATCAGAAAAGAAGAAGTAAAACTGTCACTGTTTGCAGATTACATGATACTAAACATAGAGAATCCTAAAGATGCTACCAGAAAACTCCTAGAGTTAATCAATGAATTTGGTAAAGTAGCAGGATACAAAATTAATGCACAGAAATGTCTTGCATTCCTATACACTAATGATGAAAAATCTGAAAGGGAAATTAAGGAAACACTCCCATTACCACTGCAACAAAAAGAATAAAATACCTAGGGATAAACCTACCTAAGGTGACAAAAGACCTGTATGCACAAAACATAAGACACTGATGAAAGAAATTAAAGATGATACCAACGGATGGAGAGATATACCATGTTCTTGGATTGGAAGAATCAACATTGTGAAAATGACTCTACTACCCAAAGCAATCTACAGAGTCAATGCAATCCCTGTCAAACTACCAATAGCACTTTTCACAGGACTAGAACAAAAAATTTCACAATTTGTATGGAAACACAAAGGACCCTGAATAGCCAAAGCAATCTTGAGAAAGAAAAACGGAGCTGGAGGAATCAAGCTCCCTGACTTCAGACAGTCCTACAAAGCTACAGTAATCAAGACAGTATGGTACTGGCACAAAAACAGAAATATAGATCAATGGAACAGGATAGAAAGCCCAAAGATAAACTCATGCACATATGTTCACCTTATCTTTGATAAAGGAGGCAAGAATATACAATGGAGAAAAGACAGCCTCTTCAATAAGTGGTGCTGGGAAAACTGGAGAGCTACATGTAAGAGAATGAAACTAGAACACTTCCTAACACCATACACAAAAAGAAACTCAAACTGGATTAACGACCTAAATGTAAGTCCAGACAGTATAAAACTCTTAGGGGAAAACACAGCAAGAACACTCTTGGACATAAATCACAGCAAGATCTTTTTTGACCCACCTCCTAGAGTAATGGATATAAAAACAAAAATAAACAAATGGGACCTAATGAAACTTAAAGGCTTTTCACAGCAAAGGAAACCATAAACAAGATGAAAAGAGAACCCTCAGAATGGGAGATAATATTTGCAAATGAAGTAACTCAAAGGATTAATCTCCAAAATATACAGACACCTCTTGGAGCTCAATATCAAAAAAACAAACAACCCAATCCAGAAATGGGCAGAAGACATAAATAGATATTTCTCCAAAGAAGATATACAGATGGCCAACAAGCACATGAAAGGATGCTCAACATCACTAATCAGTAGAGAAACGCAAATCAAAACTACAATGAGGTATCACCTCACACCAGTCAGAATGGCTATCATCAAAAAATCTACAAACAGGGCTTCCCTGGTGGTGCAGTGGTTGAGAGTCTGCCTGCCAATGTGGGGGACATGGGTTCGAGCCCTCGTCTGGGAAGATCCCACATGCCGCGGAGCAGCTAGGCCCGTGAGCCACAACTACTGAGCCTGCGTGTCTGGAACTTGTGCTCCGCAACGGGAGAGACCGCAACAGTGAGAGGCCTGCGCACCGCAATGAAGAGTGGCCCCCGCTCGCTGCAACTAGAGAAAGCCCATGCACAGAAATGAAGACCCGACACAGCCAAAAAAGTAAATAAATAAAAATCTACAAACAATAAATGCTGGATAGGGTGTGGAGAAAAGGGAACCCTCTTGCACTGTTGGTGGGAATGTAAATTGATACAGCCACTATGGAGAACAGTATGGAGGTTCCTTAAAAGTCTAAAAAGAGAACTACCATACGACTTAGCAATCCCACTACTGGGCACATACCCTGAGAAAACCATAATTCAAAAAGAGTCATGTACCACAATGTTCACTGAAGCTCTATTTACAGTAGCCAGGACATGGAAGCAACCTAAGTGTCCATCAACAAATGAATGGGTAAAGAAGATGTGGCACATATATTCAATGGAATATTACTCAGCTATAAAAAGAAATGAAATTGAGTTATTTGTAGAGGGGTGGATGGACCTAGAGTCTGCCATACAGTGTGAAGTCAGAAAGAGAAAAACAAATACCATATGCTAACACATATATATCGAATCTAAAAAAATAATGGTTCTGAAGAACCTAGGGGCAGGACAGAAATAACGACAGAAATGTAGAGAATAGACTTGAAGACACAGGGAAGGGGAAGGGGAAGCTGGGATGAAGTGAGAGAGTGGCATTGACATTTATGCTCTACCAAATGTAAAATAGCTAGCTAGTGGGAAGCAGCTGCATAGCACAGGGAGGTCAGCTCAGTGCTTTGTGACCACCTAGAGGGGTGGCATAGAGAGGGTGGGAGGGAGACACAAGAGGGAGGGGATATGGGGATACATGTATACATATAGCTGATTCACTTTGTTATATAGCAGAAACTAACACAACATTGCAAAGCAATTATACTCCAATAAAGATGTTAAAAAAATAGACTATCAACCTAGCTATCTAAAATTTTTAAGAGTTGGAAAGACCTCAAACTCATTTGTAAAACATCTAGGATATACATCTTTGATCCAAAAATAATAAAAACTTCAAAGGCAGGAAGAAAACCTTCTTTATTTCTTGAAATTCTAACAGTCCATTGATATATAAATGTTGATTCATTACTGTAAAAGTAAAATCTACAAGTGTTAGAGGAAAAGGGTTATAACAAAACACATATGAAAACACGTTTTGTTCACTCAACTCAAACTTCAAAACAACAGACTTCACAAGAATGCTTTTAGAAAATTTCTTATTGTTTTGAGTCCATGGAGGATTTATTTTGGTTATGATGGAGAGGAAGAAAAGCTTAATCACTTTGTGGCAACTTACCATTAGCAGCACTCTGTACCTCAGAGCCAGCCAAATTGCTCCCCTCCCCAAGGCAACTGAAACTGCACTTCTGTTTTGTTTTTCTAAAGTGCACTTCAGTAACCGTGGGTGCAGTCAGGCAGCTGACAGGGCTGAGAAATCATTTTTCCTGTACTGCAATGTCAAATCCATAACCTTGGCCACCACTACAATGTGTAATAATCAAATGGTAATAATGACAATGAAAAATTTATATCAAATTTCAGATTTATTTCCGTATTCCAGAGGTTCCTTCCATGATGGTGATTCAGCTCTAGTTAGGCTGTGGTGCAATATTGATTTTAAATCTTTGCCCTTTGGCACTCAGGCAAACAGTATATTCCACACAGCTCTACTCTATGTGTACATGTGTGTGCATGTGTTTTGCAACAACAAGCATTTATTCTCTTGGTACATGTTGGCAACTACAAGTTAACTGATGTGACTTCACTTAGCTTCCCGGTCTGTCTAATGTTACCCCAGGTTAAAGGAGTAGTTCTGATGTGGGACGTGTAGGTGCTTGTCCTTGTCTTCATAGTTCTGAAGACTACAGTTCAACATCAAGGTGTTGGCAGGTTTGGTTTCTTCTGAGGCCATTCTCCTTTGTTTGTGGACGTCCACCTTCTCACTGTATCCTCACATGTTTTTTTCTCTGTGAGACCATGTCCACAAAGAATGTCTCTTTGTATGTCCAAATATCCTCTTCTTGTAAGGACACCTGTCAGATTGGTTTAGGGCCCACCCAACAGCCTCATTTTAACTTAATCACCTCTTTAAAGGCTTCATCTCCAAATACAGTCACATTCTTAAGTACTAGGGGTTAGGGCTTCAACATATGAATTTTTAGGGGATGGAATTCAGCCTATGACATTCTTATAGTTTCCCCTCGGACTTGGCATAGGTCACATCTGCTCAAATGCCATTGGTCAGAGCAAGTCACATGATAATGGTTGGAAATGTAATCCTCTGAGGATTATTGTAATTTTCAAGATCACCTTGGGATTTTCCAGGATGGGTCTGTAGATTTGTTGCAGAGGGTCTTTTACTTCATGTTTAAACAAATATTTTCTGTGTACCACATTAGTAACACAAGTTTCATGCAAATTGTTAGTAATTACAAAATAATTCAAGCATCAGAAACATATAAGCATATAAAAAATAACACAAGACACCATCTGGTGCCTACTCTCCAGACTTAACACTGTATCATATTTGCTCTAGATCCCTCCCCGCTTATCCTAAGATGTGATGGGGGGTTAGAAAATGAGAGAGGAGGAGGGAGGGAGATGCCTTGGCTCCATTCTTAGTCTT
The DNA here is from genome assembly GCF_964341445.2 of Mesoplodon mirus. Taxonomy (NCBI): domain Eukaryota; kingdom Metazoa; phylum Chordata; class Mammalia; order Artiodactyla; family Ziphiidae; genus Mesoplodon; species Mesoplodon mirus. The sequence goes on along the minus strand of NC_138992.1, from coordinate 17,725,417 downwards.
TTGCCTAAAGTCTGATCACTTCCAGTTATCAATGGCTAGATTTCCTCTATTCAACTCACCTGTCTTTTTTTTTTTTTATTCTAAGACCAAATTAATTCTTGTAAGAGCTGACTTTTCCTTCCCCTTGGATAATTTATTTTGCCCTGGAACTTCTTCCCCAACCTTCCTGCCTGGGAAGACTCAAGGAGGAACAAAAGAGTACCCTTAAGTGTAGATGCTAGTCCTATTTCAGGTGGAGCGGTATCTGAAAGCAGAGTGTGAATGTTAACTATATCTTATGTATTTATAATATATATAAAATATCAATAAATTGCAATGTAACAGCAGTTCTAATGTGTTTAGTGTTTATCACTTCATGGGTGTTTCTGCAATATATATATCATCTAATTTTAGTTATGTGATTGTCTTTTTAATTTCCACAAATATTATAAAATATATCTATTCTTCTTCCTCTTCTTCATCCTCCTCCTCTCCTTCAACTTCCCCTTCCTCTTCCACTTTGCCCTTCTGCCTCCCCCTCCCCCTCCCCTTCCTCCTCCTCCTCCTCCTCCTTCTCTTTTTCCCCTCTCCCCCTCCCCTCCCTCTTGCTCTCCTTCTCCTTCACCACCTCCCTCTTCCTCTTCTTCCCCTCCTCCTCCTCCTTCATTAACCAGCACAGCAATGTTAACATCCATCCATTGGATGGTGACCTTTTCCGCATTATATATATCTATTCTCCCAGTGACAGACAAACTGATAATCTCCAACTCCCTGCCTCCACCACAATTCCACAATGAGCATCCTCATATGCAGTCCCATTTAGGTGACAATGTCTTTGGGATATTGATCTGAGAATGGAAATTCTGAGTCACAGGGGAAATGTCTATGCAATTGACTAAGTTGCACCTGTGTTCATCCAGAATGGCTGCACTAGCCTTTCTTTTACACTAACAGGGTCTAGGCACTCCTGTATCCCACCATCCCTTGCCATTAGTCAGCTTTCTAATATTTGTTAGTCTACTATGTGTTTGGTTACTGTCAAAAATCCATTGTTTTTAAGGGAGAGTTTCATGAGCATAAAACAAAAAAAAGTCATTAAAAAGGAAAAGCATGGCAAAGCACCATGGTTTTTCTAAGTATTAAACATACAATTTATAAGTTAGCTGATGGTCATAAATTAATAATAAATTAATAAATTTATTTTGAATTGATAACTAAAGTGAAACATTTTCTTACAGAAAGTAAATATGGAATCAATAAATTGGTTAGACAATGAGGACTGACTTTGCCAGTTAGGTTATGTAGTGGATAGTTTCCATAAACTGAATGGGTTCAATTTGTAGTGCCAAGGTTTTGAGGAAAATATATTTAAGCCACATGATAAGACAAAATTATTTTATTAAAAATTAGTATTGCCAAAAATGTATTGAAAATAGCAATATTTTGATTTTCTCAAACGTTTCTGAGGATATTGGGTTAAACAAGGTGCCGCTGTGTGAAAGACCAAGAGTCATTTAATAAGACTTGGTAAAGCCTTTTTGGTATATTTCCCAGAAACTGAGAAAGTGAATGGCTTTCATGACTGGATAACAAATCATTTCACAGGTCAGGTACTTTCCAGTTCTTGGCTTTCAACAAAACTGAAGGAGGAAATAACTAAGTTGTCAGTTGAGAGACTATTAAAAATAATTTTAGATGATAGATCACTACATGAATTTTGGCATATAACTTGGAGGAAATCCAAAGAAATGGGTGATATGTAATAGAAAAGCTCTTGCATACCATTCAGTTTATTGTAAGAACAAATTTTCTCAGAATTTACATCTATAAAAATGAAAAATAAGAATAGACTCGGTACTGAAAACTGTCTTATTCTAGAGACGTCCATGGAGACATGAGCTAATTGCAAAAAACAATCGTTTTAAGAGCTAAACTTCCAAAAATTAATCTTTTGGTTTAATGAGTTTCAAAATTTTAATTTTTTTCTTTAATTGTGGACTAGTGATAATTATAATTATGACAGGATTCAAACAAAATTTGTTAGTATTCAAGCTTAAAATCTTTGTTTTAAATTTATATAAAAGATTTTGTTGTAGAGTATGAAATGTATGACAAGTATGATAAAGTAACCTCTTAAGCATAAAAGTATATAATCCTAGGGTAGTGTGTGTGTGTGTGTGTGTGTGTGAGAAGTGGAATGGGAAATAGGTTCAAGGAGATCAAAGATAAAAGAAATGAGATAAAATTCCTAACTGTTAAGGAAGAGTTTTCTATATACGTTTTAAACATATAATAGCAAGTATCTATCATTATGATATTAGATTTACTGGACACATTTTAAAAGATAATATAACCATATTATTTCTAAATAGCAATATTTACAATATACCAAAAATCACAGACATTGTACCTATTTAAACTTTTGATTTCAAAGAATTGAGACATTAACTTAAATTTCGTGCCTTTGGGGAAGAATGTAAGTAGCACATTTTGAAGACCACCAGGCTAATCCACACAGGTGGCAGGAAGCAGAAAGGGCATTTAAAGTCAGATTTTTGACTCCAGGTTGCAGTATTTTGTATCTGTTATAATTAAATGAAAGGAGGATCATATGGCAGTAGGAAGCAGCTTTGTTTTAGTTTTTTTTTTTTTTTTTCACCAACAAACTCAGAACTTGAAGACAGGCAACAGTGGAATCAACATGCCCAGAGATCTTGGGAAAGACTGTCAGAGTCACAAATTATACATGCATGCTTCTGCCTAGCACAGTGCTTGCTGCATATGGCTAAGTATTAATAAAAGTTTGTTGAATGAATGGATAAGTATAGAGTCTAGGGCTTTTTCCATTAATTAATAAAATTTCCTTAAAGACAAGGGTTTCAGTTTATGATTGTGTTTTTAGGTCTCAGATCAACTCAAGGATTACTACAAAACTTGTAATAAGTTTCAGTAATGACAAAAAAATACCCAAAACAAACAAATAACAACAACAACAAATCCCTGACACCTTTCTTCCAGACTGGTGCCTATTTTTAAACCTAATCTTATATCAGAATTAAAGGTAGTAACTTTAGTGAATAATCTAAATTACTAAATATAAGCTATGTCCACCCTATATTCAGAACAGGGTCAACTCAGTCCTTAAATAATACAAGATAGATTATACCTAATTGACAAGAGAACTTTGCAACCAACTCTTGTTTGTTTGTAGTAAGTGGAAATGGGCTAGAAGTGATTGAAATCAGTTCATAACCTCAAAATAATTTAAACCATGTGTATTTAAGCCTGTGTATTTACGATTCCTTATCCTTCACTTCTTTTTACTCTTCCACTTTTTCTTTTCTAAGCCAAAAGAAAAGGGTTGAATTTTAGCTACTTTAATTTTCAGAACCTTTTTTGCAATTAGGAAGGTTTAGAACAGAAATGGATTTACTGTGAAGATACTGAAACTTACACTTTAGGCCCCTCATTTAATGGGATGTTTTCAAGCTCCTGGGAGGATCCCTGGCAATATTTTCACATGGTTATCTATATTTAATATATATGTTATATAATATATATAATATATATTTAATATACACACATATATATAATATGCAAAAAGATACATTTAACTGGAGTTTTGAGTTTAATGGGCTATATTTATGTGATTGGCAGTCTCTTCCAGCTATTGTTAAATTATTGCTAGCCATCCCATAACAGGAATGGTTTTCAGGAATATTCCTACCAGCCATTTTTCTGATTCACTCAAAGGTGCCAGAAATAATGTTCCATTAGATATGTATCTATAGCATCTGGCTTGGGTGTATGTGGATAGTAAAGAAGATGCAAAGTCTCAAATATATGGAGTCAGAAGCTGGTCTGTGGAAGATTACTCTGAATCTTATAGCTTGTATAAAAAAGACACTGGTTAGATGTTCCCCCAAATTTGACAACATATTAAATGTTTACATAAGGTTATTAACAATGGGTTGTGAAACTGAAAGAAACTTTTCTAAATAATAAACTATGAACAACACAAATTTTGATCAGCCCTGCTAGAGGAAAGACTGAACTGCCTTTCTCTTCTATCTGTAGAGAATAATATTACAAAAGTATAGGCAAATGAAGAGTCAGTCAAGACTATGCAGCTAAAATATGTAAGGAAATAAGTAATACAGGGATGTACCAGGCAATTATTATTTAAAATATTATTTCAGTTTTCTCTATTTTTGTGATGTCTATGGTATTTGTCATCCTTTTAAAATTAGTAATTTGTTGTTATTCCTTACTATAAATATAAATGTTCTTTTTATATCTAACTTTGTGTTCATAATTTTGAATTTATTTTCTTGTAAAGAATCCTTAAATTGTGTACACTTCAGACCTCATAAAACCTAGATTTGTCCCTGGACTTAGGTATTATTTGGTGCAAGACTCTTATATAGACAAAAAAACAGGCCTAGAGATAATTTCTTACTTTTTGGAATCACTTGTTAAGGACAGGATTTAACAACAACCCAGATCCCTGGGCAGTGAGTCAAATCTCTCACTATTCATTTATAGATAGAATAATTTAAGTTTTTTGTATATATGAATCTATACCTAGAATTTTAGCTGAGAAAACGTATTGTAGAGCTAAACTCTAGGACTCAAAGTCTGCTATAAATACAGAGATTGTGCAGAAAAAAACATGTAAGCACTTGTGCATGAATTTCTTAGAGAAAAAGGCATTTGTCAAAGTGGCTAGAAATGAGGAGGGAACCACTTTGGGGTCTGCCAGTTCTTACCAGAAAGTCCCAGAAATCTTGGCCAGGAAACTGAAATTTAGAGATGCAAATCCAAATGACGTGCAATAGTATTGTTGAATAAAGCATGAAAGAACCGGATAATGTGAGACTCATTTGTTACTGATTAAAGTGACATGGACTGTATTCATATTCCCTAAGGCTGAATTCTATCTGAATCATACACAAGGGAAACCAGAGGATGTTTGCAATCTTGGAGAGTGAGAGGGAAATTCATTAACGCAGGTCTGTCATAGCAGTCTCACCACAAATGTGGTCTGGAAATCCCTTTTAATTATATTCTGTAACTGTCTCTGCACAACTAAAATAAATGTATATTTAGGGGCCTCCAATTACTAACATTGTGCAGAGGGCAAACAAAATATTGGTTTTGTTTTCTAACAAGACAGATACTTTGAATGTGAAAAGCAAATAAATCACACTTTCTCATACTGATGAAGACTAACTGGACCATAACAGAATTTAAACCCATAAGTAGGAGTGATTTACTGAGAAGGCTTACAGTAGCTGTCCCAAGGATATTAGACTGCCATTAAAGACATGCTTTCCAGGCTAAGCTGACTTTATAGTAGGGTACTATACAGCCTTCTCACATTTCAAAGGCAATTTGAAAGCACATTTAGATGCTAGGTCAGACAGAGCCCCTGACGGAGGAAGGGCTGTCTAACATTTATTCCTTGTCTTTGAACTCACGGGAAAAACTGGGTGTTCACTCTGTTTCTGTTGCTTTAAAGGCAACTGGTCCCTCCAAGAATCTCCACGTCTCAGGTGTTCTCTTGGTATCGAGAAGTCTCCTCTCCCATCCTCAGTTCGAGCTTATGTAAGAACTCCTGACTTTGTTTGAACTCCTAGAATCCTCTGTCCTCAGTAGGGAAATGAGAACAGTGAAAAGGAAAAGAAAGCAAATCCTAGTAGAGGTGGTTAAAACATTACACTGATAAGGATTTATACCATGGAGTGGAAGCTACAAACTGGCTGGCTGTGGGTGAATCAAGATGGTGGATGTATTGTTTGGTTTGCATATGATTTTTAAGAAAAATTTGAACCCATATTTAAAAATCCTGAATTAGACATAAAAAAGTGGATTTTCGGTTTCTTCAGAAATATTTGGGCATTAGGCACACTTTCATAAGTAATCTGGCCCCTCAGAGCTGCAGTTGCTAATTCAGGTCAGACTTGCAAGAGCCCGTGAGGGGCAAGGGAGAGAGAACTGCGGGAAGTTCATTAGCTACCTACCCTGGCAGGGATTTGAAATGGGTATTCTCATAGTCCCTATACCATCCTGGCAGTTTAATTTTCCCATGTCCAACTGTTTCCTTATTTCCCAAGCCATTGTTGGCATTGTATTTGCTTCTTTTGTTTCAAGCCTTAGAACTTTAAGTCCATGGTAACTATGTTCTTCTGTTCTTTAAGCTATGAAAAGCTATAACAGGAACAAAAAAGAACAATGAAACAATAACAAACATTCAAAGATCCAAGGGTTATATTTATATTTGATGAAAAGTAATATTATCGTCATTGACAGACTTAGACTCATATTCATTTATTTAACAAATATTGAATACTTACTATGTACCAGGCATGTAGAACACACGTGAGGACTCTCAAGTTACCCCTTGGAGTACCTCTAGCCTGTTGGTTTGGAGAAATACCGAAGTAATAGACTTTACCAAGTTAAAAGAATAAGGCTGTAGTTTTTCTTTTTCAAATATGTCAATACCTAAACAATTTTGCTACCAAAACATCTTCCATGAATATAGACAGTTTCTTCTTTCCTCTCAGCTGAGAGGTGTCCTGACTCCAGTGGGCCATTTTTGTGCTGGGCACTTCCTTGGCTGGTGATGACATGCAATTTTATTTCCTTTCCTTGTTTTCCAGGGAACAGTTTCCTTCCTTGTATCACTTTACGTCCCTTCTTAGGCACTGGCTTTGTTTTCAGCCCTTCCACATCTTTCCACATTATACCAAATAATTGGCAGCTGATGGGAGCCAGGCTGTATTAAGGTTTGTGGGTGGTCCCATGTTGGGGGGAGATCTCTGGGACATCCTGATATTACAACCATGGCATCAATCAATCCACATGGTGCCAGCATTGTGGGAAACAGAGAAGAAAGATGTCATGACTCTATTCTTGAATCCAGCCGGGACAGAAAGAAACTTCACATCTTATAAGTTACCTAGCATGTCCTAATATCACTTCAAATTCTAGATGCATTTCAACTTCTAAATATGAATTTTAAGCCCAGAAAATATTCAAAATATGGAGTTTCATTTAATGTTCATTGTTTTCCCTCTTCCCAGCTTCCCAGCTGGAGCCCAGTTGTGTCTGGCAGTTTGCACTGGGCAGTTTGCACTTTACTCCACTAACTAGCTACTACTCTTGCCCATCTAAATAAGGAATATAGGGAGGGAGGAGGAGACAAAGAAACTGAATTAATTCTTGAATTGTGCTGTCAGAATATAACTTTGCCCTCTCTGGCCTTGCAGATCTATGAAGCTCACTTCATGTGTGTCTGTCTATCTGTCTGTCTCTCTCTCATCTTCCTAAAATCTTCCAGCTGCAGCTCCTCCATTCTAAGGGCAATGCCCATTCTGTGGTTGCATCCTTACAGTCCTTGGTTCTTCAGAGGACCTCGTGACAGGTACTTTCACTTTTGGAAACCAGATATTCTTTCTAGAAGACTGTCTTGGGCAGAACTTTAAAAAAGGCTCTAGGCTCATTTTCTCTTCCTCAAAGCCATGGTCCACGGGAAGCATGCAGTACTTTCAGACCACCTCTCAAAGGGAAGTGCAATTTCTTTCCAAATGCACTTGACCAAAGCTTAGCTGGTAATGTAGCTTGCCCACCCACGTATCCTGCCCTCTAGCCTTCTGGGCAGTAGTCAGATTTCAGCCTACTATGCCTACCAAACTCATCTGAAGCTCTACAGGGAGATCTGGTGAGGCTTCTCTTGCTAGGCCAAAGGTGAAATGGTGGCCCCCATGTGATACAGAGATGGTGGCAACTCTGTTTAAAGCCTTTCTCTTTACTCTCTCGAACTTTTACCTACTCAATTTGGGACAGGTATCCTTATGCATACAAGGACCAAGATTTGAGAAACCAGTCTAGAACACTAACATTGGGAGTTTCTATTTTAGTCTGGCACTTTGGAATGCTGTGTTTGTTTATCTTGGTGTTTCCATTGAAATACCAATGATGTAATTCTGTTATGCTACCTATAAAGCATTTGATGTGCTAGTAATCTCTTCTTCTCAGTTTCTCGTTTGTAATTTTAATATAATAATATCAGCTTTGTGAGGAATCGATAAATAATATATGGGAAGCACCAACCACAGTATCTAGCACATGGTAGGAATTTAATAAAAGTTAGTTCCTTTCATCCCACTCTTCCACCCTTCCCCACTTAAATAAAAAGGCATTGTATTTTGTTATACTGAAGAGAAGTTTGGAGCCAAAGTTATTTTACAAAAATAGTCAAAATTGGCCTCTGACTCATAATTCAGTGATACCTTTCCAACAGATGTGTCTTTTAAAAAATATTTAGTGTGTGGCTATATAGTGTCAGGTATAGTGATGGGTGTCTTTTCTAAAAGCAATGTTGGTTAGTAATTATCAACAGAATGCAATGAAGATTTCAGCACAGAAGTGAGAATCTGAGCACAATAAACCTAAGTTTTTTTCAACCTATTTTGTTGTTTCCACCTAATCACAAATTTATTTTTAATCACATGAATAGTCACAACACTACTCAGTTGATGGTAGGAAGTAGAATTCTATTTTATGCAGACTGGAAAAATTGATATTCATAAATATTTATGAAGAATAGTAGGAGCTTTTTTTCCATTTCTGTTACATCTGAGTCTGTTTTTCCTAGTACTACTAGGGATGAATATTTTCATGACAATTAATCTCTTTCATGATCTAAAACTGAATAATAGCACATGAATTGCTACTTGTTTTTTCTTTTAGTAAAACTACAAACATAGATTTTGTTATACTCTAAGGAAGGCAAGAATTATTCTGTTTTGGAGGAGTGTACACTTTTATATTTATATCCAGAATAGGCAAAAAAAAAAAAAAAGAGAGAGATGGAATAGCTGTTTCATTGTTTTTTCTCAATCATTTACTGTATAAATCCGGGCTTTTTCAATATCTCCTTTTATTTTCCAAAAGCATATAACCTTCTTAGTTGCCTGTTTCCTTATGTTGCATTTTGATGTGGTCAAGCTGATGAATTACAAATGAAGTTCACACACACACACAATTTATTGCCCCCAAAGAGTATTTATTTCGGATTGAGAATTGAGACACATCAGTAAATACCTACTTTTCTCCCTTTGCGGTTGTTTAAGAACTCATTGCTTCTTCTCTGTTGCATTTAATTTTAGTATAAAGAATAATGGCTTGCATTCTAAGACTGAAGGCTTCTCCAACCTGTTCTTGGTTCTAGACAGTTTTTCAGTTTAATTTAAGGGTGGTTTAATCCTTCTACTTCAGCACTGCAGAATCAAGAACTTGTAAGCTGACTGATTTGAAAAGGATAGATTTCAAAATATGTTGAGGATACATATCCTCACTTGACTAGAAAACCCAAAGTTGAAGAAATTTAAATAGAAGATCAACAAAGGGAACATGAAATGTGTCTATATGTTGGTAAAATATAGTCAATTTAGTCAATACTTTGAGTCAAGCTGGATGTTTGACTGATTGACTAAAATAAATAAAATATTTTTTGCATCATAAAAACATGAAGTTTAACTTAGGTTATAAAAAGACAGTTCAGTATGATAATATTCATGGAATAACCAGAGCAGCTGGTTAATTTTTTTTTCTTCTGTGGTGGGGGATGGGGGAGGAAGATGAAGAGGCATTAATTCATTTGCAATTCAATACAATGTGACAATTTTTTATTGGATACCTATTGTATTCTACACCTTTTGCTAATCACTGAAATTGAGCAATGTTTAAATCAAATAATTTATGACTGAATTTTATAGTTTCAAACAAATTGATTTTGTTTTAAAAGAGCAAAGGAAGTCTGTCGCCTGGGACAGAGATATTAGGTACGAAATCACCCTGTGACCCACTCTACTCCATCCAAACTCATACAGCTGTTCTCACATAATTCAGATTCACTGAGCAACTAGAATCCATTATGTCTTTCTCTCCCTGTTGAGAGAAATGCTGGCCTGAGTGTGTTCTTGCTGGACAGCCCATAGGAGGTGACATTGTGTAGAAGAGTTTATTATTTTAGGATTATACCAATAGTTAAATCCATAATTAAACATTGATGGATCTACACTTAAGGAGGAAGCTGGATTTTGCTCCTTTCCTGTTTCCAAACATTCAAGGTCATTTAATAGTCTACAGTCTAAAGATGCACATCCACATGCGTCTTTTCTCCCCTAAAGGCATCACGGTAATCTGATCTTTCCTGAGAACATTTTTCATTCACCACTTTCTATAGGCTCCCCTGCCACATTGGAACAAAATGTGTGGCTACTGTTGTGGCCGAGGCAGAGCCATTTAACCTTGGAGGAAATGCGTATCCTGTTCCATAACATCTGTTCTACTCAGTACAGAACTGTTTTCTTTTATCTGTAGATACTCTTGGAGTACTTATTAGAGACAAAAGATAATAGTGCTACTCTGGATTTACAGAGATGATTCAATCTGACCCCTGCTCTGTTAGAGTTCATAATGTAATACGTATGTGGAGATCTGCAAACACATAAAACAATACAAGGAAATAGAAATAGACACTCTAAGAGAGGTACACAGCGCTTCGAGAGTGATGAATTCCCCCACAGGAATGAGAAAAGCTCCCTACACAAGTAGTATTTGAGTTTTTTTTGAAGGATGATAGAGTTTCTTTTTTATTCCCCCCAATTTCCTGTGTGTGTGCAGGTGTGGAAGGCATTGACCAGGTGGAAGGCATTTCTGGTGGTAGGCTGAACAAAAGTGTTCAGGAGTAAGGTGCCACTGATGACCCTTTTCAGAAGTCATGTGTGTCAGAAAGGCAGGAAGCATGAGAGGATTTAGTTGGGAATGAGTCTAGAAAGGTAGATTGGGACCACATGGTGATGGATTTTTCTGGAGTCAGTGGATAGTTCTTAAATATGGAAGAAAGGTATCTGCCCTGGCAGCAGCCTAAAAATTGGATTAGATTGTTGAGGAACTAGAGGCAGGAAAACCATGGTATTAGTCCTTGGAAGAGGTGATGAGGGCTTTAATTAGGGGAGAGTGAATGAGAGCAAGAGAGATGTGTGAGCCGATGGAGTGTAAGTATGTGTATAAAGTAGTTTTCCAGAAATAGTCAAGAAATTGAGACTATCCAATCCTGTAATGAAGTTCCTCTCCTTGAATCTCTACCTATGAGAGTGGTAGAGGGTGTCATGTTCAGGAGACCTTGGTTTACACTGGGAATATGAATCATTCTTCTGTCATGTACAAATTATAACAAAATGAGTATTTTTCTGTTCACATATATAAATATATATCTGATATATATTGGATATCTACCTGCAAACAACAGGGTTACCTCTGGCTAGTTTAATTAAAAAGACAGGAATTTATTAAAGGCCATTTAGAAGTTATAGAGACATGGACTCCGAAGCTGTGAAACAAGGCATGATGTAGAACAACGTGGCAGGATCTCCTCAGGGTCACTACTGTCCATCTCCTTTCACTCCGGACAGAATGCAGGACATCCCATCAACTGCCATTTCTGAAGAACTAAATGTTTCTGTTCCAAGTTTGCTAAAAATCAATTTCCCTGAATGAAGCTTCTGTAGATTGTTGCTTCATTCTAAATTCAAGTCTCATACAGTTGTATCAGGACATAAGTCACCTGTTTGCATTTGCATTGAAAGGATGTGTTCTGAATTCTACCCCAGCGGAGCAGGATTCATAATGTGGGAAGTGTTCCATAACAATTCTGAAATCATACAGGGCAGACAATCAGAGGCCTCCTGTGAAATGGATTTTTTAAAAACCATTTTTTCAAGATCCAGATTCTGCTTCTTGAAATTAGTTCATCAGTCCATTGTTCTGCTTGACTCTGGCTCCACTTACTAGAAGATTCCTCTTTTTCCACCCTTTTTCTTGCCCATATTTGAGGAAGGAATTGGGGGAAATGCCTTACCTGGGGGCTTAATAGGTTTCCCATTCTATATTTGTTTATAGAAGGTGGAAGTGGCAAATGTCAGTTTAAGACTCAAATGGTAGTCTCTTTTAATCTAAGTTGTTGGTCTCTTAGAATTACAACTCTTCTTATCTATTTTATTCCAAGAACCCACACACAAAATTCTTTTTGAAACATATCTCTATACCTCTTTAGACATACTTATAGGTAACTCAAGCCTATGACATTTCCATGGGAGAACCACAGCTTTCATCTCTTTTCTCTGAGTCATTTTATCTGCCTGAAACGTCTTAACAGGAACTATTTTAATGAATTGAGGGGTTACATATATGGGCATATTTTTCTCACTCTTGTATTGGACATTGCCATGACTAATGACATTCATTAGTCTTTGTTTCTCAAAGTATTTCTCAAATTGCTCTTATGCTAGTAGATGAGAAACAGTTTCATATTACAACTCTTCTAAATGGCCACTTGTTATCGACTTCTTTCTTTATTCTGGTAGTTCTCTGTCAAATGCAACTTATAGCAATTACGTAAATCTAGTAGCATTCTGTTTCTTAATCTCTTTTCTTAAAGCCACAGATCATTTGATACATTATTTTCCATTATTGCAAACAGTTTATCACTACATAATATGGGCCATCATCTTTCCAGCCTTCAGTAAATTTCTTTTTCATTCATTCCTTAAGCAGCCAATACCCTCTATTTTAGCTTTCTTGTCATGGAAATACCTTACTTCAGAGTTTTTTGTATTGGTCAGCTTTTTCTGGGTTGTGCTGCTATAACAAACAATCCCCAAATATCAGTGGCTTACCACAATAAATATTTATTTCCCGCATATACCAAAAGTACTTTGGGTTGTCTGTATCTCGGGTATAGATGCATCTATAGTTGTCTGTCTCAATTATAGATGCTTTGCAAGTGTTTCCTTTAGAGTTCCAGAATTGAAGGAGAAATTCTAAATTAATCTTAAGGAGGTAGAAAAAAGAACAATGATGAAATTACCTGATGGCTCTTAAAGTTTCTGCTTGGAAGCAGCTTATGTTACTTTCACATTTCTTTTGCCAAAGTAAGTGAAATGATCAAGTCTATCGGTCATAAGGCAGAAGTAGATAATCCTTTCATAGAGAAGACAGTGAATACATAAAAATAATGTAATCCACCACATATATCAACTTTCTAATACTGACTTTTTATTTCTTTGGGCATATTAATTTTTCTTGCAAAAAATCAATTGAGATAGAAGGGTTAATTTAAGTAAATATATATCAGGATCTCTCTGAAAAAAAAGTGCCTATACTTGGTAACAGTGTATAATATAAAAAAATATGAATCTGATTCTCACAAGCCTTATAAAATTATTCAGAAAGTATTGATCAACAGTGTCAAACTTTTTGAGAAATACAGTGTTATTTGAAAAATAAATTATCTCCAAGTGTAACTACATAGAAGTATTAATAATAAAATGATGTAATTATAATAGCTAATATCTCTTGAGTGTATACTGCTCCAGATGCTGTCTTTCATTTCATTTCAACTTTATTTAAATGAGAAAACTAAAGTTTGACCCAGTCATGCAGCTCGAAGGCAAAGAACAAGAATATGATGTCAGGGAATAGGAACATACATATCAATAATTACCTTAAATGTAAATGGACTAAATGCTCCCACCAAAAGACACAGACTGGCTGAATGGATACAAAAACAAGACCCATATATATGCTGTCTACAAGAGACCCACTTCAGACCTCGAGACACATACAGATTGAAAGTAAGGGGATGGAAAAAGATATTCCATGCAAATGGAAACCAAAAGAAAGCTGGAGTAGCAATTCTCATATCAGACAAAATAGACTTTAAAATAAAGACTATTAGAAGAGACAAAGAAGGACACTACATAACGATAAAGGGATCGATCCAAGAAGAAGATATAACAATTGTAAATATTTATGCACCCAACATAGGAGCACCTCAATACATACGGCAAATACTAACAGCCATAAAAGGGGAAATCGACAGTAACACACTCATAGTAGGGGACTTTAACACCCCACTTTCACCAATGGACAGATCATCCAAAATGAAAATAAATAAGGAAACACAAGCTTTAAATGATACATTAAACAAGATGGACTTAGTTGATATTTATAGGACATTCCATCCAAAAACAACAGAATACACATTTTTCTCAAGTGCTCATGGAACATTCTCCAGGATAGATCATATCTTGGGTCACAAATCAAGCCTTGGTAAATTTAAGAAAATTGAAATTGTATCAAGTATCTTTTCCGACCACAATGCTATGAGACTAGACATCAATTACAGGAAAAGATCTGTAAAAAATACAAACACATGGAGGCTAAACAATACACTACTCAATAACGAAGTGATCACTGAAGAAATCAAAGAGGAAATTAAAAAATACCTAGAAACAAATGACAATGGAGACACGACGACCCAAAACCTATGGGACGCAGCAAAAGCAGTTCTAAGGGGGAAGTTTATAGCAATACAATCCCACCTTAAGAAACAGGAAACATTTCGAGTAAACAACCTGACCCTGCACCTAAAGCAATTAGAGAAAGAAGAACAAAAAACCCCCAAAGCTAGCAGAAGGAAAGAAATCATAAAGATCAGATCAGAAATAAATGAAAAAGAAATGAAGGAAACGATAGCAAAGATCAACCAAACTAAAAGCTGGTTCTTTGAGAAGATAAACAAAATTGACAAACCATTAGCCAGACTCATCAAGAAAAGAAGGGAGAAGACTCAAATCAATAGAATTAGAAATGAAAAAGGAGAAGTAACAACTGACACTGCAGAAATACAAAAGATCATGAGAGATTACTATAAGCAACTCTATGCCAATAAAATGGACAACCTGGAAGAAATGGACAAATTCTTAGAAATGCACAACCTGCCAAGACTGACTCAGGAAGAAATAGAAAATATGAATAGACCAATCACAAGCACTGAAATTGAAACTGTGATTAAAAATCTTCCATCAAACAAAAGCCCAGGACCAGATGGCTTCACAGGCGAATTCTATCAAACATTTAGAGAAGAGCTAACACCTATCCTTCTCAAACTCTTCCAAACAATATCAGAGGAAGGAACACTCCCAAACTCATTCTACGAGGCCACCATCACCTTGATACCAAAACCAGGCAAGGATGTCACAAAGAAAGAAAACTACAGGCCAATATCACTGATGAACATAGATGCAAAAATCCTCAACAAAATACTAGCAAACAGAATCCAACAGCACATTAAAAGGATCATACACCATGATCAAGTGGGGTTTATTCCAGGAATGCAAGGATTCTTCAATATACGCAAATCAATCAATGTGATACACCATATTAACAAGTTGAAGGAGAAAAACCATATGATCATCTCAATAGATGCAGAGAAAGCTTTCGACAAAATTCAACACCCATTTATGATAAAAACCCTGCAGAAAGTAGGCATAGAGGGATCTTTCCTCAACATAATAAAGGCTATATATGACAAACCCACAGCCAACATTGTCCTCAATGGTGAAAAACTGAAACCATTTCCACTAAGATCAGGAACAAGACAAGGTTGCCCACTCTCACCACTCTTATTCAACCTAGTTTTGGAAGTTTTAGCCACAGCAATCAGAGAAGAAAAGGAAATAAAAGGAATCCAAATTGGAAAAGAAGAAGTAAAGCTGTCACTGTTTGCAGATGACATGATACTGTACATAGAGAATCCTAAAGATGTTACCGAAAAACTACTAGAGCTAATCAATGAATTTGGTAAAGTAGCAGGATACAAAATTAATGTACAGAAATCTCTGGCATTCCTGTACACTAATGATGAAAAATCTGAAAATGAAATCAAGAAAACACTCCCATTTACCATTGCAACAAAAAGAATAAAATATCTAGGAATAAACCTACCTAAGGAGACAAAAGACCTGTATGCAGAAAATTATAAGACACTGATGAAAGAAATTAAAGAAGATATACCATGCTCCTGGATTGGAAGAATCAATATTGTGAAAATGACTGTACTACCCAAAGCAATCTACAGATTCAATGCAATCCCTATCAAACTACCACTGGCATTTTTCACAGAACTAGAACAAAAAATTTCAAAATTTGTTTGGAAAAACAAAAGACCCCGAATAGCCAAAGCAATCTTGATAACGAAAAACGGAGCTGGAGGAATCAGGCTCCCTGACTTCAGACTATACTACAAAGCTACAGTAATTAAGACAGTGTGGTACTGGCATAAAAACAGAAAGATAGATCAGTGGATCAGGATAGAAAGCCCAGAGATAAACCCATGCACATATGGCCAACTTATCTTTGATAAAGGAGGCAGGAATGTACAGTGGAGAAAGGACAGCCTCTTCAATAAGTGGTGCTGGGAAAACTGGACAAGGACATGTAAAAGTTTGAGATTAGATCATTCCCTAACACCATACACAAAAATAAGCTCAAAATGGATTAAAGACTTAAATGTAAGGCCAGAAACTATCAAACTCTTAGAGGAAAACATAGGTAGAACACTCTATGACATAAATCACAGCAAGATCCTTTTGGACCCACCTCCTAGAGAAATGGCAATAAAAACAAAGATAAACAAATGGGACCTAATGAAACTTCAAAGCTTTTGCACAGCAAAGGAAACCATAAACAAGACCAAAAGACAACCCTCAGAATGGGAGAAAATATTTGCAAATGAAGCAACTGACAAAGGATTAATCTCCAAAATTTATAAACAGCTCATGCAGCTCAATAGCAAAAAAACAAACAACCCAATCCAAAAATGGGCAGAAGACTTAAATAGGCATTTCTCCAAAGAAGATATACAGACTGCCAACAAACACATGAAAGAATGCTCAACATCATTAATCATCAGAGAAATGCAAATCAAAACTACAATGAGATATCATCTCACACCAGTCAGAATGGCCATCATCAAGAAATCTAGAAACAATAAATGCTGGAGAGGGTGTGGAGAAAAGGGAACACTCTTGCACTGCTGGTGGGAATGTGAATTGGTACAGCCACTATGGAGAACAGTATGGAGGTTCCTTAAAAAACTAAAAATAGAACTACCATATGACCCAGCAATCCCACTACTGGGTATATACCCTGAGAAAACCATAATTCAAAAAGAGACATGTACCAAAATGTTCATTGCAGCTCTATTCACAATAGCCCGGAGCTGGAAACAACCTAAGTGTCCATCATCGGATGAATGGATAAAGAAGATGTGGCACATATATACAATGGAATATTACTCAGCCATAAAAAAAACCGAAACTGAGCTATTTGTAATGAGGTGGATAGACCTAGAGTCTGTCATACAGAGTGAAGTAAGTCAGAAAGAGAAAGACAAATACCGTATGCTAACACACATATACGGAATTTAAAAAAAAAAAATGGCATGAAGAACCTAGGGGTAAAACGGGAATAAAGACACAGACCTACTTGAGAATGGACTTGAGGATATGGGGAGGGGGAAGGGTAAGCTGTGACAAAGCGAAAGAGAGGCATGGACATATATACACTACCAAACGTGGGGTAGATAGATGGTGGGAAGCGGCCGCATGGCACAGGGAGATCAGCTCGGTGCTTTGTGACCGCCTGGAGGGGTGGGATGGGGAGGGTGGGAGGGAGGGAGATGCATGAGGGAAGGGATGTGGGAACAGATGTATGTGTATGACTGATTCACTTTGTTATAAAGCAGAAACTAATAAAAAAAATTGTGTAAAAAAAAAAAAAAAAAAAAAAGAATATGATGTCAATCCTATCTGACTTAAGAGACCAGTTCCTAATCATTATGTTTGGATATACAAGTTGTATATATGTACCCTTTTTTTTTTTTTTTGAGATATGCAGGCCTCTCACTGTTGTGGCCTCTCCTGTTGCGGAGCACAGGCTCCGGACACACAGGCCTAGCGGCCATGGCTCACGGGCCCAGCTGCTCCGTGGCATGTGGAATCCTGCCAGACCGGGGCATGAACCCGTGTCCCCTGCATCGGCAGGTGGACTCTCAACCACTGCGCCACCAGGGAAGCCCATAGAATTGTAATATATTTAAAGTATACAAGGTGATGATTATATATATATATATATATATATATATATATATATATATACACACACGTATATACATACACACACACACATACACGCACACACACAGTTATGAAATGATTCCCATAATCAAGATAATTAACACATCCATCACCTCACACAGTTACTTTTTTTGTTTTTGTTTTTGATGGGAACATTTAAGATCTACTCTCTTAGCAAATTTCAGGTATACAATACAGTATTATCAATACAGTCAGCATGTTATATATTAGATTCTCATAACTTATTCACCTTATAACTAAAAGTTTGTGCCCTTTGACCATCCTCTCCCCACTTTTGCTACCCCACAGCCCCTGGTAACCACCATTTTACTCTCTACTTCTATGAGTTTGACTTCTTTTTTGATTCTACATGTAAGTGATACCATACAGTATTTGCCTATGTCTTTTTTCACTTAGAATAATGCCCTCAAGTTTCATCCATGTTGTCACAAATAGCAGAATTTCCTTATTTTTTAAGACTGAATAATATTCCATTATCTATCTATCATCTATCTATCTATCTATCCTATCTATATGTTTACATTGAAAAAAATCCATTCATCCATCAATGGACATTTAGGTTGTTTCTGTATCTTAGCTATTGTGAATAATGCTGAAATGACAGTGGGAGTGCAAGTATATATTCAAGATAGGGATTTTGTGTCCTTTGGATAAGTGTGCAGAAGTAGGATTGCTGGATCATATGGTAGTTCTATTTTTAATTTTTTGAGGAGCCTCCATACTATTTTCATAAGGTGGGGATTCCCTTTGATTAGCTGCCATATGGTCGGTGGGATCAGGCAAAAGCCAACTAAATTGTATTAAAAAAATCTGTAGTCCATCTCAGCTACCTTTGTGTGTGTGTGTGTGTGTGTGTGTGTGTCTTTGAGACACAGAGAGTATTCTATGACATTTTGAAGACAGTAAGATTGACAGGTGGTCTTAGATTACTTAGATTATTTGGTTGGACATCAGTAGCCTTAACTCCTTCTGTCAGCCATTTAACTTGAATCTGACATAGCCATAGACTCTGTAGTATTTTAGGGATTTCCAAAGCAAAACATTGAGACACATTTCTTCTTTGCATTAAATCCTAATTTCTGCCTACATGTGTTAGAAATAAAAACAGGCAATCAAGTTCAACCCTCAGCACAGTGCATATACAGCCCCTCGATATCTGACATAGCAGGTAGGAAGAAGGTGAAACATGGATTCAGTGTTTGGGACCCAGATGTTGGGTTGTCTGTTTCCAGCTGGGTAAGTATGGGCTCTGCCAGCTGGGCTAGAATGCAAGGCTTTTTTGCATTGATTCTGAGTTTCCGTCTGGGGGGAAACACTTTCCTTTTTGGTTCTTTAGACTGTTAACAGATGCCCTGGTGCTTTGTAGGGAAACCATTCATTTTTCCTGTTTTAATATCTCAATTATATTTACAGTTTAAAAAATCAGATTGATCCTGAGAAAAGGTTCTCATTGGTATGAAAATCAGTGTTTCCTTTCTGCCTCCCTTCTAATTTTGTCCTCTCCAGACACAACATCTTTCAAGTATTTTAACTGATTCTTTAGTATTTTCCTTTGTATCTCTATATAATTTGCTTATATTACTTCTTGAAGTTTTAGTTTTAAGAATTAGTGGCTGATTTTCCCACCACGGAAGATAAGGATTTAACTTTATTTCCTCCCTCTGCGTTCTTTATACATGTACTTTCTCTGCCTTCCTAGCTACCTACCTCTTAATATATTTGTTTTATTTTAGACAATTCAGTAGTTAATATTTACATTTTATGATGTGAAATTAATACTCAAACTGAACTTGGATTTGATATCCTCTGTGTGTTCTGTAATATGTACATAATTTTAAGAACCATCTAAAGTGAGGGATCAAGGCATAATTTTCTGCATTATAGTCTATGGTAACGTTTTCCCCCCTCTGAACAGCTTTATGTTTTTTCTGAAGGTTTTTTGTTTGTTTATGCATTTGATAGTTTTTTTATCTACCCAACACAGTGCAACCCCAAATTAAACACTGCTGTTCTACCAGTTTGCACTGTTAATGGAATTTCTTCCAGAGCATTCTTTCTGTCCTATTCTGGACTGGTTGTCTGTCCCTCAGCCTGATTCACAGCTCTCTTTATTTTTCATTGTCCCTCAGTGGTTTCCTTCATTTCCTCCCTGTGTTGGATCTTTTACCTGTAGTGGTCATCTTAACTGATTCTTTATCCCTAAGTTGATTACTCCCAGATGTGTCTCTGACCCATTCTCAGGCTCACAGGGTTGACTGCAAGATTAGAAAAGCCCATTTGTTTATTGGGTAGATCTCTGGATCTCCCTAAGACCTTTTGGATGGGATTAACATATACTTTACTTCATCCTCCTCTTTTTAGAAAGATACCTATGTTCAAAAATGTACCTGCTGTTCTTCACATAAAGACTCTTTATCCCTTCTTGAAAAGAAACCTCCAAAGTTTGACTAGTCCCCAGATTTGTGAAATTAGGGACAAGATCTGGATATCTGTTCCTCAAGTTGACTTTCTATCAACCGTCTTTATTATGCCACCCCCTTTCTTCTCTCTTTGGGAACTGTTAGTAGTTCCTAGCCTTTAGGGAATTCTGGGCAAGTCAAGTGGAACTTTCCCCAGTTGTCTATTAACATTTAGTTTTCTTGAATTCACTAAGGCATTTACTGCTAATATATCTACTTTCCATCTTCTAATATTTTATTATCATTTTCTCCTCTGTTATTTCTCCTCGTCCTTGTGGATTTATGCATTAAAAAAATCCTTTACTGGCATTTTATTGGGGTTATGGAAGAGAGCAAAAGTAGATAAGTATATTCACTTTCCATTTTTTTTTGCTAGAGACCCATCATATTTACATATTTTAAATGTACTCTTTTTCAATCAAAACAACTAAAACAAAACATTAAAATCTGTCTGCCTTATCTCTCATCAAACAACCAACTTCAAACCTGAACTGCTGCAGAACCACAAAGGAAGTCCTTTCTTAAGATATTTGTTAGACTTGAAATATTTCTTGTGTCAGTACAAGATGTTAATCATCTCAAACTACATGTTCTTAATAATCAAGATTGTTAAATGACCTCTGAAAACAATCACTTGGGGAGGCATTACAGAATATTCTGCCAGAGGCATACTAGCCATTTTAAAAGAGATTTTCCTGTATTCCTTGGAGAAAAGGGATGTCATGTGTCATATATTATATGGTGCTGAAGATGTGGGGTGGATTTTTCTGTGGGGAAGTGAGTGCAATAACACTGGAAGTACTCAAAGAGAAGCTGAGTAACATCTATTAGATACTCCAATTTTTGTTTGGTTGTTTGTTTTTGTTTTTAATTTTTTGGCTGCACAGCATATGGGATCCTAGTTCCCCAACCAGGGATTGAACCTACACCCCTTGCAGTGGAAGTGCGGAGTCTTACCGCTGGACTGCCAGGGAAGTCCACTCCAGTATTTTTATATGAGATTAGAATAACAAAAGTCTAAGATCACTTCCAACATCTATGCATATGAGACTCTGACTTTTGGTGAGAATTTCTCTTAAATTTGCATCCTTAAACATTGGCTTCGTTATGGTGTGATGACCTTATGCTATGGTTGGAGGAAACAACTAGTCTTGATACTTGGTTCCATGTGAGCCAGTTCTGTGTCCATTTTATGTACCACTCTGTCCCTAGTGGCTAACATTTGTGATTGCACATATGGATGCTCAAGAAATATTTAAAGAAAGAAGAAACCAAGGAAAGAAAGAGAGAGAGAAGAGGGGGAGAGGAGGGGAGGGGAGGGGAAAGGAATTAAAGAGAAAAGCTCAGAATGCTAAAGCATTCCAGAAAAATAGCAGCAGCGACAACAGTAGTGGTGAGCTGTAGTGTTTTCTTATAATTTTGACTGAAGGCAGGGTCATTCCAAGAGAGAAGGTCATGAGGCCCAACATCAACTTTAGCAAGTCCAGTGAGGGCTTTCTTCCTGGGTTCTCCTTCTCCCACCTAAAATGTTTTAGTCCATATTGAGATGTTGAGATGGAATAGCAGTCTAATCCCAACATTACCACTGTGCTTAGATTTTAGAGCCTTTTCACCTAGCCCTCTATTTTATAGATAAGATAATTGAAGCTCAAAGAGTTTAAGTGACTTGGTCAGATAAACCAGGGCTCAGAAGTTGAGTACAATAGGTCATTTGTTCCCGTATCATGAAATTTTTCTAGTTTTGTCTCCATTGTCTTTTAAAGACAATTTTGGAGGAAAAAAGAATTAAAGACTTCTCAAGATAGTCTGAGGGCTCTGTGAAACACTGACTTGTTGATGATGGTGGTAGTGATGGGAATAAAGCTTATGAGAGTTTACTTTGTGTTCTGTTGTGATGTGATTACTTTTAAGCAACAGCTGGCAGTTGCTCTTCTGCCTGGAGCCCTGGAATGCCTTTATAAATCATGCCATCTTCTTCTTGGAGAAGTTAGATTTGGGACTTTCAGGCCAATGACTGTTCTAATTTTGAGGGGAGATTCTGTGAAGAGGAAGGGGAAATCCTCTTCTTTCACAGAATAAATCAGTACCTGGCAACGACATATTTTAGATAACTTCCTCCCCTGTCTTTTGAAGACTAAGTCAGTGTGTACCCATGTATTCACATAGGAGTAGGAGAAGAGGTGAGAAGGATTGAGAAAAAGGTGATTTGGGCTTTTAAGAATGACTTTGATAATGATGTCTATATAGGAGATTATAGTTAATATACCTGGGAATGTTGTTATCCCATAACATTCCCAGACATTTTATAGGGTGTCTTAATCAATAAAAGAACCCCAGATTTTTGAGAACTTTAAAGTCTCTTAAATAGCCTAAATTTGACAAAGCTCTGCATGTTATTTGTTAAGAATTGGAGCTTCAAAATTTTAAGCAATTATATTTGGGTTTCCCCTGAGTTTCCCAAAGACTTGCAAAACTTGTCTGCATCAACTTATGGCAAAATAAGACTTTGGCTTCGATAAGCTAAACCAGGAAATCCCCATAATACATTATTTCATTGTATTTATTGTGTCATCTTTGTGTGAAAGTTCCCTTTATTTATCAAGTGTTAATTGAGAGGATTTTATTGCTGTTAAATTGTCCGTGACCCATAGTAAATGTTAAATAAAATATTGCTCTTGATTTTTTGTAGAGTATCCAGTTTGACCAATTTGGGTAAAGTTTCTTTTAAGGCTGTTTTTTCTTCCTGCTTTCCATATCTTGACCAAGAACATCATTTTTTTTCCCATTTCTCGAAGTTGGAAATTGAACTCTTCTTTCATCTACATCTGGTTGCTTTTTAAATCTTGTTATTTTTTTCCTAAATAAAGGTACCTTATTAATTCCCTCCCTTTTAACTCCTTTGTTTCTGTTCTTGTTTAAATCCTCATCTACTCAAGCCTAGGCTATTTGATAGTATCTTAATCACAGCCTGCATTTAGGCTTTTCTACTCCATCATCTCTATGTCTCATAACACTGTGATTGTGTGTGAGGAAGTGCTGTAGATCACAGTGGCTAAGAGCATCACTTGAGCCTCAGTTCAGCTGTATTCTCCTGGCAAATTATTTAATCTCTCTGTACCTCTGTTTCATAATCTCTAAAATGGAGGTAATAATAGTGAATGCCTGCAATATTGTTAGGATAATTAACATGACTTCATACATACAGTACCCAGGATGTCATAAATGCTCATTGTATGTTAGCTGTTATTATCGCTTTTCAATACCTGTCCCACCATGTTTTTTTTTTTTTCCAGCATTTTTAACCTTGAATTTATTTCAAGAACATCAACTATGTGACAGGGACTCTGTTAAGCATATGTATATTGTTTCATTCATGTACTGCTCTTTTTTTAATGTTTTTATTTTTTATTATTATTTTTAAAAACATCTTTATTCGAGTATAACTGCTTTACAATGGTGTGTTAGGTTCTGCTTTATAACAAAATGAATCAGCTATACATAACATATATCCCCATATCTCCTCCCTCTTGCGTCTCCCTCCCACCTTCCCTATCCCATCCCTCTAGGTGGTCACAAAGCACTGAGCTGATCTCCCTGTGCTATGCGGCTGCTTCCCACTATCTATTTTACACTTGGTAGTATATATGAGTCATATGGCTATTATTATCCTCAAATTGCAGATTAGGAATTGATGCTTCAGAAAGTTAAATCACAAGCTCAAAGTCCCAAAGCTGGCAAGGGATACATTTATGATTGGAATACAGACCTCCTTGACTCCAGAGCCTGTGCACCTACCTAACAGGTTGCTCTACCTCTACATGAAAGCTTTGGTCAATCACTTAACCTCTCCATTGGCAAAACAGCCATAATATTGTCTTCAACAGAGGATTGTGTGGAAATTAAATAAAATGTTTATTCCAAAACCTGTCAAATAATAGTTCCTCAATAACTATTGTTACTATTATTATACACTATTACTATTGTTACTTCAATGTTTTCAGTAATAGAGAGAAGTAAACTATCTGTAATATTAAACATTATATTAATTAGTCTTCTTTTTCAAATTTTTCTTAATCACATCAATTTATTATTCTAGCTTAATTTAAAAATTATTTCAACAAGCTACATGTCCCCTCTAAAAAATTTCATTGGTTGTTTGCCCAGAATTAGGTTTAGACCACAAACTAATTTTAGAAGAGGTGACTTCTTCATAGCAGTTTTCTTATCAAGAAACATGGAGTGTCTTGAAATAATAAGAAATGTTTCTAATTCTTTTGTTCTTTTATGACCTCAATAAAATTTTAGAGATATCTTTATTATAGGCTCTGTATATTTTCTTAATATTTTTGTATTTTATGCTTTGATTCATATTAAAAGTGTTATCTTTGCTTCATTTTCTTTAGGTTTTGTCATCTTTACTATTTTTGTGATGTTACTTCGGTAGTCTACCATTTCTTCTGCTCTGGAACTGTACAGGTAAGGAGTTAAACGATTCAAGTGTTTCACTGTACTTGTATAGAATGCTTCACTTATTTTTAAAAGCGTGTGTTATATACTCATATTTTTTTTACATTTATGTGTACTCATCCACCAGGTCACATGCTGCTCTCTTTATTTGGCTGATTAGGATGTACATGTTTGATTATGACATTGAAAGGCAAATTTTTGCAAACTTGGGCTTTGATTTAATAAATCCAGGAAACCGGATTTCTCTGATTGAATACTGTGAAGGCTCTGTGGAGGTGGTAAGCTTTGAAGTGTGTCAGAAGAAACTGATAGACTTTAATGAAGAATATTTAATGATTATGTTAAGAAGGGATAGGCTAGAAGTATAAATATTTTATGTGGTTAAACTCATGCCTTAGGGAAAAGATGGAAAATAGGGTTCTTGTGTCAACCCAGGACAACTGATCGAGAGTATGTACTGTGTTGTGAAGGATTCTGGGTTGAAGTTTGAGCTCTATGAAAAAGATGTCAAACTTGGGCTCTAGAAGAATGAGTTTTGGCTTATTTGCCACATATTACTCACAATAATTTCTAGGAATTGATTGAAAACTGTAAGCAAGTTCCCTGGGGATAAACTAAATCATGGGAGTCCAGAGGAGGAAACAAGTTAACCACATATCAGGGAAAAAATTTTCCCTATGGTACTATTTTGCCTAAACTGGCAAATACATTTCTAATATTGGTGGTATTTGTCGGTAGTATGATCAGTTTTGCCACTGAGACCCTGCTCTTCTCTTATGGCTAATATTCTATTGGTAAGAGTATATTTTCCTCCTCCTCTGTGTCTCTCAGGCCTGTTGTGTAGCAGAGCGCTGCCTGGCAGTGGCATATTCTGCATATGTTATGAGGTGGAGACTTAGAGCCATTTTAAATTAACTTGTTCTTCAGGGCTTGCCCCAAGTTTAGGTCTCTGAAATGGGAGATTTCTCTTCCACATAAACTTGGTGACATTGTTCTTTCCTTAAATTCTGAAAGTCAGACTTTCATTTTCTCTTTAGAGTTGAAATTTGCTGACTGAGAAGAAAATCTTATGTCTGAGAATTCTAGGAATTGATTTGATAACTCAAGCTCTGGGTGTCTGATAAGAATTTATGCAGTAATGAGATAATTTTCAAATTTGTATTTTCCATGGGAAAATATTTTTCTCTCACGTAACTTTTCAAGATGATTCCCACAAAAATTCTTAATGTTATGGATGAGATTTTTGTTTGTTTTGTGCTTTTAAAATATAGTTTGTTCATGGTAAAATTAGTATATAGAAGATATTTCCAGGATATGTTAAGATGGAAAATTACGTTTGGTTTCTTCTTCTAAAAATTGTATTTGAAAAGAATATTTTGAAGGAAATGAGTATTTTTCAGTTTGTTTTGTATGCCAGTCTCTGTGATTATATAATTCAAGAGAAGAGTGTATGGTAGGTTCCCAGTTAATGTTTTTATAAATCAATGGATAAAGAATGAATTGCCTTTTCACTAGTATTAGCCATCCAAATGTTGGAACATTTTCTAGTATTTCCATCATAGCAGAGTTTTTTGTTTTGTTTTTTAGTGTTAAAAGCTAAGGTTTTATTTATTTTTATTTTGCTTATTTATTTTATTTTATTTTTTATTGGGGTATAGTTGTTTTACAATGTTGTGTTAGTTTCTACTGTACAGCAAAGTGGAGTTCCCTGTGCTATACAGCAGGTTCTCATTAATCATCTATTTTATACATATTAGTATATATATGTCAATCCCAATCTCCCAATTCATCCCTCCCCCCTTTCCCCCCTTGGTGTCAATACATTTGTTGTCTATATCTGTATCTCTGTTTCTCCCTTGCAGACTAGTTCATCTGTACCATTTTTTCTTTTTTTTGTTTCTTGATTCCCATAATGGAGAAGGTGAGCTAGCAGTAGGAGTGAGGAAATATGGCTAAAGCATTGCCGGGGATCTGAGAAGGTCTTCAAGATTTTCTCCTGGCTGGTCCTAGACGATAAGCCTAAGCGGACATGCTTAGCTCGAATCTTAAGGCAAGGTGGAAACCTTGTAGAAGACATACTCATCACACAGTCAAGTCTTAGAGAGAGACTCAGGGAGGGTGATTACTGGTCCTGTTTTGGCAGCCACCATGAGACAAATGGACACTTCCAGACTCAGCTTGCCTGGCATCAACATGTGGTTTAAAATTAAATACTGTATTTGTATTTTGTATCCTAAGATATTTGAAAGTATGAGGGTTAAGGGTTTTTTTCTGAGACAGAGAGTAAAGAGTAAAAAGGGATGGTGGCACAGTCTTGATTGTTCTGTGTAAACTGGGTGACAATATAATTTATCACACAAAGCAGGATGCTTCTGAGAATGAAAGGGATTATTATTAATAATTATGCCTGGAAAACAGGTGGAAACCCAAACTTTTCCGGACATAGCTGGACATGTGGTCACCCTATGTATCACAGATTGTTCTCAGAGTACTGGGAAAATAAATTCTAGATTTGGCTTCTTCTTCCACATCTCCATGGAGACCACTCCCTTAATGCACTCCAATGTGTTATTTGTGGTTAAAACACTGGACATTTTTCAGCAGTAATCTTTAAAAAATGATTTATAATAGAGTTTCCTTAGTTTTTTGGCATCAGGATCTCTTTACACTTCAAAATTTTTTTGACAACCTCAAAAAACTTTTATTTATGTGGGTTATACCTATTGATGTTTACCATATTAGAAATTAAAACAAAGAAACTTAAATATATTTATTCATACATTTAAAGATAACAGTTAGACTTCTAATTTTGTGAGGCTGGAATACACATACTTTTCCCTATCTCTCCCACTAAGTACAACGGAAAACCCTGTGCATTATATATAAACTGTACACAAGAAGGCTGAAAGTTGAAGAGAAGTCTTACTAGCTTGGTACCTCCAAGGAACAACATGGTGGTGCATTTCCTGGGTTTTCTTTTTGCTTCGTACATTCAGATTCTGGATACCGGAGAAGCCAGCAACCTAGAAATGCCAGTGGACACAGACACACACACACACAGCCCGACTCTAATAGAAACCTGTTCTCTTTAGCCAAAAGACCAAGAAAGGGATAACCTAACAAGATGAAAAACTGTCACAAATAATTCAATATGAGATAGATGATTTAAATAGCACTATAACTATTAAGGAAATTGAATTCATAATTAAAAACCTCCTAGGATAGAAATTTCAAGGCCCAGATGGTTTCGCTGGAGTAAATGGATGTCCATAGGGAAAAAAATGAACCTCAACCTATACCTCACACCTGATACAAAAGTTTACTTAAAATGGATGAAATTTAAGTATAAAATGTACATTGTAAAACTTTTAGAAGATAACAGGAAAAATCGTTGGGATCTAAGGTTTGGTGAAGAGTTTTTAGACATAAACATGTAAAGCATGATCCCTAAAAGGAAAATAATCAATAAACTGGCTTCATCAAAATTGAAACATTTTTTGCTCTGAGAAAGACCTTATTAAGAGGATAAAAAGATAAGCCATAGATCTAGAGAAAATATCTGCAAACCACATGGCCAACAAAGGATTTATTGTTAGGATATATAAAAAACTTTAAACTCAACATTAAAACAGCCCCAACACAATCTCAGTAGAAAATGAACAAAAGATATGAAGAGATATTTCACCGATGTGGATATAGAGATGGTGAATAAGCAGTTGAAAAGACATTCATCATCACTAGCCATTAGGGAAATGGGAGTTAACACCATGATGATGAGATATCATTACGTACCTGTTAGAACAGAGGGGAAAAAAATAGCGACGATATCAAATTTTGCCTAGAATGCAGAGAACCTGGATTTCTTATATGTTGCTAGTGAGATTGTAAAATGCTACAAGCATTCTGGAAAATAGTAAGGCCATTTCATAAAATCTAAACCTATGCTTACCATAGGACTCAGCAATTGAACTCCTAGGCATTTATTCCAGAAAAATGAAAACCTATATTTCCAGAAAAACTAATGCACATAGTGATCACACATGGCATCTCTTGCCTCTCAGTACTCCCAGCCCCAACTTAACTCCAAGGGAGTTACATGCAAATTTCCAGTGATTTGACTCTAACCTAAATGTGCTTTGTCATGATTTTCTTCCCACAGTTATGGTGTTCTTGTTGCTTTGAATAGGGTTCTCTTCAGGTGAAGCTGGGTTATTAGAAAACAAGGAATGATTAGTAGTCTGAATTATTGAGGGAGTGAAGATGAAATTAGAAACAATGGTATGTTCCTCCCATTCTCACACAAAATGATGAGGAGGAAAATTGTGCCTTTGTCGTTCTACTATTCCTTTTAATACCTCTTTCTTTTCTGCTGTTATGTCCCTGCTCCAAACCAGTTATGTAGCCTGTATTCCATTCCCTTGGAGGGGCCAGCTGAGTGCTTTCAGGGGTATTTGCATTTCAGTAGGGCTATCCTAAAGAATGGAAAACTTTAAGACTCAAGTAAATTAATTTCTAAGGATGGAATTTCAAGCTAATGGAGAAGAAGGTTCGGAACAAGGAGAATTACCCAACCCAACCCTACTAGCCTAGTGTGTAGCCGATCCATTTCTCCTAAAAATATGAAAACTTTTGCTCCTACACCCATTTCAATAATCCTACAGAGTTGCCTCACTGGCAAGGAATAATTTATCTGAAGGAGAACAGACAAATCTTCTTGGGCCAGAAGACAGGTTAAGTGAAATAAAATTCTTTGAACCTCGAAAGAATGGTAACAATTTAAAAGTAGAATGTAAGACAGTTTCAACACAGAGTCAAGTTAGTTTAGGATCAGCATACTGTTGTAGTGGGTACTTTTAAGTCACGTAAGTTTTGAGGAGTGTGTCCATGTTCAAGTTTAGTATCTTGGCAGGTCTCCTTCTACTTGGCAGACTATTCACTCACACACAGAGGAGAAAAAGCAGTGCAAATCAGCATGGGAAGCATGGCCACCTGTTTGCAGGGATGTGTGGGGAATCAGCAGCCCAGTAACAGTTTTACTTCAAAGAGACATTTGCTAAGTAGGTGTGCTGACCCTTTGCTTTGTGCTTTGATGACCACTAATTAACGCTTTTCTTTTCCAGACTCAGTAAGAGTACTCAGCATTTTGTTGCCAAATTTTTTGAGACCTCTGGTCATTAAGCCTTCACTAGCAATCTGTTCTAGCCCTGAAAGTTTAGCCCCATTGCAAATGGATTGTGACGTTAATAGTCAACATGCCTGGATGAAGAATGGGCCATGTCCATTCTTATTGGAAAGATTTGGGAAATTTCCCTGAGAATTGTGTATCGTTTGCACTTATTTCTCTAACTCTGAATTGTTGTTTTTCCAAATGTTGTCAAATCTTCTAGTAATGCCTTTCACCTGTGCAATTAAGGAGATTAAAACTGACAGCACTTTTCTTGTTGAATTAATGATGGGTTTTAATTTGTTTGTTCACTTTTAAAAAATATAATAACCACCTTCTTACGCAAGAACAGTATCAGAAACAATTGTATGATTAAATCAAGCAGAAATGCAAGAGAACAGGTGGAAAAATATCAATATGATACGATTATAATGGTTTGTGTTTTTATTGTCTCATATTCTTAATTTGGCATTCAAGACTCACATAAATCCAGCCCTAATTTATTTTTCTGATGTCATCCCCTGCTGTTTCATAACACATATTTTTTACTTTCAACTAATTTGTTGAGTTTCTTTTAACTTTTTCAATGTTTTCTTCTCCTTATCTTTCCATATGCTCTGCCCTTTCTGCATTTAATATAATACCCTCCTTCTTTCTTACCAAGTCTAGGAAATCCTTCCTATTTCTAAGTACTCAGCAACAATGCCCCTTCTTGGATTCCACCATTGGACATAGCCTCTTTCTCCTTTGAACTCCTTTATTCTTACTACATGTATTGAAGCGGGTTCATTTTGTTATTGGTAATTGTGTATAAGCCTGTTTTTTACTTAAGAATTGAAGCAATAAGGATATGCAAAATACTCAAGGGAGAACGTGTAGATGGAGAAAAGAAGAAAGCTGAAAATGGATTTCTAGAACACACCAATGAAAGCATTTAGAATTAGCTCACATGCTCCCCTTTCACTGTTTGTTCTCTCTCCGTTTAGTGTATGGACAAATATTCACCTTTCTTTTGTCTATCTCAATGGACCACTTAAGCTAGTTGTTATGTATTCATCTTGTCTACGTTCCTAAAGCAAGGCCTTTCTTCTACAAGTGAGCCCCAAACTGGTGACTCTTAGGGTGGTCCCATTTCTGGAAAATTGTCTTATTTTCTAAACGTGCTTTTCTTTAAGATACAAATACATAATACATGGGGACATATACAAGCACTGACCTTGTCCTCTCACACTACTGGCCATTTTGATTAATGAAATAAGAGGGCATATCATCAGTTTTTACACAAATGGCTTCATATTTTTTCATTTTAATTTTCTCTTCTTTCCCTCTACCTCCTTTTTCTTCCAAAACTAGTTAAGGAAAAGGATTTTATATATAGGGATTTCTATTTTAGGGTCACTATGGCCTCAACTCAGGATAGTCCTGACTTTGTGATGAAGACTAATTCTGACAAAATTGAGTCATAGTATTACTGAACAATGAATGCAACCGGCAGCCAGAGAAAGGATAAGAGCAGGAGTGGAAAAGACAATTTACCATAAAGATAAAATGTTTATTTATTTCACTTGGGTAAACAGCAGAGGTAGGAAAAAAATGACCCCTTCAAAATAAAAATAATTCTTTATTATAATAAAAATAATACAGACTTATCCAAAAATAATTTAATAATATCAACTATTATTCTTACCATGGTTAACACCTTGTCTATCATGCTGTATTATACAAATTTAAACTCTGCATGCAATTTGAAACTATTTCTGTTAATATGTTGAGAATAAACCATAATATACCAGGAATATCTTAGTATATCATAAATGTCAATAAATATAGGAGCATATAAATATTTGTGATAGCTGCATATTTCATTGAATGAACTATAAACTATACTGTAATTTATATAACGAGTGCTCTATTAATGTACTCTAGTTTACTGACTCTAATTTTTCTATATTTTAAACAATGCTATAATGAACATCTCATGTTCATTTTTTTGTTTTTTCTTTGTGGTATGCGGGCCTCTCACTGTTGTGGCCTCTCCCGTTGCGGAGCACAGGCTCCGGACGCGCAGCCCCAGCGGCCATGGCCCACAGGCCCAGCCGCTCCACGGCATGTGGGATCCTCCCGGACCGGGACACGAACCCGCATCCCCTGCATTGGCAGGCGGACTCTCAACCACTGTGCCACCAGGGAAGCCCCTCAGGCTTAATTTTGAAGGTGGAATTTGAGAAGATGCTAAATGAAATTGCTTCAAATAATAAGGGAACATTAATATTAGCTCTGGAAGCCCCGGCTATAAGAATTTGAGGACTCGAGAAGGAAAAGGAGGTTTCTGGAGATGGAGTAAACAATGACTTCTGCACATGGCAGAGGACTCAGGCATATGGGAGATGAGCTGTAAGAGGGGCCTGGGTGGGAAATGCCCAGTGGACTTTAGGAATAGTGAAGTCTGATATCAATATTTCACTGTTTCCTGTTTAGTGTTGTAATTTTTCTGTTATTCCTAATATTTGGCAAATTCTGTTTTGCATTTAAAAATTTAAAAAAGGAAATGTGGTCTAGATTTGAGTTCATACATGCATTTCATATATATATATATATATATATATATATATATGCTTTTGAGAGTAGACCACCATGATGTGTTAGAAGTTTAGCCTCACAAGTCAAACACATTTCCAGCTCTCCTCAAATATCCTATACTCATGATCATCTGAACACATATGGTTGGGAATATAAAAGTCAACTTATTGAAAACAGCCTCATTGCAAACCACATTGCATAGAATGAGCCCTGATATAAATTGACCACCCTTTATGTAGATGCCTCGCATACAATAAAACTTCATTAACTTCAAATACCAAGCACCAGAATATTAAGGCACTCTGAATGGAAAGAGAATGAGTGGATCTGGTCATCTGGCGAGTAACAATTTTTTGCATTGCATTAGACATAGCTTGCAACAAATTACCATTCGATTAATGAGATTTAACGCTGGCTGTGTGGCTATGTTTGTACGTGTGGAGGGACCATGAAAAATGAGCAGATTTTTCTGTCTGTCTGGGGCAAGAGGAATGAGGCTGATCACAGCAGGGTCTATGAACTCTGTTTAACTTACAAGAGTTGTGCTTTCAAGGCCAGCCACTCAGGCTTGGACTGTCCTCTGTGGATCTAGCGCAAACTGCTTCATGGCAGTATGTATTAAATTAAGATCAGCTCCAAGAAAAAAAAATACAAATATAAAATCCTTGTGTGTGGTTTAATCTGCAAGCAGAGTATTTAACAAGTTAAAAGGGAGGTGTGAGGATGAGGTAATGTCACCTGCAGGGGTTTCATATGAATACCAAATATTTAGAAAATGTTGGAACATTGTCCATAGTGACATGAGTCTTTCATCCAGTCATTTGTACCATGTAGAAAAAGGCTGGAACTGTCAGAGATTGATTTCATTTAAATATATTATTTTGAGAGTGATTGATAAGGAGTAAAATGGGAATAATGCATTCAATAGAAATAGAAACGTAAGAAATAGGAATAGAAATGTAAGAAAAGTTTGTGCATTTTTGAATGATGAGGTCAAAAAATGAGACTTGACTAGGAAACATGGTTTTAGCTGTAGCACTGTAGGTAAACAAACTACAGTGTTTTCCTATGACATGAAAGCAAGACTTCTGATTGCAAGGACAGCCTCCAATATTTCCAAGAACCTCAACTAATAGCCAGCATTTAGTGAGTGCCTTCTGTATACTATGCATTTTACATTCCTTATTCCACTTAATCCTCACAACAACCATCTGAGATGGAAACTTTCACCAGCCCCATTTCAAACAGGAGTCAACTGAGAGTAATAGTCACATATAATTAGGTAAAAGTGGGAATCAAATCTCAGTAGTGAAGTCAAGAGCACTGTTTTTAATCACTACTTATTGCTTTCTCCCAAGAAAGTATGTGGCAATTTGCAAACACTCTGCCGACTGAAAAAAATGCACAACCTAAAGGTTGAGAATTATGTTTTATTTGGTGGATTTTCTGAGAACTTAAGCCCAGAAGACAGCCTCTCAGATCGCTCTGAGGGACTGCTTCGAAGAGGTAAGGGAGGAGCCAGTGTGTACAAGGGTTTTTGCAACCAAAACCAGGTAGTCAGAACATCAAAATGTTACTGTTTATTAAAGAAAATCAGACATCTGAAGTTAGTGGATGTAGTGCTTTTCTATGTATGGGAAGATGCAAGAGTTTGGGCTCAGTGAAGTCATTCCTTTGATGTGCACCTAAACTATCTAGGGCCAGTATCCTGTTCTTTCCCATCCTGTGTCCCCTCAGGGGACACTACTGGAGGTGGCAGCAGTGGTTGATGGCTTGATGACTGCAACATTCTTTGTTTGCTGATGTGGCAGGAGGCATTCTTAGTCCCCAACCCTATTCCTGAGTTTCCATGTTAGGGTAAAATTGCTGAAGCATCTCAGATTTTTGCGATGCAAGTGGAATGGGGTGACTGTTGACTTGGTGACTGATTTTTTTTGTCTGTGATTTAAAAAAAAAAAGGCAAAGTATCTGCACTCTTAGTGCTCATAGTTGGTGCACTAAGTGCAGTTGTCTAAGGTGCTGTTGTCCAATTGCCCATGATCATCTTTTTTTTACCCAACTGTGTTCAAGAAACCCAATCCACCGTCAAAGCTGCACTCCTGCTACAGGGAGCAGTTAATGAGGCAGCAACCTCCTTGCCACAGGACTTCATTTTACCTCCTTCTCTTGGTACTTCATTCTTTTGACATTATTTTAATGATAGAGTTTTCTATCAAGGGTGGTTTCCCCTAGGTATTTGACATTCAGAAAAAAATGTCTAATTCTTAGTCAGATGTAGTCTTAATGGAAAGGTGGTAATGGAGTTGATTATTGATAGGGCTGCCTAATATGAAAAGTAATTTGATCATTCAATCAGCTCCAAAATCAGGGGCTTCCAGAAAGTCATTGAAGTACATTTACAACTCCATGGCACCTAGAGGTGAGCAGAGACCAGATACTAGATACCATAGAGCAAGTAATAGGCTATTAGCATTAAAATCTCCTGACGACTTAGAGAGTCAGTTGAGTAGGGTATAGGTATCTAAAAGGATCTACACATGTAAGATCTAGAAATAAAATTTGAAGAACACCAAAAGTCACTCAAATTTAGGATAAATTCACTGCCATCTCCATCTAATCTTCCATGTCATTCTGACAATTTCAACTTGCCAAGTGGCCATACCAACAAGCTCTGAAATTGTATGACCCTATGTGAGTTGAGACAGAGTAAACAGAGCTGGTGCTGAGCTACTTCCACATATTACCTCTGCTTAGAGAAGTAAATCTCATTGGCTGCTGAGTTCTGTGTACATGATCTGAAAGCTCCATGGGAGGGAGGAGCCTGAAATAAAAACAGAGCTCCCCCACATTATTCATCACTATAGATTGGGGCCTCATTGTTGGAAGAAAACTTTGGAGATCTTAAGAGTGGAGAACTATGAATAAAAAGTCCCAGATCAAAGGGTAGAAACATTTATAGTCATGAATACTTTTAAGTAATCCATAAAACAGCCTTTACATCATACATGTTGCTTAATTTGAACATCCTGTTTCTGATCCTACAAGGGGTCTGTGGGTTAAATGGGATGTGAATATTGGCAGTTGTAGTAAGCAGTGTTCTACTGGAGGGCAACTTGGAGTGGTGAAAGTAGTCATTCTGGAGCACAAAGCAGAAACTATAAAATAATTTTGAAACTATAAAGTCAACATAGCTAGAGCCTAGGCCTTGGCAAATGCCCTAAGCTCCTATTTTTTGGTTAATTTTTACTATTTTATGGAATTGTGACTCAATGAAAATAGAAGAACAATATGGTAGAGTAAAAGATATCTTCATTTTAGGAGCTGAAATTTCTCAGTTTTCTCAATATTTAACTTATTTGTTAATTCATTCATTTATCTAATAAACATATATTGAGTGTCTATAAATGTGGTAGACATTTCAAGTGTTGCCTTGTTGTAAATATATGATCCTAGACAAGACATTTGAATTCTGAGGTTTAATTTTCTCTTCTGTATAACGGAGAAAATACCTAAAAGATTGTGTGTATGTATATGTGTGTTTGTATAGTAATACATTTAGTTACTATTTAGAATAATAATTTATAAAATGCTGTATTACAAAGTACACCCTAGTAGCATAACTATCTTATAGGAAATGAAAACACTATCTCCCAAACTACTTTCCTAAAGAGACATTTATTAGGATAATACTCAATAATATGTCTTTGTATTATTTGGGTTGATTTTGTACTTGAAGTCAGTGAAATTTTCCATTGGTGCTAGTGCAGAAGAAAGGTCTTCTTGTGAACTGGATTCCAACGGCTCTGACCATGGGTTCCCATGGCTGTTCCTTTCTTGCCCTTCGTTGATTGGCTTTTCACTAGTTAACAGTGCTCTAATTCACAGTTGGTAACTTTGACTAAAATGGCATTACTGAGTCTAGGATTATTGCTATTGCTGAATGGATCCCTTATATTTGCAGATCCACTTATACTTAATTTTGGCTGAAGAGTTTCCTGCTTAAATCTGGGAGGTTAAGCGAGGTATTACTATCCCATCTTATAGATGACAGAACTGAGGCTCAAGAGTGTCATGAACCAGTAAATGTTAATTTCAGGCAAGGAGCTCAACACTAAAAAATTTCACTGTTTATTCCACTACTTAATGATTCTCAGTAAGGTGCTGTACCTCATTATGGGAATGCATTAGAACTTCAGAATGCGGAGGTATATGAACAGTTTGAAATTATGAAAATACTTTACAAAACTGTAATTCATTTGCTTTTAACCGTATTTAACTTATTTGGAAATATCAACAAAGAGAGAATGAAATTTTTTAAGTTTATTAAAGGTGTATAGATTAAGTCATTTGTACACCACCTTAGTAATTTTTGTCATGTAAATCTCACATCTATATTATAATTTACTTGATATTTTTCTTTAAATGTGATTCCCTGCTTTGGGCTAAATATATTTTTAAAAGAAACTTTACATCATTCCTGTAGATGAAAAGCTGGAATAGCTTGCCACAAAAATAAGGTAGCCAATTAATAAAGGAATGACTATTAAAATGAAATATAGATGTATCAAAAGACATCATACAATTGTCACTTGTTCACTTTACCTAGAGTGAACCATACTTTAAGAAATTTTGGGGTTAAAATATGGGAAATATTGTGTTGTCATAAAATGTCTCTCCTGATAACTTTCAGTATTTCCACACCTCATTAAAACTGACTGAAATTTACAGAACCCAGAATTTTTTTGTTCTTTAATTTGTGAAAATTGCTTCTTTATTTCTACACATTGTGTGGTGTGGTGTTTTCTCATAACTGTCCTCTAAAATCCATTCTCTTCCTATTTTCAGTATTGGGTTCTTCCCCATGTCACCAAATTTTAACTGGACACATAGGCTAGTTAACCATAAACTACATTTCCTAGTCTTCATTGCAGTTAGATGTTGCCATGTAAGTTATGGCCAGTGAGATGTGAGCAGAAGTGATATGTGTAAACTTCACAGTATCAGCTTAAAAGGAAACTACTTGTGTTCTGTTTTTCCTTCCTCTTCCCCACAAAATGCCCTAACTAATAAATTTAGTATTCTCATTTTTTTAGTGAAGAGATATTTATTAATGAGAAAATATTTTCAAGAGAGATATCTGATAAAGGACTGTTATCCAAAATATACGAAGAACTCAAACTCTACCGTAAAAAAATAAAACAACCCAATTTTAAAAAATGGGCCAAAGACCTGAGCAGACACCTCGTCAAGAAGATATACAGGTGACACTGGTCAGAATGGCCATCACTAAAAGTCTACAAATAACAGATGCTGGAGAGGTTGTGGAGAAAAGGGAACACTCCTACACTGTTGGTGGGAATGTAAGTTGGTACAGCCACTATCGAAAACAGTATGGATGTTCCTCAGAAAACTATAAATAGAATTACCATATGATCCAGCAATCCCACTCCTGGAATATACCTGAACAAAACTATAATTTAAAAATATACATGCACCCCTATGTTCATAGTGGCACTGTTTACAATAGACAAAACATGGAAACACCTAAATGTTCATCGACAGATGAATGGATAAAGAGATGTGGTACATATATACAATGGAATACTACTCAGCCATAACAAAGAATGAACTAATGCCATTTGCAGCAACATGAATGCAACTAGAGATTATCATACTAAGTGAAGCAAGTCAGAAAGAGAAAGACAGATATCATATGATATCACTTATATGTGGAACCTAAAATATGGCACAAATGAACCTATCTACAAAACAGAAACATATTCATAGACATAGAGAACCGACTTGTGGTTGCCAAGGGGGAAGGGGTGAGGGAGAGGGATGGACTGGGAATTTGGGGTTGCTAGATGCAAATTATTACATTTAGAATGGGTAAAGAGCAAGGTCCTAATATATAGCACAGGGAACTATATACAATATCCTGTGATAAACCATAATGAAAAATAATATTAAAAAAGAATGTAAATTTGTGTGTAACTGAGTCACTTTGCTCTACAGCGAAGATTGGCACATTGTAAATCAACTATACTTCAATAAAAAAATTGAAAAAAAGATATACAGGTGACAAATAAACATATGAAAGATGCTCCACATTATATGTCCTCAGGAAAATGCAAAACAAAACAGTGAGCTATTACTAAACCCCTATCAGAATAGTTGAATTCCAGAATACTGACAACACCAAATACTGATGAAGTAGACCAACAGGAACTCTCTTTCACTGCTGGTGGTAATGCAAAATGGTACAGCCCCTTTGGAAGATGGTTTGACAGTTTCTTACAAAACTAAACATACTCTTACCATACAGTCCAGCAATCACACTCCTTGGTACATGGTAACAGAATAAGTATGTGTATAAGAGAAAGACAGGAGTCAAGAATGACTTTAAGATGGTTAGTGTGAGCAACTTGATGAATAAAAGATGCTTATGGGGAGTGGATTGGGCCTGGAGATATAAACTTGGGAGTCATCAGTATACAGGTGACCTTTAAAACCATGGGGTTCAATGATATCAACTAGGGAATAACTGATTATATTAAGCAGTCAATGAATGATAGCTGTTATGGACAAATACAAATTTACTTCTTGAGGAAAATGTTCACCCTGTTTGATGATTCCCCAGCGGGTGACACGTCCCACTGTCCTTGTGAAACACGTTTAACATCCAAGTCATACAGCTTTTCTCAAAGTAACAAGTCAAAAATTTAGTCTAATCTTAAGGTTCTATCAGAATCATGATTGAGAGCATTGGAATTAGAAAAAGATAAACATAGAGATAGGCTCCCTGTCTATGGCTATGGGAAATTTAAACAATAAAATTGTATCAAGCTAGATAAACATTAATCTTTTTATAGCTCATTTATTTAACAAATATTGAAAATCTTTACCCTGACATAGGCACTTGGGATATAAAAATGAATAAAGCACAGTCCTTGCCTTCAACAAGCAATGACTCTAGCAGCAGGAAAAATATGATACAACAATAAAGGCATATACTTGTGATGGAGGTAAACAGTGGTTCTTTGTATTGTAGTATGTTGAAACATGCCTAACTCAACCTGAGGGACAAAAAGTTAATTAAGGCAAGCTTTGAGAAGGAGACAACACCCACAACAAATATAAACAGACGAGTGGAAATTAACTATGTGCAGGAAGTGGGTATAACATTGAAGTCCAAGAGGATATACAGGCCAAGACTGCATATTGTAGCCTTCTAAAGAGGTGACTCATCTAAATAAGCCCTCAATGTTAGACTCTGATTTTTAAACTTATGGTTTTTACAGGAAAGTATTTATATAAAGAATGCTTCTGCATCTGTTTCAAGGTTGCCTTTTTATATGTTTTATTATCTTTTGAGTAAATATATGATAAATTGCTTCTCAGGAAAATTTTTTGTTTCTCTTGATCAACTAGCATCTTCTGTTATTTAGACTTTGAGTACCTTTTGCCTTGGGTGTCAAGAAGCCCAGAACCATGTTTAATGCTCAGTCCTGATAACTATAACCCATATTTCTGTTCAGTTTATTTTCCCTTAGAATCTATGCTGTTTTCTGTTTCTACTGTTAAATAATCTGATTATGTGCTTGTCTTTCATGGTAAGCTAACACAAAATCTTTTTGAAGTAGGTTGAGGATAAACTATATATATAAATATACACATAAATACTACATAGCCTAGATGGAAAGCAAGCATCATATGATGATTTTGGAGCTGCAAAAATCATATACATGTTAGATGGTAATGCATTCTAAAGTTCACATTGTACAGCTGTTGAACCATGCAAAAGCCCATTTGGCATTGTTCCTTCTAGTTTATGTAACATTTTTGTTATTTAGCTACTTTTAATCTCCTTTTCCTCTTTCATTGATTCACTAAATGTCTATCCTGCTCAAAGTACTTGGTATGTTTTTCCCTTTGGCTATCACCTGCTCTGTTTCTAAGGAGTTTCTCTGGTAACAGTCTCTTCCCACTCTCTCCCTATACTATTCCATCTCTATAGTTACTCTGAGAGCCATCCTATCAGTACAGCCTGACTCACTGGCTACAAAACATGGGTGCATAGGTAGCTACCTTTCCCAAGATTGGAACATAAAAATCTTTGTGACATTGGAAATGAGAGGTTCTAGTTTAGTCTGCTCTTTACAATAGAATAAATGAAAATTCAGGAATTGTTGGCTATGTCTGGTGTATAGCAGAAAAAGTTGGTTAGTGAGAAAAATGAAATAGGTATAGAGGAGGGGATAGAGTTGAAAGTAGTAGTTCTAGTGTATGAGATTGCCAGTTAGGCTTGTTGACCTCAAAAGTGGGGGTGGTACCACGAGGAAACATATAGCTCACACAGAAACATGAGACTAGAAACTGCATTTTACATGCCAGGTTGCCACAGGCCATTTTCTCATCCCCTGCAATTTCCTCAGAGGTAGGACTCCTGCAGTCAGAATCTGGACTGTCCGCCTAAGAAAGAGGGATTTTGACTTATGCCATGGAAACACACTCAAATTACAATATTATGCTAAGTGAACAGTCACTTTCTGATGTATAAACATTACCAAACTGTTGCAGAGCACTAAGGCATAAGAGTGAAGCAATAAACTTAACAGAATCCCTAGCTCCTCATGAAACAGATTTAGCACAGAAAATGGAAGGAAATATAACGATAGGTATAAATAATACTTGTATAAATATTTGAGAGAGTAACCCATTCTTAAAAGAGAACAAAAATGGATCCCTGCAAAAGGAATAGTCAGCCTGTATAATTAAAAACATAAATGATGAAATAAAAACTTAATAGTTGAGTAGCATGCAAGACAAAAGAGAAGATAAAACTGATGAATTCAAGATTTTTGTGTTAGGTAAACAAATCCATCAAATTCAGTTATATTCTCCTTATGAGACACATATGCAAAAGAAAAATAAAACAATAAAAAGTAAAAAAGTGATTGATACTTTGTGAAAATGTTAACAAAAAGAATGGAGACATATGTGACAAAAGAGAATTCAAGGTGAAAAATATCACATAGAAAAAAAGTAATGACTTTATAGATAAAAATTATAATGCATTATAAGTTCTTATGCTAATTTATAAGAAATACATATAGAAAAAGCTATTAGAAACGTAAGCAATAGAAAAAAATTCATACCACTCCTGTCTCAGAAAACAATGAATTACATATTTTTTAAAATGTAAAGATATAGAGAAGATGGATGGATCATGCTAGAAAGTTGATTTAATTTTATTCTACTCAATAAGGAGAGAATATACTTGGTTTTTAAATACCAATGGAATAGTTTTAAAGTTATCCATTCTAAGGCTACAAAGAATATTAAAGGATATTTTAAAAGCACGAAGTTGCATTAGCAACAAAAGATAGCAAACAAATAAGTCAATAAATAAAATTCAATTACATAGAGATTAACAACAAAAACATACCGACCTCTTGTAAACTTTTGAGTTTAAGAGGAAGTTAAAACTGAAATCACAGACTATTAAGAAATGAATAACAATGCAAACTAACAGGATGCAATCAAAGTGATTTTCAGGGAAATTAGTATTAATGAAGACAAATTAAATGAGGTAAGCTTTAATCTTAGAAGCAAATAAAATAGTAAGAGCAAATGAAATATATGGAAATAATTATTAAATATAACAGCAT
This sequence comes from Mesoplodon mirus, assembly GCF_964341445.2. Lineage (NCBI taxonomy): Eukaryota > Metazoa > Chordata > Mammalia > Artiodactyla > Ziphiidae > Mesoplodon > Mesoplodon mirus. The sequence continues at coordinate 17,683,023 of NC_138992.1, read as the reverse complement.
AAATTAATAATTTGAAAACACAATCATTCTTTGAAAAATAAAGTAAAACAATAAAAATTTGGCCTGTGTGGGAGAAACAGAGAGAAAGAAAGAATGAGACAGAGACAAAGGACGGATGTACTGAAGATAGAAGAAGCAGCATAAGTACATTTATGGCGAAGATTTTTTAAAAGAAGAAGACTCTTTGGTGCTTCAGATCACAGTTGAAACTGGTAGCCTTCTAGGTAGCCCAATAAATGGGTCTAAGCTTAATAGTAAGTTGTCCATCTTTCTTGATGGTACAAATGGTAACATGCAACAATTTGAGCTATATATATATATATATATATATATATATATATATATATATATATTTTATGGCTGTGTTGGGTCTTCGTTTCTGTGTGAGGGCTTTCTCTAGTTGCGGTGAGTAGGGGCCACTCTTCATTGCGGTGCGCGGGCCTCTCACTGTCGTGGCCTCTCTTGTTGTGGAGCACAGGCTCCAGACGCGCAGGCTCAGTAGTGTGGCTCACGGGCCTAGTTGCTCCGCGGCATGTGGGATCTTCCCAGACCAGGGCTCGAACCCGTGTCCCCTGCATTGGCAGGCAGACTCTCAACCACTGCGCCACCAGGGAAGCCCTGAGCTATATTTTAATATTTATTCTTTGTATTTAATTTTTGATAGTTTGATTAATATATGTTTTGGTGTGTTTCTCCTTGGATTTATCCTGTATGGGACTCTCTGCACTTCCTGGACTTGACTATTTCCTTTCCCATATTAGGGAAGTTTTCAACTCTAATCTCTTCAAATATTTTCTCAGTCCCTTTCTTTTTCTCTTCTTCTTCTGGGACACCTATATTTGAATGTTGGTGTGTTTAATGTTGTCCCAGAGGTCTCTGAGATTGTCCTCAATTCTTTTCATTCTTTTTTCTTTATTCTGCTCCGTGGTAGTTATTTCCACTATTTTATCTTCCAGGTCACTTATCTCTTCTTCTGCCTCAGTTATTCTGCTGTTGATTCCTTATAGAGAATTTTTAATTTCATTTATTGTGTTGTTCATCATTGTTTGTTTGCTCTTTAGTTATTTTAGGTCCTTGTTAAATTTCTTGTATTTTCTCCATTCTATTTCCAAGATTTTGAATCATCTTTACTATCATTACTCTGAATTCTTTTTCAGGTACACTGCCTATTTCCTCTTCATTTGTTTGGTCTGATGGATTTTTGCCTTTCTCCTTCATCTGCTGTGTATTTCTCTGTCTTCTCATTTTGCTTAACTTACTGTGTTTGGGGTCTCCTTTTCACAGAATGCAGGTTCATAGTTCGCGTTGTTTTTGGTGTCTTCCCCCAGTGGCTACAGTTGGTTCAGTGGGTTGTGTAGGCTTCCTGGTGGAGGGGACTGGTGCCTGTGTTCTGGTGGATGAGGCTGGATCTTTTCTTTCTGGTGGGCAGGTCCATGTCTGGTGGTGTGTTTTGGGGTGTCTATGAACTTATTATGATTTTAGGCAGCCTCTCTGCTAATGGGTGGGGTTGTGTTCCTGTCTTGCTAGTTGTTTGGCATGGGGTGTCCAGCACTGTAGCTTGCTGGTCGTTGAGTGGAGCTGGGCCTTAGCATTGAGATGGAGATCTCTGGGAGAGCTATAACCATTTGATATTACATGGGGCCGGGAGGTCTCTGGTGGTCCAGTGTCCTGAGCTCAGCTCTCCCACCTCAGAGGCACAGGCCTGACACCTGGCCAGAGCACCAAGACCCTGTCAGCCACACGGCCAAATGGATCACCAACTACAAGGAATGCAACATCGCTGATATCAGCATCCTTTAAAATATTATCTGCTTCCTGTTCCACTTCTTCTCTATCAGCGAGAATCAATTTTCTTCCATAAAACTCTTCCAGAACTTCCTTCCCTACAGTCAGGACTGATGTGTAGGCTTCCAGATACACTCAACTGTAGTGTCTTAGAACTTCCAGGCCCTTGACTGTGATGTCCTTGGTATCTCCCAGGCCCAAACCGATCATGTAAAGCATTTCAAAGTCCAGGAGGAGGGCAACCTTTGAGAGAATTGTAGCTGGGTCTTCCCGAAACTCCTATCTGCTGCCATTTCCCAGAAGCAGTTGCCTAACCCGAGGATTTGCACAGAGTGAGGATCCACGCTGCCGGCCTCACCTACGGTCTGAGCCATATTTTAGCCAGGACTTAGTACACTAGTGTGGTATTCTGCGAACTGTGAAGACAATTAAGGTTACTGTGAACTATTCTGGGGTAGAGCAAAGTTAGCATAGTCCACAGCAAACAGTGAATATTAGTTTTTCTCTATATGTAAAAGCAAACTGCTTTTATCCTCCTAATTCGTGGGTTTGAAGAAGAATGCATTCACCAGACCGTTAGGTGCATAGCAAATACCACATCTAGCACGGTAGCTGAGCCTGGGACTACCACCTGATTAAGCTTATGATAGTTGGCCATCACCTATGATGATCCATATGGCTTTTGCAGAGACAGGACAGGGGAATTGAATGGAGATACAATGGAGACTATTACCCCTTCATCCTGTATAATTCCCTGTGTAAGTCTTTGATGGTAGCATTAAGGGCAGTTCCTCTCAGGATGAAGTATTCTTTCTGATTGTCTATCAGGATTAGGGATGAAAGAGTTTTTTTTTTTTTTTTTTTTTTTTCAGAAGCTTCCACTTGGTCCTTCCTATGATAACGACTTTAATTTATAGAGCAGAGAATTGAAGTGAAGGTTATTCTACCTATTGAATATATCTAAACCTAACTATACACTTGACCACGGGAATAACCACAGGATGATTGCATAGACCCATTAGAACAATGTAAGAGAGATTTCGGCAAGACTCCACTTATCACCTGGCCTCCATACATTCCTTTTCTAGCAGTGGAAAGCATGGTGGTGTTTTGGTTCACCTGGAATCAGTGTCAGCTCAGACACTACATCTCAACAGTTATTGAAATGTCTGAGTACTGCCCTTCTCCAACACAGTTACCCTGGCTAACAGGCATATGTCACTTTAGGAGAAGGATTAAGGGGATTTTGCCATGTGTTATTTTGTGGCATTTCAGGGTCCTTTTGCCCCTTCAATAATTGGCTCAGTCTGTGAATTGACTTGAATCTGGAAACTGGATGAAGAATCATAATTTTTCATTGTGTTAAAATCCTGTGTCAAACCTGAAAAGTTCTACGTCCAAAGAATCTGAAAAATTATAATTTTTCATTATGGTTGCTGACATAGACCTTTATTTATTTGAACTTGATTATTTTTCTGAATTGTAAAAATTGAGTAACATAGTAGTCAGTTGTCCTTTTATCTTGCCCTTAGGCAAGAGACATTAGCTATTGCCGGATTTCTACAGGTCCTGCAAACCAATCTGGTGTACTGTACATTGTTAAACTATATCCAGTTAACCTTTACAGAAGTTTAAGTGTGCCAACTGGACCCTGCTGTTTCAGGATCCATTTATTCCCAGTGTCAAGATCTCTCACCATCTACGCTGCCCCACAGAGGACAACCACTATCAATCTTGTCAAAGATGTACCCCTTACTGGTGAGTTTCTTATTGTTATAGTGGAAGTAATACCCTTTGAGCCCTTCTGGTTTCACAAAATAAATCCTTTCTGATATTCTTACCTCTTAGCTTTCTAACTCTTTCTCAAGACTATGCCAAGGAGGTCCTGGCATCTACTTGGCCATCAGTATGTCAGATTTCAAGGAGTGATCCCCGAAGTGTTTTAGGCTATCTCTGACAGAATAGGGATGCCAAGTCAAGTGTGAATGCTCCAATTTGAATATATCTGCCAAAGAAGCCTATTTTCTGACCCATCTTCTATTCTAACACCCCCAAGACACACTTTTACACCCTATTCCCACAATTCTTACTAATATACCATTCCTGCTAGTATATAGGATATTAGTTTTCTTATTGCTGCTGTAACAAATAACCACAAATTTAGTGACTTAAAATACCACAACTTTTTCACAGTTTTATAAGTCAAAAGTCAGTGTGGGTCTCATTGAACTGAAATCAAGTTGTCAGCAGATTAAGTTCCTTTCTAGAAGCTGTAGGGGAGAATATGTTTTCTGCTCATTTGGGTTGTTGGTGGAATTCAGTACCTTGTAGCTATAGGACTGAGGTCCCCATTTTCTTACTGACTGTAAGATGAGGACTGTTCCCAGCTTCTAAAAGCTGCCACATACCTTGGCTGGTGGCCCTGTTTCTCCCTCTTCACAGCCAGCAAAAGTGAGTCGACTCCTCCTCTGGTCACAGTACTCTGACCTTCTCTTCTGCCTTTCTCTTCCTCATATGATTAAATCAGACCAATCCAGAAAAATTTCCACATTTTAAGGTTTTAATCTTAATCACATTTGCCAAGTCTCTTTTGGCATGTAATATTCATAGGTCTCAGGGATTAGGGCATGAACATTTTGGGGCGCCATTATTCTAACACACACAGATTCTATTATTCCCTTGGTATGTGTGCTGTTTCTGCCTAAAGCAGGGGCTAGAATTCCCTGCTTGGTCTGTGTGGCCTTTAACAGTACAGGGTCTCCAACTAAGGGAAAAGTATTATCTGGCAAGAGGGAGGGGAATGTTCTCGCTGGCCTGGAAGGTCCAGGGAAATCTGGGGGTTCAGGATTCTCAGGCTTAGATGAATGTATAAACAAATTGTGGTCTACACAATGGAATGCTATTTAGCAATTAGAAGAAACAAACTAACAAAAAGGATGAATCTTAAAAGTATTATGTTAAGTGAAAGAACATAGACATAAAAACCCTCATACTATATAATTCCACTTATGTGGCATTCTAGAAAAGGTGAGACTCTAGGGATAGAAAACGGATCAGTAGTTGACAGAGGCTGGGGATTTCGGGAGGGGGTTGACTGCAGAGGAACATGAGGGAACTTTTTAAGGATGATTTTGTATCTTGAGTATGTTTGGGGTTGCATGAGTGTGTGAATTTGTCAAAACTTATTGCATTGTACGCTTAAAAGAGGCAAATTAATTGTATTTAAATTATCCTTCAGTAAATCTGATTTTACAAAAAAAAAAAGTCTCAGGCTTATTCATTAAATGTCCCCCTTTCAGGTCACACAGTTACACATTTTTTTTTCTACCAGGTGCCAACTTTGACATAAGAAATCTGTTAAGGTTTGCATTTAATCTCTATTAAAGGTCTGCCACCCTTACAGTTAGATCAGGGGCCTGATTTTCAGCACAATCTGCCCTGCAGTTGCAAGAGAGTAGAGTCTTTTTCCTTTATAGAGGACCTATAGCTTTCATAGCTGGCCCTGAGTTGAAATTGGCTATTATGTTCTTATTTGCTTTTTATTCAAGACTTCCAACAAATAAAACCAGACTGTTCTATAATTATTATAATTATCATTGGCTCCATATACCATTTATCTGCCACAGCCACTGTATAATCCGATGTTGTACCTTCTACTGGCACTTTATCCAAAGCAACAGGTAAAATTCTTAGTAATTCTAATTCTACTGAATTCCAATGGTAATCCTCACCCCAACTACCAGTAGGAAATAGGGATTGTATTGCCATCTGACTGGTGAGTGATCAGGCTTCAAAAATTCCGTCTTGAGAGTCTATTATCTAGGCCACTCTTGGTATTAATTGGATTATTAACAAGTTCCCCAGAAATATGAGTCTGAGACAAAGTTTTATTAGTGAGAGGTGTGAGTATATTTTTGGAGAGTATAGTCCCAGAGAGGAGGAATAAGGAAAGAGCAGTGAAGCAGAGAAGAGAGAGCCAGTACAAAGATACATTACTGAGTTGGCCAGTGCTACAAGCTACTGGTTACTTAATTCTGCAGTACTGTCTAAGAAACCATATGAAAAACCTTTCATCTGTCCATTTGGGGAAAAAATTAATCCATCAGCTCCCCATTGTCATTGAATAAAGACTTGCCTAGAGGTTAACTCCTTTTTATTTCTGGATTGCATATGCAGGCTTTGAGTTAGTTACCTTTGTGTCCTACACTGGGGCATCAAAAGAGAAGTCTTGGGATTGGAGATGAAATAAACAAATGGAATGGGTGGTGCAATGGACTGAATGCTTGTGTTCCTCCCAAATTTATATGTTGAAATCTAATCCCCCAATGTGATGGTATTAGGAGGTAGGGCCTTTGGGAGATGATTAGGTCATGAGAGTGGAACCCTCATGAATGGAATTAGTGCCCTTAGAAAAGAGACAATGGAGAGTTCCCTAGCTCTTTTCATCATGTGAGGACCCAACTAGAAGATGGCTGCCTGTGAACCAGGAAGCAGGTTCTCACTAGATTACCTTGATTGGACTTACCAGCATCTAGAACTGTAAGAAATAAAATCTCAGTTGTTTATAAGCCACCCAGCCTATTGTACTTTGTTATAGAGCCTGAAGTGACTAAGATAGGTGGCCTGAAGCTAGATGCTATCAGTTGTACAACATGAAGCTAGTAGAAATCTTGGCAGAGCTGGTTGCTATAGTTGTGGTGGAATACTGGGCAGGAGAGACCAAGGGAGTGTGATGTGGTAATTGAAAGGTGTCCAGTGTACTATCTGATAAAGTTGTGAGGATTATATGAGTTAATATATGTAAAACAGAAGATTGCTCAGCATGTTGCATGCATAGCCAATAAATCTGTTCTGTTCTATCAGTTCTGCTCTATATCATCATGGTGGACCTAATGAAGATGTAGAACTTGGCTATCTTGTTTGATCTTTCTCCTAATCGCTGGTGCTAATGTTCTATATCTTGTTTTCAATCAAGAAAACGCTTAAGGTATACAGATCAAAACTGAGGAAAAATAATGAAAGCCTTCCTGCCTGAGGGTTTTCTCCATGTGGTCAGAGCTTGGGTAATGCCTGTTCAATTTACTGCAATCTTTTCTTACAAGTTAACTATTTTTTAAGACCTTTGAATCTTTAACTTAATTTACTTCTAGCAAGAATCTCACTGCTTAGTATTAGTCTTAGTGTTGTGGGCAAAAGAATAGTGTTTCTCAATCATGCCAACCTTAAGGATCCCTTTCCTGATATTTATTTCAAGAGAGTACATTTCTTCATTGTGTAAAATTACCCCAAAATAAAGAAATGGAAGCTCTGACACTATGAATACATCACTATATGGAAAACACACTGCATTTTAACAAATAAAGTAGGAAATCTTTTTTTAGGAAGAAGAGAAGGAATTGTGTCACTGTAATGATAGCAAAAATTATGAAGCAGTTACTGTTTTACAGTCTGTGCTGAGCATATGACATGCAATTTGTCATTTAGTCCCCACACAACTTATGAATAAGTCTGGCTTGTGTGGCTTGCCTGCTCTTCGTGACCAGTATACTTACTGATTGATAAATGCCTGCACTATATTGGTCATTAAAAGTTTTGTATATCAGCCTTGGGAGCATCTATGTATTATAATTTCCATTTCATAAAGAAACCGAGGACTTGGTAGATTGTCACTTAATATAATAGATTAGGCCACTTAGTTGTTACCTGGCAGAATAAATCCTTAAATTCCTATTTCTTTTCTTTCAAAGCTTCTACCATGTCCTGTTGCCTCTGACATAAATATATCATGCTACTGTGCAGGTGGCTGGAGCACAGAAAACATCGCATGGTGGGTTAGCCAAGCATTTGGGTGAGAATTAGGCTAATAAAAATTCACTGAAAGTGTTTTGCCCTGAAGAAAGCAAGGTGCCTGGCATTTTTTGGAGTTTATGTGTTGACAGTGTAAAGAACTGGTACAAAGAAGGTTGCCTTGCTTCTGACTTTATAGCCTCCATCTGGTCAGGAAAGGAATAAATTGACCACATCTGCTGCAAATCTGTGTCTGTGTTACTGGGCCTTGCAACTTTGTCACTGGCTCCCACAGTCTTTTCCCACAGATCCAGGATACTATATCCCATATAGAAGTTTGCCAATTTTCACACCTTTTTTACTCTTTAGCATTTTTCAATCTTAGATTCTCTTGGGCATCCATTATGGTAGCAGTTGGAAGATCTTTTTCTTTAAAGAGACAGGTAGTAAATATGTTAGAATTTGTGGACCAGTTAGACAAGTGGAAAATAGTATAAATTATATTGATATTATATGCCAAGAAAGAAAGCACATATATACAAAATTTTTAATGGTGAAACTCAAAATATAATACAAATAATTAAGTACAAATTTATTGGTAATATAACTCTATTAGTGAAAAAAGTGAATTATTTTGGGGGATAACTTCACTTTAGGGCGCAAAATTAGTATTCTCTATTATCTAATTGATTACAAATATTCATCTGTAAAAGCCATTCTTAACACATGGGCTGTACCAAAACAGGTAGTAGGCCAGATTTGGCTTCACAAGCCATAGTTTTCCAACTCTTACTTTAGGAAAAGCTTGAGCTTCTACTGGGAGACAAGCAAAAATATGTATATTTAATAAGCAGGAAGGCATCATGAGAAGATTGCTGTAAAGAGTTTTATTAAGGTTTTGTGTGTGCAAAGGCAAGGAGGGAGGGATTTACATTTTGAGGATCCAACGATACTTGCCTCAGTGATTGGTTTCCAGCTCCAGCTCCATGGAGTTAGGTCTATGCATGTGGAAAGTGGGGCATCATCAGATTCTAGAGGCATATTGTCGAGGGGCTTTGTGTTACACAGGAAATACAAGTATCTTTCCATCAGTGCTAACCTTAGTGACAAATTGTGGCCTAGAGTGAGGGAGGAGGGATTGTCCACAGTTTTCCATAATCACTGGGTGGCCAGGAAGAGTAAGGATGCAGAAAATACAAGTTTGGGGGCAGTGAGAGGCAGTGGCCTTTACACAAATAGCTGTGTTTCTGCAGAGGGCACCAGCTGTGTTGGCAAAGTGAGACCTCATCTTCAAGTAGCTGTAGGATAATTAACAGTTTAAAACTCATAAATATACTACATTATTGCATTCTACAGAGTCAACTGGGAATGTTTTTTTTTTAATAGATCTTTATTGGAGTGTAATTGCTTCACAATACCATGTTAGTTTCTGTTGTACAACAAAGCAAATCAGCCATATGCATACATATGTCCCCATATCCCCTCCCTCTTGAGCCTCCCTCCCACCCTCCCTTTCCCACCTCTCTAGGTCATCGCAAAGCACCGAGCTGATCTCCCTGTGCTATGCTGCTGCTTCCCACTAGCTATTTTACATTCGGTAGTGTATGTATGTCGATGCTACTCTCACTTCGCCCCAGCTTCCCCCTCCCCACCATGTCCTCATCAAGTCCATTCTCTATGTCTACGTCTTTTGATGCAATGTTACTACACAAGAATTCCAGGCAGATCACTGTTTCTTTAGATACCTTGGAATGGTTAAGAAGTAACACATTGGTGAGTTGCATTTCCACATGACACCATGAGGAGCTCTGTGGACCCACTTCGTGAGAAACAAGAAAAGCTTGCAAAAACTATTAAAAAAAAAAAACCCAACAACGATTTAAAGTCTTTGTACATTATCCTAAGGTAGTAGACTTATTCAAGAAAATCTAACTCTTAGTAAGAACCATGAGAGTCTGTGGCATTAGAGCCACAACCTGCTTCCTCCCCACCCCCACCCCCCATCCCCCCTTCTGAGTTCAGCTTGAGGGAAGCTCCACTACGGGCAGAAGAAGCCTCCCACTCCTCTCAGCTCCCAATCAAGCCTTTTAGTATCTGAACCGGAGAGGCAAACTGCCAGCATTTCTCATCCCCTCCAAATTGAAGAGACTAAATTCCTGGTGAGTGAAGCTAAAAGATTTGGCATTCCTTTCCTCCACCCAGATCCTATTCATAGTACAAAGGCCCTATTCCACGCTGTTTTCAATATTCTCTCTTTGTCCTTGGCTTTTTGGCACTTTGATTATAACGTGTCTCAGTGTGGATCTATTTTGAATTTATACTTCTTGGAATATATATGTAAATATGTAGAGTAGTTTTTCTTAAATATGTAGAATAGTGTCTTGTGAAATTTGGAGGTTTTCAACTATTATTTCTTCAAATATTCTTTCTGCCCTTTTCTCTTTCTCCTCTTCTTATGGGATTCCTATTATGCTTATGTTGGTATGCTTGATGGTTTCCCAATGTCTCTTAGATTCTGTTTTCTTTATCATTTTTTTTTATTTCTCCTCCTTAGACTAGATAATGTCTTCTTTTAGCTTTGCTGGTTCTTTTCTTCTGCCGGCTCAAAGCTGGTGTTAAACTCTTCTAATTTTTCATTTCAGTTATTTTACTTTTCAGCTCCAGGGTTTCTCTTTGGTTCCTTTTTATAATTTCCATTAACTGATAGTCTCTATTTGTTCATACATCATTCTCCTGGTTTACATTAGCTCTTTGTTTATTGCTTTCTTTAGCCATTTAAGCATATTGAACTCCCAGATTCTCTTGATTCTTTGGGGATGGCAGAGTGATCCCCTACTCATTGGATGCACACTGGATATTGTACAACAATTGGAAGCAGCAGATAAGTTGTACATATAGCAACATGGAGGGACCTTCAACATATAGACCTTAGTGACAAATTAGGACATGAAGTAAATAATATAGAATAAAATAAGTGACATAAATTATATCGTTAAAAAATACATGCACAGAAAATTACACATCTTATATAAAAATTTTTTTAAAAGAGAGAAGATATTAAACAGCATATAATGGTTGCCTCTGTAGGGAGACTTCCAAGTGAGAAAAGGGGATAAAAGTACTATAGCCATTATTTTGTAATAACTTTTAATGGAGTATAATCTATAAAAATACTGAATCACTGTGCTGTACACCTGAACTAATATAATATTGTAAATCAACTTTACTTCAATAAAAAATTACATAATACATAGCAAATGAATGAATGTATGAATAAATAATATTTAATATATTAGTATTCCATGTTGCTATACGTACAACTTATCTGCTGCTTTACTTCAATAAAAAAGTACATACATAGGGGCTTCACTGGTGGTACAGTGGTTGAGAATCTGCCTGCTAATGCAGGGGACACGGGTTCGAGCCCTGGTCTGGGAAGATCCCACATGCCGCGGAGCAACTAGGCCCGTGAGCCACAACTACTGAGCCTGTGCGTCTGGAGCCTGTGCTCCGCAACAAGAGAGGCCTCCATAGTGAGGGGCCTGCGCACCGCATGAAGAGTGACCCCCGCTTGCCACAACTAGAGAAAGCCCTCACACAGAAACGAAGACCCAACACAGAAAAAATTAATTAATTAATTAATAAACTCCTACCCCCAACATCTTCTTAAAAAAAAAAAAGTACATACATAGCAAATGAATGTATGAATAAGTAATATTTTATTATCTTTGGTTCTCCTGAACCAAAGATAATAAAGTATTATGAACTGGGGAAAATGATTAACTCAACCTTCTGCACCTGAGGTCCATTAAGAAAAAGAATGCCCTACAGAAAACTCTTGAAACATATGACAAGTTTAGACTGTCCAAAAACGGAACTGGAAATTTGGAATGTGCCAGTTGGCTGACAAACAGTGAGTGTCTGGGGGCCGGTCATTTCCAAGGGAAGCTATTCCAAGGAACAACTGGCAATGGTTCTTTAATAGAAGTTCCCCATCCTTTTGGGGCCTTCTTTGCACCTGGATGTGGATGACCTTCACAAGATGTGGACTGCATGTATTAAGAGACTTGGATTTCTTCAAACTCTGAGGGATAGGGTACCCTTTTAGAGGTAACATCCTGTCTTCCTCTCTGACATTTCAGAGTTCTTCATTACAGTAATACTCAGGAGCATAAGATGGGAAGAAAATTGGATATAGGACCCTGGAAATCACTTTCAAGCCTATTTCTCCTTGAACAAGCAGCATTTCTCACGTATGATCTGTCTGAGCCAGGGAACGGAGAGAAGAGGAAGATGGCTCTGGAGTGTATAGTACTCTTTTGTACTTAACAGCTGCTTATCCAGTTGAACCCAGAGCGAAGGAGATGCTAGTGGTGTGAGCCAGAATAGTTATGGCTCCATGGAGGCAGTGGAGTGCTGTCCTGAGGATAAAGTGGTGAAGCAGAATGAAGTGTGAGGATCTAACAAAAGCTGGGCTGAATCCCTGAAGCTCTGCACTTATAGAGACATTTTCCTTAGCCACGGCAGGGAGAACATGTGGAAGCAGTACGGGCCAAATTCACATGCTGGAAATACTGCAGCCTCGGAAAGAACAGGGTAGAGAATGAAAAGTGAACAGGAAATGGGGAAATTCATTTCTGCAAGTTGTTTCATTTTCCACTTTTGTTTTGGTAGGAAGTCCTAGCATCAAAATCTGTATTAGTGCCGACCTTTCATCACACATTATCTTGGTCTCACTGCAAGATCAACTCATTTTATATTTCATCTCAATTTTGTTAGTTTTTTATTTATCTGGAGCTGCATTGTCCGCTATGGGAGTCACAAGCCATGTGTGGTTACTGAGTGCTTAAAATGGGGTTAGTGTGACCCAGGAAGAAAAAAACTTAATGTTATTTAATTATAATTAATATATTTTAAAATTTAAAAATGAAAGTAGTATAAAAGAGTTATCTCTTAAACACAACTTCATTGTTTTTGTAGGACTATGTTCCATGTTAACCATTGGAATTTTAACATCCAAATTGAGATTTGCTGTTAAGTGTAAAATATATACCAGATTTTGAAGACTTGATTCAATTAAAATAATGTAAATTATCTCATTCATAACTGTTTATATTGATTAAATATTAAAATGATATTTTGCATAATTGGGTTAAATAAAATGTTATTAAAATCATTTTACTTAAAAAATTTATTTAATATGGTCACTAGAAAACTTAAAAACAAGTGGCACTCATTATATTTCTATTGGACAATTCCATTCTAGAACATAGATTTTTCCAAACTTGCATTGTCTAATACCAGAGCTACTAGCCATAAGTGTGTTTACATTTACATTAATTAAACTAAAATAAAATTGAAAGTTCATTTCCTTAACACTAACTATTTCAAGTGCTCAATAGCCATGTGTGGCTAGTGGCTGCCCTACTGCATACTACAATTTGGACTTGAAGGTAGATTGAATTGTTGGCCCTTATTCTTAACCTCTTCCTGAATCATGCCCTCTGCCAGGTAATTTTTCAGTTTTCTTAATAAAAAGAAGATTATAGAATATTTCTATTATTGCAGGAAGTTCTATTGGAGAGTGCTGCTCAAGTCAGTGAAACTCCTCTTACTGTGAAAATTCATTTCAGAATTGTACTAATATACCAACAAGGACCAGACTGCCAGCTCCAGAGTGAGCTATAGCTCTTGAGCAACTGTCCATTGGCTGCAGAGTGACATCTAGATTCCTTAGCATGTCCCTTACAGCATGGGCCCAATTATGCCTTAATCCTCAAGGTCTACTTTGTCTCTTTGTGCCCCATGATGTCCACTGTAGTATATTCTTTTGTGGAAGCCTTCTCACCTACATGAAAATGATAACCTTCTCTCCCACAAACAGAAATAGGTAACATAAGAAGTTACAAGTAAATTCCCAGGAAGTTGGGGAAGGTATCTACATGAAAGCAGGTCTGAGTTCTTTCACCATAAGTTTTCCTCAACAGTATGCTTGCTATGCTTGCTCTTCTCTGTAATCATTAGAAGGAAAAAACACCACCTTAAATTAATAAGTTTTAAAAAGCAGAGGAGTTGCGCAGGGATTGTTTTTTTTTTTTTTTTTTCTGTTCCTGCCTTATCCCTGGTCTGGGAACACTGCTTGCACATAAGTAAGCACTTAACACATACTGCTGCTCTTCTTTAGAAGATAAATAAAACTCAGGGGTCTGCAAAAGAGAGACAAGAGTAACAGGTACCTGGCCCAAGTGAAGAAACAGTTCTTGAGACCTGAAGGAAGTTCTCTTTATGACAATGTTTATTGCATTAGTTTATTGATACACTATTGATATTGCAAGCATTTAAGATTAAAGGTAAATAAGCCATGATCCCTGCCTTCAAGAGGTTTATACCCTAGAGCAAGGTCTCATCTCAGACTTACTAACATTTTGGGCCAGATAATGTTTTTGTCGTGGAGCCTATCCTATGCATTGTATGATGTTTATCAGCATCCTTGGTATCTACCTACTAGATGCCAGTATCACCCCCACGCCTGCCTCCCCCAGACCCTGCCACACACACACACCAGTTGTGACAACCAAAATTCTCCAGTCATAGCTAAATGTGTCTTGGTTGAGAACCACTATTCTAGAGAGAGAGAGTGAAATGTATAGATAGGGAAGGGTTATGTTATAATAGGGGCTATGGTCAAAATACCAATAGGGTAAAATGGGGCATTAAGAAAGACTTTTCCTCCCTGTGAGTGTAGTTGGTCGAGAAATACTTCATAAAAGTGTTATCCCCAAAATTCATTGCCCAGTGTTTTTCCCATTTACTTCTAACCCTGAGGGAGTAAATGCTAAGGACAAAAAAACATGTAGATGTTTTAAAAAGTTATAATAATTCTGGTGGTGTAAAATGTGTGTAATAGCTACCAGTGCTTAACTTACTTCATGAGTTAATATGGGCTTTAGGAGAAACTATTTTAAAAAGGCCAGAAGTCCCCAAATTTAAAGTTTGATACTGTAATCTATTACTATATAAGTGACTTTGGAAAAGTTATCTTGTTATTAATCAATACTTCTACACATCTAGTTTCTGTGTGCTTTAGAGATACACAAAACTATGACTAGTATTAACCATACTCCAGTTGTAGAGTGAAGACATAAATATACAAATATTTAATAACCATATGGAATTTAAAAACTATAATGCGATTGGGTTTCACCATTCTCCAGTCCCACCCAGTTTCTAGAACTGAACTTTATATTGCACAACCCTCCACATCATCTCTTGGGAGTTAAGGTTAAAAAATCCTTTTTTTTTTTTTTTTTTCCATTTAGTTGAATGAAGGGAGGGACTCCTTCCTTCTGGGCCAATTTCATAGCATCATGCAACTCCAGGCTACAGTTCTCATATTGTCTCTGACCCTTGAGGAAGGGCGATGATCAATTCTAGTGGTGTGCAGGAAAGCCCCAGGGCCTGGTGGATTTCCTTCTTCTCGATGATGCATTGGCAGCTAAGATGGCAGTTGACAGATGGTCCATACCCTACTACCATGAAGCCACTCTAATTTAGCTTCTTCTTTAGGATGACATATGGTACTTCCTTGAATGACCCAAAATATTCACATATCACCTTGGTCCTGGCCATTCAGGCTGGGTAGCAATCCCAAGATGCTGGCTCTGCTGATATCTCCATGTGGTCCACCCATAGTTTCCCTTGAGTACAGATGCAGGAATTAAGAAGTGGATTATCTGATTCTTTTTCATTCTATTTTCAATTTTATTTTTAGAGCCTATATTTTATTGGGTACTTTCTTTAGATTCAAAAGCCTATTTTGAAGTATACAAATGTGAACAAACATTGTCTTTCTTAAATTCTTCATTCTTGTTCTAGAATCCTACTTTCACTTAAGGTAAGATTGAGGCCTCTGAATGACCAGGATAAAATTATTGGGACAAAAATGAAAGAAAAGAAAGTTCGAAGTTTAATATGATAAGAATTCGGTTTTGCTATATAAAAGTACAGGAAGGCGCCCCAGAGAAAGTCCTCTATGGGCTGGAGAGAGCAGAGCAGGCTTCTCAGATGAGGAAGGACTTCAGTTTGCTCTTTTCTGGTGGTAAGGTTTTTTTTTTTTAATTTATATATATATTTTTATTAGTTTCTGCTTTATAACAAAGTGAATCAGTCATACATATACATCTGTTCCCACATCCCTTCCCTCATGCATCTCCCTCCCTCCCACCCTCCCCATCCCACCCCTCCAGGCGGTCACAAAGCACCGAGCTGATCTCCCTGTGCTCTGCGGCTGCTTCCCACTATCTATCTACCTTACGTTTGGTAGTGTATATATGTCCATGCCTTTGGATAGATAGAAAGTCATGAGGAGGGAGCTAAGGGGCATCCTAGGCAGGAGGATCTGTGTGAGAAAAGGTCCAGGGGTGAACTGTGTCTGGGAAGAGGCCAGCCCAATTCTAATCTGACAAAAGACCCAGGAGAGTTTTTCCAAAGAGGCCTGATAGGCTTCTGATCTCAAGTCCAAAGACGCAGATGTGAGTCTTTGCCACTCACTAGCTATGAGATATTGAGCAAGTCATTTAGTCATCTGCTCAGTATCGGAGTCTTCAGAAACAAGTTATAATATATTCTGTTCTTCCCATCCCACAGAATCAAATGAGCTTCTGGCAAGAAAGAGCTCTGTGATTTCTCAAGCCCACTAGATGGGGAAGGCATCAGTTTGCTGTGGGAATACCATACTGTTAAAGGTGTTGAAACTGTAGAACTTGTACGATGTCGCCATCTGGGAAATGAAATGAAGAATGAATTTTCTTTCTCAATGGCAACAAATGAAATTTGTAGCGAAGTTTCATTTCAAGTATTCTTCACCCTATGTTCATTTTTTATTTGGGAGACCAAATTCTATGTCATGCCATCAAGGTCCATCAAAGGCCCTTCCTGATCTGGCTCTGCTTTAGAGCTCCAGCTGTGTGTGCCATCACTTTTGCATGCATGCCTTGCAGTCTAACTTTGGCAAACTATTTTAGATTCCTAGAAAACAACATACTAGTGTGTCTTTGTGTCTGTTGTTCCCTTTGCTTCAAGTTCAGTTCCATTCCTTATCTTCTTGAATAGTAAATCTTCAAGAGTCAGCTTAAGTATTATCTCTAGTGTAAAACTTTATGTTAAGGGTCAGATAGTTAAGTCCTTTCTTCACATTTAAGTACTATCCTATTCTTAATTCAGTAACACTAATGGCAGTAAGATCTACCATTTGTAAGATACCTGTTATGGGCTGGACAATGAGTAAGGTACTTTATAAATGCTCTTGACAACATCTGAGGCACTGCTTATATTTCTTTTGTATTTATATTAATATTTTTTACATTTTAGTAATTATGGAGTTTTACAATCATGTGTACATTTAATATAGTAGTTTTTTCCTTTCCTTATAACGAATTATTAAACAACGTGTTTTAAAACCAATGATGCTTTAAAATCAAGGTACTCTAGCCTTATCCTTATTTCCCAGATTTGGAAACCGAGACACACAGAGGATACAGAGATGAACAAAGTAAAGCATGTGCTTGGGAGTGTTACTGGGTTTAAGTTCTTGGTTTGTCGCTTTTAAAAATATGGGACTTGGGCAAATTACTTAACCTCTATACTCAAGTCCCATATATTTCTTTTAAGCAGTTAATCTCATTGTTTTGAAAATACTTGCTTATTTTTCTGTTACTGCAACAAAATCATGAACTTGTCAAGTGAAGGAAGTAGCCTTGCTCATCTCTATTCCCTCTGTGCTAGCCTATAGACTCATGATAGGCATTGGACAAGCATCTTTTGAATGAAAGAAGTGATTGTTTTCTGTCACTGCCTATGTCACATTATTATAGTAAAAGCTTGAATATAACAGAAAATATTCCTTAGCACTTATTCCCCTCAGGAGATATGAATAGCCCAAAAATTGGTTGCTGAGTGTTTAAACTGCTTAGACAGAGGAAAAAGATGGAGGAAAGAACTTTCTTAAGGACAAAACTACTTATTTTGTTTTGCCTGTTCCAGGAACAGAAAAGGCAGGAAACAGTGGAAGACAGAACTTTCTCATACTCTGCCCACCTTCTCCTGGGGGTGGGAGACTGCAGATCCTTCCTGGAGCACCAACATATGAAAAACAGCTGCAGTTTAAATATGGAAAAGCTAAGTTCAGTCTCCTTGGGAAGTAGTTTTGATTAACTGCAGAAAGAAACACCCAACTTAACTACTATTATTAAAACCTGCAGCAGGGAACAGAGTGGGTCCAAAGCTGCTTATTCAAAGAGGGGGAAGTATAGTTACATTTAAGCTCTGGTTCTCAGATTATTACTGATTTTTGGTTTTCATAATCCTTAGCTCTATTTTAACTTTATGATGAAAATAATGAATAAGGTGAGCAGGGAATAAAAATTAAAAATAAGCGAGTCTCAGTGAACTAAGGTTTAGCTATTTTTATTAAAGAATAACAAGGCATTTAAGGGAACTAGCGGTTGCTTTGAATTATCCACTAGTTGGAACAAACTCATATCAGAATAATGAGATGTTGGTCTATTACACAAGGCTCATAAGCTATTTGTAGCTTCTTTCCCAACATAAGATTTTTTTCATAATTCACTTTAAATAGAATTCAAACACCAAAAGTCTGCCAGCAGAATCAAGGACTTCCTGTTTTGTCTTTAAAGTAAAATACAACTACTTTAAATAAAATTGTTAATGTCTTCATCATCCTTGTTCACACACTGCAGTCCAAACTGCAAAGGCTGGAGGACACATGCCAGCTAAAATTGTTTCCTGAAAAAAATTAGGAATCATTGGCAAAAGTGACTTGAAAGAGTCTACAAATAGTATTACATTTGTCATACATTTTTTCTTTTCTAAATTTACAAATGAGGATGTGGTGGTTCTGTGACATTCGTGTCAAAAACATGAGGTCTACAAATTTAGAAACAGGTGAATATCTTATGTGTTCCATGATTCTTGCCACACAGTGTATATGTACAAAATTGGTTCTCTAACCCAGAGCTTTCCATAAAGTGTATCAGTTATATATGTGCTATAGATAGATATTGATGTCCTTGGGCCCTGGGGAAGAAGGCAGGACCTAAGGTGGCCTAATCAGGGTGGCTTGTTTCAAACAGCAAGCATCCTCCTCCAATGTGTATACCTGTGACAAGAATTTGTGTATAAGTGATTTTTTGTGTGTAAGGCGAAACCTGCAAAAGAGTGGGGGAAGCAGGGTATAGAAGGGATAGAAGCTGAGCAGGTGGACATTTCTCAGTGAAGTGCCAGACTAAGCTTGATTTTTCTGGGAACTCTGGAGCATAAAATAGAGCTCAGATTTTGTCCCACCTTTAAGTAAGAAAGCTGAGCTTTCCTACTCCTGCAAAAGTCAGTCATTGGCTGTAGGCTGCCCCCGAGGGACACAAGTTACCAAGCACCACTGGCTCTTGGTAAGTGAGGGCAGTGTGGGTAAAACAGCACAGTAGCTCAGGGGTAATCCTCTGAATAAATGTGCAGGGTGTGAGCCCTAAGAAGCAAAGCCCATAGACGTAGGAAGATGGGAACAGAACTAGAAAAGAGATCTAAGGGTTTCAAGGTAGGACAACTAAAGTCTCTATTATATCCTCTGGTTGTAGTCTTGAGGAGTGGGGTCTGGCGGTACTCCCTCACTGTACCCAGTGGCAGCAAAAAATATGATGAGCAATATGTGGTCTCTAGTATTCAACTTCGTCATATAGAGACATGCTACCCACCAGCATCAGATCACCTGGGAACTTGGATGGAAATGTAGAATCTCAGGCCTCAGGCTGTATTTACTTAATCAGAATCTGGGTTTCAACAAGATGCCTGGGTGATTTGTATCAACAATAAAGTTAGAGAAACACTAGTGTAGAACATGCTCAAATAAGTGCTTTGCCTCTTGGCCATATTCCAGCAGCAAGCTTCAGAGTTGCCACCATAAATGAGAGATCCTGGAGCTGCTGGAGAATTTCAAGTCCCAAGTGTCCAGGGAATATGGTGCACAGATAATATGTGCTGCATGACTGGCTGAAGTGCGATGTGAATTGAGGCAGGAGCTCCGGGTGGGTGACACTCCATGAGGCAGCCACAAATATTTGCCTTCTCGTATATTGGCCCCTGTTGTGTATTTCCAGCTAGTGTGCCCATCTAGTAGCACCCATTCTCATTTGCTAAATTCATGCACGTTTTGCAAGTTCAAGATATTTCATTGTTTAAAAAAATGTGAGGGAGAAGTTTGGAGCCAAAGTTCTTTTGAAGTATCCCCCAATTTTTCAACATGGCATTTATCAAAACAACTATTAGCATCTTGAAATTTAATTTCAACTGTTATACACTTTTGAAAAGTTATAAAATTGGTTTAAAATGTTTTATTTACTACTTGGGTGAATGTGGTTTTTTTGTCGGTGATGACTCAAGAAGATTATAATCAGTGAGCCTTAGATTATGACTGGTGTAGAGTCATTGTGCTAGGCAGCCTCTAAGATGGCCCCCAGTGATCCTCACTTCCTGGTATTCACACCATTATCTACTACTCCCCTTTTGTAGAGTGTGGGCTGGACTCATTGATTCACTACTAAAAAATAGAATGTGGCAAACAGGATGAGATGTCATTTTTGAGATTACATTGCAAAAAGACTGGTTTGCATCTTTGCCATCCTCTCTTGCTTTCTTGTTTGCTTGCTCAGAGGGAAGTTGTCTGCCTTACTGTGAGCTGCTCAGTGTAGAGGCCCACCTGGGAAATAGCTTAGGGAAGCTTCTCACCAGTAGCCATAGAAGAATTGAGGCTCTCAATCCAACAACCTGAGAGGGACTATATCCTACCAACAACCCCATAGGTGAGCTTATAAATGGACCTTCCCCCAGCTGATGCTTTAGATGAGACCGCAGCCCTGGTTGACAGCTTGACTGCAACCTCATGAGAGACATTACTCCAGAAATGTGCAACTTCGCCCATCCTGGATTTCTGACCATAGAAATTGTGAGATAGTAAATGTTTTTTGTTTTAAGTAGTTACATTTTGGGGTAATTTGCTATGCTGCAATAAGTTAAAAAAAAAACAAACAAAAAACAGAGTGCCATATCAGACATAAACCTACTATAAATATATGTTAATGAAGTGAACTCATTTTGTATTTCATAATTTAAAAATATTTTATTTGAAGATTTTGTATGACTTCAATATGTAATATTTTCCTTAATATTTTGTATATTATTTTTCTTATAATGATAAAATATGAAGAAAATATGAAATTTTTTCACCAAGTTTGATGTTCCTAAATCATCTCTAGTTCACTTAATTATGAGCTTCCAAAGATATTATAAAATATGCACTTAATCAAAATGTATGGTAATTTAGAAAGGAGACTGAGAATAGTAAAAACCATAGAGTGACCTTTCATTTGGGAGAGAAGTATGATTTTAAGAGCATGGGCTTTGGGGTCACACAGACCCTGGTTCTATTCCCAGCTTTGCTGGTTTCTAGCTTAGTGACTTTGGGAAGAAACTTAACTAGTTGAGCCTTATATCCTTACCTGTAAAATGATAATAATAGTAAAACATATATCATAGGCTTGTTTTAAGGCTTCTATGAAGTGCTTAGTATGTATTTGCTGGCATGCAGAAAGTGTTCAGTAAATTTTAGTGGTTCTTGTTATTGCAGTTTAAAATAATCTACTTTCCAAACACTTTAACCTTCACTTATAAATTAGTTTGATATTTTAACTGAAAACTATTCCTGTGTATTCATTAAAACATGTCTTCAAGCAATCTCTACTTGCTAAACTTTGCTGTCCTATTTCAAGATACTACAGGGACTTGAAAGGAAAAGAGCTATCTTCTTTTGTGAATACATCACAATTAGAATGTCACCATTTCATTTCATTTTCATGCATTAATCTGAATCAATAGTTTATTGTATTTTTACTAAATCTTTCTTAAATTTTTATATTTTAACCCAATATGTCTATTACAAATAAATGGAAAAGCTGTAGAGTTATGTAGAATATTGCTAAACCTGAAAAATTAATGCTGATGTTTTCTAAAATGCTATTATACATATAATTCTAGAGGTTCTAAATTCTGAACATTGGTGTTCTTTACTGCTGCCTTCCTTTTTTCCCTCCCTCCCTCCTTTTTCCTCCCTCCCTTCCTTCCTTCCTTCCTTCCTTCCTTTCCTCTCTACTCATATTGAAATGATTTGAGTTCTTTAAATGATAATAGGGTAAAAATAGATAAGGACATCAAGATAAAGATTAAAAAGTTGAAGCAAGGATAGTGCTATGTACAGAAATATAGAAAAGATTTTGTAGCAAAAGAGACATGGGATCAGTTAAAACGTTCATAATGTCAGCAAGATAAGTTGCTGAGGAAACATAAGTTTATACTGGCATTAAAAAATAAAATAGTTTTTTCTTGAGAGACATCATAAGAGAAAATACTAACAATATACACCCAGGAAATAAACGCCAATTTCCTATGACTGCTTGTTATAGCACTTATTATGGATTGAATTATGTCCCCCTCCAAAATTTATATATTGAAGTCCTAACCCCCAGCACCCCAGAATGTGACCTTATATGGAAACAGGGTAGTTGCAGATGTAATTAGTTAAGATGAGGTCGTAGGGGTGGGTCCTTAATCCAATATGATTAGTGTCCTTATTAAAGGGGAAAATCTGGATGTAGGCACACACACGGGGGAATGCCATTTGACATGAAGACAACCAGAGAGAGAGGCCTGGAACAGACCATTCATTCACAGTCTTCAGAAGGAACCAAGCCTGCTGGTACCTTGCTTTCAGACAATTTTTGTTGTTCAAGCTGCCCAGTTTGTAGTACTTTGTTATGACAGCCATAGCAAACTAATACAGAACCCTCTTAATTATACACTGATCACATAACATCAAAAACCAAAAATTATAAAGAGGATTACAGAAAGCAGTCCAAAATGAAATGTTTGATTGTCATCTAGTCACTTATTTATACATGATTTTAACAAGCATTTATGAAGGCCTGGTATGTTCCAAAGGTTATGACAGGCATTGGGAATTCAAAGGGTGATATATTCCCCAACATCCATTTATCATCAGATGATTGGTCTAAGCCAATCAGAGCAATCTCATTCTGCTTGACAAGGATTAGATCAGGAAAAACTGTTAAGACCCAGTGGAACTTGAGGGAAAATCTGGGGCTTCACATATTTCCTCACTTTGAAGGAGATATAGGAAGAGATCATGTTATCGTCTTCATTTTCACATGTTCTTGCCTCAAAGTGTAACCTGGGAAGAACTGAACCTATATTGAGACCAAGAGAGGAGTCAGCTTGAGGGCAAAGCCAATTTGCAGAAGATAATAGATCAGAGAGATGAAAATAATCTGGGTCCTGGATGACATTTGTTGAGCCATTAAATCAATCCACGTTGGAGTCTGCGCTGATATTAAACTTCTTATGTGGGAAAATGGATATCCTTATTATTTCGACAGCTTTAGTTTGGTTTTCTGTTACTTATCGTCAAAGCATTCCAACAGACAGTTTGAGATACAGTCCCTTCTTGTGGTATTCGTTAGAGATCTTCATAAGCTTTCCATTTCTTCTCCTTGTGGCCTGTGATTAGGATTGCATTTCCTTTACTAACCCCGCAGCACCTCACCTTGTAGTTTGGCATGGCCTCATGACTTTCCTTGACCAGTGAAATATGAGCAGAAGGGATGTGAGTCAGTTTTAGGGGAAACATTTTAGAACCAGAATACCATTCACTATTTTCTTTTTCCTCTGCTGCAGAGACAAGAAACATCCATCATGATGGCTGCTGTACTAGCCTAAGTCCCCAAAGAGAGAATGTAGAAGAGCAGATCTCTAGCCAGTCCACTCCAGACCCATAATGAGGGTGACAAATAAGTCTTTGTTGCTTTAACCCCTAATATATTGTTGTTGTTCTTGTTCTTGTTTCTTCTTCCTGCAACAGAATCTAGCCTATCCTATAAGGGACTAATATATTTCATTTATTTGCTTATTTGGTTATCATCAGTCTCTGACACTGGATTATAAGTACTATCAGGAGAAGGACTATGTCTGTTTTTGCTCCGCCTGCAACAGCATGTGTCCAGTGCGGTGCAGGAATGTAGCAGATTTTCAATAAATGTTTGCTGATGAAATAAATCAAATAGGAGACAGAAGGATAAAAATAACTGTAATCTAACCTAATATAAGCACATTACCTGTTTCTGCTAAACCAACTCACACACTACCCCAAATTTCCCCAAATATGTTAAATAGATTTCAGTTATATAGAGTCTTAGAAATCACTATGGAGTCTTAGAGATCTACATGCATATATTTGCATTAGGAGAAAAGCCTTCATCATAAGGAAGGGTGGAGCCAGTGCTGGCTACACTGCAAATACATTGACAAAGGAAGTGAACTGGATTATACTTTAAAAACAACTAATGTAAAACAGCTTTTGAGATTTATGAATGAGAAGATGAAAGGAAATAAAGTGTAAGCTGAAGAGACTATTTTGAAGTCAATGATTGACAAAAGGAAACCTATTGAAAACAGAAGGCCTTACACTACACAAAGCAAAAATGGAATTCATTTAAAAAGAAAAAAGACCCTAAATGTCAAAATAAAAGATGGTCCAATGCAACAGGTGCGGCATTTAGAAGCAGGGGGATATGTGGCTGGATGGGGCTCTGATGTGAGTTCTGGGGAGCGCCCTAGCTCCAGCTGGGTTTGGTGCGTTCTGGAAGATGGGCTGAGCTGGGATGAAGTTGGCTGGGCTAAAACGCTCTGAGGTAGATAAGGTGTACCTTTTGTCATGTTACCCATTATCAGCATCGTTGTGAGAATTAACAGTCACAGCAATTGTAAGTGGAGATAATTTAGTAAAAGGCAAAAGTACTGAATATCAGTGGGGAAATTAAGAGCAAATGGTGCCAAGGGCAGAACCACAGGCATTTGTCAAAGCAAGCTGCCAAATGCTCATCCTATTTCTCCAAGCTGAGCTTTATCTTCGGGGTCTCGTGTGATGGATCAGTAAGAGTTATTGCCACTTGGTGAACACAATACAGGGAGGAGGTGCCTTGAAATTTTAGGTTACTGGGATGATTGGAGGAAGATACCTTAAATATATGTTTACAAAAAAGATAAGGAAAGGAAAAGAAATTCTCTGGCAATCTTGTGAGAGGGAAGAAGGATAAACTGAGGTCCTAGGGCAGATACTAGATGACTCTGACAACAAGGGCTTGGGGTCCTAGAAGGCAATGAAAAGAATGCCAGGAATTACTGAATGAGAAAGGGTACTAAAGTAAGATTAAGGAAAAGGGCGGGACGTGTGGGAATGGGTCACTGAGAACCAGGGTAGAAATGGCAATACATTGATAGCATCGTTCCCATTTATAAGTCATGAAAACTAGGATTATAGAAATTTAACAACTTGCCTGTAATGACATAGCATGTAAGTAGATTTGTTGGGCTGTGCCCCACAGTCCTGCAATCCTTGCAACTGGCCAGGAGCGAGACCAAAGAAAAAACCTGGAGTCAATGACAGAGACATTGATGGTTTATTGGACAGGGAATCTTACAAGTGGGAGGCAAAGCTTCTGGAGTGACACTCACGGTGTGGCTGATCGCAGGCAGGACACAGCAGCAGTCTTCATTATTAGGGGAGGAGGAGGCTACCAGTTGTAGGGGGAATGACATCAGAAGGGCTCCCTGGTTACCATGAGGTTGAAGGAATGTGTCCCCTACAACTTTCTGGGTTAGTGACCGTCATGAGGGCTGACATTTCTCGTTGATAACCGAACATAATGGAGTCCTTCCGGTCCAAATGATAGAACTGTCATTAACTGGGGGTTGGGCTGATCACACCAGTAGTTACTGATTGAATGCTAAGGTTAGGAGGGTATGCCAGTAAGGTGAAGGTGAACAGAGCCTGGTTGGGTAGGGGATGTATGAAGAGCAAGAGAGCAGCTATCTCGTGGGTCCTGCTCATACGAGACCTCTCTCTGCTTTCTTCTAGTCTTTGTCGATTTAAAATTCAGTCATCCCTCAGTATCTGCAGGGGATTTATTCTAGGACACCCAAAAATATTAAAATCCACGGACGCTCAAGTCCCTTATATAAAATGGTGTAGTATTTGCAGATAACCCCAAATCCTCCTGAGTACTTTAAACCATCTCTAGATTACTTATAATACCTAATACAATGTAAGTGCTATGTAAATAGTTATAAATATAGTGTAAATGTTATGAAATTAGTTGCCAGTGTTCTTCAAATTCAAGTTTTGATTTTGGGAACATTCTGGAATTTTTTTTCAAATATTTTTGATGTCTGGTTGGTTGAATCTATGGATTGCAAAACTCAGGGATAAGGGCTGACTGTATGTATCCAGTATTTACTGATTAATTTGCATTATCAATTTCTTCTTTTATTATTATTACTACAACCGATAATAATAATAGTTAATATTTGTTGAGTCTTTGCTATATTAAAGATGCCTTTCTTAATCCTTTACATATGTTATTTCAGTTACTTTTTATAACAATCTTATGAAATATGTATGACCACAGTTACATGGCTGGAAAGGGGGCTACGTAAAGTTCTCAATCTGAATGTGAGACTGTGAAACTTTGTCAACTGCCTTCAGTGTTTGGTCTTGGTCTAGCTGTGTAACTTTGGCAAGTCATTCTGACTTTCAAAATTGCAGTTTCCTCATCTGTCAAACAAAGATAGTTCAAAATTACATGGGGATTGGGAGATTGGGATTGACATATATACACTATTGATACTATGTATAAAATAGATAACTAATGAGAACCTACTGTATAGCACAGAGAACTCAGTGCTCTGTGGTGACCTACATGGGAAGGAAATCCAAAAAAGAGGGAATATATGTATAGGTATAGCTGATTCACTTTGCTGTACAGTAGAAACTAACACAGCATTGTAAAGCAACTATACTCCAATAAAAGTTTTTAAAAAAATACATGGGGGATTGTTTTGAACATTAAATGAGATAGTAAATGTGAAACTTTTTTGTAAATAATAATATGATATATAAATGTTTATTGTTCCCACTATTACCATGATTATTCTATGGTTGAATTAGGAAGAGGGAAACCTTTTTGATAAATTTGTAGTCAGAGAAGGCCTCTGACTATCATGATCAATGATGCTGATTTACAATCATGAGAGACATATCAGCCAGGCCTCTATTAGAGAAGCAGAACCCTTGTGATTTATTATAGGGGTCTGACCTTATGCAATCATGGGACCTTGTTAAATAGGTTATGTAGGGTCTTCCCTGGTGGTCCAGTGGTTAAGACTCTGAGCTTCCACTGTAGGGGGCGTGGGTTCAATCCCTAGTCAGGGAACTAAGATCCCTCATACCGCAAGGCCAAAAGAAGAAAGAAAAGCTAAAATCCATTGTTGTGCAGGGAAAAACGTAAAATGAGATGGGATGGAGAGAAGGAAAAAAAACATTAAAAAAAACTGTCTTAAAAAAATAGCTTATTAATAAGTATGTCTCTTAGCTCAGTTTCAGGGGCTGCAGCCAGAAGTCACTGGGGTTGGTGATCAGGGAGAGTCTGGGAGAGCTAATTGAAACCCGAGAAGATGAGATGCAACCCATGAGGACAGACTGGAACCTACATTGGCCACTCACTAAAAATTTCAAGAGGTAGTATGAGTCACCACAGAGCCATACATGAACCTCGTACAGGATTTGGAGAAGCTGCAGGAGATGTAGTAGGATCTGGGAGAGCTGCAGTTTTGGCTGCTGTCCTGTCCAACAAAGTGAGCCAACAGACCAGCTAGTGAGCTGCAACAGTGCTTGATCCAACACCTTTCAAACGTAAACATAGATGCTGGGTATTTCAGCCTTCTAAATCTCAGGCAGATTTCTCTATTGCCAAACCCTGACTCTGAAACATGCAGAAAAAGGAATTCTGGGAATTGTAGTTCTGATTTAGCTAAACTGACATAATACAAAGCTCCCACAATAGACTTATAGCAAAGGTAGAAAAATCAAATGCCTACAAGGGTGAAGTCATTAAAACTAATGAATGAAACAGGCTGGATTTAGGAAAGAAAGCACATGCTCCATCTAAAGGAAGCAGACTCTTTTTGGGGGGCGGGGCTCAGTGATTGATGTTTTTCTTGTTGGAAAACCTATGTGTTTTGGGGAAATTAACCTCTTGCAAATGCATATGCTGCTTTTTCTCCTCTCGGAATTTGTGATATTTGCTTTTGACTTTTTGTTTTTGCTAATTTTTTATATAGGATTTTTGGTCAACTTTATCAATATTTTCTTATGTCTTATGTTTTTGTGTCATGCTGAGAATAACTCCTTTACTCCAAGGTAAACTTACTGAGTTTATTCTAGCTTATTGAGCACAATGTTTCCAGACTTCTTTTTAAAGAAAAATTGAGAATATAGACTTTCATATGAAGTACCCAGTTGTTCAATATTGACAACTAATTCAAATCCATTTTCAAAACTAAGACAGGCAAAACTTTGTGCTTACTTCCCACACACATCCTTTTATCATCCTCCTAATGTTTATTAAGTGTTACGAGTGAGGCTTCAGCAAGTAAACAGGCACTCAGAGATAAAAAAAAAAAAATTCTGATTCCTGTCCTTCAGAACCTCACAAATGAATGGACAGGTACTTAAACCAATAATTACAAGGTGGTAAATGTGTACAAAGCACTACAGGAGAGGAGAAAGTAAACAGGCTTCAGTGGGGGTCAGGGAAGGATTCATATATGAGTCAATGTGCGAGGTTCATCTGTGGGGGAAGCAGAAGGGAAAAAGAATAAGGAAATTTCAAGCACTGAGTACAATACAGATATTTTGAAGTGTTTTATATGTTCAGGTCTTCCTTTATTCTTTTTTTTAACATCTTTATTGGAGTATAATTGCTTTACAATGATGTGTTAGTTTCTGCTTTATAACAAAGTGAATCAGTTATACATATACATATGTTCCCATATCTCCTCCCTCTTGCGTCTCCCTCCCACCCTCCCTATCCCACCCCTCTAGGTGGTCACAAACCACTGAGCTGATCTCCATGTGCTATGCGGCTGCTTCCCACTAGCTATCTATTTTACATTTGGTAGTGTATATATGTCCATGTCACTCTCTCACTTTGTCACAGCTTACCCTTCCCCCTCCCCATATCCTCAAGTCTATTCTCTAGTAGGTCTGTGTCTTTATTCCCATCTTACGCCTAGGTTCTTCATGAGCTGTTTTTTTTCTTAGATTCCATATATATGTGTTAACATACGGTATTTATTTTTCTCTTTCTGACTTACTTCACTCTGTATGACAGACTCTAGGTCCATCCACCTCACTACAAATAACTCAATTTCGTTTCTTTTTATGGCTGAGTAATATTCCATTGTATATATGTGCCACATCTTCTTTATCCATTCATCTGTTGATGGACACTTAGGTTACTTCCATGTCCTGACTATTGTAAATAGAGCTGCAGTGAACATTGTGGTACATGACTCTTATTGAATTATGGTTTTCTCAGGGTATATTCCCAGTAGTGGGATTGCTGGGTTGTATGGTAGTTCTATTTGTAGTTTTTTAAGGAACCTGCGTACTGTTCTCCATAGTGGCTGTATCAATTTACATTCCCACCAGCAGTGCAAGAGTGTTCCCTTTTCTCCACACCCTCTCCAGCATTTATTGTTTGTAGATTTTTTGATGATGGCCATTCTGACCGGTGTGAGATGATATCTCATTGTAGTTTTGATTTGCATTTCTCTAATGATTAATGATGTTGAGCATTCTTTCATGTGTTTGTTGGCAACTTCCTTTATTCTTTATTGTGTCAGCTTGATATTTACTTTCAGA
Organism: Mesoplodon mirus; assembly: GCF_964341445.2. Taxonomy (NCBI): domain Eukaryota; kingdom Metazoa; phylum Chordata; class Mammalia; order Artiodactyla; family Ziphiidae; genus Mesoplodon; species Mesoplodon mirus. Next base: position 17,653,553 of record NC_138992.1, on the reverse strand, counting down.
AACCCTCAGTGAGGTGGCAGGGAGTAAAATAGTTCGGGGCTCTGTAACATAAGTGTGATTTCAGATCCATTCGTCAGAAATCCATAACCCTACTATTCACACTACTTACTTCTTTAGCTGATGATTCTATAGTAGCAGCTGTTTTTCTCATTAACACGTAAATCTCTCTATGAGGGAGAGAGAGTACCATGAAACTTATTTAAATAATTTTCCTCCCAGGGAATCAGTTTTTGGAATCCTTTCTTTAGAATAGGTCTAGATAGAAGTAGAGGAAAGACTATGAGGATCCTGCGTGCCCATCTGTAGGGGAAGAAGACTGGGGTGGAATGAATCACGGAGTGGGGACAAGTACAGAACTTAAGGGCAGATTCTGTTACATTCTTAAAGTGGTCATCATGGTGAGACTTCTTCCCAGAGATAGATTACTGACTAAGCTAGACTTGGCCAAAATTCTCTTTGCCGTTGTTCCTGGTTTGTTTCAATATGGTTGTCTGTAATCTGTGGTCAGCGTGGGTTTATTGCCTCCCATCCTTTTCAGTGTCCGAGATTTTCCATGCCCTCAATCTATTTCCAGATGGGGAGCCAAGCTAGTGGACTAAACATATGGGCTCAATGCTTAAAGCTGCTTTGCTTCCCATTAAGCCCATAGATGTTGCCAGATGAGGTATACTTCTTTCAGTACACCTTGACCAAAGAGACTCTTACCAAGTCCTGGAAAACGGCTGTAATGTGTTTTGTCATCAGAGGAATACAGAAATTGGAAAATTTGATCAAAAACATGTGTGTGTCCTGGTCTTGTCCTGCTATCACATGTGTTTTAGGAGGCTGACATAAGGCATATAGTCCACGGACTATGAAACTGGTTTTTTTTTTTTTTTTTTTAATTTTGAAACTTTTTTGAGTGGGTCAGGATCAGATTTTTATTTAAAAATGTTTTTTTAATTTTTAAATTTGTTGGAGTATAGGTGATTTACAATGTTGTGTTAGCTTCAGGTGTATAGCAATGTGAATCAGTTATACATCTATATATGTCCACTCTTTTTTTTTTTTAGATTCTTTTCCATATAGGCCACTGAAGAGTATTGAGTGGAGTTCCCTGTGCTATACAGCAGGTTCTTATTAAATAGTTATCTATTTTATATATAGATCATATTTTTTAAAAGATATTGCTACCTGGCAATTAAAGTCATAACCATGATTACCTTTGCCCAAATGCTTGTGTTAGTTCTTGAAAGTAAAATTGTAGGAACATCTTGCTCTTCTTAATATCTCTTCTAATGTTCTGGTAACTAGCTGAATCCTAGAGTCAGAGGGATCTTGGATTTAGCGCTAGCTCTACCAAACCCCATTTATATGACCTTAGGAAAAGTGCTCTTTCATCATCTCTGTTTCTTTACCTGTAAAGTAGGAATGTTAATAGTTTCTCCCAAATAGCACTGTGGGAGGAAAAAATCAAGCAAGAATGTAGAATGCTTTGTAGAATTTCTGGTGCATAAAAAACCTCGTACATTGTATTTATTATTATGTTTGACATAAAAGGTTCTCATACAGCCTTACTTCATTGTCATTTCAGTCCTATGAGACAAGCAGAGGAATTGTTGCCACTTTTGATTTTTTTAAGTAAAGAAAAAGAAGTAGAAGTTAGGGGCTTGCCAAGTATTGCATCCCAACTCAGTGGTAGAGCTAAGGCTTAAACATAGATGATCTCACTACGCCACCACTCCAACTTGACCGAGAACGCCAAGGCTTCAACCCGAGGTATAAATTTCAAAATGTTTATCAGCAGGGAAGAGGTTCAGGGTATGGCTTTTCACTAACAGATATGAAAGTATTTCACAGTAGTAGTGAATTTAACTACAGTGAATATTTTCACTGTAGTTAAAATATCAGTGTAGCCATCTTAATACCACTTCCATCAATACTTGTACCATTTCCTGTGATGTAGAACTTCAGGGATTTTAGATTAGTTACATTGTCAGCCTCTGAGTCTCTGGTTCTGTCTAGCAAAGGGTTAATCTCAAGAAAGTCATCTTTAGTTGGAAAGTGGAGAATAAGACAAAACCAGAAGATTCTATTTTTTCGCATCAAGTTTGTCTCATAGTATAAGATTCATATCCAATACTATTATCCTGTGGGGCTCTAAGGCACCAACCTATAAGTAGGTGTCCACTCATCTCGACATCTTAATGCAAAATATATTTGTGGAGGATTATTAACAGCCTTTAAACTTCTCTGAATTATGTGTGTTTGTGTATTTGCTGCTTTCATCATTTCCAGTTTTATAGTAAATTTTATAATATTTAGCCCTTAGCTCATGTGAGATGGCTAATGAGGACCTTATGGTCAAAATAGGGCTCTGCTATTAATGGGGGTACTGGGTAGGGACTCTGGAAGGAAGCAGAAGGAGAGAAATGGAGAAGGCTACTCATGTTGGTGTTAAAATGGTTCAAATTTAACCATATGTTCTATGTAATCACCAAGACAAAGGATAGGATTCCTTTTCTTTCCTCTATGCATGTACTGCAAGCAGACCTTCTTCGTCTTAGTCCCTCCTTTTGGTGATATTGTGACTTATAATAAAAAAATATATATTTGGTCTTTGACCCCATTCCAGGCACAGCACTCCTATAACACTTAGAAATTCCTAAACAGTAAGAGTGATAAAGGTGTCTTGATGTTCATAACAAACCCCTTTCCACTACACCTGAGTTTATGTAAATGAGGTGACTTTTGGAAGGCATATTAGGAAGACGGTAGGTTGCCAGGGGAACCAGCCATGTGATTAGTGGGTTGGAACTTTCAGTCCCATCCCCTTGTCCTCTGGGGAGGAGAGAGGGGCTGGAGTTGAATTAATTGGCAATGGCCAAAGATTTAATCAGTCATGCCTACAGAATGAAACCTCCATAAAAACCCAAAAGAATGAGGTTGGGTGAGCTTCTGGGTGGGTGAACACATGGAGATGGGGGGAATAGAGAAAGCATGGAAACTCTGAGCCCATACCCACATACCTTGACCTCTTCCTCTCGATGTTCATCTGTATCCTTTATAATACTCTTTATAATAAACTGGTAAACGTAAGTAAATGTTCCTCTGAGATCTGTGAGCTGTTTTAGCAAATTAGTCCAACCCAAGGAGGAGGTCATGGGAACCTCTAGTTTATAGCCAGTGGGTCAGAAGCACAGGTAACACCTGGATTTGTAGTTGGCAACTGAAGTGGGGGCAGTTTTATGGGACTGAGCTCCTGACTTGTGAGATCTGATGTTATCTCCAGGTAGATAGTATCAGAATGAATTAACTGTTTGGTGGGTTGGAATAAACATATATAAGCCTTTCACATAGGAGATTTTGAGGTTAAGGGTAGAAGAATATAGGTTTCAGAGCAAAGAGGAAATAGATATAGAACCCTGGATACAGCAACATCAATAATTGTTTGTTGGATAAATATATGGATCAAATTTAAAGAAACTCCTCTCAAAATTCTGATAATAAACACTTCATAAATTTTGCTATTTCAATAACCATTAAATTATCCTACATTCAAATGAGAATGTCTTTGTTTAGTGCATTTGACAGATCATACTATTGATCTTTGTATTTGCTGTACCTCCCTGGGAGAAGATTACACATCCCATCAATTTCTACCTCATTGATGTTGAACTTGGCTATAAAATTTGTTTTGGCCAAACTTTTTGTTGTATGACTGGAAATGATATGACACTCTTTTTTGCAGAACATTTAGGAACCACTGCATAGTTCTGCTCTCACTTAGCCTAGACCATGGGATAAACAGAGTTGCAAACAAATCATCACCAAAATGTAGGGCAAGCAAGAAATCAAATTTTGTTTTGATAAACACTGTAACTTTAGAGTGATTTGTTATTTCATCATAACCTAGTGAACTCTGGCTAATACACTATGGAAACATAAAATAAAATAAAAATAAGAAATATCTCAAATTTTCCTGGACAGCTTTTTAAAGGAGACCTGGGTTTTCATATCATCCGCTATCCAGCCTGACATATAGATGACAAGACTGATTTATATTATGGCCCTTTGAGACTGGGCAGCTACTGAGCTAATCTCATGAGCAAATGGCTGGTCATTTGCCTTCCCTTCCCTTCCATGAGGGATCCATAACATGGTGTGGTATAATGATGACAGTCATATAAATTAGGAATTTAGGTGATGATCTTGACTTTGCTGAGGCTTAACATTTAACAATGGGCAAATCGCTTAACCTCGCTTAGCCTCGATTTCATTCCCTGTGAGGCTATAATCATACATTTCCTACCTCAGATCTTTGCAGAGGCTTTTTCAGTTGCCTGGAATGCTCTTATTTCTGTGCATCCCCAGCTGGCTTCTCACCCTTCAGGATGTCAACTTCATCCTTTTCTGATTCTGACCGCGGTATTTAAACCAGCTCCCCGTCCCCAACTCTGATAGCCCTGTTTGGCTCCTTTTCAGCATATGTTTCAATTTGTAACTATTTATTTATTTGTTTGTTTCTTTGCATATTGTCTGTTTTTCCAAGGCTCTGTGCTCCTTGAGAATAGCTGTATATTTTATCTTGTGTATCACTGTAATCTCAGCTCAGACTGCAGTGTGTGCCATACAGCAGGCACTCAAGAATTTTGAGTGTGTAAATAAATAACAGTAGCCATATCTCATAATAACTTTAAATGGAGTATAATCTATAAAAATATTGAATCACTATGTTGTATACCTGAAACTGATATAATATTGTAAATCAAGTATACTTCAATTTTTTAAAATGGTCCATACTTAACACGAGCAGGCACTGGTCTAAGCATCTCACATTTATTTACCTCATGAACACATTTATTCTCAAAACACCCCTGTGAGGCAGAAACTATTATTACTCTAATTTTATTAATGGGAAATAGAAGCTCAAAGATGTTATGAAACTTTCCCAAGATCACACAGCAAGTAAGTGGCAGAATCAGGGATCAAAACTAGTGAGTTGGGTTTTGAAGTTTATGTGTGCCTTTAACATATACACACATTGTCTCACAGGGTGGGAGTGACTGAACATAAAAGAAATAGTATGTGAAAGTGGTTTGCATAAAAGGGAATGCAAGTACCATAAAATAAATATTATTTGTAGCCAACTTGATTTTGCCTCCTTCGTTTTACCTCAGTTAAAATCAGAGAAAAGGTGCTGTCTAGAGCATTTCTTTTCCAGAGGTTCTGAATCAAAAATGAAAAAGCCAAGGTTTACTTTGAATGAAGTTTTGCAATTGTATTGATGTCAACACAGAAGCTAGTTTCTGGTAGCTCTGTTCAACATTTTAAAAAATTAATACTAGGTAACAACACAGGGTGAATTCATTTAAAATGTTTTGCATGTTCACATGTGTGTTGGATTCTAGAGATTCAAAGATGAGCAAATCACAGGCTCTAGTGTCAAGGAGTTCACAGTTGAGAAAGGAAATATACAGGGAATTATATATATTATTTTAGTCAAAGTGTGGTCCACAACTGGCAGAATCAACATGACTTGGGAACTTGGAGAAAATGCATATTTTCAGATCTCACCATCCCAGCCCAGGTGAATCAGAATCTGCATTTTACCCAGACTCCTAGGTGACCTGTATAAACATTAGAGTTTGACAAACTCTGAGTTTTAATTGGTGTCAGAAGTGGCATATTAGCATATATATAAATTATCATAAAAGCGTAGAAATTGGAACACCAGCCTGGGGTGGGGGAGTGTGGGTATGGGTTTTTCCAGAGGAGCTACAGTGTGGCTGAGGCTTGAAGGATGAATAGTAATTATCAAGGGGGATCTAGTAGAAAAGTACTATCCTAGAAGGAAGAGCAGAGCTCGGCAGACAGGCAGCGGTTGTATACTGAGTTCTGAGAACTTCTGAATAGTTTAATACATTTGGAGATAAGGGAGTGTAGGTGTCAGGAGCTGAAGAAGAAACAAATAAGGGGCAAACTGTTAAAGCCCTTGAGTTCCGTGCTAGGCTATTTGTCATGATGGGGAGCCATATTTAAGTTGTGGATGGATAGAGAATAATAAGACCAGATTTTCTTTAAGATCACTTTGGTTGCCATGTGGTAGATGGATTGAATTGAAGCAAATAGAAAGAGGAGATATTTGTGAAATTTTCAGATGACATAAAGCTGGGTGGAATAGTTACAATAATGGATGACAAAAGCAAAATTCACAATGATTTCACCAGATTTGGAGATTGAATCCAACCAACAGGATGAAATTAAATAGGAAAAAAATGACAAAGTTCAGCATTTGTGCTTTAAAACAAACAAACAAAAAACAAACAGTTGAGCAAGTATAAGAGAGAGGCAAATGGTTCTGACAGTTTGTAAAAATATCCCCTAAAACTTATGGTGGTTGATATGGACATGATTTAGTTTGACCACAAGCTAAGTCTGTGCCAACAGTGTACTAAAGAGCAGAGTCTTTGGGTTTATGTGTAGGAACAAAATGGCCCCTGGAAGTAACACCTTCTCTTGTCTAACAGCCTTCTTTCAACTATGCCTTTTCCCACCCTCTACTCCACCACTTTATCAAAAGGCAAATCTGTAAGTCTCTGATAGTCTAAGGACCAGCACATGTTACCCTTGGACTGGGTGTTAGGAAGAATAGAAATTTTCCCATGATGATTTTTTTTTTTTTTTTTTGGCTTCACCACGCAGCATGCGGGATCTTAGTCCTCCGACCAGGGATCAACCCCCGCCCCCTGCAGTGGAAGCACAGAGACTTAGCCACTGGACTGCCAGGGAAGGCCCCATAATGACTTTTTGTGTATTGAACCTCTATACAATCTTTTGACAATACATTCTAGTGATATGCTTGCTGTTGCCTGCCTCCACTGGACAGATAACACAGAACCCTTTGTTCCCTGTGTTCCCTGACACAGTCCAGGCACTTAGTATCAATGAGGGAATGAATGAATGAGGAGAATTAATCAGAGCGTTAATGTGAAAGAGCTAGTACATGGGGATATGCATTCCACATAAGGTATGGGGAGCAGTTGTAACAGGTCTTAAAATATACAACCTGTTATTGTCTTCTCTGAGAAGTGGTCCATTAGCAACACTTCAGTTCTTTCTACAACCCCAAAGCATACGTGCACACCCAGCAAAACTTTTCCTCCTGAGCTCCCTAGTAGCCTTGACTGCCTTTCCCTGGAGCCTCCCTCCCCTGTGATCTGGGAGGGATTTGTGTCCCTCCCTAGGGACTATTCCCTGGGAGAAGTCACTGGAGCGATGCCTCTGGAGTCCATTCTTCTGGCATCATCACAGCTGGGCATCAGATGTCAGAGCCCCAGGATGGATAAACATACGGTCTCTGCCTGTTCAGGTTAAAAAGCTGTGAGTGCCCTGTCTGGCAGCCAGAATAAGGGATTGTAAACCAAGAACACATGATGAAAGCTCTGGTTAAAGGATGAGCCCTGAGCTCCATCCTGAAAGTCAGTGGTGTTGGGCTCTGAAAGCCCTTCTCTGCACAGCTTTGTGTGGACAACCAAAGAGGCCTGGAATAGCTGTCTGCTCTCCAGGGTCAGGGCAGCCATTTCTATTCCACCATCGTGCTATATAAAGAGTGCTTTATTACCAGTCAGTCTAATTGTCCTGTGTTTACTCAAGAACACAAAATGAAAGCATGGATGCTAAATACATTTATGTGACATTTTAAAAGTCATGCAAGCAAAATCAAGCAAGGGTTATACAGCCAGTGGACATGCCATGAATTCCTATTGGTACCAAAGACTGGTATGAAATTCTCTAATGTTTAAAATGATACTCAGCCTTTGCTCTATTGAGTTTTTTGACAGTAGAGTTTTCCTTGTCTTATTTGCATAGCACAAGCTTTGGGGCAGGAATAAGAGTGGGCAGTTCTTTGCTTTTAGAATAAGCCAAGCCCATAGCCACAGTTGTACCAGGAAGATGTGTTTGCTTTCCTCTCCTAGAGGGGCTCGCAATGTCTTCTAGATCTACATTCTGCGAGGATGAATGGGAATAGTCACAAAATATATTCTCTATCCTATGAAACTGGAGAAGTCAACTTGTGAATTAGTTTTTATTATTCCTTTTCCACTTGGCCTCAATTTCATTATTTTTTTTACAGCTTGCTTTTGCTCATCAGAAAAAGACACATGGCCTCAGTTACTATCATTTATTCTGTTGGATAGGTATTAGTGTAGGCAGTGTGCTATGGACATTATATAATAATAATCTAACCTAATCTCACAAAAATCCTATACTCAGAGTCAGGTTTATTAATGGTCAGATTTTCATCATCATAATAACTCAGTTTGAATCAATAAATCATTGCTATCAGCATGTTCAATTGTAGCATAGCAACAGGTGCTCCAAATAGTGGGTTATGCTCACATTTAAGTAGAAGTGACATTTTGGTTCTGAGTCATCTGTAATTTTCTTTAAGGGACTATGTCAGACAACTTTCTACTGGTACTCAGCCTCATAGCAACTTTTCTCTTTTAGTACCGCATGAGCTAGATGCCTGAAAACTACGTTTCTCAGACTCCCAGCCAATTGAGTATCGACAGGTCCAGTTTGCCTGGGACTGAACGTTTCCAGGGACATGGGACTTTCACTGCTAAAACCTGGAAAGTTGTTGGCAAACAAGGTTGAATCATCACTTTATTTGACAGCTATATTTCTGTTAGCTTAGTGACAAACACTAACATGGGATTAGAAGACCTGAGGAAGGTAGATTCATTTCTAACACTGTTAGCAGCATTGATATGTGTGTGGACTCTTGGTCTCCCGATTAGCAGTGGGAAGTTAGCCTCTTACTGTGTCATTGGGAGTGCCGGCTCCTGCGATCTCTAGTGAAGGCACAGGCTCCCTGTAGTTGCAGATGTCTTGGCAACACAAACTTTCCTCTCTTGTTTCTTAGTTCTTCTAATATTTTGTAAATAAATCCCTGTATTGTTAATCTCTCTCTACCTAAAACACCTACAGTGGTTTCTACTTCTCTGATTGAACACTGACTGATAGCCCGAGACAAGAGTTAGTAGGAAAGTGAAGTGCTAATCAGAGAAACTGTAGAAAATGCCTAATGAAATAGATTTTTTCTAAAATGGCAGCGGTCAGGAAATAGGAATGATGTGACTTGGAGAACACATGAAAAACCATGTTGCTAGCAATGTACCAGCAATATAATCTAAGTCTTCCTAGGTCTCCATGAAATAAGCTTTGGATACACTTCTGAGAGTGACAGTAGAATTACAAGGGCCCTAGTCCAATTGTTAGGGCCCATTAACAATTAGAACTGTGAGGAAAAATGAAAGATGAGATTGATTCCACATCTTTGCTGCTTCCTCAGTTTAGATAAATCTTCCTCTGATGGGGTAGGTGGCCTTCTGTATTGCTCCCTGGAAATAGCCTTTTCATAGTCCTTCATCATATACAATAATATTTTGACTATATGCCTGTCTTCAAAATTGGATTGTCAACTCCTTAAGAATGTAATGTTACATCTTCATGTCTAAATAGTGCTTGACATGTGGTATGGTGTTCAGTGGTGTCCCATTTCATTCAAGTAAAATTCCAAACCCTTACCAAAAGCCCATATAATAATGAAATCTGGCCACTGCTCTAAACTCATCCACTATTTTTTCCCTTAATCACTTTTTTTTTTTTTTTTTTTTTACCACTGGTCTCTTTGGTATTCTTCAACCATACCAAGCTTGCTTTTATTTCATAATCTTCGCACTTGCTTTAAAAAAAAAGTTTAATCTGCCTGAAATACTTTTAAACCATTATCTACATTGCTTGCTCCTTACTTCCTTCTGAGTTATGCACAAATGATATCTTTGCAGTGAGGCCTTCCCCTGACCACACAGTATAAAAACTAATTAACTAACTAACTCAACAACAACAAAACTTGCTCTCTAGTACTCTTGTTCCCCTTGTGTTGTTTCATTCTCTCCCATAGCACTTTTCAGCATTAGACAGTATATATATATTTAACATTCTGTTATTATTTTTAATTCCTTTTAATAGCATGTATTATGCCTCTTAAAGAGAGGTGGGCAGTAATTACATAAGTATAGCATTTGGGGTAACAATAAAAGTTAGAGACAGCTAATTTCCAACACAGAATCTAGTTATAGATAAAAAAAATTACAACTAATTTCTTCTAAGTCATTTAGCACTCAAATACAGACTCTTAGCACAATTAACTTAAATTCTAAAGAAATAGTATGTACTCTTGATTGCCACACAGCTTTCCTTGGCATGCTAATAATCCTGGTGCCTAGATTTTACAGAAATGAGGTATATTTATGTGTACATTCTTTCATTCATTCCATAGATATACAATGAATGACTATCATGTCGCAGGCACTGTACTTGCTGAACAAAAATAGGTGTAGTTTCTGCCCTTAAGTCTAATCTGATAGACAACCAATCAAATCATCTCACAGATAAACAAGAAATTAATGTTCTTAATGGTGCAATGATGAAGTAGGCAATGATGCAGAAGTTAGGAAAAGCATCCCTACAAGAGTGATAATCCAAGAGATGAGCCAGAGATAACAAATTGAAACCAATCTGACAGCCGTTCATTAGGATAGCAAATGCTAGAAGACCAACCTATGTGGAATAATCATAAGTTTGGTATATTTTAGACAGGTGAGGCAGGTTCCGCACTACACTAGTGTGGGGTGGAAATTAACACTCAGATGTATTTAAAAATATAAATATATCATAAAAAAGAACATGATGGGGGACTTCCCTGGCAGTCCAGTGGTTAAGGCTTCACCTTCCAATGCAGGGGGTGCTGGTTCCATCCCTGGTCGGGGAGTTAAGATCCCACATGCCTTGGGGCCAAAAAACCAAAACATTAAACAGAAGCAATATTGTAACAAATTCAATAAAGACTTCAGAAATGGTCCACAACAAAAAATCTTAAAAAAATAGAATATGATGCCATGACAAAGAAACCACTAGAACAACAACAAAAAATCTTAATGAATTAGACTGATGGTTGAAAAAACTTAATCAGGGTAATGTAAAATAAAATCAATGAAATTTTCAAGCATATGGAGCAAAAAAAGTAGATAAGAACTATATACAAAATATTAGAATGAATAAGAATAATTCTATGAATCAATATCCTATAAATAGGAGGTACAAAAAGAAAGAATGGAAAAAATGGAAACATGGAAAAAATTATTAAATTATGGAAGAATTTCCCAAAGTTAATGTAGGATACTAGGACACACTTCCATTTCCAAGCACCTACCTCAGGTCTATTAAGAGGGAACACTTAATCCCCATTTATGATACTTATTTCTAGGCAAAGAAAAATTCTTAATGTTCAAGCCTCTTTCCACCTCTTCCTCTGCCGCAGAGGACATGGAGCGATTCATACCATTGGTAACTTTGTAATGATAAAACTTGCACTGCTCAGCTCTGTTGTTTTACTTAGGAACAAAATCTCTAGATAAAGCAGCCTTTCTTCTGGCTCCTCCGGGAAGAGATGCTGACATTGTGGTACTGGGGTAGGGTAGGCAGTCCCCAGACAGTACCAGTGACGAGGTCCTCCTGATTTCCGCTACTGTATTAGAAAGCCATTTGATTCTGATATTCAAGTGTATTCTCTAATGAAGCCATAATATTGTGGCCTCTACCCAGACTTTAAAAAGTTTCTGTTAACTGAGAATCTGCGTAAGGAGATGTGTTATTAATTGGCTTCCTAAGAGACTGCAACAGTGCCTGACAAAATAAATTAATAAAAGACACACATGCCTAGGCATATTCTGATTATTTATGAGAACACCAAAAATTAAGAGAAGCTCCGAAAATTTTCCAAACTAAAATAATGAATCACTTCCAAAAGAGCATTAATTAGACTAATATTATGGTCCTTATCAACAATACTGGATGTGGAAGTCAATGGAGCAATTTATTAAAATTTATGAGAAAAAATATTTTCAATCTTGGAATTCTATGTCCATAAACTATTAATTAATTGTGAGAGTGTAATAAAGGCATTTGTGTTTTACATAATTTGCTTTTCATGCATCCTTGTCTTGGAAGTTACTTGAGTATGGACTAAAAAAATCAAGGTTATTAAAAATAATTATTAAAATATAGCAGATCTAAGCTACAGCAAGTCTAGTTTAGGGGAACATTGAAGGGACATACGTATCAGGATGATTTTTGTCAGATCAAATAGTTTGGATAGGAGCAAGATGATGGTTTTCTGGGAAAAGGAGAACATTTTTTTTTTTTTTTGCGGTACGCGGGCCTCTCACTGCTGTGGCCTCTCCCGTTGTGGAGCACAGGCTCTGAACGCATAGGCTCAGCGGCCATGGCTCACGGGCCCAGCTGCCCCGCGGCATGTGGGACCTTCCTGGACCGGGTCACGAACTCGTGTCCCCTGCATCAGCAGGTGGACTCTCAACCACTGCACCACCAGGGAAGCCCCGAGAAAAATATTTTAGGAAAATATGTGATTCAACAAATTAGAAAGTGCATTTGAAGTTTTGGAAAAGCTGAAGATATGGTAAAGACAAACAATGGTTTTTAAAAACAATGGGAAGCTCCAGGATGAAGAAAAAGGCATTCAAAAAAGTCACTGTCCAAATACAAACATGAATTTTAAGCAACAGTTGGGTATAAGGAGAAAAAATGATATTGATGATAAATTGTCTTTTAAGTGGTTCAAGAATTATAACATTGAATATGCAAGGAAGGAAATAATATCCTAGCATATAATTCCCTTTAGCTATAAGTAGTACTCACATACTCTCTTTATTGATATTTTAATATTTAGGGTGAATTTCTGAATAAAGCTGAAAACTTGGTTGTAGTTGCAGGGTAAAGAGTTAATGTCAATCAAGTATAAGTGTAGCTGTCAGAAAGTAGAATAGAATTAGTGTGTGTGTGTGTGTGTGTGTCGGGGAGGGAGTAGCAGGGTGAGGGGAAGTGTGGAGGGCAGGACAAGCAATCTAACATCTTCACCTTAGGAGGCTGGCTCTGGTTGAAAACCCAAGTTTCACACCAACTAGCCTCTCTGAGCTTCAGTTTCTTCATCTACCAATTGGCCATGCTCCAGGTTTGTTGTGAGATTGTATTAAGAAAATAATTGCAAAAATCACCACATGATTTGCTATAGAATTGTAGTTGTTATTTACCTAAAGGCAATGTGTCATTTTTATATTATGTAATTGTTATACCTCTGCTTTCGTAAAGGCATTGTTGTAAGCTCGATAGGAGATACAGAGATGAAAAAGTCCCCATGTTCAAGACTTTTTTTTTCCTAGCAGACATATGCTCACAAACATGAGAGGGAAAAAAAGTATGAGATAAATGCATAAAATCAAAATTCTGTGAAAAAGGGAGACAGATTGCATTTAGTAGAGGGCCTCAGGGAAAGTATCATGGACAAGTCGGAACATTGGCACTATACCTTGAAAAATGAGCAGACATTTTAAAGATTTGGATTGTGGCCAGACATTCCGAGTATGGAGAACAGTGTGGCAAAGAGGATACATAGGATACTTGAAAGGGAATGGGTAAAGTTAACAATAAAGTGAAAAACAGAGGCTGCACTCATGGATGAACTTAAGTTGTAGGTAAAGTTGGTGCTATTGAAGTTTCTAACATGCTTAGGGACTGATTTTAGAAAAATAAATTCACCTAGATGTGCAAGAAAGATTTTAGTAGGAAAACTAATAGTAGGGGAAAGAAATTACCAGGTAGGCTGTTGCTGTAGCATGGTCCAAGTATAGATAAATCGAACAGAAAGGATTTTCCAGAAATATTTAATTATTAATGTAGGAAAATACTGATAAATATTAAACTCTGTTGAGAGACAGAGTACAGAAAATTACCTTGAAAATCATTGAAAGTAGTCATTCTAGAGAACTAGTTGGTGAACTTATAATTCTTTGGGTCATCAACCTTGGTAAGTGGTAAATCACCTTGGAACTACCAAGAATAGTATCATCAGAAAGATTGATGGGAGCATAACTAGGGCACAGAGTAACATCACTCGCTAGTGTGTATTGGATTGTATTTCTTTGTGTGTGTGTGTGTTTGTGTGTGCCGCATGCACGTGCACGCCTGTGAGTATCTAAAAGGAAAAGTGGCCATATTCCAGAAATACAAGTGAGGATTAAGGGCAACTGAGGGTAGAGAGTAGAGATATAATAGTTTGAGCCTATATATAAATTATTCTAATGAAGAGACCCCAAAATATGATTGTCTGGATGTCAGCAGGTATCCCTCTGAGTCAGGTAAGCATCTCTGCTCCATGGGATCACTCAGGAGCCCAGATTTCTTCACACATGCTACTATACCATCTCCTATGATGCTGGCCTCTTTTGCACGATTGAAACTGGCCTAACATTATTTGTATTGTCTAACCGAAGTGAAACAAGAAGGAGAGAAATAAGTAAACAAAATATTTCCTTTTCAGGCAGTGATGCATGAGTTGCCCGTATCACTTGTGCTCACATTCCATTCGTGAGAACGAAGTCATATGGTCATACAAAACTGTAAAAAAAGACAAGGTAATAGGCTGTCTGGCTGGGAGACATGTACATTTAGAAATCCCATTCTCTGACACTGTAGGGAAGGTGGTCAGGGCTTTGGGTTCTTCAAGTGAGAGGCTCTCTTGACACCATGTTCCAGGTTCAATGCTGTTTGAGAGAGCCAGGACCTATGGATTAAGGAGAGTACAGCTGTAAGCAGGTGCTGTGCTAGAGTGTGGAATGAGGAAAGGGATAAAGAACAAGCCAGCACTGTGTTTCAACACCCAGCTTTCTCTGATTAGCTGCTTTCTGCAGTTTCATCCTTGCTCTTTCTGTGTTTGGAGACATTGCTTGCTAACATTCCAGTGGTTAGTTGTTGCAACATTACGCACCTCAGCAAGACATAGATGCCCGTTGCACATTCAAGGTCTATGCATTTGAGGAACTTGGTGGGGGGTAAACATAGGCTGGAGATGAATGGAACTAAGTTGACGTACTCTAGGTAGGAACAGCAAGAATTATGACTCCCTTTTACATAGGAAATATTTGTATCTGAAAGAACAGTAACCAAAAACAATGGGGAATAGGGGAGTAATGTAATATATTGATGAAATAAGAAATTACAAGCCACAAGTCTGGGGGAAAAATGAGCCAATCCTTATTTTATGCTCTATTTATTATTTATTTACTGTTTTGCAAGTTGCAACTTTCCTAAATTGGGTAATGCATAATAATAAATAATGATTGTATTTATTATATTTATATATTCATATATTATAATCACAAAAAATAATATATTAATTATATATATATATATATATATATTTTTTTTTTTTTTTATCTCAGACCTACTAAATGTAGATCTCTGGTTCTGCCCATGTTTGTTCAAAAAAAAAAAAAAAAAAAACTCGGGCTTCCCTGGTGGCGCAGTGGTTGAGAGTCCGCCTGCCGATGCAGGGGACACAGGTTCGTGCCCCGGTCCAGGAAGATCCCACATGCCACGGAGCGGCTGGGCCCGTGAGCCATGGCCGCTGAGCCTGCGCATCCGGAGCCTGTGCTCTGCAACGGGAGAGGCCGCAGCAGTGAGGGGCCCACGTACCGCAAAAAAAACCCAAAACAAACAAACAAAAAGAAACCCAAAAAACAAAACAAAACAAAAAACCCCTCCACATATGATTCTCTGAACTTGTGAACCACAAGTATGACCACAGAACATACCCCAAGGAAGCTCCAAATGGATTAAAGAGTTAAGTATAAAGTAAAATGAAACCATGGAATAACTAGCAGAAAGTAGATTGGAGTAGTTATCAGGTCCCTAGTGGGACCCCATTTTAAATGATGAAGTAAAATTTTTAAAAAAATCAATTGATTCAGTCATAAACCTTTTAAACTTGGAAAGAATAAGATTAAGATAATACTATATAAAATTTATATAAAATTATGAAGGTTTTGACTCTACATTACATAACAGTCATGCAAATTGATTACAATAAAAAATAAGACCTCGATGGTTAAATTAAAAAAAAAATTATGAACAATTTGCAAAAAGTATATGCAACTTAAAAATGGCATTGAAAATATTTTATCCTATTAATTTTTAGCTCATGTACTCTCACATTACTTGAAATGCATGTTATGCAACAAGTCTAACGCACAATATAATGAATCTTGTCCTTTCACGTAGTACTGAAAAGAGACATAAAGAATGATGAATTATCATTTTAAGAAACAAAAATTGAAAACAACGTAATTATCCAATAATAAGAAGGTGATTAAGTAAGAAAGGATATATTGACCTCATGGTTATCATGCAACCATTAAAAATAAAAAATTATAAACACTCTATATTCATATATGGCAATGCTTAATATTTTTATATTACATATCATTTTATATAAAAATATTTTGTTAAAAGGTAGAATATAAATTTATGTGTGTGAACTGATTATATGAAAACACAATCAGTTATGTATATAGACTGAATTGGTAGAGGACTTGAAAAAGGAAAATTGCTGAGATGTTTGGATCGTAAGGGCTTTCCTCCTTAAGATATTTCCTTTATACTTGTTATAATGCTGTTACAAAGCTGGAAAAATAGTAAGAAAATAATAAGAGATGTTTTGTTCAGTGGTGAACATTAGTATCTCTAATCCAAGCCTCTTTAAAAAAAAAAACTGCAAAAAAATGTCTGTTGAAAAATATAATGAAGTCTTAATTCTGGAGCAGGAAGAAGGAACAAGACCAACAAAAGAAAATTGAATAAGGCTTATTATGGTAAATGTGTGTGGAGAAATAGAAGCGTTCAAAGGTGATTGAAGATTTGAGCATGAATGACTGGAGAAGAGAGATGCCATTTACCAGGAATAGGATTTCTTACGACAAGCCTTGGTATCGAGGTAGTTGCAGTCTGTGTTGTGGTTCGATGGGACTTTTCACTTCAGCACATAAGCAAGTAACTAGAGGTACGATTGCTGCCCAAGCTCCTCAGTATTCACAGGACAGAACAAAATGTCTCTGCTTTGAAATCTTGACTAGAACTCATATGATACATCTGCCGGCAATTACTATGGGTGTTACTGAAGTGCACACAGCCCACTGGCCCTCAGTAACATTATTCTCAAACGATAATGTTAGAAAGAAGCAAAAGTTTCAAGTGATCCGCAGTCTCCCAGACTACTTTCATAATTGACTTTTTTTCTCTTTTTTTGGTTAAATATGTTACTTCATTTTTGGCCACTGACCAAAAGGCAGGACACTGTTGCTGAATTCGTAGCTCTTCGACTTTACATAAAGCAACATCTGAGCAGTGAGTTCACTTTTGTGTTTCTGTCTTTGACACTGAGCTGCAAAATGTCATCTTTAGTGACCCAGAAAAGCAGCCAGCTTGGGAAAAGAGTGTGGTTTTGCAATGTCTGAGTGGTTTGATTTCTTCTGCTGATGCATTAGAAGAGGCAAGAGCAACCTCCCGCACAACTAAGGGAGAAAATGCTCCTCATTAGCATGGTGGCCAAAACGACCTTATTCGTACCTTAATATACTGTTTTACTCAGGAGAAAATTTTAAAAATAGGAAAACCTAAAATCTGAAATCAGGTGGTCTGCACAACATCTCAGGTATTGCTTTCCAAAGCATATCTGGAAACACTACCTAAAGATTAGAACCTGTATAGGCCATAGACTGGATGTTAAATAGCATTTATCTCAGCCAGTGATGCTACCAGAACTATATTAGCTGGATGTCACAGACAGATTCATCATTTAGTTGTTCTTACAAGCCCATTTCCCTTGGTTCATTGTGCTCCAGCTGGCCTGTCACAAAATGTGCAGTCCAAGCCTGCTTAGCATCATCCTCTGGCCAGCCCACTAACATCATGGAGAAAACAAGACTACATTAAGTGGGAGAGCCTCAAATTTCAGTCTAACAATAAAGCTTATGTTTTTCCCTCAGAAGAGAGGAAGTATTTTATTATGGAAATAGCAAAAATTTTAGAGGCAGACCTCTGCAAAGCCCAATTTCCTGTGACCTTTATGTAATAATTCCTACCTCATGACATTGCTTTAGTAATCAAATGAAATGAAATGAAACACCTTGCTGATACCAGAATTCAGTAAAAGTTTGTCAGCCCTGTGACTTTGGCTAAGTTACTTAAACACTCTATGCCTTAGCGTTCTCATCTATAAAATGGTTATCATGCTTTTTACCTCAGAGGCTTGAGTGAGGATTAAATGACTTAATAAATGACAAGCTCTTAGAATAACACCTGCTAATAGTAAGTGCTCAATAAATGTAGTTGTTGTTGCTCTCATTATTATTCAGTGTCTGTGTGCTAATAAGATATTTCACATAAAGAGAATGACATGAGCTCAGAAGAATTTAAGGTATTATGCACATATTTTGTTCAGAGGGTTGTGGGTAAACAGAGGAATGAAGCTGATGTGGGAGCTGCAAAATAGTGCAAGATTAATAAAGAGCACCAACAAAAGTACTAATGAGAAGTACTGATAAAGCAATTAAGTTTCAACTGTGAAGGATGGCGAAGACTTACCAAGTACTTGGGCTTTTTTATTTGAGAAGATGGAAAGCCAGAAAATGTGACATCAGCAGGTCATAGGACCATGTCTGTAGTTTTGAACGATGATTAGAACAGGATGATAAATAAAGGGAGGGTGATGAGAAGCAGGGAATACAGGAAGTTACTGCAGAAGGTGGGGTACTATAAACAAGACAGCAGTGACAGAAAAGAGGAAATAGCTGCAGGAAACAATGCAGGGGTAAAAACAATTGGATTTGTTGGCTAATTGCATGTGGGTGTTAAAGGAAATAGCTAAAGCTGTTTGGAGGTTTCTAATTTGTGAAAATGGTTAGATGATGAAACCAAGATGGACAACGTGAGCACATGTTGGGACATGATGAGTTTGTCTTTATGGATCATTCAATGATTGGAACCATTGGTGTGAAACACTACCTAGAAATCTTGCTTAGGAAGGAAGAGAGAAATGTAGAGCATGGAAATTTGAAGAGTGCTTACATTTAATGAGAGGACAGAAAATAGATGTCAAAGAACAAGCACTGAGGAAGCAGAGTAGGAAGTGGGCAGGAGAGTGTAGCAGCATGGAAATCCAGAGAGATGTACATTTCACAAGAAACAAAAGGTGAACATTTAGAGTTTTAGGAATACTTAATCATCATTAAGAAAAAGTCTATTTAAAATGTTTATTTAATGCTAAAAATGTCTCTCCCCTTTCATTTTTAAATGTTCTTTCTCTGTATTCCTCAAACACCACAAAGACTTTATAAACTCCCTTTGCTTCCTCAGTTCTCTTCTAAGCCCTGCAGTTCTTGGATGGTAGGCAGATGATCTAAATATTATCAAAGGGAAGACTAAAATAAGATGTGGGTGATATATGTGTATCTGGGTCTAGTGATCCCTGCCCACAATGATTCAGAACAGATCTCTGCTGTTCTGCATTGCATATTTGGACAAAAACTGAAAAATGCAGCCCTGTGTCTAGAAATGTTTTTCCATGTTTTAAAATACTTGAATCAATTAATTTTTTCTATTTGAAGATTGGAGTCATATAAATGTAACCCTTAGGATAAGCTCCAGTTGGGCAAAAGAAACAAGTCTCGCATGGTCAGTTCAGTGTACGAAAGGACTGGTACTGTTTTATGCCCAGGGGTGATAGTTTAATAATTTGTCTTTTATTCAACTGGCTTAAAAATCTGCCTGTTTTTTTAGTTACTTCAAATTATATAATAAGTCCATTATAATGTAATACACTCTGTACCCCAGATGTCCCTACCCTTTCCAGTTTTTGAACATAAAGTCATATTGACATCAATAGTCCAAAGTTTCTTAACTTGGCTTGTGCCTCTAAGCTTCCTGCTTTTGCCTATAGGCATTTACTTATTCTTTAGCATGTAGTCAACAGGCAGGATCTACTTAATCTTCCTCTTTTATTCTGATTTGATGTGGGCTGCTTGTGTCATTGCCGCTGTTTCTGGTGCCCATGTGGGGATAACAATGCCCATGTCTGAAGTGCTATCTCCCATTTATGACAGCACCTGTTCTTGGAATGCCAGGGTGGTCCTAGGTTCTAAGCAGAGATGAGAAATGTATCTTTTTTTTCCACTCTGTACCAATGTTGTCAACTTGGCCCCAGATGAACATTATTTGTGACCAGGGTCTCCAACAAAATATCTCCTCCATTTGTTGGTCAACACCCTTCTAAATAGTAGGGAAGAAGGATAGTAGAACAAGGGATTAGGAATGGCAGAGAAAATATTCCATACTTTTCCTCTTTATTATCCTTATTCCTCCTACTTTTCTCTCAGTGTTCTATTGACCCATACTCAAATCCTTCCTCTTTCCTTGACTTTAAAACAAAAGGTTTGTATATTTCAGTGGACTCAAAAAAGATCCTTGGGGTGGGCCTCTCTACACTAGAAGTGTCTGTGTCCAAGCAATTTATTTAAATGCCCTATTATACTTGCATAAATATAAATAACTTTATTATAAGATATAGATATAGATATATGTCAATTTCCATTGAGACACCAAAGGCCAAGAGCAATTCAATAGGTACCAAGAGCCATCCCATAAAACTGAGGGCTTGACTGCCTGTTCATGACATACTAAGGTATTGGGAAACAAGTTCTCCTTGGTCTTACCCACTCACTATCCAGTTCTAGGCTGACTATGAAGAAGCAAGCAAAAAGGATTATTTTTAAGTGTTACTTCTATCCTTTATTTCTTGTCCCTCCATATCCCTCAGAGGAGAGAGTGTTCTTTTGCCTTGACTTAAGCCAGTGAAAAAAAAACTAAGGAGATTTCTTGGAGTGATTCACACAACTTCTTGGAGTTTGATGAACTTAAGTGTTATGAATCAGGCTTGGATAGTCTAAACGTCCTAAGTTATGACTAGATTGCCCTAAGGGCAGCATGGGGAGAAAGCTATATTTCCACCATGGAGGGGAGCTAGCCTGGAGTCACTGTCCAATTCGACTGCCTGGAGGACCCTGGTGACGCCAGCAGAGGGGAGGAATGCTAGAACCCCAGGACTGTGAAACAAGTTGTAGCATCCAACTGAGGGGAAGCACTGACCATATCATGGGGTCTGCACATAGAGGATCTTAAAGAGCCCACACAAACACCCAATGAAACAAAGAGCCAATAATTGCAACTGGCATTAAAGGGCACCAATGCCAGAGGTTCAACCCATAAAACAGCGCTCCTCCTCCGTGAGCCTGGCTAGGTGGGAAATAGCAGCTACTGACATGGTGAAGTGGTAGTCAAGAAGTATGTAGAAATTAACCATATACCTGTGTCCCTACCCACTCCAGATTTCCAGGCTTGTGGTAAGACTAATTGGAGGGATAGGAGAAGTTAAAGTTGAATATCAGTTAAAAACGTTGAAAATATTCATTAGGAATATTTTTTTTTAGTTATGAAGGAACTGAAAACATTCATTTGACCTGCCTGAGATTTCAACCAGAGCCAGAGAAAAACAATTTGCATAATATTTCACAAGGGGAGTGTGGTAGACGGAACAACGGCCTCCCCCAAATGCCCATGTTTTAATCCCTGGCACCTATAAATATGTTGCATTACACAGTAAAGTGAATTAAAGTAACAGATAGAATTAAGGCTGCTAATCAACTGACCTTAAAATAGAGAGATTATCCTGGATTATCCAGTGGACCCTGTGTAATCACAAGGCTCCTTAAATGTGGAAGAGGGTGGCAGAAGAGTCAGTGTTGGAGTGATGTGATGTGAGAAAGACTCAACAGACCATTGCTGGCTTTGAAGATGGAAGAGAAACATGGGCCAAGGAATACAGGCAACTTCTAAAAGTTGTGAAGAGGAAGATAATGGATTATCCCATAAAGCCTCCAGAATGCATTATAGTGATGTAAAAATGACTACTCTGGAATCTACTAGAGAACAAATGCACTGGATTTCTGCAGACAAAACTTTTATATAGAGCTGTGCTAATAGCCATACTAGCAAAATGTACTTACTATTGAGCACTTGAAATGTGGCTAATCTGAAATGAGATGTGCTGTAAGTATAAAACACACACTGGATTTCAAAGACTTGGTACAAAAAATCAGAATGCAAAGTATCTATTTTTTTTCGAAGTATCTATTTTTAAATTGATTACATTGTTTAGTTTATATTAATATTTTAAATATGTTGGGTTAAGTAAAATATATTGTTAGAATTAATTTTACCTCTTTCTTTTTTTTTTTTTTTTTTTTTTTCGGTACGCGGGCCTCTCACTGTTGTGGCCTCTCCCTTTGCGGAGCATAGGCTCCGGATGCACAGGCTCAGCGGCCATGGCTCACAGGCCCAGCCGCTCCGCGGCATGTGGGATCTTCCCAGACCGGGGCACGAACCTGTGTCCCCTGCATCAGCAGGCGGACTCTCAACCACTGTGCCACCAGGGAAGCCCCCTCTTTCTTTTTTTGCTTTTAAAATGTAGTTACCTGAAAATTAAAATTACATTTGTGGCTCACATTATATCTCTGTTGAACGATATTGATAAGGAGAAAACCCTTCTGGAAAGTTTACAATTATACTTTACGTTTGTATAATCTGTTGCACTTTATAAAATTCTCTAATAAACACTTAATTCTCATAACTGTCATGTGTGATGAGTAAGGTACAGCTTATCACTCCTAGTTTTTAAAATGTGAAAACTGAGGGTCAAGTAATGTAAAAGACCTGCCCCCCAAAATCACATAAGTAGCAAGTGACAGAGCTAAGACAAAATCTTGAAACATCTTTCAAACCAAGACTTTTTTCCTCCTATCCCATTCTGTGGGTGGTGGAGATTCCAGTGCCTAATCTAGAGTTCTCATTTTCTCCAGGGGAGACTTACTTGAAGGAAAGAGTCCAGAAAACTTGAGCTGACGAGAAAGGAGAGTCTTATATATATATATATGTCAGCCTAAGTTTTTAGATGAGCATTCACAAAACTGAACTTTGTAACCCACTGTTTCTCATAACTTATTAACGCTTCTTTATAAAAAGCATTCTGCAGTCATGTGGGTTTGAGAAGCAATGGATTTAAAGCTGATTTCTTTTAACCACAGGGTATTTAGATGCATTATTAATCTCTCAGAGGGAGTAGACTACAATTTCTAAAACTCATTTTCATAGACTGTGGTGTTCTGGAAAAGGCAATTTAGAAAATGCTCTACAACAAAAGGAAGATTCAAGGACAGGTCTGACTTTTAGCTCCTCGCCATGTGTGAGCCAATCTCCAGTGTAGAAGGAGGATCTAAAGGAAGAAGTGGCAGTTTGTTCCCCAGCTGAGATGCATTTGCTAGCTTTGGCCACTGTCCAGGACAAAGATGGATGTTTAAAAGTGATTTTTAAACTATAGAAAATTAGAATCAGTTCAGTAATTTGTTTAGCATCTTAATAAGATTTAAGTACAGAGCCAGATATCTGTTCCTTTAAACCACAAGAACACGTTTGAGTGCTTGGAAGTATTCCCTGACTTTCTAAATGAAATTGTAGTAAAATGGGAAAAGGACGTGTAATGCCCAAAAGTTCAGGGAGAGAGTTTGATATTTGAGACTGTTAGATTTGCCAGTATTAATGACTATCAGTTGGTAATAAGAAATATGAATTTCGTTTTCCAAAGCAACCTTTCACCAATTAAGTGATTAAAAATATGCCAAAAACATGTATTAATTTACTTGTGTATTTCCTTCAGACTAACCAGAACCAGATACAGAGAAAAGAAATATCAGTAGGAAGAACAGGACAAGAATCTGTTTATTCAACATTTGTGCTGGCTTTTATTTTAGATGCTGGGGATTCAGTGGTAACAAAATAAGACTATACCTCCAGTGGAGCTTACAGTATTGCATTTAAGAAATAAATATTGTATGTTTCCAAGTAATTTGTTTATTCATCAAACATTAAGAAAATGAATGAACACCTCTTTTGTCTCAAACGCTGTACTAGGTATTGTGGACATGAAGAGAAAAAAAGACAAAACTCCTGTCATGGAGGAATCCACAAAATAGTGCAGGAAGCAGACAAGAAAACAGTTAATTACCAAAGGATGTTTCCTCTTACCTAAACCTATTCCAGCCACATTTTTCTGCAACTCAGTAATCTGGCACTCCATTCAACCATCTGCCCAAGCTAACTAGCTTGGGATCCTTGACCACTTTCTTTTTCTTATAACCCACATCCAAACCATCAGCAGATCCCATTGTGCTTCTGTCAAAATAGATTTTTTAAAAAGCCGACCACTTCTCACTGTGTCCAATACTATCAACATGGTCTAAACCCTCATTATCTTTTGTAGTAATTTCCTAACTGGTCTGTCAGCTTCCAATATTTTCCCCTTAGCATCTGTTCTAAATAGGGTATCCAGAGTGGTCACAGGATATTATTTCTCTGTTCCAAATCTTCCTTCAGTCTGCCTCAAAGCGTTTGTAACAACCTGCTATGTTTTATATGCTCATCTGTTTATTTGTGTATTGTCTGTCTCCCTCCTCTTGAATTTTAAGAGGAGTGAGTCTGTTTTTAATATGCAAATCACCATTTCATTTATTCTCTACAGTAAATTAGATAGCATGATAAATATTTATACAGTGTAAGCAACAGTGGTGTCACAGATGACGGTTTGGTCAGTTTGCCTTGGGTTCATATGGTGGGAAGGTCAGGGAAGGTTTTGCAAAGGAATTGAAGCTTGTTTAACACGTCATCATCTGACTTCCACATCTACCCACTCTGCACAAGATCAACAGTAACCTCCTATTTGATAAAATATTTCATCATCACTTACCCTAAATAGCTTCTTCCTTAAAACAT
Source organism: Mesoplodon mirus (assembly GCF_964341445.2). Lineage (NCBI taxonomy): Eukaryota > Metazoa > Chordata > Mammalia > Artiodactyla > Ziphiidae > Mesoplodon > Mesoplodon mirus. The sequence continues at coordinate 17,628,713 of NC_138992.1, read as the reverse complement.
CTTTCTTAGTTTGTTGTTCATGTATTTCATAAAAATATCTTGAGGGCCCACTATATCCAGGCCATGAAGAATGCAATCATTCATGAGATAAGTATGGAGGCTGTTAGAGTGCAGTGAGGTGAGGGCCATGAGGAGGCAAGTAAAGAAGGCTGTGCATCTTTGAGTCTTCTATTTTATTTCTCCCCTCTTTCTCATCTGCATTCTACTTTCTGCTTAAAGTTCTGTGTTTCCCCAGTATACTTGCAAGCCCCCATTATCAGTAAAGTCAATTATTATGTGGATAGATTTTGAGTTTTAAATGTAACCACACCATACATCCCTACTTGACTCGGTCCATTTTAGCTGCCCTACCTGAAGACCGAAAACCTGTAAGTTCTATTCTCTGATTCTTAGAGGTGAAGCTGGGACAATTTTGCTTCACTAACCAACTGTGAAGTATGATGACCACATTGACAACAATGCTTATTGTTGCAAACAAATACTAGAAGTGTAAGGCAGGTAATGTAAATGAGTGAAGCAAGCTGGCTATGATAAGAGTAAGAAGTATGTAGTAGGGACTACAGTGACCTGGAGAACCTCTGCTCAATGACCACAGATCCAGGAGCTATTGTTGCCACATGAGCAATATAGATAGGTCCAGGGGTGAAGAGAAAACCTCATTTCTCCCTCCTCCAAATGGAGGGACCTTCTGGCCTCTCTCCCTGCTCTCATGCACTGCTGCCTAGAGATAAGTGACTGATCAAGCTAGCTAAATCTGGAGGAGGACCTGGACTTCAAAGCTCAGCCTCTTTCTCACTTTTTCTCTTTGGCATTTGCCTATGTGAGAAGGTGCAGGCTTTAGTCTGCTCCTACATGTGGTAAGTATTAAAGAGTCAGGTCCACATGGGGAGGCCTGCAGTAGTCCAGTGCGACCTGTGGCTAGGTGAGTAAGCCTGACTTTTTCTGGGGTTTGGCATTAAGAAGCTCATTGTTTCTGCTCACCTAACTCACATCTTTCATCTTAGACTTTGTGAGCATTAATGAGATATTTTGACCTTTGCCTTGCCTGCCTTAATCTTTTCTTCTCTCATTTTTCAATTTATTCATAAACTCAAGTGAGAAGAACAAGAGGTGAAATTTATTGGGTCCCCACAAATCACAAGGCTGTTGTTGTTTGACTGTATAATTTTTAAAGAGAAACCAAAAGTTCAGATTTTTTTTTTTTGGTATGAAAAACTCCTGATTCTGAAATGTTGGCAAAGAACTCATATCTTTTTAAAATTTTGGGTGCCAGTGAAATAGTATATCTAAGGGTCAATTTTCACCAGATGCTGCCAGCTTGCATTTATACTCTAAACTCTGTGGTTTGGGGTCAGTACAAGTATCTAGGTTTCTGTCCTGGTCCCTTCTGATAAATCCAATTCTCATGTGGAGTGTGGAGTTTAGATATGTGAACTACCCAGCCATCCCTCTCTAGCACCTTCAGACCTTATTCTCCTCATCCTCCTTCTCTTCCCAGCTACAAACTCTAGCTCTTCTTCAATTCAGCCACAACACCCAGCAGCCTCCAGAATTATTTCTCCTTGGAGATGGCTATAGTCTTGCCTCATCTACCCAATCTGACCTCTTGGATAAATGATCATATATTATGAACCCTTAATCATAAAGATTTATATAATTTGCCATTGCCACTCCTTTCCTGTAGGAAGGGAAAGTCCAGTTAACCCATATTCCTCTCCATTCCCAGATTACTTCTCTCTCCCAATCTACCTCTTATTGAGATCCCAAAATGCATGGTATTAACATGTACCCTGTAAAATTTGGGTAAATTCTATTTGTTGTTTTCTCTGTCTTTCCTGCTTGGTATGTGGCCACTGATAGGAATTTTTTTTCCTCTTTCTTTTATCAAAGAGGAATCACTGATAGAAGGTATTCTAGGTTCCTTGTTCCCATTTCTCTTGGCACATTCTTTATTCTTCTTGCTTTCTTTCAAGTCACTGGCACCACCGACAGTCTCTTTCCCTGGATCCTCATTCAGCCAATCTGATAGCATTCCTCAGGAAGGGCAGTCTGAATTAATTTAGTTTAATTGTGGATTATTTTACAAAGCTTAGTCGAATCAATAAGACAACATCTCAGCCTCCCCTGGGACCACACATTTAGTCTTCGACCCAGATTCTTTGACTTTTTTCCAGCCATCTGTTTTACTTGGGCAAAGAGAGTCAGTTTAATGTCTACATGTTTTATCTTTCATCTATATTTTTGGCACCTTTAGTTCATTCAGCTTTAACCCCAGAAGGGAAATATTTACCATCCCACAGCAGCTGTTCAGTCCTCGAGGAGGAAGAGGAGAGTCTTGTTTCTCTTCCTATTGGCCTGTTCTCCCTTATTCTGGCCATAGCTATTCCATCGTCCTTGCATTCTAGCTTGCCTGACACCTGGATGCACTGATTTGTACCTTGGAATGAGAATAAGAGCTTCTGAGTTCAACTCTTGTCAATTCATTTCTCAATGTATAAGAGTTCTGAATCCCAGTACATGGCCCAAGGCTCAGAGTCCAGAGGCTGGGATTCCACCTTTGATTCCACCAGTCATCATGTAAACTATATCAAGTTGGACCTCACTTTCCCCATCTGTAAAATGAGAGAACTGATCTGTAACAGAGATCCTGAATTCAAATGTCTTTAGATATACACAGGTAAAGGAAAGCAGAAACTGCTAAGCAGAGAAACTGCCTGCTCTAAGGCAGCTGGACATGACAGGGGTTTAAAACTGAGAAGGCATGTCCTGCCTAAAGACATTTGCTGGCTCAGCTAAATCTATCTGAAAGCTCCTTGGCTGAAGACTAACTTTGGCTGACAATTTGTGAATATGATACCTTGAGTCCCAACATTCTGTAAACCCTAAGACTCCCATGTTATAAGTGCTTTCTCCTGAATGATTTTCCCTTAAATAATATTTAAAATAGAATATTTGATATAATGTGATGGGAGATCGGATATAATTTTATAAATCATACTAGCCAGCCCTTTGCTCACAGATGGAGATAACACTTTAGCATGGAGCTGATTTATTAGTATGGAGCAATCACTAGAATAGGACCAGATATACAAACACATTGCAGAAAGGGTATAACAAAACTTTTGTGGCCTGAGAAAAGACACATTCTCAAAACACTCTTTGCTTATACAGAGTGGAATTTGGAGAAGGCTGGATAAAATGTGCAGCAATGACAGTGACTTCAAGGAAGATGAATATCAGCATCTCCTATACCTTAATCTTCCCCATTATTACATGCTCCCTAATGGTTTGGAATGGATTTAGCTGGCTTGGCTAAAAAGACCAAAAGAAGTCTAAGAAGTCTTATCCATACACTTTGTCTCAAACATGGGCCCAAAGGTTTTGGAGGAGGACCATATAACACAGTATGCTGAGGTTGTAGCCATATTGACATGGAGGTATGCTTGGTGGACAGTGGCTAAGGAGGTACGTATGAATAAAGATTAGTACTCGTAAAAGCCAAACCTCAAGAATTATATGGTTAGTACAGGGATCTACACCAATGATATTATCACAAATATCTGTAGGATTGTGCTGAACAGTCTTCAATAGCAACACATAATGGCAGCAAGCAGCGGTAGCAGTAGTGGACTGGTCTTACTCTCCAGTTCTCTCACTGCCTTGCATTTGGAAGGACAGCTAATCAATCACCACTTGAAACACATAAGTCCCGATATTCTTGGAAAATTCAGAGCGGAGAATGTCCCAGAGAGGGGAAAAAGATTTTGTGATAGTTTGGGAGTGTTGATTCATAAGCAAAAATTTTAAAACTGAAATATGATGTGCCAATTATCTATTGCCACAATATTATCGTGTAACAGTCGTGGTATTTCAGTAGCATTCAGTAGTAAGCACTCTCACAGATTTATGAACTCAATAGAGTTCCACTGATCTAGGCTGAACTCAGCTATACCACCTTGCTTCTCACTGAAAATTTCTGGGTCACACCTCCTAGAGAAATGGAAATAAAAACCAAAATAAACAAATGGGACCTAATGAAACTTAAAAGCTTTTGCACGGCAAAGGAAACCATAAACAAGATGAAAAGACAACCCTCAGAATGGAAGAAAATATTTGCAAATGAAGCAACTGACAGAAGATTGATCTCCAAAATATACAAGCAGCTCATGCAGCTCAATATCAAAAAAACAAACAACCCAATCCAAAAATGGGCAGAAGGCCTACGTAGACATTTCTCCAAAGAAGACATACAGATGGCCAACAAACACATGAAAGGATGCTCAACATCACTAATCATTAGAGAAATGCAAATCAAAACTATAATGAGGTATCACCTCACACCAGTCAGAATGGCCATCATCAAAAAATCTAGAAACAATAAATGCTGGAGAGGTTGTGGAGAAAAGGGAACCCTCTTGCACTGTTGGTGGGAATGTAAATTGATACAGCCACTATGGAGAACAGTATGGACCTTCCTTAAAAAACTAAAAATAAAACTACCACGACCGAGCAATCCCACTACTAGGCATATACCCAGAGAAAAACATAATTCAAAAAGAGTCATGTGCCACAATGTTCATTGCACCACTATTTACAATAGCCAGGACATGGAAGCAACCTAAGTGTCCATCAACAGATGAATGGATAAAGAAGATGTGGCACATATACGCAATGGAATATTACTCAGCCATATAAAGAAACAAAATTGAGTTATTTGTAGTGAGGTGGATGGACCTAGAGTCTGTCATACAGAGTGAAGTAAGCCAGAAAGAGAAAAACAAATACTGTATGTTAACACATATATGTGGAGTCTAAAAAAAAAAAGAAAAGTTTCTGAAGAACCTAGGCGCAGGACAGGAATAAAGTTGCAGACATAGAGAATGGACTTGAGGACACGGGGAGGGGGAAGGGTAAGCTGGGACGAAGTGAGAGAGTGCCATGGACATATATACACTACCAAATGTAAAATAGATAGGTAGTGGGAAGCAACTGCATGGCACAGGGAGATCAGCTTGGTGCTTTGTGTCCAACTAGAGGGGTGGGATAGGGAGGGTGGGAGGGAGACGCAAGAGGGAGGAGATATAGGGATATATGTATATGTATAGCTGATTCACTTTGTTATACAGCAGAAACTAACACACCATTGTAAAGCAATTATACTCCAATAAAGATGTTAAAAAATATAAATAAAATAAAATGTTCACTGAAAAAAAAATTTCTGGGTCAGCTGCAGCAGCTTTCTTCTACATGTCTCCCATCCTTCTTGGACTGTCAGGATAGCTGAGGCATGTTCTTCCAGTGGTGTGGTAGAGGTGCCAGAGAGAATATTTAAATGCACAAGTACATTTTAAGCCCTTGCTTGTGTCATGTTTTCTAACATCCCATTAGCCAAAGAAGTTACATGGCTGAGCTCAAAGTGAAGGGGCATGAAAGTATATCTTTCCAATAGAGGAATGAAAAGTTATATGGCAAAGGCATGAAGAATCAAGGCCAATAATTGAATCTACAACAGATGTGAACATATTTTGTATCCTGAATTGAGGAAAAGGGTTTATCAGATAATTAAAGATTTGGATGAGCTTCAAGGATTTATATGTTGCTTGTAAAATAAAACACATTGCTTTTTGCTGTAGTGATATGAGGTTGACAAATGTATAAAAGATCCTATGTGAGATGTGCGTTTATGTGCATACACACACACACATGCTTATATCAACTGTAAGTTGAATTCTATGGCAGATACTCTAACTGATCATCAAAGATCCATGCTTTTCCTTTTTTTAAAAATAAATTTATTTATTTACTTTTGGCTGTGTTGGGTCTTTGTTGCTGTGTGTGGGCTTTCTCTAGTTGCTGCGAGTGGGGGCTCCTCTTCGTTGTGGCACGTGGGCTTCTCATTGCGGTGGCTTCACCTGTTGCAGAGCACGGGCTCTAAGCGCACGGGCTTCAGTAGTTGTGGCACGTGGGCTCAGTAGTTGTGGCTGGCGGGCTCTAGAGCGCTGGCTCAGTAGTTGTGCCACATGGGCTTAGGTGCTCTGCCACATGTGGGATCTTCCCAGACCAGGGCTCGAACCCATGTCCCCTGCATTGGCAGGTGGATTCTTAACCACAGCACCAGCAGGGAAGCCCCATGCTTTTCTTTTAATTTAGAATTGTTGCTAAGAGGTGGATGCACACCCAGGAACTAGATTTTTTCTAGTCTTCCTTACTTCTAGGTGGTGCCAAGTGACTAGTTCTTGTCAATGAAAGGGAATAGAAGAGGGATAATCAAAAGCACAAGTACATTTGCTCAGGCCAGGTTAATTGAGAAGTGGAGGTCCCTTTTCCCCATCTTCCCAGTGAATGCAGAAGATTCTGAGCCCCTATCTGACAATTTAGTCTCCAGATGAAACAACTGTAGGTCTTCGAATCTTGTGGAAGACTACCTGCCCACCAGGAACACTGACATACCATTAACAAGATGAAAAAAAGAGCCTCCACTTGTATTTGTGTTATACCACTAAACTGGGGCAAGAATTTCTTACACCAACTAAAAAAGTCATATGGAGAAGATGTGGAAGAGCCTATTCTCACTGTAAAGAATTTATAGAGAAGAATAAAATAATCAAAGAAAACATTTACTGTGCATCGACCATGTGCATGGCTCACAGCTAATATATTAAACAGTTAAATGTTTCAGACCTGTGGTATGGTCTAATGAGTTACAAGAGTGTAGTAGAGAAGCTGATTCTTCCATCATCTGCTACACTGAGCTGTGCAAACGGTAGATGAATGAGGAGTAGTAAAAATCTTCTATTTTGACATGGTGAGACATACATGAAACCTGTAGAGCCTTGTTATACAAGTCAGTAACAGAATAAGTTTAGGACCCTTTACAACAGAACAGAATACAATAGACTAGAATGTGTGAATGAATTTAAACAAAGAAGGTGCCCAATTATCTCAGAGGCAGTTCAAATGTAACATATATCAATATTATAAAAGTTAAGTAGTTAGGAGGGTTGGGCCACCAGAATCCTGAGACATTGTCTTAGGAAACTCACACTTATTTGAGATACCTCAACCCTAGACAACAGATAGGCGTGACCATATTGAAGGGGGAAGGTTGTGGGTTATTGTGCTGTTGAGGAAAGTGTTAGGAGTGGAGCAGATATTTGCAAAAGAGGAGTGGTAGTGTGAAAAATTGGTATAAGTAGTGGTGTTGATAGATATGCTAGGAAGGAACTGTGCTAAAACTACATGTATAGCAAGATAAGAGCTAAAGTATTCTTTTTGTACTTATCTTTCTTTCCCACGCTTTCCTGACTTGTCCAAAAGTACGCTTCAAGGAGAATTTGCATTTTTATAGGAGGAATGCAAAAAGAAAATGAGTAATCTTTTCTTATTTTTCTTACCCAAAATAGACAAAGGCAAGCACTAAGTGAAGTGGATGGACCCTACAAATATATGAATGATGTGTGTGTGTGGTGTGTGTGTGTGTGTGTGTGTGTGTGTGTGTGTGTGTGTGTATATATAAAACGTGTATGTACATGGGCAGGATCAGGGAAGGTCTCTCTCAGGCTGAGAGTTTGGATGCAAACAGGAGAGTACTCGGTGTGTTACTTCATATAAATATTTTTCCAAGAACACAATGTAAGAAGTATCTGTTTATTCTGTTGGTAGCAACTTCAAGCTGAGACTGCCAGAGAGAGAGCTGGGGATTATCTTCTGTTTTCAGCCAAATAAACAGCTATTCCAGGCATTCTGATGTTAACCATTGCTTGTATGCTCTTTCTCTCTAGAAGAAAACCAGACAATTTGTAAATTAATGAAATGTGTTCCCACTAAAGCCAACCCGGAGGTTTGCTTGTCCTGAGTTCCCAGGAACCTTGTCCTGAGTTCCCAGGGCTCGGGTGGTTTTATCATTTTGCTTTACGAATAAGAAATCAGCCAACTTCATAGACAGGGATGACATCATTCTGAAAACAATGTAATGGAGGGCGTTCTCATTTCTCCTGGTCATGCCTTTGGCTTTGGAAACTCTTTTGGACCCTTCAACAGAATGAGGTTAACTGTGTCAGCGAGGTCCTCTTGTCTACTAGAAGTTTGAATTTTAAAGCAAATAGCCCAATCCATTTTGTAAGAATTCGGAGAGGTTTCCTTGGAAGATAAAGCAAGTTCACTGAATGCTAAAATACAATATGTGATATCCCTTGCTAGGAGAATTTTCCCTTACGCATAATTGGCATAGACAACATAGTCCCTTAACACATATGTAACTTAGATAGATATAATAGGGAGTAGCAGTAACCAGCTCCACTATTTTTCTTCATTCCTTCTATTAGTTTCCTATGGTCATTATAGCTTACTGACACTAACTTAGTGGCTTAAAACACATACATTTATTATTTTACATTCTGAAGGTCAGAAGTCCTAAATGGGTCTCAGTCCTATTTACAAAAGCAGTCTGGATTTGGCCTGTGGGCCATGGTTTGCTAATCTGAGATACTGATAAACTGGTGACCATGTCATAGTCATCCTTGTGTTCCTTGAGCAAAAAATAATGTGTACACATTGGAGACTCAATAAATGTTATTTTGTTTAAACGGTTTAAGTTCTCTCCTCTAGAATATACCCGTAGTTTGGTACGGCATCTCTGGGCGGGCAGTTTTGCCATTGCTCTTAAACTTGGAACAAGCAATGGACTTCTAGGAACTTGTGGTCCAGCTGTATTCTGTTGATTCTTCTAAGAAATACGAGCAAAGGTTTTCATTGCACTATTGTTGTAACAGCACACCTTCATTTCTTTCAGAAAAAGATTACTTAAAACATTTCTCACTGCTTTAATCAAGATGTTAAGACAGTGTATGTATTACATCTTTTAGGGGGGTTAAAAAGGATATGTGTATATATTTCTGTGAACATTAAAATTATTGTAAAGCTGTCCAATAAATGGTTAATACTTATTATCTTTGGGTTTTGACTGGTGATCAGGAGTAAGGAATACTTGTACTTTCCATTTTATATATTTTTTTACTTTCTCTCCTATGTCCAAGTATCATTTACAATGTAAAAAAAAAAAAAGGTAAATTTCCTTATGGCAGATTTCCGTATCACAAACTTATCTCTACTGGTTCATATGACCTTAAAATATTTGTATTCTCAGTTTCAATAAGTCTATAACTAAGACGACTCTTAGCTGTTAAAGACAATATGAAAATGCATACTAATATATTCATTACAAATTATGACTATTAAAAATTGATAAAAACTTTAATGTCTGGGAATAGCAGAATGGTAAATAACTATAAACCCACCCAATTAGAACATTATAATATTTAAAATTACACAGTGAAAAGCTTATAATATGGGAAATACTTGATGAAAAAAATACACAAAATTATATATACAGTATCATAACAACCATATTAAGGTAAGATATACCCAGAAAAAGGACTACAGAAATATATAACAATATATTTAACGTTTTTTTTGAGACATAAAAGCAGAGATGCCTTTATTCAGAAATGTATAATGTTGTGATACGTTTCTTCTTACCCCTTTCACTTTGCTCCTCGTTTCTCTAATGAATCGTCTATCTCTAGCACGAGTTACACAAATTGCCAGGTGCAGGTCAATGGCTATATTTATGATAAGTGAGAGAGAAAACACTTATTACATTTTATCTTATTAATCCATGGTCATAACGAAACAGGGAATTTTAGGTTGAAAGGAAAGGGTGTCACTGTGTTATACTAATGAGTAGCATGTTTAAAAAAAAAAAGAAAATCTCACAGTCATTTCCTACAACACCCACTCTTTCATCGAGTTTGTAAAACTGGGCATGTTTCACTCTCTTCCTCCAAAGTGCATTTAAGACTTCCCAACTGCAAGGGAAGTAGTAACTTGTTTTTCAAGTATGAGATTCAAGAGGTAGATATCCTAGACCATTTGTAGCCCAAACCTGGGTCACTGTTTGTTTTTGTAAATAAAGTTTTATTGGGTCAGTGTCTGCTTATTTGTTTACATATTGTCCATGGCTTATTTTGTGCTATAATGGCAGAGGTTAGTAGCTATAAGATAGATTGCATGGAAAACAACACCAAAAATATTTACCACTTGCCCTTTACAGAAGGGGCTTTTTCCAACCCCTGTTCTAGAGATTTGGGCACAGAGGAGGTGGTAAATATTGTAGATTTATTAAAAATTAAATTCAATAATATATTGGAACAGAGTGACCTTGAATTCTTCTTTGCTATATATGATACTTCCCCTCTCGTTTGTTCTGTTAGGTTTCAGCCAGGTATTTTAAAATATTTAGAGCTCAAATCAAAGTCAATCTTATATAGTAGTAATGAGAGATGCAAATGGAATCCACTGCTAAAGGCAATTTTTTTAATGGTAAAATAATGACTCACAAAATGAAGATGGTCACAGATTTTAATTAACTCATTAATTAACAAGATTTTACAACCAGTTCAAAGATGAATGCAAAGGACAAATATATAAACATCAGGAATACTGAAAAAAATTACAAATAGATGCAAAACTGGTAAAATTGTTCACTATACATGGGCGATAATCAGTTGTATTCCACTGGACATAATTTCCATTTTGATGGATAAGAATCTTTTGCCTTATTATCATTTCTCTAAAATTTATAGGATTATGAAATAGCTTGAAGGCAATGAAAGATTGAGATAATCGGAAAGCTGATTCAGACAGTATACTTAGTGATCTTTTCAATTCATTTCAAAGTTTTCCACAGTTTTTCCCCTTTAACATAAAACTATAAAATGCAACACTCAGCCTGATTACATAAATGCGATGTCTTTCTTCAGGTATATATGTTAAAAGTAGATAAAGCTTCTGACTGTCACACACTTGAGTAGTGGGGACTTAGCTTGAGCCTGCCTTGTGAACCCTACTAAGGATCAGAGGTGAATAGGTAGGAGGCAGTCTTACCAAAAATCTTATATTTGTGAACAAGTGAGAGCTTTCTTGGGAATTAACTCATCCTAAGGAAAGACTAAGCTAAGCACAACTTTGTAACAGATAGGTAGGCACTGAAGAGGAGAGGTGATTCTGATTATGGGGGAAATGTCTGTTTCTCTAATTTATCTCCTGGACACTCTCCCCACTTCAATTTTTCACATCAGGGTTCTGGTAAATTGGTAGCTGGGGAGGTAAAAAAAATAAAGGGAAGAAAATGTCATTAAATATAGGAGAATAATTTGAATAGGCCATCAGATGCTAATATCCATAATGAGAGCATCCACTAAGTTGTCTAATATTCCATAGGGGGGAAATTGTATGTTGAAAATGTGGAAGAATGTGGAATATGATAGTATGCAAAATCAAGCAACCCAAATTGTAAAACACATGCTATGGTTTAGGTTGGTCTATGCTAGTATGAAAATTGCAAATTTACATATTTCTCAAATTCATTCACTTCCTTCTATTTTCACTGTAATTATCCTAGAACAAACCACTATCTTCTCCCACTGGGACTATGAAGAAAGCCTCCTCAGAGTAAAAGGAACAAATCATAAACTTAAAATTGCTGAAAACCTTTACTGGCTTCCCATGGACTTTCAAATAAAGTCTTCACATGCCCTAGAAGACTGCACTCCATCTTGTCCATACTCGCCTCTCTATTCTTAGTTCATCCACTTTCTCTCTTCCTTAATCCACTGTCTGTCTCTCCATCTCTCAGTAAATAGAATCTACCTGCCTTTCTCCTCTCTCTGGATAGCTAGTTTCTCTGTTTAAAAATGAGTAGGAGATAGTCAACAAAAAGAAGGGGAAAAAATGTACTAAAGTAAACCCCTACACCCAAGCTAGATGACATGGTCCCATGAAACTCTACCTTTCCTCTGCAGTTCGGTATTCTATTTCTTAAATATTTTTAATAATTCATTTTGTAATTTCTGTTTCTCTCTCTAGACTTTAAGTGTGTAAATGCAGGAATGCATGGAATTTAATAGGAAGGAATCAAGTGTAATATACATTGATTAAAATCAAAAGAAGATGGATTGGAAGAATCAACATTGTGAAAATGACTATACTACCCAAAACAATCTACAGATTCAATGCAATCCCTATCAAACTACCAATGGCATTTTTCACAGAACTAGAACAAAAAATTTCACAATTTGTATGGAAACACAAAAGACCCCGAATAGCCAAAGCAATCTTGAGAAAGAAAAATGGAGCTGGAGTAATCAGGCTCCCTGACTTCAGACTATACTACAAAGCTACAGTAATCAAGAAAGTATGGTACTGGCACAAAAACAGAAATATAGATCAATGGAACAGGATAGAAAGCCCAGAGGTAAACCCACGCACATATGTTCACCTTATCTTTGATAAAGGAGGCAAGAATATACAGTGGAGAAAAGACAGCCTCTTCAATAAGTGGTGCTGGGAAAACTGGACAGCTACATGTAAAAGTATGAAATTGGAACACTCCCTAGCACCATATACAAAAATAAACTCAAAATGGATTAAAGACCTAAATGTAAGGCCAGACACTATCAAACTCTTAGAGGAAAACACAGGCAGAACACTCTGTGACATAAATCACAGCAAGATCCTTTTTAACCCACCTCCTAGAGACATGGAAATAAAAACAAAAATAAACAAATGGGACCTAATGAAACTTAAAAGCTTTTGCACAGAAAAGGAAACCATAAACAAGACCAAAGGACAACCCTCAGAATGGGAGGAAATATTTGCAAATGAAGCAACTGACAAAGGATTAATCTCCAAAATTTACAAGCAGCTCATGCAGCTCAATAACAAAAAAACAAACAACCCAATCCAAAAATGGGCAGATGACCTAAGTGAACATTTTTCCAAAGAGGATATACAGATTGCCAATGGACACATGAGAGAATGCTCAACATCATTAATCATTAGAGAAATGCAAATCAAAACTACAATGAGATATCATCTCACACCGGTCAGAATGGCCATCATCAAAAAATCTAGAAACAATAAATGCTGGAGAGGGTGTGGAGCAAAGGGAACACTCTTGCACTTCTGATGGGAATGTAAATTGATACAGCCACTACGGAGAACAGTTTGGAGGTTCCTTAAAAAACTACAAATAGAACTACCATACAACCCAGCAATCCCACTACTGGGCATATACCCTGAGAAAACCATAATTCAAAAAGAGTCATGTACCAAAATGTTCAGTGCAGCTCTATTTACAATAGCCAGGACATGAAAGCAACCTAAGTGTCCATTGATAGATGAATGGATAAAGAAGATGTGGCACATATTTACAATGGAATATTACTCAGCCATAAAAAGAAACGAAACTGAGTTATTTGTAGTGAGGTGGATGGACCTAGAGTCTGTCATACAGAGTGAAGTAAGTCAGAAAGAGAAAAACAAATACCATATGCTAACATATATATGGTATCTAAGAAAAGAAAAAAAGATCATGAAGAACCTAGGGGTTAGACAGGAATAAAGACACAGACCTACTAGAGAATGGACTTGAGGATACGGGGAGGGGGAAGGGTAAGCTGTGACAAAGTGAGAGAGTGGCATGGACATATATATACTACCAAATGTAAAATAGACAGCTAGTGGGAAGCAGCCGCATAGCACATGGAGATCAGCTCGGTGGTTTGTGACCACCTAGAGGGGTGGAATAGGGAAGGTGGGAGGGAGGGAGAAGCAAGAGGGAAGAGATATGGGAACGTATGTATATGTATAACTGATTCACTTTGTTATAAAGCAGAAACTAACACACCATTGTAAAGCAATTATACTTCAGTAAAGATGTTTAAAAAATTAAAAGAAGAATTTGAGCACTATCTTTTGGAGGTACCCTCCACTGTCATATATATAATTATACTCATATCCAATCATTCTCTGTTCTTACTTTTACTTATGTTAGGTGTAGTTTCCCTGCATTAAAGCTCCTTGAATCACAAAGAGTGGTGGCTGGTCTATAATGACAGATTCTATTTCTTCATTTTTTCAGTACTGATGCACAGAAAGTTTAGATCTTCTGGGACCTGAGTGATGCTGAATCCTTTCTAGTTTCCTGGAGTTTGCTGTGGAAGCAAATGTAGTCTCCGAAACGAAAGCCTTCAATACTTATAAGTGGGTATAGAATCTGAGACTTTGAGAAGAGACTTACTGGCCGGGTCAGGAGATGTCCTTTTATAAATTCTAGGCAGTGTTGCTGCCTTCTGTAGAGCTGTGAATGCCACGAGACAGCCTAGAGATTCCTCTGGACTTGGAATTAGGCAATCCTGCTTCAGAAGAGCTTGAGACCAGGGAGTGAGTGACCTTTGGATGGCCCTAGTTCAGGGACCAAAGATTCACAGGCATGATTTCTGCCAGTAGCAGGAAATCTGTTGGGACACTCTTGGGACAGCTGTGCCCTACACTCACCCATTTCTGAATTAAAAGAAATATTATGTCATCCAATCCTAAAATTGCAAACTGGCAGCATATGGGCAAGGATTGGGCTTCCGGATGTATTTTGTTCATCTTGTACAGTATTTTAAGAATTGCTCAGTCTCATATGGAAGAACGCAGAGGGCTACTCTTTCATGGAAAATTAGATGAGGCCACGTTGTCACAGGCAGCAGTGGGACAGTGGTGGAGTGTAGCTGCCTCCCTCATGCAGGGGCCTCAGTCCCCGTTGGAATACATGGAACCCACCCAGTTCTTTTATAGGCAATTATTTTGTGACCTATTTTCTAATCCAAGCATCTCATTTCACAATGAAAGAAAGAAAACCCATCTCTTTCTGGGGATAGTTTGGGGGAAGGAGAAGTGGAGTGAGATGGACTGGCCACAGTAACACAGTGCAGATTTGGGGCTGGAGTCCCAGCCCATTTCTCTCTCTACCATAGCATAGCATACTATGGGTATCTCCGTTAGGACTCTGATGTATTAGTGGGTAGAATACGGGATTAGGACTCTGATGTATTAGCAGGTAGAATACGGGATGCTCCCACTCAAAGTTATCTCACCAGAGAGGTACCTTTCCTAAAGTCACACTGCTTATGAATGGATAAGAGTGACTGGTGTTGGAATTATTTCTACATCCCGCATAGTACCTAACAGTGCAAATAAATAGTACTTAGGGATGGAGTTGAATTCGATTAAATAGTGTAAAAAAATCATAATTAGGAATTGAATTAAGTTAGACTGAATACCCTGTGTAAAGTTTGTCTTATCAGGAAATTGTCCTCCTACTCCTTTTCATTTGGTTACATTGGATCCAGCCAAACACATTAACCAGATGAGCAGGGTTATACATTGTTTTCACAGGAAATCCTCCCTTCCTCCTTCAGTTTACCTAAAAGGATGAGAAGTGGGGAGGGGGGTTTGCCAGTGTATACATACACATGCCGATGTATATATTTATACACCACACATATCCATACACACATATGTCTCTAAAACACTATGTGCTCACTGCAGCATCTGGCTTTCTGTGAAGTCTTGACCTCTGCTCCCTCACAGCTGTGTTGGCTCAGAGTTTAGAGTAACGCTTACAAGACTCCCTGAAGAACATATGTTTCTAAGCAGTCCCCTAGTTCTCTATCCTTTTTTTGGCAGAGGGAGTCATAAAAGGTTACTCCCTAGGACCTTGTACTGGTAGCCCTGCTTCCCGGAAGAATTTCTTATGGTTCAAAAATCATCCCCAAAAGACTGAGTGTGAAAAAGCATGCTCTGTAATCTCCCTCCTTCACTTTCCCTCCCCAGCTTGTGCACAGAAGAGTTGGTAATGTTTTACTTTATAGCTGCTTATGCTCTTCTGATTGACTGCTTTGTCAGGAAAAAGGAATTGGCAACTTTGGACAAGAGTGAATTTCTTAGCCTCATTATTTCAAAGTAGCAGATAAAAGACTTCGGTGGCAATCCAAGACACTGGTTCATCTTCAGCACCTTGGCTGCCACTTCCGCAAGTGCTGTCTTTATAGACCTGGGTCTAGCTTGGTGGGTCTTGGGAGGTCCACCTTCATTGAAAATGGTCTGCCAGTGTTACTAGACATACCTTCTCTGCACCTCAGGTGGGAATCAAACGCCATGAAAGAACAGATGCCCCAGTTCCTGCTCTGCTTTTGTTTGGGGGGAAAATCGTGTATTTGATGTTATAAACGGCTACATGGTAATATAATTTTAACAAATTAAAAATATATTTAAGACAGTGTGCTTACAAAGGCACAACTGGGCCTCCCAGGTTTTATAAGCTAGGTGATGTCTTAACATTATTTGAGACATTTGGATTCCACCAGCTGAGAGCTATGTAATGATTGCAGGGGAAGGGAAGGAAACTCATCAGTCCTATATTCACAGCTTGTTGGATTTCGCACATTTAATCCACCTCTTTTCTCCACTCTCCAACATCTTCTCTAGTCTTTCCTAGCCCAGTAAAACACTCGGAGTGTTCCTTAATTTCTCTTTCTCTTAGAAACTACATTCATTTAAAAAAAAAAATCCAGTTGGCTTTATCTGCAAAATATAAACAGACTCCAGTAACTTCTTATCAATGCTTTCACTTCTGTCTGCCTTTTATCACAGCTCTGGAGAAAGAATGAAAAAGAAATGAGGCATCACATTTAGCGTGGACTTTTTGCAGTCAGCATCCTAACTGATCTTGCTTCGAAGTCACCCTCAAAACCTACTCTTCAAACAGTAGCTAGAGGAATCTTTTTAAAAGAGAAGGCAGATCATGCTCTTCTCTATTCACAATCCTCCAGTGACTTTTTTATGTCATTCAGTGCAAAAACCCAAGTCCAAGTTATGGCTTCCAATCCTGCAGGAGACTGAGTCCCCATTTCTTCTTTCACTTCACCTCCTGGGTGTCAGAATGACTGCCTTCCTCTTTGACTAAATTTAGGTCACTATTAAAATACCACCTCGTCAGAGAGACCTTCTGTGACACACTGATGTACACCCTGCCCCAGCTCTCCATTCCCCGAGCCTGCCTTTTTTTCCCCATAGCATATGACCATCTGTCAGATTACATATTCACTTGCGTACTTGTTAATCTTTTTTATGCTCTCACCAGAAAACATCTTTTATGAGAAGAGGGACTCTTTCATTCACTGCTTTACACCCAGTTTTTCATACACTGACAGGTTCATAGTAAGTAGTGAGTTAATATGTATGGAATGGATGAATGAGTTGGATTGGCTGGGTTGGGGGAGGGAGACTCACAGAGCCAATGGCAGAGCTGCCAGGAGAATATGCAGGATGCATTTAGACCTGGAGGGGTCAAAGCTGGTAAAGTAGGACCAAATTAGGTTACCAATCTAAGGACCATAAGATAGTAGCCAGAAAAAGTATAGAGTAAAATTGGCCTGATGCTGAGTTGATTTTCACTGAGCAGTTACTATAAACGTGTATTAGTTTCTTAGGTCTGCCATAGCAAATTACCACAAGCTTGGTGGTTTAAAACAATAAACAATGTATTCTTTCATTTCTGGAGGATAGAAGTCTAAAATCATAGTATTGATAGGGCAGTGCTCCCTGTGAAGGCTCCAGGGAAGAATCCTTTACCTTTTCCAGCTTCTATAGGTGTGGCTTCACCTATAGCAGCAGAATTCCAATTTCCATCTTTGTCTTTGCATAGCCTTCTTCCCTTGGTCTCCATGTGTTTTCTCCTTTTCTTATAAGGATACCAGTCATTGGATTTAGAGCCCATTCTATTCTAGTATGACCTCTTTTTTACTTAATTATATCTGCATGGACCCTGTTTCCAAATAAGGTCACATTCTGAGGTTGTAGATGGATGTGAGCTTTGGGGGGGACACTATTCATGTCATTCTAACGCTCAAACCCTTTATATGGTTTATATCCTCACAACAACTCTTTGATGATGAAATAAAATTCATATTTTAAGGCAAGACAAGAAAGATTTAAACATAAAATTTTTCTCAGCCCATTTAGGCTTCCTCCCTCCCCTCTAGTGTGCATCGTGCATCTGTATTATGCATTAACCAGAACTCCCCAGTGGCAGAAATACCTGCTCAACTATAAAGATCAATTTTTCTTCTTCTGACACCAGCCACATAACTCCTTTCCCAGTCCTGTAAGGGGTCACAATGACCCACCACTTGCCTTGTATGTGCAGACATCTTCGGTGAACTTTATGTAAAACGCCAATATATCATTTTCCTTAAAGATAGTGAACGGTGCAGGACAGACTGAGTTAGCTGACCTGGGGAGATACTGGCTGCGCCTGATGAAAGTTCTTAGCTTAAATACTTACTTATGACCTTATTAATGTTACTATATTACTTGTATCTGCCTATTTTATAAGATTATTGTTTTTGCATTACCAAGTGTGTGACTGAGACTATGATAAAAATAATGATAATCAAGCAACTTGAAATGATTGACCAAATACATAATTTTATAAGATCAGTGATTGTAATAGTGTAACTCTAGATATGGGAAGAAGCAACTAGAGGGATCCATGTCCTGGACCATAACAGACTAGTAAGACAGGCGGTACAGAGGTTTTGGCTACTGTTAACAGGACCTAGTCCAGTAATAGCACATCGAGTGGCCTATCAATGAAATCCTTGCCTGACCTGGGAATGAGTATTCCTAATGCCATCGGACAAACTGGTCATGAAACACCTCCCAGAACTTGGTCAACGTTAAGACCGAAAGGGAGGGAGTTCTAAAACAAAGAATATTGCCCACGATCCAGTTCTACAAGAATAAAGTCATTAGTCACTGCGGTCGCTGAGCTACAATACACCCTGAAAGAAATTCAGAGCAAAGATCGGGTTGAGGCACTTTGTACTCTAGGAAAATTGACAAAACTGGCCCTCGGATATTTTCAGGAGGAAATTTTGTGAACCCAGTTTCCTCTGTCTTCCCATACTTCGAAAAGCTCTAAAGCCACTAAGATATCTATTCCTCTCGAATAGAGAAAGTTGCCCTCTACCAAGATGTGTGTTGATCACAGGTACCCCTTCTCCAAAGTCATATATTGTATATATAGTGGTTTCCCCCCTTACCTGTAGAGCTTTCTGAAAGACCGCCTCCTGAGTTATAATCCTCAGCTTGGCTTAAATAAAATTTTCCATTTCTTTCTTAGATTGACTATTGATTAAATTTTGGGGGACCTTGAGATAGATAGTATTATGGACAACATTTTACAGACACAGAAACTAAGACCCAGAGAACTTCGGTAAATTGCCTAAGGCCATATAGCTAGAAAATGGATTCAGATCTAAATATATCTGACTCCACAACCCATCTAGTTTGATCCTTTGACTATACCATGTTGACTCCAGTCCTTACCACAATAATATGTTCAGAATATATTTGATGGTTAGGAAAGTTCTTATTTTAATAACCATGTATTTAAAACCACGGAACTGTGCCACTTTACAAATACAACCAACACTTGAAACTGCTCATAGCACTTTTACAAGTCACTGGACAAAAGTCCAAATGTCACAAAGATGGGAGAGACCCAATCCGAGCGTTCTCTAGGCCTGAGATCACTGTACAGGGAAGTTCTCACTACGGGTCTGGGAGAGAGGAGGAAAATTCAGGCAAGTCTGAGGAACCACTGCAAAGACGATCTTCACCTTGGACAGGGTATGAAACCGAAGGCAATTGTCAAATGATCTAGGACCACCTCGGGATCTGCTTTAGGCTAGATCGTGCTCAAAAGGAAACACAAAGCATCACAGCACAGCAACTGGCTCGTATCTGCTCAGACTGACATATTCACTGTGTATGGGTTTACTTGTAGTAAGAAGACAAAAAAATATATACCATATCATGTTTTTTTTCCCTGACCTTTATAAATAATGTGCACTGCAACTACAAGGAAAAATTTTCATGATTTCCCCTGTGAAATACTCTGCAACCATCTAGCCTGGAAATATATTTACTTCTGTGATCTAAATTCTCTCCCTGGTTTGCATTAGCTTTTACCAAACCTCTGGCCTAGAATTTATCATTGGTCGAAAGCCAGCTGGTCAACAAGAACATTTAAGAGTTTGTCTTTGTTTTGTTTCCCCTTTCTAGGAATTTAAACACAAATGAGACATTTCAATGTTCTGAGATGACATCTGTTTCTTTCTGCAGCTTCTCTCTCCTCCACTCTTAGCTCTTCTCCCCCTACCTTGCTTCCCTCTCCTCCTCCTCCTCTTGTTTCCTTTCTCTTTCCTCATCCTTCTTTTTCTCTCTTGTGCCTCTTCCTCTCATCCCTGCCACTACCATCTCTCTTTATCTCTCTCCCCTCTCTCTCCAGCCTTTCTTAATCATTTTGATGTTTGTCAGATCCCTGTGGCCTTATTAAGCCAGGCAATTAGTTTTTTAGGTCTAATGTCTTGAAAAATAATTTCCGCCAACTCACTAGCTTCCAGTGTGCATTGGTGCCAAGAACATCCAGAGTATTTACTCTGCTGAGAAAATTAATTGTGACTTTCAGGCACAAACCCTCTCAACTTCCCTCCCAACTCCTCTGGACTTTTGGATAATCCACACCCATCCTTTCTCTCCTCACTGGTATTTCAGAGATGTTCATCTCTTTCTTGCTTCCTCAGTTACCCCCCCCATAAAGTTTTTTTTTTCTTCTCTGCCTAGAAACGTTCTAAATATCTCTTACCTTAAAAATCTCTCCCTACCTTTCCTTTCCTTCACTACCATAATTCCTGAATTAGTAGACTTGACTCTCTGTCCTCTCTTTCTCACTCTCTTTTACCTTTATATGCTAAATACTAATTTCTGCTACCCCTTCTTCAAAACTCACCACTCTTCAAAAATTGCTTTTGCAAGGGTAATCAAGTACCTGCTGTCAATAAATCTGGTCGTCTTTTTTCCTCTCAAAGTAATACCACTTGAATTTTCTGCAGTTGAATGCTTTTATTGACCAATCATGCCAACTTTCTTAAAGGTATTTCATCTCTTAGCTTGTACAACAGACTTTCTCCTGGTTCTTTGAAATCTGTGTACTTTATAATTCCTCCTCAGGTTCCTATAGCACTTCATTTAATTCTTTTTTAACATCTTTATTGGAGTATAGTTGCTTTACAATGCTGTGTTAGTTTCTGCAGTATAACAAAGTGAATCAGCTACACGTATGCATATATCACCTCCTCTTGTGTCTCCCTCCCACCCTCCCTACCCCACCCCTCTAGGTGATCACAAAACACTGAGCTGATCTCCCTATGCTATGCGGCTGCCTAAGCTTTATTTCTGATGATGCCATCCTTGATTGCTTCTCCTCTCCTCTCCTCTCCTCTCTCCTCCCACTGGTTTGTTTCAAGTGCTTCCAGACCTTCAGTTATCATCTAGATTCATGTTCCCTAAGTACAAATCTGCACCAGAGGCACCTGGAGGGTTTACGAATCTGGGGACTTTGGGAAACAGAATTTTCATAGACATAACCTGCCACAGTGGCAATAGATTTGGGTTGTGGTAGGGGAGTCGCAAAATGGAGGAAGGTATGCACTTTTCAGATGTACCTGTGAATTTCTAGACATACCCGATGAGAGGTGGGTAGGGATAGCAGGAATTTCTAGGTGGCGGGTATGTGCTTTGAAGAATGGGGCAAGAAATTTAGGATATTGCTTACAATATGATTTCATATGGACCTACAGTTTGGTATGGCTTAGGTAGAATCAGGTCACATTGCTACTTTTATAGATATGTAAATCGAGTGCTCTTGGAGGATTTCAGTGTCAGGGCAGCTCAAAAGCATCTTGGCTGCAACCACAGTGGACAGCTCATAAACTCCTATGAGGAGGGTTGCTGATTTTCCAGCTGGAGCTGCTACTTCTAGGAAGGTTTGTGACCATGTCAAATCTTGGATTGCAGAGCTTTATTTCTCAAGACCAGTTGGGGCTTGTCTACCATTGCAAAGAAGAGAATGTGGAGTGGAACTCAAGCCTTCATAGGAAGTCCATTGGAGATGAGTCTGTGCCCCGGTGAATTCACCTGTGATGGCCCTGAACAAATCTCTGCTTCTGATCTTGTCTTCTTGTCAGTTATTTGTTTTTGTTAAGGTAGTGATTGTTCCTTTGATTCCTAGTTTTTGTTTTATTTTAACTAGACTTTGCTCACTGACACTGTGCTTCTAACATTAACCCCATTCAGACTTGGCATCTTCTATAGTTACCTAAGTAACTGCACTTTATTTTGCTTGTGCCTCAATAAATGGAGATATTCTGCTGAAAAATGTTATTTCAACACAAGACCCAGGATTTTTCACTGGTCCTAATTAACACCTAGGATATAACACTCCTTATGATCTTATAACTATATTTGAAATTTCTCTAGTTCCTGTGGTTCTCAAACTTTAGGGTACATTACAATGTGTATGGAAAAGCACATATTCTTGGGCTCCAACCCTAAAGTTTCTAATTCAGTGGACCTGGGATGGGAAGTGAAAATCTGCATCTCTAATAATTTTCTAGGTGAAGTTGACGCTGCTGGTTTTGACATTACACTAAGGATAACTGCTTTAGTTTATAAGGTCCCTTGGAAAATGTTAGAAATCATTGTTATCTCAGGTAATAAAGGTTATACAGAGAAAACTTTAAAACATTTTTTTTCTTTCCTTTCTACTTTTTCTTCTCTTTTCTTTATGATTGTTTTTTCTTTTCCTTTCCCTCTCTCTCTTTCTCCCTTCCTCCCTTCCTTCCACTAAATCCGCACAGAACATTTTCCTTCTGTCCAGCCAGGTACAGAGGAACCAGTATCCGTTCATTCCTGGCCTTTAGACCCATCAACAGAAGATTCCTAGAACTCAGATAAATGATGGGTCCAAGTGAAACTTTTGAGGTTTTAGATCCAAGATTAATTAGTTTGATTTTCAAAGTCAAAGGTACTGCATAGTCTTTAGGAGGGTTTTTGCTGTTGAGAGCAAATTTACCCTGAGCTTTCGAAACAACTTAATTCAAGGCTGGGAATCTGAACATGCTAAAATTCAAAACAGGATCCCCCAAGTTAAAACACATGCAATGTCAATGAACCATTTCTTGAAAAGTTACCCTTTGGCCTCTATCTGTTCAGTATAGTAAAGCGTTGATTAATCATATGAAACCCACCAAACTGAGCCATTAATTGCTCAGATTCTTTTTTTCCACAGCATCTAAAGAAGGTCAATCTGAACAAACAAACTAATTTCAGAGATTTATTTAAAAAAATAAAAATATGGACCTTCGGGCCAGTTCACACTAAACTCAAGCTCTTACATCTTCATATATAATTTTGGGCAACAGAATTCAGAGTTACTAATACTCAGAAACACTGAGCTAAAGTTTCAAGCTTTAAAGAAAAAAATTACCTGGATTTGACTCGTTATTAAAACAAATAAACAAAAATAAGTGAGAAGTGCTGGTGTAGGGGCAACACGGAGCTATGAATAGCATCCTTGGGACTGGACCAGTATAACTTCCCAGGGTCAAGTCCTCCTGCCATGGCCTTGGATATATTGTTGAATCATCTTTTCTGGCTTTGGATTTAATATCATTTATGACAGTATTATGAATGTCAAAAAGTATTGTTCTTGATAACCTTTTGTAAAGTGTAAAACACTGTGGAAATTGTGGTAGACGTTTATGAAATGGCTCCCAGAAATCTCCCTACTGGTATTTATGCCCTTGTCTAATTGTCTTCTCTTGTGTGTTATCTAGACATAGTGACTTGTTTCTAATAAATAGAATATAACAAAAGTGATAGGATATCACATTTGAATTAAGTTGTAAAAGACTGTGACCTGTCTCTCTCTTTTTCTGCTTTTCTCTCTTTTTCTTGTTTACTTGCTCTGATGAAGCAAGTTGCCATGTTGTGAGTTACCCTATGAAGAACCCCATGTGGCAAGAGCTGGAAAGCTTCCTCCAGCCAGCAGCCAGAAAGGTACTGAGGCCATCTGTCAAACAACCCATGAGATATTGAATTCTCCCAATAACCACATGAGGGAGCTTCAAGGTTGACCTTCCCATAGTTGAGCCTTTTTTTTTTTCAATTAAAAAAAATTTTTTTAACATCTTTATTGGAGTATAATTGCTTTACAATGGTGTGCTAGGTACAACAAAGTGAATCAGCTTTACATACACACACATCCCCATATCTCCCCACTCCTGCATCTCCCCCCTACCCTCCCTATCCCATCCCTCTAGGTGGTCACAAAGCACCGAGCTGATGTCCCTGTGCTATGCAGCTGCTTCCCACTAGCTGTCTGTTTTACATTTGGTAGTGTATATATGTCCATGCCACTCTCTCACTTCGTCCCAGCTTACCCTTCCTCCTCCCCGTGTCCTCAAGTCCATTCTCTACATCTACGTCTTTATTCCTGTCCTGCCCCTAGGTTCTTCAGAACCATTTTTTTTTTTTTAGATTCCATATGTATGTGTTAGCATACGATATTTGTTTTTCTCTTTCTGACTTACTTCACTCTGTATGACAGACTCTAAGTCCATCCACTTCACTACAAATAACTCAATTTCATTTCTTTTTATGGCTGAATAATATTCCATTGTGTATATGTGCCATATCTTCTTTATCCATTCATCTGTCAATGGACACTTAGGTTGCTTCCGTGTCCTAGCTATTGTAAATAGAGCTGCAATGAACATTGTAGTACATGACTCTTTTTGAATTATGGTTTTCTCAGGGTGTTTGCCCGGTAGTGGGATTGCTGGGTCATATGGTAGTTCTATTTTTAGTTTTCTAAGGAAACGCCATACTGTTCTCCATAGTGGCTGTATCAATTTACATTCCCACCAACAGTGCAAGAGGGTTCCCTTTTCTCCACATCCTCTCCAGCATTTATTGTTTGTAGATTTTTTGATGATGGCCATTCTGACTGGTGTGAGGTGATACCTCATTGTAGTTTTGATTTGCGCTTCTCTAATGCTTAGTGATGTTAAGCATTGTTTCACGTGTTTGTTGGCAATCTGTATATCTTCTTTGGAGAAATGTCTATTTAGGTGTTCTGCCCATTTTTGGATTGGGTTGTTTGTTTTTGTTATTGAGCTACATGAGATGCTTGTAAATTTTGGAGATTAATCCTTTGTCAGTTGCTTCATTTGCAAATATTTTCTCTTATTTTGATGGTTGCTTTTCATCTTGTTTATGGTTTCTTTTGCTGTGCAAAAGCCTTTAGGTTTCATTAGGTCCCATTTATTTAGTTTTGTTTTTATTTCCATTTCTCTAGGAGGTGGGTCAAAAAGGATCTTGCTGTGATTTATGTCATAGAGTGTTCTGCCTATGTTTTCCTCTAAGAGTTTGATAGTGTCTGGCCTTACATTTAGGTCTTTAATCCATTTTGAGCTTATTTTTGCGTATGGTGTTAGGGAGTGTTCTAATTTAATTCTTTTACATGTAGCTGTCCAATTTTCCCAGCACCACTTACTGAAGAGGCTTTCTTTTCTCCATTGTATATTCTTGCCTCCTTTATCAAAAATAAGGTGACCATATATGCATGGGTTTATCTCTGGGCTCTCTATCCTGTTCTATTGATCTATATTTCTGTTTTTGTGCCAGTACCATACTGTCTTGATTACTGTAGCTTTGTAGTATAGTCTGAAGTCTGGCAGCCTGATTCCTCCAGCTCCGTTTTTCTTTCTCAAGATTGCTTTGGCTATTTGGGGTCTTTTGTGTTTCCATACAAATTGTGAAGTTTTTTGTTCTAGTTCTGTGAAAAATGCCATTGGTAGTTTGATAGGGATTGCACTGAATCTGTAGATTGCTTTGGGTAGTATAGTCATTTTCACAATGTTGATTCTTCCAGTCCAGGAACATGGTATATCTCTCCATCTGTTTGTATCATCTTTAATTTCTTTCATCAGTGTCTTATAGTTTTCTGCATACAGGTCTTTTGTCTCCTTAGTTAGGTTTATTCCTAGATATTTTATTATTTTTGTTGCAGTGGTAAATGGGAGTTTTTCCTTAATTGCTCTTTCAGATTTTTCATCATTAATATATAGGAATGCAAGAGACTTCTGTGCATTAATTTTTTATCCTGCTACATTACCAAATTCATTCATTAGCTCTAGTAGTTTTCTGGTAGCATCTTGAGCCAGTTGAGTCTTGAGATGTCTACAGCCACAGTCAACAACTTGATAGTTCGAGGAGAGACGTAAAGCAAAGGATCCATAAAATTTACTCCCATATTCCTGATCCATAAAAATAGTAAGATAATAAATGTGTGTTGTTTTAAGCAACTATGTTTTAGAGTAATTTATTATGCAGTGATAGATAATCAATACAGGTATGAAAGGTGTTATAATTTGAAAATTTGAAGCTTTCTTGAGAAATAATGATAGCCACTTGGTTGCATTTTTGTAAATCTGAAATATAATGGCAATAATTACACATCAGAAGTGATTAGCATGATGCCAACTAATAGCAAATGTTTAACTAATGATATTCATACTTAGCATAAATCCTGTCTCTGAAACCTTTCCTACTCCAATGGTGATCCTATTATATATCCACACAGACTCTAGTTTGTATTTGACACAGATCAGAGAAGGTTTTGCTTTAAGATGGATTGAGAGGAGTTTTCAGTGGGGATAAATTGCTGAATGAAATGGCACCTCTGATGCTTTGAGCTTCCCCTTGTGACTGTTCTCAGAGTGGGAGCACACACCAGCTGTACTTGTTAAAAGGAAGATTCTTTAACCTTGCACCTCTATATGCACCTGTTACCGTAATTGATGTATGGCTTGGCAGAAGACTTGAAGACTTGAACAGATACGTCACAGATATCATGTGTGTGTGTGTGTGTGTGTGTGTGTGTGTGTGTATGGCTAAGAAACACTTGAAAAATACCCAGTATCAATATTTAACAGGGAAAGACAAACTAAAAATACAACAAGATGCATACCCACCAGAAAGGTTAAAACCCACACTAATGCTGTCAGAAGCTCTCATGTATAGGGAAAGGAAAAATAGTATGACCACTTTGGAAAACTGTTCAGCAGTTTCCTAAAAGAAGCAGTTACCTTTAGCAGTTAAATCCACAGTTACTCTATTATGTAGCATTACAACTTCTAAGTATTTATCCTAGAAAAATACAACCATACGTCCACTAAGTTTGGTACAAGACTGTTCATAGCAGCTTTATTCATAATACCTAATAAGTTCATCATCAGAAAAATGGCTAATCAAACTGTAGAATATTCATATAATGGAAAACTACTTAGCAATAAAAAAAAGATTCAGCCTAACAATATGAATCTCCACAACATTAGGCTGAGTGAAAGAAGCAAGATGCAAAAAGAGTTCTTACTTACTTATGTACCTACTGTATGATTACATTTTGATGATATCTTAGAAGAGGTAAAACTAATCCATGTTGAGAGAAACCAGAACAGTGGCTGTTTTTGTGTGTGAGTGGAAGGAACAGTGGAATTGATTGGGAAGGGGCATGAGGAAGCCTTCTGGGATGATGGAAACATTTCCTATCTTGATAGAGGTTTGGGATATATGGATGTCTGCATTTACCAAAACTGATGGAACTGTACATTTAAGACCAATTTATTTCACTTTATGTAAACCATATCTAAATGTTAGAGATATTGACTTTGAGTAAATGCAGGCTTGTGTTGGGTTTTGAGAAGAAAGAGAAGTGTGTGTGTGTGTGTGTGTGTGTGTGTGTGTGTGTGTGACTTATCTTGCAATCATGAGAGAAACATTATGGTGATTAAATAACCATGCCCACTTGGGGAAAGAATGAAAACAGATAGAAGGCACTAAATATAACATTTTCTTACCTTAAAATTTTCCTAAAAATCCCTTAAAAGCATAAAATGTTTTTATTAGGGACACATAAAGATAACAGTATCAGTTTTTGCTTTGATTTAGATTCTTATTTGGCAAGTGTCTGGGTGTCAGGTGGAATAAACATGACCAGGTTCCTCTACATTATGGGACTTGACTGTTCTGCAATCATCTGAAAAATTTAAACAACCCAAATGTCACCACTGTAGTTAAGCCCAAAATGTCAATCTCATCTTGCTATCTTGTAACCAAAATAAAAAATCACAAACTTTTTTTACCTTTAACATTAATTTGGTCATAATCACGTAAAGGTGCAAAAAAAGTTTTGCTCAATCAGCTTGCTTCGGTGGCCTATACAGATATAACATTGTTGCTTAAGACACTATGTGTGAAAAAGTTATATTTTGAAGACATTGATTTCTTCCCTTTGTAGTCTTACAATCCAGTGCTGGCTGTGGAATTATTGCTGTGCTTGCATCGATGCTAGTGGTTTACCATTAATGGAAGTATTCAAATGTCTGTGGGTGGACTCAAGAGAGAAGATGGCAACAGATAGCATGTGGTTAGTAAAACAAAGCTGAATACTGTGTAGTAGAAACCCAAGCCCAACCAAAATAGATCTTTCCATGGAGAAAGTGGGTTTTTTGAGCCTCAGCTGTTATGTTTAGTCTGATTCTGCAAGATATCAAGGAACAATGCTTGGATATATTCAGCTGTGGTGGGCATTTGTGGCATTTTTTCCTTGCTAAAGAAATAATCTTGGGGTACTTGCTTACTATTATTACAAGCTTAATTAACTGTGGGTTCTGGTAGTAGAATCAGAATGTAGGATAGGAATTTTAAATGGAAAGCAGTCAATCAGGACAAATATTAGAGTTCAGTAAGCAAGTTTATACATTGATTAATACTTTCTTTTTAGTAGCCACAAGGCTGTGATTAATATTATTCATTGTTGAGTATTGTCCATTCATAGCATTATGGCAATTGGGCCAACTCTGTACTGGGACGTTGAAGAAAATAGAATGAGAGGTAATTCTGAGTACAGGCATACCTCATTTTCTTGCACTGTTTTATTGGTCTAGCTATTTCTTCTTCTTCACAGGCATGGAGAACTATAGTATCGATAATCCCCACATTACTGCTGCTTAATTAGCTCTGATGAACTCCAGTCCCCAAGAAATATTCTTTTCTCACTGTCTGTTGTCATTATCAGTGACAGGAAATGTAGGACTCTTTTCTTAGATTCTTGAATTTTCAGCAGAGCATTATGAAGGGAAAAGTCTTTTTAGTTTAATGTTTATTTGGATATAGTTATCTCAAAAAATAACCAAACATTTCACAAGTCTGGACTTTTTTGGAGGGGATTAAAATGTACTTTATAGAGAGAGTCCAGGTAGTAAACATCCAAATATTGAAAATATTTAATGGCAGATGTCCCTGGCACTGGGAAATTATTTAAAGCTAGTTTCATCCTGTCATTTCATTTGGTGTATCTCTATTGAATGGATCATTTGAAACTGTCAGAGTTCTGTGAAACCCACTAGGGACAGCCTTTAAAGACCTCTTAATTATGTAAACTGAGATCACTATAGCTTGCCAAATAACACAGTACTTATTTAGAAAAAAAATTCCTCAGGCAAGAGCACCCAAAATATAAAATCTTTTTCTCTCCACTGCAAGAACTGGAATTTTTGCCTGAGGCTCATCTTTTTTGTGTGTTTTTTTTAACATCTTTATTGGAGTATAATCGCTTTACAATGGTGTGTTAGTTTCTGCTTTATAACAAAGTGAATCAAAGGTCCCTTTGTTACCAATCACCAGCTGAATGAATTATGCTTTTTTTTATAATACAAACCAAATCAATCCGTTCCAAAATGAAGGGCTTATTTTTTCTCTGATTATTTCTTCACTTTGTAACCCATCTTGAAGTTCATCTCATTACCCTCATCATTATCAAAACCATGTATTGCCGATGGGCAGTATAGTTACAAAGAAGGGGAAATAGGGAACAGATTACTCAGAATGTAAAAGAACATTTGGTTGACTAGGACGCTAATTGATTTTCGCTGAACTCTCCCTCCACCTTTTGGTTTTATATATACTGATTTTGTTGATTAGGTCATTTCTCCAAGGGAGAACAATTGGTGCCAGAGACTCATTAAAGATATGGTAGCACATTCAAGGATGAGGGGTTTCTTCAATCCTTCAATCAAAGAAATTGAGGACATAGTGAGAACTAAGGAAAGGAGGAAGGACACTGCTGATTAATACAGTGTTTCAAAGAAATCATCAAAGACCCAGGACCACAAATCCCTTAAGCACATTGATCAGATATTGATGGGCACATTGCTAAGAAAGAATTTAAAATCTTCGTAACATTTGTGGCCATTACTGTCTTGATTCATTTTTCTTTTTTTTTTTTTTTTTCTCTCCAGGAGTAAATGAACTGATTCTAAACACAAGGATTAATTCCTCTAAATAATGCCACTTACTCCTTGGAAATCACGGTGTGTTGTCCTGCTTCCTCTAAAGCGGGGTTTCTCAATCTTGGCCCTATTGACATTTTAAACTAGATAATTCTTTGTGGTGGGGCTGTCCTTTGCATTGTAGGAAGTTTAGCAGCATCCCTGGCTTCTACCCACTAGATGCCTATGTAATAGCTTCCTAGCTGTGACAACCAAAAATGTGTCAAGACACTGCCTAATATCCCTTTGAACATAGATTCACCCCCAGTAGAGATACAGAGGAAGAAAATACAAATTATAAATTATACCAGCCAGTCTATTTTATGTGTGACTGTGTGTCTTAAATGAAGAACATAACTGATAATAATTTATTGGGTTCCTACAATGCCCCAGTCACTGGACAAACATGTATTGTCCAGGAGTATTCGGTGGTTAAAAGCACAAAATTGAATCCTATGGCAAACATAAGTAAAATGAAAACATAGGAAATTCAGTCCTATGAAATGAATCATAGGATTGAAGACAAAGCTAAAAAACCAGATGTCAGAAAGGGCAGGGACCAGTGAAGCTCCTGTCCTTTGGAAGTTTCTGTCTTCTAGGTGACAGGACATGATGAATTATCTCAGGGTACATGCATTAGGAAGTCATTTTGAACATTATTTTCAGTCTCAATTGTCACTGGTTTTGAGATTCAAATTCCAAGAAGAAAGCCTGACATCCTAGCCTGGGTCACATGACCATCCATTGACCAGGAGCAGATGGCCCCTTGACTATCATGACTTGAAGACCTTACCTAATGGGGCAAAATTAGGTACTATCACCCCCAGAATGAATGTATTCTGGGAAGAACAATGACACTGTTACTATTCCCTTCAACAAGGTTGGAGAGTAAGTATTATCATTATTTACAGATGAGGACATTTCAATTCAGTGTGTAAGTAATTCACACCACGTAACAAAATTAGTAAATGGTTGAAACAAGATTGAAATTCAGATCTGCTTGACTTTGAAGTCTCTAGTCCTTCCTGCATGTCCCATTGTTTTTATATTTACAGAAGTTCATAGTCACCCATCTATTTGATTAATCACACTGACAAATAAATTGGTGTTTATTGAGGGCCAATGAGATCCAGCTTCATGGTATAACGTGAATATACTATAAACAAATTACTAGATAGTTCTAGCTCAGGAGAACCTGAATCCTAGTTGGAGAGACAAAGTTAACCATGAAGAATTGAGAAAATAAAATTGAATGCCAAATTATGTGATGCATATGGGTAAAAATCAAGGAACATGTATATTAAGCTACTAATTACTTCAAAAGAAGGAGCTGGAGGAAAACAAGACTGACATATATTAGTTTTATTAGGCAATATTTTAAAGGAAGTAGGACTTGAGGTAGTTAATAAATGACTTTTAAATTTAAATTTACATCAACCTCGAAACAAGGTATATTAGTTTCTGAGGGCTGTCATAACAAATGACCAGAAATTTATTCTCACAACTCTGGGGTCCAGAAATCTGAAATCAAGATGTTAGAGCACACTCCACCAGAGGCTCTAGCGAAGATTCTGTTCCTTGCATCTTCCAGATTCTGGCATCTGTCAGCATTCCTTAGCTTGTGGCCCCATCACTCAAATCTCTTCCCCTGTTATTACATGGCTTTCTCCTTTTGT
This sequence comes from Mesoplodon mirus, assembly GCF_964341445.2. Classification (NCBI taxonomy): domain Eukaryota; kingdom Metazoa; phylum Chordata; class Mammalia; order Artiodactyla; family Ziphiidae; genus Mesoplodon; species Mesoplodon mirus. The sequence goes on along the minus strand of NC_138992.1, from coordinate 17,596,846 downwards.
GTGTATGTGTCAGATCTCTCTCTCTGCCTCACTCTTATAATCACTCTCATCATTGGATTTTGGGATTACCCAGATAATCCAGGATGATCTCCTCATCTCAAAATCCTTAATTTAATTATATCTGCAAAGACCCCTTTTCCAAATAAGTTAACATTCATAGGTTCTGGGAATTGTAAAATGGACATATTTTGGGAGCTGCCAATTAACCCACTACACAAAATTTGATTTGCTTTTTGGCTCTGTCCTATAATTCCGTCTTTATTCCTTGGGGAGATATTGCCCACAGACTTAGAGAAAGATACAATATAGTAATTAAGTTTACAAATTCTGGAATCAGGGAGTGAGTGTTTGATTTGCAATTCTGACACACACAAGCTGTGTAAATTGGGTTGTTATTGATCTCCCAAAGCCTCAGTATCTCCTATGTAATAATCATCATAATAATGTTTTTGAGTGTTTATAATGCACCAATAACTGTGCATTCATTACACCTATATTTAATCTTAAAAGAAATTCATTGAAGCAGATATTAGCAATGTCATCATCTTAATGAGGAGGAGGCTGAAGCATTAGAGAGGTTAAGTAATGTGTCTAGAGTCATAAAGTGGTAAGTGGCATCAAACTCATATTTATGAACTATAACTGTCTTAATATTAGGTTATAACAATACCTAACTAGAAGATTGCTGAAGGTATTAAAAGAGGTACCATCTGGTGTATGAGTCCCTTAACAAGTAGTCATTGTTAAAACTAAACCCATAACACCTCACCACAGAAGATATACAGATGTAAAATAAGCATATGAAAAGATGCTCCACATCATATGCTCTTATTGTCCTTGATACAACCATAATACCTATCAGAACAGTGTTTTCCAAGAACTGGTTTTGTTGGAAGCCTTGTGGCTTAACAGACAGTCAAAGTTCATAGGGTGAGGGAGTTAGATAGCAAACATGGAAGAAAGTGTGAGGAGGCAGGAAGAGAAGGCAATGGGGAAACAGGAGATCCTCTGTCATGTTTGTTTTAGTCCTTTTACTCGTGTATCGAGTACTTACCACATTGTATACTCTGCACTAAATGTTTACATGCGTTGTCTTTACAGTCTTTGCATCAATCATTGAGGATGGGGATGATTTGCTGGCATTTTCTGTGTAGACTCCAAGCCCCACACTGCCAACCAAAGAGCAAATATCTCAAGAAAAAAAGCAGTAGAGAATGTGGGGCTCACGTCAATGTATTTCCCTTTGCTTCAGGATATTTACCCTTCAAGTCCTCACTGTCTTGGCTTTTCTCTGATGTCTACAGTTAATATTTTGTATTTTAATCAATATTTTTTAGTTGTTCTCTGGTAGAAAAGTGCGCTTGAGGTAAACAACTCCATTTTGCAGAAAAGGGAACTGAGGCTCAGAGTAATTACCTATGGTGAGGCAGCTAGCAAGCAACAAAGCTAACATTACAACCCAGAACTCTAATTCCAGTAAGTATACTTCTAGCTCATTGTTTTCACTGAACTCACTGGACACTTGCAAGCTTCAGAATATAGTGTACACTTTACATTTTAATTGGATATTTTTATTAAATAAAGGAATTAGTAGTTGATTCAATTCTCCCATAAAACACAAATACCACTGCAAAATAGTATCCTATGTTAAAAGACTTTTGCCTTAAACCATTATCTTTTTACTTACTTGTTCTATTTTTAAATTACATCAGCATAAAAGTAAAGCATATTCATTCAACACAGTAACCTATACTTAGTGATAAACATTAGGCAATTCTTAAACAAACACAAGGAATTACTGGGGCAACTGAAATAATATAAGCTTGCAACATGCCAAGAGGTCACATGCATTGAAAAAGAATGGGAAAAATGAGTCTGTCTGTATTGTTTACTGCCACTTTTGTTGAAATAAACTCTGGATAGGCAATTTTTCCTATGAGGAACTGTGGTTTTACTGGTGGTTTTTTATGAATCTGTGCAGCATATAATTGATGGTTTTTCAGTTATGAAGAGAATTACTAATATGTACCCAAACACACTTTATGAGGGTGAGAACATTCAAACACTGACTAGAAAATTGGGAATTTTCAAATATAATAAAGACACTAAAGAGAGGAAGAATTTGTCTTTTAAAATTTAATTTATATACAGTTTCTATCATAGGTTAATTTTTAAGGCTTTTTAAAAACAGTTTTAGGGTCACAGCAAAATTAAGAGGAAGGTACAGGGATTTCCCATCTCCCTCTTGCTCTGGACAAATGCATAACCTTCCCCATTATCAACTCCCCCGAGAATAGTATATTTGTTACAACTGATGAACCTACCTTGATGCATCATATTACCCAAAGTTCATAGTTTACATTTCAGCTCACTTTTGGTGTTGTACATTATATAGGTTTGAACAAATATATAATGACATATATCTATTATTACAGCGTCATACAGACTTTTTTCACTGTCCAAAAAATCCTCTGTGTTCTACCTATTCATCCCTCCCTCCATAAACCCTGGAAACCCCTGATAGTTCTACTGTTTCCATAGTTTTTCCTTTTCCAGAATGTCATATAGTTGGAATCAAGGAACATTTATAACCGGGCTCAGCAAACACTTAGCATTTGACTTGGGAGTAAGGTTAAGCAATCCCCATTAATGCCACTTATATGTTCTAAAATATGATTGCAAATGTTTTGACACCCCCAATTGAGAGGTGAGGTCTGTGTCCCCTTCCTTTTTATTTGGGGTGGTGTAGACTCATTTTTCACTAACAGAATGTAGTAGGAATTACACTATGTAACTCCCAAAGTGAGTCAGAATACAGTTTCTACTTGGTTCTGTTGGAACACTCACCTTTGGAGTCCTGAAACAGTGTGGAAGAAGTCTACCACTCTGTGGCTACCATGCTGTGAGGAAGCTCAAGCAAGAAAGGCCACTTGTAGGTTCTCCAACTGATAGCCCCAGCTGAGGTCCCAGCTAATAGTTAGCATCAACCACTGGGTAGGTGAATTAAGATACCTCCTGATAATTCCAGCTCCAACTGTCCTGTCACACCCAGCCATTGAGTTTGTTTTCAGCTGAGGCCCCAGACATTGTGGAGCTGTCTCTGAATTGCTGAACTTCAGAATGTTGAATTTAATAAAATTGTTGTTTCATGTTGAAAAGTTTTGAGGTAGTTTGCTATGGAGCAATACTAATGGAAACAGTTATCAAACTCTCTTCTCTTCTGCTTCTAGCTCTTGTGTTAGTAATAGGTTAGGTGTTTAGGGAGGTAACTGACTTATTACAACACATCAAGGGAACATTTATATAAGTGATCAGCAAACTTTTAGTGGTAGATCTTCAGTTGGAATTCAGCAAACTCCACGAATGCTACAATGGATTGGTAGCTAACTTGGGAGCTGTCAAGGAAAACGCAAAACTTTAACATCTGAGTCACTATTTTCCTCTCTACCACATATCCTGCCAATATCCTCAGTGACTCAAGAATTAATGTAAATGACCCATCCAACTCCACTCTAAGGCATCTTTACTATCACAACATTCCGTTATGTGTATCCACACTCTTAACTTATCCAGAATCAGTCCAAATCAGTCTCATCCACCTTTCACAGATACTTGCTCTTCCACCTTAAAAAACCCTCCTTGTCTTTCCATTTGTTTCTCTATGTGGACCCTCCTGGCTTCATTTTACTACACTACTTAGCCTAGACTTCATGGTTAATCATTGACACAACTTGGATACCAACACTATTAACTCTTGCTCTTTTTTATTTCCAAAGCATCTGCCTCACAAACTAAGACCCCAGATCAACTGACCATTTGCCTTCTCACCTCCTAAAATTGGACTATGAAGAAAATTTCAGGAAAATAATTACTATAATATATGAATTGGCACCACTATAAATGTATTATTTTTCAACTTCGTGTGGACATTAACCTTGGCCAGTTAACCCATCTTTTCACTTATCCTTGGTCATGATCCTTTTCCTTCTGTCAGCAAATATTCCAAAGTTCACCCCTTTCCTGAACTCAGAACACATATTCCCTTCCTCAGATGTCTTCACCTTCTACATCCCCTCGAAAATGCACACATCATCACTTTTATCCTCTTACTTAATCTTTCATCTCATCTGTATCATCCTTCCGGGAATCAGAAGAGGAGTTATCCCTGTATTGGGATAATCTGCATGGATCAAGTCTCCATCTATACTCTTATCTCCACTCATCTCTTTTGGGACTAGCTCTATATATGATTTCATTTTCTTCTGTATATTAAACCATTTTAATTCTGCTGTCTCTTTTCCCTCCCACAATCTAGCTTATCTTATCCTAAAAATGTTCATAACCTTCCCTTGACTCTGACATCCTCTTTACAAACCCTCTTGGTACTCTATATTTCCTCCAGTTTAAGCTTCTTATGAGGGTCTTCTACCATTACTATCTCTGTTTCACTTCCCACTCATTCCTCCACATATCTCCATCAGCATGTAAACATGGTATTTTTCCCATCATAAAATACAAACAAACTTTTCTTTACCCTACTCCTGCAAGTCTCCTCATTTTTTATACCGATTTATAAAAACATTTCTTAAAAGAGTTGTTTCCAATAAAGTTTTTATCATCACCGTTCCACTGAAACTTCTTTTGTCAGGTCCTCTAATCACTTCCATGATGTTAAATCCAATTGCCAATTTTCAGCCCATATCCTGACCTATTGGTAGCATCTGATGTACTGGACTATTCTCTCCCTCCTTCTACGCATACTTTATATACTCAGCCTGTAGGCTTCCAAATTTTCTTGGTTTTCCCCCTTCTTTCCCTGTCTTCATCTGGTTCCTCTTCTCCCCAAACCCATAGTCAATGGTCCTCTTCCAATCTACTCTTGCTGTCTTGTTAGTCTCAGCTAGTTATAGAGCTTTAAGTTCCCTCTATATGCCAATGACTTAAGTTTATAGCTTCAGCTTATATCTGTCTCTCAAACACCAGACTCACATAGCAACTACCTTTTTGAAATCTCCTCTTGGATATCTAAGATTTATCTCAATCTTAACATGTCCATAACTGAATTCTGTACTTCCACCTAAACTCTACTCCACTTACAGCCTTTCCCATCTCAGATGATGGTCACTCCATCCTTGACGTTTTTCTGGCAAAAACAGAGTAATCTCTGATGTCTTTCTGTTGTTACTCCTACATAGAATTTACAAGGAGATCCTATCGGTTCTACGTTTAAAATACATTCACAGTTCAACCAATTCTTACTCCCTCCACTCTTACTACCTTAGTCTGAGCATCATTATCTCTTGCCTTAATAGTGTTCTTTTTAGTAACTCTGTATCTGTTTTTGCCTGTCCTATAGCTTATTCCAAACATGGTGGCCAGAGTGCTTCATTCCTCTGCTTAAACCCTGCAATGGCACTCCTTTTCACTCAGAGTAACAGCCAGAGACAAGACAATGGCCTTTTAGTATCTCCATGACCCTCTATCATCACATCTTTGACCACTGACCTTTTTGTTGCTGCTCAAACATTCCAGGCACTTTCTAGGGGCTTTACTAAGAAACTACTGGCTGTTTCTTAAGCCTGGAATAATCTTTTATCAAATACCCACATAGCTAACTCTCAAAATTCTTTGAGTTTTTGTTCAAAGGTAATCTCCTCAATGTGGTCTGATATGACTGTACTGTTGAAAAGAGTCTGTACTCTCTTGACATTTCTTATTTTATAGGCTTCTTATTTGCCCCTTAAGTGTTGGAATTTCCCGGGATTTCATTCTTGCTCTCTTTCTTTTTTCTCTCTTCACGCAATTTCTAATGACTCCCAGATACGTATCTCTAGCCTTAACTTCTTTCCAGTGTTTATGTGCTGAACATACAGAAAGATCTTTAAGGAGAGGTTTACATTAAATATCCTTCTACACCTCCCTCCCTTTCATATCTATTTTCTGGACCACTAATAGCCAATATTCGTTCTTCCAGTCAATTTATATCTAGCTTATCTGGCTAATATCATCCTCCTTAATATGAGGCCCTCTCCTGAGGAGCACTTAAGCCTGTGCATATCAAATGGTAAATCCTTATTCTTGTGGATCTGTGGTAGTACTGAGGCTACAAAAAAAAATACCATAACTTTGACACATACTGACAGAGCATAAATCATTCTCAGGTACTAGTGAAAAAATGTTGTTATTAGAATATTGTTTCTATACTAAAACTAACATAGGAAGCAAATATTATGCTCAACAATCATCTGAGAAAAAATATTTATTTAATTTCTTTTTCTTAGGAGTACTTCTCTGAAGAATTAAGAATAATAAGCTTATGTTATTAGTCCTATCTGGAGTAATGTGCATGGTAATTTGGGATTCCTATGGAACAGCACAACTTTGAAGCAATAGGACTAAATCTCCATGATCAAAGAATTTCAGGCGCCATAGTTACAGATAGGAGAGAAAACTTTAGTCAGTTTTTCTCACAAAACATAGGACTCATAGGATTCAGTTCCTCCTCTGAACATGTATAATTGAGACCTGGCAAAGATAAATAGCAAAAAATTTAAGTTTTAGGAGTAATCCTAGACCTCTCTTTCCCTTGCCTTCACACCCTCTAATGTGTAGCCATTCAACTCCATTTTTTTTGGAGTTTCACATCTGTCCTCTCCTATCTACTCCAATTGCTGTAATCGTAACCCAAACACTCCTAGATCTTCCCTGAAGCACAGCAACGGTCTCTAACATCTTCTCCCTCTTTTTCTAGTGTCATCTGCTCTAATCTATTATCTACACTGACCACAAAATAATTTTTCTAAAATGCTAAGCTCCTTTCAGTGGTTTTTCATTATATACAATGTAGATCCAAACACTAGTGCCACATAAATTTGCTCCATGATTTTGCCTCTGCTGTTTCCCTCATCTTCTCTGTCATTGTTCCTTCACATGCCCTTGACTTCAGCCCCAGTGCTGTGCTTCATAGATCTGTGGAGCTGCTGGGCTTCTTCTCATGTGATTCACTATTCACATTCCACTCATTTTGTCTGGATGACGCTTTCTTCCTCCTCTCTCCTGTAATAGCTTAATAAATACAGAGGCCATATATATTTTCTAAGTGGGAAAGACAGGAAGGCAGGAAAAGAATAAAGGAAGGAAGAAGGGAAAAAAAGAAGAAAGGAGGGAGGGAGGGAGGAAGCAAGGAAGGAAGGAAGGAAGGGGGGAAGAAAAGGATCAGAAAAATGTTTTATTGTAGAGTTAATCATGGGAATGACATCTCTGTCTTTTCTGATCTGGGCTTTTCTTTCTGCAGATATTTTAGGCTCCCGTCACTTTACTACTCTGGAATGAGAATATTTATCTGGACAGTAGGGAAGCTGCAAAACTTCTTTGGCTTCTGTGGTTGTGGTTATTTCTTTCTAAATACATAGGGGAGAAACTTCAGCTAGCTGCTGCCTGTGGTGTCAACTACACTGTTTGAAGTCCCTGGTGAGGAGACAGCTCGATGCCACAGTGGCAATTAGGAGCCACAGAGAATTGTCAGCTGAACTTGATGTTCTAGTTGGCAAGTTTAACACATACTCTACTCCCAGATAATTGGGTAGCGTTATGATCACATCATACCACCAGCCCTGTCGTTATTATAGATGGGCTTTTTCATGGTAAGAAGGAATGGGTAGCTTCCTCACAATTATAATTTTGGCTAGACTAGCTTCCCTTCCTCTTAGGCTCAAAGTGAATTAGCCATAGAAGTACTGACGTGTTTGAGAAATTTATTTCACTTGGATTTTTTTTTCCGGGTTTCACATAACTGGCTTCATATCTGCTTAAAGAAGGAAGCATTCATGCCCCAATTTCAGCTTCTTGCTGTTAGGAATATAGTCGGTTTATCATCATTTCAGTGTCAGAAATATCTTAGTGATCTGAAATATGCAGAGATAACACTACTTTTTTTACTGAGAGTAAGAAAGCTGGAAGGGATCTTGAACATTGCCTACTTCAAGTTCCTCATTTTATTTTTAAGGGAGCTGGAAAGCAGAATGGTTCAGTGACCTGCCCACAATCACACATTAATCAAGTAGCAGAAGAACTAGGATTAAGTTTCCAGCCAGCTTTCTTTTCAGTTCATTGTGTTATAGCCAAAAGTTGTCTAAAGCACTCAATGTTTTCTTGTTTTCTCAAAATGAAAATATCATTATCTGATGACAAAAATAATACATTTCCATCATAGAGGATAATAATCTACGTAATGAATGTTGACAAAAAAGAGTGAAGCCAGTTTTGAAGATAGGTTCTAATGATGTGAAACAGGGTTTTGTCCTTAGCCTTGTTCTGTTCAAGATTATTGACACTGTCTTGGATGAAGGGATAAAACGTATGCTTGTCAAATATGTAGAAGATATTAACCTGGGAGAGAGAGGCAATGCTGTGGTTTGCTTTAAATAATCAAATAATGGCTAATGAGAATCTACTATGAACCAGATGTAAATTAATCTTCATAACCGTCCTACAAGGTAGCTATTCCGGATCAGTCATGCCCCAGTCAGGAAACCAGAATCACACTAGGTATTTTGTTGAGGAGAATATTGAGAATTGGTTTATCTGAAATTTGAAGTCTGAAACAGCAAAAAAGGAAACACTGAGATAACACAAAAGGCAGCATTCATTGCTAGGCTGGAGAAATAATGGGAAGGGATTGGGGTTTTCAGAATCTAGAAGTGCAGATGAGGGGCTTGCAGAACCAGAATCCAGACCTCTGAGGAGAAGAAGTGGGTACTACTCCTACTCAGGAACTGGACAATGTCCCTGTGCAAGCTAAGGACTCAAGCTTTTGGGGAGGGAGTGCCAGCTGGCTGATGCTGATCCCTCAAGAGTTTGGAGGAGAGCCCTTATAGAGCTAAGGCTCGGACCTCTGAGCAGGGGTGCTGTTGACTGCTGCTTATAACTCTGAGAAGATGCAGTAAACTGGTTCCAGGAGTACCAAAGAAACTGAAGACCAGAACCAACTGCTGCTGTTGGGAGAAGGGTGTGGCTGGTCTGATGCTGAACGGAATGGCAAGCTCAAGGAGGAAATCCCTCTTCCCTCGTCCCCTCTTCCGGTTCCCTCTAGTGGCCCCTACTGACAGAACATAATAGGAACCCAACAAACATAGGAAAATGAAGTTTTCAGTCTCAGCCTCACATCACAGCATGAAATATAGAAGGGAAAGATTTTGTCATTCACTTAACTTTCAACAAATGTTTGTTGGGTGCCTACTATGTGCCAGGAATTACCATAGGTCTGAGTTCTGAGGTCTGAAACCTCAGTTTCTTCTTCTGTGAAATGGGGATATTTGTGCCTCCCTCAGAGAGATAAAGATTAAATGCTGTACATTTATGATAAAAACTCTCCAGAAAGTGGGCATAGAGGGGACCTACCTCAACATAATAAAGGCCATATATGACAAACCCACAGCAAACATCATTCTCAATGGTGAAAAACTGAAAACATTTCCTCTAAGACCAGTAATGAGACAAGGATGTCCACTCTCACCACTATTATTCAACATAGTTTTGGAAGTCCTAGCCATGGCAATCAGAGAATAAAAAGAAATAAGAGGAATACAAATTGGAAAAGAAGAAGTAAAACTGTCACTGTTTGCAGATGACATGATACTATACATAGAGAATCCTAAAAATGCCACCAGAAAACTACTAGAGCTAATCAATGAATTTGGTAAAGTTGTAGGATACAAAATTAATGCACAGAAATCTCTTGCATTCTTATACACTAATGATGAAAAATCTGAAAGAAAAATTTTGGAAACATTCTCATTTACCATTGCAACACAAAGAATAAAATACCTAGGAATAAACCTACCTAGGGAGACAAAAGTCCTGTATGCAGAAAACTATAAGACACTGATGAAAGAAATTAAAGATGATACCAACAGATGGAGAGATATACCATGTTCTTGGATTGGAAGAATCAATATTGTGAAAATGACTATACTACCCAAAGCAATCTACAGATTCAATGCAATCCCTATCAAATTACCAGTGGCATTTTTTACAGAACTAGAACAAAAAATCTTAAAATTTGCATGGAGACACAAAAGACCCTGAATAGCCAAAGCAGTCTTGAGGGAAAAAAATGGAGCAGGAGGAATCAGACTCCCTGACTTCAAACTATACTACAAAGCTACAGTAATCAAGACAATATGGTACTGCCACAAAAACAGAAACATAGATCAATGGAACAAGATAGAAAGCCCAGAGATTAAACCCATGCACCTATGGTCAGCTAATCTATGACAAAGGAGGCAAGGATATACAATGGAGAAAAGACAGTCTCTTTAATAAGTAGTGATGGGAAAACTGGACAGCTACACGTAAAAGAATGAAATTAGAACACTCCCTAACACCATACACAAAAATAAACTCAAAATGGATTCGAGACCTAAATTTAAGACCGGACACTATAAAACTCTTAGAGGAAAACATAGGAAGAACACACTTTGACATAAATCACAGCAAGATCGTTTTTGATCCACCTCCCAGAGTAATGGAAATAAAAACAAAAATAAACAAATGGGACCTAATGAAACTTCAAAGCTTTTGCACAACAAAGGAAACCATAAACAAGACGAAAAGACAACCCTCAGAATGGGAGAAAATATTTGCAAATGAATCAACGGACAAAGGATTAATCTCCAAAATATATAAACAGCTCATGTAACTCAATATTAAAGAAGCAACCCAATCCAAAAATGGGCAGAAGACCTAAGTAGACATTTCTCCAGAGAAGACATTCAGATAGCCAAGAAGCACATGAAAAGCTGCTCAACATCACTAATTATTAGAGAAATGCAAATCAAAACAACAATGAGGTATCACCTCACACCAGTTAGAATGGGCATCATCAGAAAATCTACAAACAACAAATGCTGGAGAGGGAGTGGAGAAAAGGGAACCCTCTTGCACTGTTGGTGGGAATGTAAATTGATACAAGCACTATGGAGAACAGTATGGAGCTTCCTTAAAAAACTAAAAATAGAATTACCATATGATCTAGCAATCCCACTACTGGGCATATACCCAGAGTAAACCATAATTCAAAAAGACACATGCACCCCAATATTCATTGCAGCACTATTTACAGTAGCCAGGTCATGGAAGCAACCTAAATGCCCATTGACAGATGAATGGATAAAGAGGTTTTGGTACATATATACAATAGATTATTACTCAGCCATAAAAAGAAATGAAATGGAGTCATTTGTTGAGACGTGGACAGATCTAGAGACTGTCATACAGAGTGAAGTAAGTCAGAAAGAGAAAAACAAATATCCTACATTAATGCATGTATGTGGAACCAAGAAAAGTGGTATGGATGAGCCAGTTTGCAGGGCAGAAGTTGAGACACAGATGTAGAGAACAAACGTATGGACACCAAGGGGGGGAAGTGGCTGGGGGTGGGGGTGGGGGGGTGATGAATTGGGAGACTGGGATTGACATGTGTACACTGATGTGTATAAAATTGATGAGTAATAAGAACCTGCAGTATAAGAAAACAAACAAACAAAACAACTAATACTAAACTTTCTTTGGGTTATTTGTATGGAAATTTGTTAATATAAATGTTTCAGACATTACATGAAATTTCTAAAAATCTTATATGTTCTGATATAATGTTATAAGTCATAATTCTAGTTAGTACTTTTAAATGTATATCTCAGAAATAACTAAATTTCCTTGTCAATTGCATTATAATGAACTTTCATCAAATCTTTAACTGTGGTCATTTTTAAGTCTTTTGTCATTTACAGACAGTTCTGGGTGTACTGTGATGCCTTTGCAAATATGTTCCTATAAAAGGGTTTCATCGTCAAGGAATTCATGGAAAAGACTCTGACAAGTAAAGGTTTCTGGTAACTGACTATACTGCTGAACTGAATGAATAAGCATTTTCAGAACTCTAATGGAAAACTGATGAACTCATAAAAGTGCTAACAAAAGATCAAGATAAAAAAATTAATTACATGGGACTGAGTGAAGTGATGAGGATGATTATAATTTATGTGACTTTTTGTTTGAAAAAAAAATCCCACAATGACTCAGAGGCAAAGAATATACGAATCAATTTTCACTGCAAAGTAAATGAGCTGTTACAGTGGAGGATTACTGGACTGAATGTCAATATTATGACATAGTATGAGTGTGTTTCGTGTTTGGTAATTGCAATCATTCTTGATTTTGTTGTGGTCATCCATTTACAATGCTTGGTGTCAGTCTATTTATCTCTTGTAAAAATAAAATACAGTGTGTGTGTGTGTGTGTGTGTGTGTGTGTGTGAAAATAAAAAGAAGTCACCCAGAATTGGCCTAAAAATAAATAAATAAATAAATAAATAAATAGGAAAAAAAAGATAGATTAAATTGTGTAAAGTATTTGAAGACTTTACATCGTGCCTGATAATGATTATCTACTGCAGCACAATGAAACATGGCAGGTCCTTGATATTCATCAAATATTGCTGATATTCAAGAGACAGTAGACCTTGACCTTATTCCACCATGGTGTTTTAAATGCTGTGATTTTGAATTTCGTCAGATGGAGAATACACTCTTCATCTTTCAGTCTCCACCACTCCACATTGGTTCATCTTGCTATTTTACATGTTTAAGCCTAGCTCCCAAAGGCTTTTGAGTTTTGGAGATCTGTTCTAGAATGAAATTCCATACTTCATCTCCTCTCTCTCAGGTAACTAATTCAATATTTTAGCAGCTTTGGTTATCAATTTTTAAAATTTCTTCTAGCTCTGTGTTTATCCTTTTCCAGCACTGAAAAACTAAGAAGTGGTTTCTACTCTCTTTAGGAGAATAAACCAAAATCCAAGAGCAAAAAGCCTTTTGGCATTTTTGGGAAATTTTCGCTATAAATAAGGAGAAAAAGAATGACTACTGCATTTTTCTTTAAAGTATTTTTACATGATCAGTTTGAGTATGGTAGTAGCTTGGGGGAATTAAAGCTATTTCAATGATGTTTTTAGATGTACTCTTTAGACATATTCTTTAATCTTTGCCATATTGTCAATTAGTATTTAAATACCCTCTGGCACAAATACGTCATTTCTATGTTGATTTATTGGGGAACTGATCTCTCTAAATTCTTGGTCACTGAAATCATGCTAATAAAGCACTGTATTTAAGTGTTCTGTTCCTGTATTTATGCGGTTTTTTGTTAGTTATTTTTATTTAGGAAACATTTTCTAGAGCAATGAACCATAGAATAATCAAGTAACCTGCTTGATAAAATGCTTCCAGATGGTGTTAGATACATGGAAAAGGATGTGTTTTTTTTCAGCCTACTCAGAATGTTACTAAATAGCCAATTCTAGTTTTTATAAGTCAGTGTTTCCAAAGTTGCTACCTGTTTCAAACATAAGGGGGACAGGCTTATGGGGTATGAAGTGGCTAAGTATTGGGATCAGCTGGGACTAACTAGGTGCTGTGAACGTAACAGATTAAGGAGAAGTATGTGAGAAGAATCGTGCTGTAATAATAGGTTAACCAGTTCATAAATCCAACTGTGGGGGAATCAGATGTAAACAGTTCTGAAAGGCTCATGCCATAAAGGGTCTCTATTTACCTTACAGGGGTGTCCACAGTCTTGAGCCACCTCTCAGATATGTGGAACAATCTCTCTTCTGCAGCTCTACTGGCCACAACATGCAAAAATCACTTTTCATGAAAACAAAATAAAACTCACAGAAAAAGTTTGCAATAATTGGTCCTGGGACCCAAGCAAATCAACTCAGGATTCTTTTGTAGGATTGCTGATTAACTTTTGGGAAAAACTTTGCTTCTGCTGTTATTGCTACATTAGAGGTTATGAAGTTGGGTACTGTTACCATTTTCAATAATATTCTTATAAAGCCAAGCAGAGACAATCAGAGATTAACAATAAATGCAGTCAGAATGAGAAAGTCCTGATGGGCTGAGTCTGTTGAAACCAAGCCCTGTTCCCTGTATCTCTTTGATTCTCTGTGCAAATCTAGGATTCTTCTCAGCATATGGGCCAATAAGCCCCCATGTTAAACTTAAACTTGTTTGAATTGGGTCTCTGGCACTTGAAATTGAACATTTTTCCCATCATGAGATGAGATACCTTTAAGAAATGTGTTAGGAGGGGTGGGAAATGGTAAAACTCTCCTTCAAAAGATTGCAGAGCAGGAGTTTTCAGTCTCTTCTCTGTTGAGATACAAATGATGAACTACGTCCTTTGGTGAGACATATTCCTATGTGTATGTTCCAAGTTAATAGTAGCTGTCATTCCATCCCTTTACCTACCATTCTTAAAAGCATATTAAAGTTCTGGTGTTCTGGTTATCTGATACATAACAAACCACCCCAAAACCAAGTATTATAACACAACGAACATTTTATTAGTGTGCACCTGGATAACTTCTCTGTTCCATAATGTCTGGGACCTCAGCTATAAGGACTCGGATGTCCTGGAGTGACTTGAATGGCTGGAGCATGGAATCATTTGGTGGCTTCTGCCGTCATGCCTTAGGAGGTATGGCAGAAAGAATAAACTCAGCTGGAACTGTTAGCCAGAATGCAAGACTTCTCCATCATGGTGGTTCCGGAGTAGTCAGACCTCTTTCATGACAGTTCAGGGATCTCAGAGAAAGTGTTCCAGTAAGTAAGAAGGAAGTTCCTTGACCTTTTAAGACCTAGCTTCCGAAGTCACATAAAGATATTTCTGCCGTATACCATTGGTGGATGTAGTCACAAGCCCATCCAGATGCAAGGACAGTGAACTTATCAATAGAACTGTCAGATTTGCAGCCATGTTTTAAAACTGCCACAGCTAGTGAGTAGAAAGGGTACTATTGTAGATATGACTTTGAAGCAATTGTATGTATATATATATATATTTACAAGAGAGCATTAATAGCAAGATAAACATATCTTATGATTTTGCAAAACTCATTACAATACTTGGATTGCAGAACTCCTGGACTAAGAGTGGGATTCAGGGTTCTATCTATATGGATAGGGAGGATAAGAATGAAAGAAAAAGCCAGAAATAGAAAGAACTTAAAAGAGATTGGAATAAGAGGTTGGCAAATACTAACACCAAGAGATGGCAGGCATTCTAATTTTTCCAGAGTTATCTCTAGTAATTGTGTTCTTCTTTCCATATCCCTGATTCATTTGGTCTCCCTTGGAATGTAGGCAGACAACCTCTGTGGGCAGAAAGCACTGCCTTGTGTCCCAACCCGCTACAGATTGTCTGAGATTCTCTGGGCAAAGTCAGACAAGTTGCCTTGAAAAATAAGTGACAGAAATGGTAGAATAGTTTTATTTTTTAACATCTTTACTGGAGTATAATTGCTTTACAGTGTTGTGTTAGTTTCTGCTATATAACAAAGTGAATCAGCTATATGCATACATATATCCCCATATCCCCTCCCTCTTGCGTCTCCCTCCCACCCTCCATAACCCACCCCCTAAGTGGTCACAAAGCACGGAGCTGATCTCCCTGTGCTATACAGCTGCTTCCCACTAGCTATCTGTTTTACATTTGGTAGTGCATATATGTCAATGCTACTCTCTCACTTCGTCCCAGCTTACCCTTCCCCCTCCCCATGTCCTCAAGTCCATTCTCTATGTTTCTGTCCTTATTCCTGTCCTGCCCCTAGTTGCATCTGAACCTTTTTTTTTATTTTCCATATATATGTGGTAGCATACGGTATTTGTTTTGCTCTTTCTGACTGACTTCACTATGTATGACAGGCTCTGGGCCCATCCACCTCACTACAGATAGCTCAATTTTGTTTCTTTTTATGGCTGGGTAATATTCCATTGTATATATGTGCCACATCTTCTTTATCCATTCATCTGTCGATGGACACTTAGGTTGCTTCCATGTCCTGGCTATTGTAAATAGTGCTGCAATGAACATTATGATACATGTCTCTTTTGAATTATGTTTTTCTCAGGGTATAGGCCCAGTAGTGGGATTGCTGGTTCATATGGTAGTTCTATTATATTTTTAGTTTTTTAAGGAGCCTCCGTACTGTTCTCCATAGTGGCTGTATCAATTTATATTCTCACCAACAGTTCAAGAGGGTTCCCTTTTCTTCACACCCTCTCCAGCATTTATTATTTGTAGATTTTTTGATGATGGCCATTCTGACTGATGTGAGGTGATACCTCTTTGTACTTTTGATTTGCATTTCTCTAATTATTAGTGAAGTTGAGCATCCTTTCATGTGTTTGGTGGCAATCTGTATATCTTCTTCGGAGAAATGTCTGTTTAGATCTTCTGCCCATTTTTGGATTGGGTTGTTTGTTTTTTGATATTGAGCTGCATGAGCTGCTTGTATATTTTGGAGATTAATCTTTTGTCAGTTGCTTCATTTGCAAATACTTTCTCCCATTATAAAGGTTGTCTTTTTGTCTTGTTTATGGTTTCCTTTGCTGTGCAAAAGCTTTGAAGTTTCATTAGGTCCCATTTGTTTATTTTTGTTTTTATTTTCATTTCTCTACGAGGTGGGTCAAAAAGGGTCTTGCTGTGATTTATGCCATAGAGTGTTCTTCCTATGTTTTCCTCTAAGAGTTTTATAGTGTCTGGCCCTACATTTAGGTCTTTAAGTCATTTGGAGTTTATTTTTGTGTATGGTGTTAAGAAGTGTTCCAATTTCATTCTTTTACATGTAGCTGTCCAGTTTTCCCAGCACAACTTATTGAAGAGGCTGTCTTTTCTCCGTTGTATATCCTTGCCTCCTTTTTCATAGATTAGCTGACCAGAGGTGCGTGGGTTTATCTCTGGCTTTCTATCCTATTCCATTGATCTATATTTCTGTTTCTCTGGCAGTACCATACTGTCTTGATTACTGTAGCTTTGTAGTATAGTCTGAAGTCTGGCAGCCTGATTCCTCCAGCTCCGTTTTTCTTTCTCAAGATTGCTTTGGCTATTCGGGGTCTTTTGTGTTTCCATACAAATTGTGAAAAATATTTTTCTAGTTCTATGAAAAATGCCATTGGTAGTTTGATAAGGATTGCATTGCATCTGTAGATTGCTTTGTGTAGGAGAGTCATTCTCACAATGTTGATTCTTCCAATCCAAGAACATAGTATATCTCTCCATCTGTTTGTATCATCTTTAATTTCTTTCATCAGTGCCTTATAGTTTTCTCAGTACAGGTCTTTTACCTCCTTAGGTAGGTTTATTGCTAGGTATTTTATTGTTTTTGTTGCAATGGTAAATAGAAGTTTTCCTTAATTTCTCTTTCAGATTTTTCATCATTAGTGTATAGGAATGCAAGAGATTTCTGTTCATAACTTTTGTATCCTGAAACATTACCAAATTCATTGATCAGCTCTAGTAGTTTTCTGGTAGGATCTTTAGGATTCTCTGTGCATATCATGTATCATGTCATCTGCAAACAGTGACAGTTTTACTTCTTCTTTTCTGATTTGCATTGCTTTTATTTCTTTTTCTTCTCTGATTGCTGTGGGTAATTCTTCCAAAACTACATTGAATAATAGTGGTGAGAGTGGGCAACCTTGTCTTGTTCCTGATCTTAGTGGAAATGGTTTTAGTTTTTCACCATTGAGAACGATGTTGGCTCTGGGTTTGTCATTTATGGCCCTTATTATGTTGAGGTAAGTTCCCTCTATGATTGCTTTCTGGAGAGTTTTTATCATAAGTGGTGTTGAATTTTGTTGAAAGCTTTTTCTGCATCTATTGCAATGATCATGTGGTTTTTATCCTTCAATTTGTTAATATGGTGTATAACATTGATTGATTTGCATATATTGTAGAATCCTTGCATTCCTGGGATAAACCGTACTTGATCATGGTGTATGATCCTTTTAATGAGCTGCTGGATTCTGTTTGCTAGTATTTTAGGGAGAATTTTTGCATTGATGTTCATCAGTGATGTTGGCCTGTAGTTTTCTTTTTTGTGTGACATCTTTTTCTGGTGTTGGTATCAGGGTGATGGTGGCCTCGCAGAATGAGTTTGTGAGTGTTCCCCCCTCTGCTATATTTTGGAAGAGTTTGAGAAGGATAGGTGTTAGCTCTTCTCTAAATGTCTAATAGAATTCCCCTGTGAAGCCGTCTGGTCCTGGGTTTTTGTTTGTTGGAAGATTTCTAATCACAGTTTCAATTTCAGTGCTTGTGATTGGTCTGTTTATATTTTCTATTTCTTCCTGGTTCAGCCTCAGAAGGCTGTGCTTGTGTAAGAATTTGTCTATTTCTTCCAGGTTTTCCATTTTATTGGCATATAGTAGTATTGGCTTGTAGTAATCTCTCATGATCCTTTGTATTTCTGCAGTGTCAGTTGTTACTTCTCCTTGTTCATTTCCAATTCTGTTGATTTGAGTCTTTCCCTTTTTTTCTTGATGAGGCTGGCTAATGGTTTATCAATTTTGTTTATCTTCTCAAAGAACCACCTTTTAGTTTTATTGATCTTTGCTATCATTTCCTTCATTTCCTTTTTATTTATTTCTGATCTGACCTTTATGATTTCTTTTGTTCTGCTAACTTTGGGGGGTTTTTATTCTTCTATCTCTAATTGCTCTAGGTGTAAGGTTAGGTTGTTTATTTGAGATGTTTCTTGTTTCTTGAGGTAGGAGTGTACTGCTATAAACTTCCCTCTTAGAACTGCTTTTGCTGCATCCTATATGTTTTGGGTCGTCATGTCTTAATTGTCATTTGTTTCTAGGTATTTTTTGATTTCCTCTGATTTCTTCAGGGATCTCTTTGTTATTTAGTAGCATATTGTTTAGCTTCCAAGTGTTTGTATTTTTTATAGTTTTTTTTTTCCTGTAATTGGTATCTAGTCTCATAGCATTGTGGTTGGAAAAGATACTTGATATGATTTCAATTTTCTTAAATTTACCGAGGCTTGACTGTGACCCAAGATATGATCTATCCTGGAGAATGTTCCATGAGCACTTGACAAGAAAGTGTATTCTGTTGTTTTTGGATGGGATATCTTATAAATATCAATTAAGTCCATCTTGTTTCATGTGTCATTTAAAACTTATCTTTCCTTATTTATTTTCATTTAGGTTGATCTATCCATTGGTGAAAGTGGGATGTTAAAGTCCCCTAATATTATTGTGGTACTGTCAATTTCCCCTTTTATGGCTGTTAGCATTTGCCTTATGTATTGAGGTGCTCCTATGTTGGGTGCATAAATTTTTACAATCATTATATCTTCTTCTTGGATCAATCCCTTGATCATTATGTAGTGTCCTTCTTTGTCTCTTGTAATAGTCTTTATTTTAAAGTCTATTGTGTCTGATATGAGAATTGCTACTACAGCTTTCTTTTGATTTCCATTTACATGGAATATCTTTTTCCATCCCCTCATTTTCAGTCTGTATGTGTCCCTAGGTCTGAAGTGAATCTCTTCTAGACAGCATATATATGAGTCTTGTTTCTGTATCCATTCAGCCAGTCTATGTCTTTTGGTTTGAGCATTGAATCCATTTACATTTAAGGTAATTATTGATATTTATGTTCCTATTACCATTTTCTTAATTGTTTTGGATTTGTTATTGTAAGTCTTTCCCTTCTCTTGTGTGTCCTGCCTAGAGAAGTTCCTTTAGCATTTGTTGTAAAGCTGGTTTGGTGGTGCTGAATTCTCTTAGCTTTTGCTTGTCTGTAAAGGTTTTAATTTCTCCATCGAATCTGAATGAGATCCTTGCTGAGTAGAGTAATCTTGGTTGTAGGTTTTTCCCTTTCATCAGTTTAAATATGTCCTGCCACTCCCTTCTGCCTTGCCGAGTTTCTGCTGAAAGATCAGCTGTTAACCTTATGGGGATTCCCTTGTATGTTATTTGTTGCTTTTCCCTTGCTGCTTTTAATAGGTTTTTTTTGTATTTAATTTTTGATAGTTTGATTAAAATGTGTTTTGGCCTGTTTCTCCTTGGATTTATCCTGTATGGGACTCTCTGCGCTTCCTAGACTTGATTGACTATTTCCTATCCCATATCAGGGAAGTTTTCTACTATAATCTCTTCAAATATTTTCTCAGTCCCTTTCTTTTTCTCTTCTTCTTCTGGAGCCCCTATAATTCGAATTTTGGTGTGTTTAATGTTGTCCCAGAGGTCTCCAAGACTGTCCTCAATTCTTTTCATTCTTTTTTCTTTATTCTGCTCTGTGGTAGTTATTTCCACTGTTTTCTCTTCCAGGCCACTTATTCGTTCTTCTGCCTCAATTATTCTGCTATTGATTCCTTCTACAGAATTTTAAATTTCACTTACTGTGTTGTTCATCATTGTTTGTTTGCTCTTTAGTTCTTCTAGGTCCTTGTTACATGTTTCTTGTATTTTCTCCATTCTATTTCCAAGTTTTTGTATCATCTTACTACCATTACTCTGAATTCTTTTTCAGGTAGACTGCCTATTTCCTCTTCATTTGTTAGGTCTGGTGGGTTTTTATCTTGCTCCTTCATCTGCTGTGTGTTTCTCTGTCTTCTCATTTTGCTTAACTTACTGTGTTTGGGGTCTCCTTTTCACAGGCTGCAGGTTCGTCGTTTGTGCTGTTTTTGGTGTCTGCCCCCAGTGTGTAAGCTTGGTTTAGTGGCTTGTGTAGGCTTCCTGGTGGAGGGGACTGGTGCCTGTGTTCTGGTGGATGAGGCTGGATCATGTCTTTCTGGTGGGCAGGTCCACGTCCAATGGTATGTTTTGGGGAGTCTGTGAAGTTAGTGTTATTTTAGGCAGACTCTCTGCTAATGGATGGGTTTGTATTCCTTTCTTGCTAGTTGTTTGCAATGGGGTGTCCAGCACTGGAGTTTGCTGTTCGTTGAGTGGAGCTGGGTCTTAACATTGAGACCGAGAACTCTGGGAGAGCTCTTGCTGATTGATATTATGTGTGGCTGGGAGGTTTCTGGTGGTCTAATGTCCTAAGCTTGGCTTTCCCACCTCAGAAGCTCAGGCCTGACACCCGGCCAGAGCACCAAGACCCTGTCAGCCACATGGCCAGGTACGTGGGGAGTTTCTTGCCTTTTGGGAGGTCTGAGGTCTTCTGCCAGCATTCAATAGATGTTCTGTAGGAGTTTCACATGTAGATGTATTTTTGATGTATTTGTGGGGAGGAAGGTGATCTCCACATCTTACTCCTCTGCCATCTTGAAGGTCTGCACCTCTCATGCTCTTTAAACTTCTTTATAGGTAGTTTGCTATTCTTTGACCTCAGTAACGTTTAGGAGAAATGTCCCATATTGCAGGTAATGATCATTAACTGGAGTATTCAGTAGAAATTCCATTTGTATACTGTTTACTTGCCTCTCTCAGTATCCAGAAGTTTTCTCTAATTTTAGTTATGTGGAATTTAACAAAAGTTCTTCAGATCATAAATGGTTATAGAATGAATTAATTTCATTTGTTTAGATACTTCCACAGTATTAGAACATAGTGAATATGAATGGAACTCTTGGAACAAAAATAATTCAGTTGGCATCCCACCTCTAGTACTCACTAGATCAATGAGCCAATTATGTAGCCTTTCCAAGCTTTAATTCATGTGTCTGTTCACTGGAGAGTGTACTAGTGCCTACTTCTTAGTGTTGTTAGTATTATGTGAAATCATGTACTAAGAAGTGCTTGGGAATAGTAAGTCCATCTCCTACTCCTTCTCCTCTTTCTTCCTCTTCATTCATCTTGCCAGTATGGCAAGTACGTCAGTTATTTATTTTGACCCATACAATAGGTTCTTTATGTTTCTCATCATTTAATTTCTGATTATTTCTTTCTTGAGAGAAGTTGATCTGGTCTACACATGGTATTCAGGAAGGAGTAATAGGGTGAAAGAATTTTATACAAGAAGTAGATAATTTCTAATGCTCTATTATGGTCAGTTTCTCTGTTAAAATGCATAATTCAGCCCTTCCTTTAAGGAGGGTGATAATGTCATGTTGCTTTGATTTTAATGAGATCTTTCCTAAAGGTAGAACTCTTTGAGGGCTCCTTTATGAAACACCAACCCCAGCTGTGTTATATTCTGCAGGTGCTATGTAAATGTCAAATATTAATGTTTTACTATCTAGTAAAAGAGATGAAATAAGATTTTTGTTGCTGCTTGTTTCATAGGCTGCAAATAAGACTGGATCATTGTCCTTTTGATTATTCAGCTGCAAAGTTTCTTTGCTTTAAAAAAGCACAGTGAAAATAACTGCCAGGAATGCTGTCATATTAATAATAAGAGTTAGTATAGTTAACATTTAGAGAGTACTTATTAGCTACCAGGAGCTGTACTAAGCCCTCTTCGTGTATTGTCTCTTCTAATGCTCACAAAAACCTATGAAATGAGTCACAGTCTTAGCTTTACATTGCAGATATAGAAACTGACATTTTAAAGCATAAAGGACTCAAACTTGGTAGTACAAAGCCAGTGGGTGTCTGAGTGGAGAACTGAATCCAAGTTGGTTTGAAAACAAAGTCTCTGCTCTTAGTTATCCATCCAATGTCTAACTCAAGAAGGATCAAAAAGCCATTTTCTAATTAACCTTATTTCAGGAAAGACTATGAGAATTCCATAAAATAAATTATAAGATATTATGAACATGGAAAAATAGATAGGGCATGTCTGATAGGGTGTGTTAAAAAGTATTGATGAACTTCCTGGGACCTCAATTGCCTCCTCAGTATATAAGTAGTTCTCAAACCTAGATACATTAGAATCATTTAGGAACTTTTTAAGAAGAAAATTCTATCACCATAGATTAGTTTTGCCTTTCTTTGAACTTTTTAAAATGGAAAAATATAGAATGTATTCTTTTGTGCCAGCTTTTTAAGTTCACTGTTTCTGTGAAATTATCCTTGTCGTTGCATACCAGTTGTTCATCCTTTGTTATTGGTGTAAAACATTCCATAGTATAAACATGTCATTAATTATTCATCCATTATCTGCTGATAGACATTTGGGTTGTTTCTAGTTGGGGACTACTATATGTAATAGCGCTATGACAATTCTGATCTGTGTCTTAGAGTAGACATGTGTACTCATTTCTTTGGGATAGATATGTAGAATGGCTGAGTCGTAGGGATTTTGCATGTTTCATTTTAGTAGATATTGCCAATCAATTTTCCAAAACAGTTGTTCCAAACAGCAGTGTATGAGAGTTCCAGTTGTTTCCCACCCTCTCTGACCTATCGTATTGTTAAAAAAAATTTTTAGCCTTTCTGGCAGATGTATCATGATATTTCATTGTGACTTTAGGTTGCACTCTCCTTCTGGCTATTGATATTGAGCACTTTTTTCAAGTTCTTATTGCGTATTTAGGTAAGCTCTTTTTTGCTTTGTGTTGTTTTATTTTTTATTAGCCATTATTTTAATTGAACTCTAGTTAATTTAAATGTGTGTATAGCAAAGTGATTCATATGTGTATGTGTATATATATCTATATATACACTTATTTTTCAGATTCTTTTCCATTATTAGGTATCCTCTTTCATGAAATGCCTGTTTAAGATTTTCCTCATTTAAAAATTAGATTGTTGGGCCTCCCTGGTGGCGCAGTGGTTGAGAGTCCGCCTGCCGATGCAGGGGATACGGGTTCGTGCCCCGGTCTGGGAGGATCCCATATGCCGCGGAGCGGCTGGGCCCGTGAGCCGTGGCCGCTGGGCCTGCGCGTCCGGAGCCTGTGCTCCGCAACGGGAGAGGCCACGGCAGTGAGAGGCCCGCATACCGCAAAAAGAAAAAAAAAAAAAAAAATTAGATTGTTTTCCTTGTCCTTATTTAGCTGTAGTAGTTCTTTATATATTTTGGATACAAGTCCTATGTTGGATACATGTATCAAAAAACTCTTTTCCTTCTCTGTGAACTGCCATTTCATTTTCTTTGTTGTCTTCTGATGAAGACAATTTCTCAATTTAATGAAGTCTAATTTATCATTATTGCTCTTTATGATTAGTGATGTTTTGTGTCCTGTTTAAGAATTCTTTGTCTACCTATCCCACGGCCATTAAATATTCCATGTTTTCTTCCCCCTCCCCAGCCAAAAAAAAATATTGATAGAGACATTGACTGTTGAAGGGAGATAGGGTGTGGCAAGGTAGATGTGTCCACCTGTGTAGAGGGGACAATTCCAACAACTGAGTGGGGGCAGGATAATTAGGCTAACAGCAAACTGTTCTTTATGGCTTGAGTAGGGACCTTGAATGTAGATGTCTGCAGAGGTTTAACAGGCAATGAAAATGAACAAGGCTGGTGTTTGCAAGAGTCATGGGGAATTATGGAGTCTGAGGAGAACTGGAGAGGGTCTTACTATTGAAAGGGAACAGCTGCTTCTTGATGGTACTTGTGAATATTGTCACACAAGAATGAAGACCCAGCATTGCTAGAGATTCTGAATTTTTCAAGAAAGACAGAAATCCAGATTTTTGTGTGCTCTATTCTGATTTTTAAATGTTGACAACTCATATGTCATTTTCAATATTGCTAACTAAGTCAAAATATTTTAGAAACAACCCAGTCTAGAGATTGTCTGTTTGCTTTTCTGAACTTGAGTATGAGAAACTGAAAAGTGAGTTGGGTCTAGACTGTAGAAGTCACCCAACGCCAAGCTAAGTACTATTTTTAAATTGTTAGGCAAAGAGAAGCAGCAATTGAAGTCTTTTCAGCAGGAGAGTAGTATGGAGGGTGCTGTGCTGGAGAAGGATTAATTTGGTTTGTGGATGAGAGAAAGAAGAGGCAAGATGGCCAAGTTGGCAGAAATTACATTCATTAGAGTAATTGAATGGAATGGAAACATAAATAACTCTGATTTGTACTAACAACAGCTACCTATCACTATTATCAAATATTCAATTCTACTTTTCAGAATACATTAGCAAAGAAAAAAACTAAGAACAGGGGTGTCCCACTTTGTGGGATCCTTCCTAAACTTAATCAAACAAGAGCTTATCAAAGAACATGGAAGTCATTGATCTCCAAGGTCCCATGATGCATCCCTGCCTCCTCATGTTCCCTTGGCTTAATGTACCTTCACAGTTAGACCCTGCTCTCAAACCATATCTTGTTACCCCAGCCAGACTGTGAAAACCACTAAGGGAGAGGTCTGTTCTCTCTACTTAGAACTCTCTATAAAAAACTGAGATATAAGAAAGAAAAAATGTCACCCACAACAAAGTATCCCACACACAGGGAATGGGTTGAGATTTTAAGGTCAGGCCCAGAAAATTTAAGCATCTTTTTAAAAATGGAACATGCCAGATTCATTTATACAATTATATATTACTTTGAATGTCTGTATTGTGCCAGGCACTGTGAGAAATTAAAATATAAATAAGACAAAAACCCTGCCTCACAAGGAGAGGTTAATTATTTGATTGTTTATTGGTGATGTTATGATATGGGAATAAAGTAGTACAATCCAAAATAATGTGATACATTTTAAAATGGAAAGTGGATAAAGTTCTGGACCTGTGCCTTTCAGTGGAGAGAAAGATTAAATCTATTTACGAGAATTAGGAAAAACTTTAAATAAGAAGGGATATTGAAAATAAGCTTTGAAAAATACATAGATTTAGATATTATGAGAAGGTGAGGGTGATATAATTGACACGTGATATGACTTCGGGAATATTAACCTCATACTAACTCTAACAGCGTTTCCCAAAGTGTGGTATAAGTGTCATTGGTGGAATGCACGATAATATCAGGTGGTTCACGTATAAAGATTTCCTTAAGGGACCCATATCCATTTTAATTGTTAAACTTACAGAGTTACAAGGGTATTTATATGTAAAAATAAGAATTGAGAAAGAGAGGCTTCCCTGGTGGTCCAGTGGTTAAGAACCCACCTTCCAATGCAGGGGACACGGGTTCGATCCCTGGTTGGGGGACTAATATCCCACATGCTTCCGGGCAACTAAGGCCATTCACTACAACTGCTGAGTCCACGCAACTCAACTAGAGAGAAGCCCGCACGCTGCAACGAAGAGCACGCGTGCCACAACTAAGACCCAACGCAGCCAAAAATAAAGATAAACAAATAAATAAATGAAATGAAATATTTTAAAAAAGAATTGAGAAAGAATGGGATCCCAGCAATTGGAATGACTAGATCAAAGAGGTTTTGGAAATGTGGAGGACACTGAAATTCAACCTCCCCACCCCAGAATCACTCCCATTTGTGTCCCCTTACCTGAGGAAATAGTTTCTTTCTCGTGGGGGAAAATTGCCTCTCTCTTTCCAGAAAAATATAAGATTGTCACTCCTGTTCCACCCTTTATTGTTGCTTGACCTGGGATAAGAATCCCAATTTCTACAGTTTCTCAGGTATCAAGCTAGATGCTGGGGTGAGCAAAACCCGACTTGCCTTCCTGGAACTGCTAGTCTATTGGGCAAGACATGCATTAAACAAAGAAATGCAAAAGAAATGTGAAATTGCCACAGAGTAAGGCATACAAAGGAAAGGTATGCCGGGATTTCAGATACAGAAAAATTTGTCTTAGTCACAAAGACAGGAAAATCTTTCTTGAGAAAGTGACCTTTAGCTGAGTCTGAAACCTGAGGATTGAACAGAAATGTAGGAAGGGGATCTGGAAGAGCCTTACATGTAGAGAAAACAGCCTATGATAACCCAGATGAAGAAGGGCCAGGATAATGAGAAACTGAAAGATGTTCACTGTGGCTGGTGTCCACAGCCAGGAGACTGTGTTGGGAAGGCCGAAGAGGTCGATTGGTAGAGTATGTGCCCACACAGGTTTTAAAGACTCTGTTAAAGAGTTATTCAGTGCTCATTTTAAAAATTAACTTTTGGTTAATTTTAATTTTAAAAATTGAGTAGCAATGTTTTGTTTACTCTTTGTTGTATGATATACTTCTACTTATGGCTTTCTGTTTATAATAGTGAAAAAGTTGTTTTAAATAAATTAATGAGATTAAAATAATGGGTCAATTTAAGTAAAAATACGGATTCACAAAATTTCTGCAGGTGAGGGCTTCCCTGGTGGCGCAGTGGTTGAGAGACCGCCTGCCGAAGCAGGGGACACAGGTTCGTGCCCCGGTCCAGGGAGATTCCACATGCTGGGGAGCAGCTGGGCCCGTGATCCATGGCCGCTGAGCCTGCGCGTCCGGAGCCTGTGCTCCACAACGGGAGAGGCCACAACAGTGAGAGGCCCGCGTACCGCAAAAAAATAAAAATAAAAAAAATAAAAAAAAAATTCTGCAGGTGGTATATGAATGACTGATATTTGGGAAGCATGAAACTGACTTAACTGTCTTGTCAATGATGACACATCACAGCTGTAGTGTCCAACTGTAATAACCAAAGTCTTAGAGAATATATCTCACCAGGCCAGTGCTAATATTGAAGACAGTTTATTCTGGCCAAATTCTGTTACAGTCTTTTCCAAATAGTGTTATCCCCTGTTGACTGAAAAAAAGTACACAATGTGAGAGTTGCGAATTAAGTTTTATTGGAGGCAAAATGAGGACCATAACCTGGGAGACAGCATCTAGAATAGCTCTGAGGAACTGCTCTGAAAAGGTGTGTGTGACAGGGAGGTCAGTATATATGTGATTTTGGTAAAGGGGGTTACATGCAGTCAAGCACACATTTTGGCAAGGCTTGCTGCCAGTCACGAGGAGCAGATGTCCCCGTTTATGATTTTAGTGCTTTTCTAGATATGAGAAGATGCAAGATATTGGGCTCATAAAATCTTCTGAAAATATGTACCTATCTGAAGGCCTCATCTGCGAGTTTCCCCCAGAGCACAGAGAGCCTCATTCCTGATCTCCACCCTGAACTCCTTTCGGGCTGTGTTGAAGGTCAGCGACTGCAGTGGCTAGTGACCTAATCCTTGTAGAAGCAAATGGCAAGTGACAGTCTTTAGCTGGCACCCGCACTTGGCAAAATGAATTTATAGTAAACCCTTGCTTTCCAAGTACATTGCTTAATCTTATTTTGTTTCAGATGCAGTGGCCAAACTTCACCACGGGTGGTCGTCAATATCTCAGTTCTTCCAAAGTATGAACTTTGGCCATTGCTACACATGGAACAAGATATGAAATCAGGGGCCAGAACAACAGTGATCCAGACATCATATTGATGGCAATTACGTTCCATACTAAGAAATTCTGATGTTTACACTGGCAGCTCAAAACTTCCTCTGAAGACATTGTTTTGCCATGAGGAAGAATCTGATGAAAACTATTACTTTTTAGTGTATGGAATATTAGAGTTTGAGAAAAGCAAGGTTTGTCTACTCTCACCTCATCCAATTTACAAAGGAAACACCTGAGATTCGGGGAAATGACATAGGGAAAGGACTTACCCAAAGTCATATAACTAGCTCATGTCCTGAATCAACCTTCTGTTTCACACCGTGTCAGGCAAAAGAGCACTAACAGAATCTAGGAAGGAGGATTGGAATGTGTGTTATGGTAAGTCTTGTACGGAACATTCATCACCAGCCTGTCCTTGCTCACTGGATTCTGCACTCCATAGTACATACACAACCACTGTACCTATTCCATGCTTGATACTTTGAAGCCCTGGGACAAGTTCCCGGCTCCAAAAGAAGTGAATGAAAAGAAGAGCGGACAGAAGTTAAAGGCTAACTTCTCTTCTGTTTCTGAATCATGTGCACAGTTGACCATCTCCACCATCCACCTGCTGCCATTCAAGCCAAATTTCATCTTGAAAAAGGATGGCCTGTACAAAGACATTTGGTTCTACTCATTAATTATGGAGAGCTCCTTTAAGAAATCATATTCAGCTTTGGGAAAAAACTTCATTTGCTTCCCAAGATGCAAATGATGTGGTCATTCTGGCTAAAAAGCAAAATATGTTTCCTGTTTAAAAAGTGGAACAGAAGAGAGGGCCCTTTGAGATTTTTTTCTTCTAAAGAATTTA
Source organism: Mesoplodon mirus (assembly GCF_964341445.2). Lineage (NCBI taxonomy): Eukaryota > Metazoa > Chordata > Mammalia > Artiodactyla > Ziphiidae > Mesoplodon > Mesoplodon mirus. The sequence continues at coordinate 17,567,991 of NC_138992.1, read as the reverse complement.
GATCACTTATTGCTTGAATTATAATGCAGACCCAACAAGGCTTCTGTGGTAGGAAGGGACCAGCAATTGTTTTTTCCCAGGAGCAATTTTTTGTACTAGAGCAGAGAGAGAGAGAGAGAGAGAGTGAGAGAGAGAGAGAGAAACTAGCTTTATCAGTGTCAATTATTTAATTCTTCTATTTTAGGCTCCTATTTTTTAAACAGGAAATTTCTGGGGCATAGTTGCATACCAGTATAGTATGTAACCAGGAAAAGGCACACTAGTAATGTGTGATAATAAGAAAGAAACATTTCTTTGTAACATCTTGAAATAAGATTAATGAAGTGAATGTTTAATCATATTAAAAAAGGGATTCTTTGTCTAACTGAAGAAATCACTACACTTTCCCTTAATTCATCAGTCCTCCTAGTACATTGAAAAGAGACTCTAATATTCTCTGTCTACCAGCCAACTATGCATACAATAAGACTGAATAATCGGGAGATTTCTGTGCTTTTCCATTTGGATGAAAGCATCCTGTATTTTCTCCAGGCTTCACTTCACTTCGTCATGTCTGAGAGCCTGTCTGTAAAAACCCTTTGATTGTTGGGCAGACTTAACCTAGGAGGAGACATGCTCCCCTACCTTCCCAACCTTTTTTTCCCGACTCACCTTGAAGGAGTCAATACAGTCAGCCCTCCTCATAGGTGAGGTTTGAATTTGCATCTACAGTTAGTTGAACCCAACCTGCAGAAGCGGAATTTGCAGAAGCAGATGGCTTCCTGTACTGCACACATTTTATGTAAGGGACTTGAGCATCAGCAAAGTTTGGTATCCCGGCAGGGGTCCTGGAACCCACCCCCTCAGAAACGATGATTGGACACATTTATGGTATAATTTGCCTGCGTTCTGTCAGCTGCTCAAAGGTAGAAGGCAGTAAGATTCGATGGGCAGCTGACATTTTGGAAGATCATTTTCCTCAGCTGTTTTGAATCCAGAATAAGACTAGTGCCATTTTCTAGGTTTATGGTGATGAACATGGGCTTTGGCACCAGGCTCACCTGGATCAGTGGATCCAAATTCTGGATCCAAATCCTAATTTTTCCACTTACTAGCTGTGTAATCATGGGTAACATACTTAACATCTCTGAGCCTCCTTGTTTTTCATTCATAAAAATAAAAATAATTGCTTCCCTTGCAGGATTTTTCTGAAATTTAAATGAAATGAAACAATGAATAAATAGCTGGTAAAAGTTTGGAACATAAAGCTGTGTAACAACTAATAGTCACCGTTTCAATTTAAAAAAATGTTTCCTAAATTCCTGATAACAACAATTTAGTTCTGTACTCTCAACAGCACCTAACAAAGTGCTTCTGCACGAAATTGTGGCTCAGTAAGCATTTGTTGCATTCAATTCAATTCCCAAGTCTGAATGAGCAATAAAAGTGACACATGCTGTGTCTGCCAGGAAATACACTGGCAGGGCTCAGATTGTTCACATGTGTTAGTTGGAAATGGCCTAAAAGATGAGAGAGAATCCAGGCCTTTAAAACAGCACTTTGGAAACTATCCAGCAATCAGTTTCACTTATCTTGCAGGAAAGCACAGGACAGGAGACTCTTTTTGTAAGCTTTTCGGTAGCCTTCACTGAAACCAGTGTCCAGAGAGGCTGGTTGAGACTCTGTTCTGTAGAACAACTGGATCTTGTAAGTCTAATTTATTTCTTATCAGGATAAAAGAAGGCAGAATCAAGAGAGAGACTCTCTTTCAATGACATAATAATCAATAGAAAGTGTTACTATAAATAAATGAAAATAATGATTCTTACATACTAAAAAATAAACAGAACATATATATCTAAACAAGTGTAGTTAAGACAGATCTGACACAGAGTAGGTACTTGAATCCTTTCAAGGGCTGGTAGGAAATAAATTGTTTTCTCAAAATGGCTTATTTGAAGAAGGTTTAACAAGGTGTAGGGAAACCACAAGTTGATAGCAAAATGTCCCTGGGACAGTAACATCACAATGCTGTCATTGCCTTAAATCAGAGATGATGGGAACCTGCAATGAGTCATGTGGAGAAGGCTACTTTGACCTGGATTGTGACTTTCAGGTGAGGGATACAGTCAACTCCCCCGCAGTTCTGTGCAGTTCTTGGGACCAGATGTAGGATCATGAATTGATTGTGCTTCTTGGAGGCCTTCACACATAAAATTCTGAAAAATTGCCATCCCACAGGTGCATTGGTCAATGGTGAAAAGCCAGCTTGTCATCTGTTTTTTTAAAACATAGTACTTGGTCAGTGATGCCTTCCTGATTCTTTACGTGGACTTGCAATGAATTTGTCATTTCATTATTTTTAATTGTGGTTTCTTCTATATGTCTTTGGATGTGGAATATATATTTTTGGTAGGCTCCAGTCTTTTTCATCCATGGTTGTTCAGCAGTTAGTTGTGATTTTGGTCTGCTCATGAGAGGAGGTGAGCTCAAGGTCCTTCTACTCTGCCATCTTGTCCTCTCATTTTTCTCCTTTGTCTCTTTCCCTTTCTCCACAGAGAATCTTTTCTGTGCTTTATTGGGTTTCCGAAGGGTTTTTCTTCCCCATAAATCTCCAGTTTCTTCTATCTAACTAATCCATGTTTTAAAGTGAGTTCTTATTTCTCTTCCCACGATAGACTGACACCTTCATGACTGTAGCACTCTTTTGATCACCTTTGAATTTTCAGTAACTAGCACAGTTCCTATAACATGGTAGATGCTCAATAAATATCTGCCCAATAACTACTTGCATAAATTAGTGAATTAATGAGAGAAATTGGAATTGCAAGATTAGCTCTTTCTTAGTAACTGATGAGCTCAGTGAAATATTTAAGGTGAGGAAAAAGGAAACAAAATACCACTTGAGTTTTTGATTGTCTGAATAACTTTCGATCATTCTCCTATTTTGTCTACTTTTTTATTTCCTTACATGTAAAATAAAATCAGTGGGGTTTCAAGTAGTTCTCAAATGAGTTCTAGATGTTCTTTTATGCTTCTCTATATGTAACAGTGGGAGATGATAGGAACAGGAGGATAGAGCGGATTAAAATCTGGACTCAATCCTTCCAAGCAAAACAAAATTAAAATTTGAAAATGAATGAATCAGACAGTTTTTAGGTCTCTTCTAGCTTTATAATCATGTAACTGCATCATGTTATTGTTTTCTTCCTATTTTATGACTGTTATAAAAAGATTTTTTAATCATTTTTAGAATAGTAGTTTCCCCCAATCATCAGAAATAGGCAAAGCACTATGTAATTCTGAATGAGATTACACTAACTAGCTGGGTTATTTTGCCTTACTCATTAAATATATATCTCAAATTATAGTTATATACATACAAGAAATGCAAGTATTAGCCATTAATTGTTTCTCTTTAAGGGATCAATAGACACTTTTCAACTGAGTTCTTTTTCTTACTGCATTGACCAACTTTGATTAAATTACTGAAATTTGATCTCTTGGAAATAGGTAATATGGCCTCCAGTTTCCAAGGAATTTTGAGAAATACAGTACATTTTTTGAGGAGAAACATGAAAAATCACCTGTCTCCTTAGCTCAAGCAAGCTTGTCATTGCCACTGTCAGGGATTTTAACATGTGTGTGTGTGTGTGTGCGTGTGTGTGTGTGTGAAGAACTATAGTTCATTCACTTAAATACTTGAGATCATCTAAGACAAATTTGATTATGTTCAGATATACAATATAATGAGTTGGAATGTGACATAACACTTTTTTCACTGACTCTTCTACTTACTTTTTTAATCTAAAATAAGCATATTAAGTGCCTGGAAGGCAGTGAGAACTCAACAAAAGGTAGTATGAAATAGGAAATGGAGCAGTAGTAGGTATGGCAGCAGCAGCAATAGTGATCTTAGTAGTTAAAAGATCCCTAAGTGAAGCAGCAAAGGATGCCCTCATCAGCTCTTTTCCTCACCTCAGAAAAGGGCTGTGTCGAGTGTGGCAGAGACTGCCAGCTGATCACCAAAACTGCACATTATACTCTTTTTCCTGGCACTCAACTAAAATACATTTCCTGTTCTTCTCTGTAGTTAGTGTGGCTGTACAAATAAGTTCTAGCTAATAAAATATGAGCAGAAATGAAGTATGCCACTTCTAGACTTGGATCACAAAATCTTCTGATATATCCTTCATGCTCTTTTTAACTTCTGGGCTTGATGAAATGAAGATGGCTCTCAAAACTTTTAAAAACCAAGCAACTTCAACTTGCTTGCCTGCCCAGTCCTGTTGAAGAGGTTTGAACTATCCTACATGTTGAGGTCTCCTTGTTAAAGCAGCTAACCCTCACTTAGTAGTACTACTAAATTTGAGTATGTATCTTAAATGTGTACTGTATCAAAAATCTGTGGCGGGGCTTCCCTGGTGGTGCAGTGGTTGAGAGTCCGCCTGCCGATGCAGGGGACACGGGTTCGTGCCCCGGTCCAGGAAGATCCCACATGCCGCAGAGCGGCTGGGCCCGTGAGCCGTGGCCACTGAGCCTACACATCCGGAGCCTGTGCTCTGCGACGGGAGGGGCCACAACAATGAGAGGCCTGCATACCGAAAAAAAAAAAAAATAGCTGTGGCGTTGCCTTTAATGGCAGTAGGCAACTGAGAAACGAAATACGTACTGGAGACTATAAAGGTGAAGACACACTTTATGCAGAGTGTATCATCAGTTAAGTATTGCTGTGTAACAAACCACTCCAAAGCTCAGCAGCTTTGACAGCAATCACTTTTTCTCACTCACACACCTCTGGGTTAGCTGTGGTTGTGTTGTAAAACCTTGACCTGTCTTGAGTTGCTAGAACACGAGATGAATATCAGGGTTGGAAAGGAATTACTTATTAGTTGGAGTCAAGGATAGAAAAATGAGATAACAGAGCGTCTGAATAAATAGATATTTGACATTTAGATCTTATATATATAACATCCCTTAGAAATTTAACAGTTTCTACAACTAACCAGGCATTTCTCCCTGATTATAAATCACCAGGTGGAGGTCAAAGATGTATAATTCTCAGGCCTAAAAACTTGACACAAAATTAAGTTGATTTAGAAAATTATTTTTCATCCCAAAGTTTGTTTCTTTTTCCTCTTCCATAAATTTGGACAGTGGGAGTCAGCTGATCTCGGAGGAGAAGGAAAAGCAGTAACATTAACTGACTATCTTTTAGGAGTTGTAATTAGATTAGGGCCTTTACATGTGCTTTGCCAATTAATCTTCAAAGCAACACTAAAAAAGTATTATTTATTTCCCCCATTCTAGAATGTGGAAAGTGAGCACTTAATTCATTTGAAAGTGGCAGGGCTAGTACTTGAATTCTAAACCTAGAATTCCATATTTCATGCTTATCTCATTATATTGTGCAGCTAATATGCTGAAACAGCTTTAATAACAATTAGGTTGGGGTGATACATATGCTCCTTCCTTTTCAGAGTGATGAAAGAGCCAAAAGATTGCCTGCAATGCCCATTTCTGTACATCTAACCATGTTTCCATTGGTTTAGGAAACTTCTAAGGACATTTTCAAGGGCCATGGTTAAGTTAACTTTTGGTCCAGTTAGTATTACTAAGTTCCATGTCCACTTATTGCATGCTTAACCCCACCTAAGCATGAGTCCTTAACCACTGGAGAGAGTGGTTTAGAAAGTGTAGAAATTGATTACTGAATTATCTTTCATTAGTGGGTCAGGACCATTAGTCTTTGTAGGACATTAGACAGGTTAGAGATTTTACCACTGGTTTGATTTTATTATTTAAATGGTTTCTTTTCAAAAGATATTTGCAAGGATATGATTTTCATTCTAGATATGAGAAAAATAGAGACACAGGGAAGCAAAATGGCTCTTTCAAATCCCCTGTCCTGTGACAGCTTTATGACTAGAGCACAGGTATTTTACCTTGATCCAGAAATAATTTCACACCAACGTACCACCTCCTAAAAATCAAAAAAGTTGCAAAATAGTAGTATAAGGGATTTAGGATTATCTTGTCCATAGAACACAATAGTTTGTATGTCAGAGAGGAAAAGCATTCTCAACTAGAACAGCCACTCAGCTGAGTTAATATAATATATATTGAGTGTTTGTGCCAGGCATTGACTGAGGGCTTACGTCATTACTGCATCTAATCTTCAGGAACCCTGGATTTAGGTATTAATTTATCCCTCTTTTGCAGCCAAGGAAACTGAGGAGTTAGATATCTTTTCCCAGATAGCTCAGCAGAACCTAGGGATTCATGTTCTATCCACGGGTAGGAAATACTTGGACCTTGTTGGATGGAACTTTCTGGAAATTGCTTTATTTTAGAAATTCATCACCAAATTTTCCCTGAAGGTATTAGGAAATTCTGAAACAAGGAAGCAATGATTCCAAGCCACAGGAATTTCTCTTTCCATTCAATTAAATTCAACAATTTATTATCCCAAACTGAGGGTACATTGTTGGAAAACTCTTAAAAATAAATAAAATGGTGGGCAAACATATTCAAACAATTGGAAAAATGATCTGTAAGGGCTTAATTTCATAACTATTGAATCAGTTTCCTCTTTTGTATTTTTTGGTGAAAGCTCAATTCTATAGCTCTGCACCCATTCCATGAAAACATCTGCAGTGCGTGTTCAATTTATTTTCCAAGTTATGGACATGGCTTGATGCTATAACTGTGTCCTTCCACAGATAGGACATTGCCATTTTAATCGACTCAGACTCAGTCTGTATAACAGTGGCCCTGATCCAATCTCTGGCTCTAGGTACATTTCCTTAGCAGATTCTGCTGTGATAACTTTTCTTCTATATTTTCCAATAATATTCTATGGAGAGCAATTCCACCTAGGCCAAGTACAAGGTGACCTAATCAAACTAGTCTCTTTCTCATATGTTTGATACTTAGTAATATATTGGAGACTCTGCAAATGAAATAGGAACACTGTGACTTCTGTGCAGCCAGAGTAAATTATTGTCCTTGTTATTTTATTGCTATTTGCACACAAGTGAATCCTGCATTTGCTTTTGAAGTATGTTAATTCGTTTGAAGTTGTACCAGACTGGTTAGGGTACTGAGTTTAAAGGCTGACTCTTCTTTGTCCCTAAGATGACTTGTTTCAGTGGAATGATCATAAAATTTCCTACAGCAGGGGACTTCCCTGGTGGCGCAGTGGTTAAGAATCTGCCTGCCAGTGCAGGGGACACGGGTTAAAGCCCTGGTCCGGGAAGATCCCACATGCCGTGGAGCAACTAAGTCCGTGTGCCACAACTACTGAGCCTGCGAGCCACAACTACTGAAGCCTGCATGCCTAGAGCCCATGCTCCGCAACAAGAAAAGCCACCGCAATGAGAAACCCGCACAAGGCAATGAAGTGTAGCCCCCGCTCGCCGCAACTAGAGAAAGCCTGCGTGCAGCAACAAAGACCCAATACAGCCAAACATAAATAAATAAATAAATAAATAAATAAATAAATAAATAAGTTAGTTAATTAATTTTTAAAAATTCCTACAGCAGTAAATTCTTATTTTCATGAAATATTTTACATTCACTATAATATTCATTGAGAAAGGAGATCTTAATGAAAATTGCTGTTTAGGTAAGTAAGCTCACTCAGAGATGTGCCACTGTTTTCTCTCCTCTTCCCTTACCTCTAATTATCTTGAAAATTATAGGCAGTATATGCTACTGTTTAAGGCAGCTACGCTGGAACCAGAATGCCTAATCCAAATGTTGCCTCCACCACTTATGAGATGTGTGAAATAGACCAATCACATAACCTTCCTGGACCATAAACACTCCTCTGTAAATAGGTAATAATATTGTTACCAATCTCAAATATTATTGCCAACCTCAGGTAATAATATTATTATCAATCTCATTCTGTTGTACAGATTAAATGAATTAATACAATAAAATAGGTGGTGGTGGGATGAATTGGGAGATTGGGATTGACATACACACTAATATGTATAAAATAGATAACTAATAAGAACCTGTTGTATACAAAAATAAATTAAATTAAATTAAAAATTAAAAGAATAATTAAATAAAAATACCTAACAAACATAGAAAAGAACAGTTTTTGATGTCACTTATTATCATCTATTTGAAATAAAAGCTTGGTGGCTTGATAAATCCCTTGAAACACAACTCAAACATATCTGAAAGTATATACTTTGCATTTGACTGGGTTGATTTTGTTCAGTAGTCATTTATTTGAATATTCATCCACAAAATCGATGATAACTTATCCATGTGTCCACTCCTTGTTTCTCTTGTTCTCACCCTTCTCTCAATGTCTCTCCATTGGGAAATGGAAGCTTAAACTTGTTCTACTAAATAATATTTCTTCCAAAAATAATAATGTATGAGTTGGAGAGAAGGGAAGATTGGTCTGTTTTTTGGATGAAGAGCTACCCCTTCACCTGGTCTATCCAGATAGGAGCCAAATGTGTTCCCTAAGTAAGTTCTGCTGAGTAAATGAGAATTTCATTGCACAGTCACATCTCATCTCTAAGTCCATAATAATGCTACATGTAATGTATTGAGAGTTTATTCTGCACAAGAAACTGAACTGAACTCGGCAACTAACTTATTTATCCCATATCACCCTCTAAACAATTTATAAAGATAGAATTATTAATCCAGTTTTACAGATTATATAAACAGAAAACAAGAGAAGTAAAGAGAATGCCCAAGTATGCAGAGTGAGGCAGTGGTAAAACTCAAATCAGAACTCAGACCCTTGGTTCCCAGTTTCCTTCCTTCCCTCCTTCTTTCCTTCCTTCCTCCTTCCTTCTTATTTTCTTCCATTTCTTTTTTTTTAAATTAAAAAGAAGTATTGAAGCATAGTTGATTTACAATGTGTTAGTTTCAGATGTACAGCAAAGTGATTCAGCTGTATATATATTATATATATATATATGAATAGATATCCTTTTTCTGATTCTTTTCCATTATAGGTTATTATAAGATATTGAATGTAGTTCCCTGTGCTATACAGTGGGTCCTTGTTGTTTATCTATTTTATGTATGGTAGTGTGTATCTGTTAATCCCAAACTCCTAATGTATTCCTGCCTCCACCCCCCCTTTCCCCTTTGGTAACAATTAGTTTATTTTCTGTCTCTGTGAGTCTATTTCTGTTTTGTAAATAAGTTAATTTGTATTTTCTTCCATTTCTAAATCATATCACATATGGGATATGTCACTGAACATGGAGTTGATGGAGTTTCTCTTGGGTCAGAAAACTTTTTCAGCTTCATGCCCAGGTTTTTAAGGGAAATCTCTCACTACCAAGTTTTGGCAGGGTTTTCCTGAAGGAATGCAATTTGGGGAGCTGGAGGGTGTGTGACACAGCTCTGGGAAGTCCTCTCAATAGGGAAAAAACAGGAAATAAATGTAAAATGACTCTCAACTACTTACCTGCCCAGGCTAAGTGAAGGCAATTGAAGGCACACTTTGCTTGTTAACCAAATTAGGTTGGAGAAATGGTCAGAGAGCACAGAAAGGGAGGAAAATTGCCATTACAAAAATTGGCTAAAAAAATAGCTATTAAACTCCCACTTGCAGTTAATGCTTAGAGCGTGTATAGTACGACCCTTTGTAATTCTATCTTTTATACTTCTAAGGAGAAAAGAAGTATTAGTCTAGAGGGTAATGCCATATATTGGCTATATTGAGGCAGTGTGGCTATAGTTTTAATTCCACTGGAATCTTTGACTTTTTTGGGACCGTCTCCATTTTAGACTTGAATACTGACAGGTAAGATAAGGGAAAAAAATAATGAACTTAGACATTTAGTACCAGACTTACCAGTCTCGACATGCTTTAAGGCAATACGGTAAAGACGGTAGGTGGCAGGCTTTGCAGCCAACAGACATGCTATTTCAAACCTAAAATCCTCTACTTTGTAGCTGCATTGATCATCAGTAGGTCCCTTAACTTCTTTGGCATTCATTTGTTTCATCTTTATATGAGAATAAGTGGCACTTGAGAAAATTCTCTTATACTTTGTTCTCCTGGAGCTCTGCCCTCAGGAGCTCTCCATTCTTAAATTGCCCTTTTGTTTAGCGTTCCAGAGGATTTTGCATTCCTGGGTAGTGCACCCAAGAAAAATTTCAAAAGAAGGTGAGATAGCTTCCATTGTGTAAGCTCAGCAAAGGCTGATTGTGAAAGCTAATTAGAGAAGGTAAACTCTGAGACCTCCAATATCTCCTTGGGCAAGTCAGGTAAACATTAGGAAAGAGTACAGATTAATTGACCTATTAGAATGTGATTCCATTAAAACTAGCCTTTCTGTAGTCTTCCTCAGGAAGTCTTTGAATTCCCAAAGTAGCTCCAGTAAGGAGACACTGAGCTGGATGCTGTCTAAGGTGCCTCAGAGCTATGGCATTATTTGGTCCCAGGAACTGACTTGAAAACAAAGTGCAGGGTGAAAAAGGGATGGAAGACTCTTCCTAGGTTCTTAAATCTCTGGGGTGTTGCAGATGTGGATCAAGTGCTGAGGTTCAAAATATCAGTGTGTTTTCACAAAATACTCTTAAGTTTGCAAATATGAGTTAGACATTTTCTTAGCAAAACCCAGAAGAGAATTCAGGCATCCTGAGATGCTCACATGTGAGTGGAGAAGCAGAGCATTAATTTCTGTACTCCTTTTCAGGAGCAGGAAACGCCAATTCCCTTGTGATTTCTACAGAGCCAACTAATCATCTAATGGTTACAGCTGCTTGAAAAGGATTCAAGGGTCTTTGGTTTGTCAGCTCCAAAACTCCAAATGAGCAAGACCTACCTTTACGTTTTCTTTTCTTTTTTCTTTTTTTCTTTAAAAAAATCTTGTCCAGAAAAAGAAAATCAATTATCTGAGAGTTAACCCAGTTAACCATTTAGGGGATTTATATAGTTGTGGTCTAGTGTCCTGACTCCTAGGATGTGGATTTCAATATGCTCAAAATCATAATATACACTTGATTCTTTTTAGCTGTTCATTCAAGAATATTTGGTGTTAACTAGACTTTAAGCTTTGGATCCTCCGGATACCTTGGAGTACAAGCTCAAGATTGTTATTTGATTTCTGTAATTCTCACTTTCCTTAACAGGGGAAATAGGAATAATAATAGCAGCCCAGATTCCATGGGGTTGTTGTGGGTAAACATTAAAAAATAATGCAAGTAGGGGATTAAGCATACCTCTTGGCACATAGGAACAGGTCCAAATGTTGTTGTTGTTGTTTTGCGGTACACGGGCCTCTCACTGTTGTGGCCTCTCCTGTTGCAGAGCACAGGCTCCGGATGCGCAGACTCAGTGGCCATGGCTCACGGGCCCAGCCGCTCTGCGGCATGTGGGATCTTCCCGGACCGGGGCACGAACCCATGTCCCTTGCATCGGCAGGCGGACTCCCAACCACTGTGCCACCAGGGAAGCCCCAAACGTTGTTGTTTTTATCCTAACTCTGAAAGGGGAAAAATTAGACTCAGCATCTCAGAATTTCAAGAAAAACATAAAAGAGCATTTTGTGAATCAACTTAAAATTTCTGCAAAGTCCTTTCCCCCCATCCTCTCTCTCTCCCCTAATCCCATTTCCTTCCAGGCAGCAATAACTTAACAGGAGAAACACTGGAGAAACTCTAACCTAACTGTGAAACACTGAGGCTCTTAGGCATGCATTAAATATTTTAGGGCTTCCATAAAATAATTTGCTTCTGAGAATGAGATTAATTCTGCAGTGAAAGGATGCTATTCACTTCCAGCCCTGCGTATATCAGTGTACTTATAAAGATTCTCAAACAAAGATGATGTATTTTGAGATGTTTCATGGATAGCAAGACAATACATGTCACTGCAGTGAAATAACCCAAATATCTGCTCCATTGTTTTCAGCCTCATAAATGTAAAAAATATATTTTTTAAAAGCATTTGTTGAAAATTTTGATGTAATTGAATTCGTCTCATTGTATGGTCATCTTTACATGCCCTTCTGTAAACCTTAAACTTGATTGGTGAATCTACTCCATTTGGATGAAGCCTATGATGAGACTTTCAGAGGATTAGCATCACTTCAAAATCAGTATTTATTAAATAAAAATAATAAATATAAATAGCATATGTAATAAAATAATAAGCAGAGCAGTAACTGCCTTGCTGTACTGTAGCACCATGACTCTATAGCAAAGTATCATTTTAAGTTCGATGTTCAGCATAAATTATACATTAAAAATTCATCTGAACTTGAAAACTTTTGCAATTGGATCCAATCGTTTCCTTGGAATGTGTGAAGTGTTGCAAATGCTGCCTAATTCTTTTTGAAGCTCAAGGCAAAGGCAAAAAGTCCTGTAACATACTGGAATGATTTGAATGATTGTACCATAAAATGGCTTGGATTTGCTCATCTGGCTTCAAGTTCAGAGGAATGACCAACCAACTGACATGTTCTCAGCAGTGTAGACTCTGAAGGGCCTGAGCAGATGTTGAAGGCTTACTCCAGGCCAATGCATGAGGTTTTTTGTGGTTTCTCTTAAGTGTTTGCTAATATCTACCACATTGCAAGCTCAATGTCCGTTTTCAACTGGCCTGACTGCTCATAATATAATACAGATGATTTCATCTTTTGCGGAGCCTTTTTGCTACAGTGAACTCAAGTCTGCAGGGCTCAGAATTCTTTAATAACATACATGTTTCTTTAAGAACAGGAAAATCCCTTCCCCTTAAACGTTTTCCTGCTCCGTCTTAGGTTCTATAGTACAATATCATGTGTAATTCCTGTTTAAATAATGCCCTAATTTTCCTCCAAGTCTTCATTTAGGCTTCTGCTATTTTACAATTTTTCTAGATAGGCTGTACTTTGGTAAACACAAAATACCTTTCCTATTAGAAGACAATGCCATCACTCAGATGGGTTAGGAATGCTTCATTTTAAAGTAAACAGAATAGAAAGGCTCTCCTTATTCTGTGTTAGATGCAAAGTAAACAGTCCTTTCACACAGACAATGAAGAAACTCTATGCTTTTGTACCCTTAGAAAGAAGAAAGAAAAGTCATGGACAGTCTGCTCCAGTTCTGATTTTGACCTGATTTTCATTGCCTTTCACCTTTTCTCACGTTGAATAGAATCACTTGATTGATTCTTGTGTTTGTACCAGCTTTGTTTAAAGGCTTAGTTGAAGTAGACATTGCTTTTAATTTCAGCATATGAGAGCATTGTAGAGGACACTGATAATACTTTGTACGTGTTTCCTTTTAGATGATCAGAATGATTAGAAGAAAAGGGCCATTGAAAACCTGTAGAAGTTCCCTCTGTTCCTTTCAGCTCTACTCTTATAAGCCTTGATAAGTGTAAGCTATGCTGAAGAGTGGCCCCAAGATCTATCCTTCCACCTTAATGAGGTCAAGAATATACATGTAACAAGATGTCAAATTTGTCATTTCATTTTGTTTAGGAGTGCTTAACAGAAGCCATAAAGGCTGAAAAGTATACCCCAGGTGCCACAATACCCTTCATCCTACAGTAAAGTGCTTGTATGTTAAGACCATGCCATCTAGATCAAAGAATTATTACTAACTTTCTGAAAAACAGAATTATGCTAATTTTGAAAAACAGAATTATGCTAATTATCCCATTGTGCTACTGGGCCCTGGTAAAGAGATAATGCTTGACCATGGGACAGCCAGCGGCTATGCAACTAGAAATGTTTATCGTGAGTAGAGTTCAGACAGACTCACCACATCATAATGTTGGCCTGGCCAGCAGTAATCCACTGTGAAAAGAAAGTGGTATAGCTGGGATCAGACAAGAATAGGGCTAGAAGTCATAAGTGAGATTCACTAGCGGCTGGCCCAGACCTAGACCCTCATGGTACCCACTACTCTTGTACAAGCCCTCTCCCTCAGATGACACCTACGAACATATGGGGAGCTTCCTTATGACCAGCTAACAGAGGAGGGAATAAACCAAGCGTAGGTCATGAATGGGTCAGCTCAGTATATAGATACAAACTGAACTTGGATAGAGGTATACTGTAGTCCATTCAGGACTGACACTGAAAGACATTTTAAGGGAAATTCATCCCAAAGGCCAGAACTTTGGGCAGTACACCTAGCTACCTATTGATACTTTGTGTGGAAAGAGAAGTAGCCCAAGGTAATAATAATACAGACACATGGGCCGTAGAAAATAGCCTGGTTGGTTAATCAGAAGCCTGGAAGAAGAAAGAGTAGAAGATTGGGGATGAAAAATTCTGGGGAACAGGAATTTGGACAACTGATGGGGAGTGGTCGTGAAGTGTGATGGACTTTCTACTGCTTTTCAATGCCAGTTAGAGAACATCCAACAAAGAAGAGACACTAAACAACCAAGGAGTCTGAGTGACTCAGCCAGTTGACATCAGCCATTCTAATACTGGCACACTGGGCACATGAACAGAGTAGGCTTTTAGGTAGCAGAGATGAAGACTGTGCATTAGCCAAACTTTATGGATTCCATTTATCAAGGCTAATCTAGTGATTGCCTTTACCAAATTTCAATCTGCTAACAACAGAGTCCAAATCTGAGCCCTGAATATTGCATCATCCCTTGAGGAGACCAACCAGCTCCTTGATGGCAAATTGATTATAATAGAGCCCCTTCCACCCTGGGAAAGGCTGCCATTCATATTAACTGATGTGCATACCCTTTGGGATATGAGTTTGCCTTTTCTGCCAATAGGGCTGAGCCAGCTCCACAACTGAAGAACTTGCAGAGTATTTGAACCATTGACATGTGAGTCCATATAAGGTAACATCAGAATAACTGACCTGCCTCATGGCAGAGTAGATCTGGTATTAGCCTATCCTCTTGGGATCTCTTGGCGCTATTACAAACCACATTTCTCAGGAGCTGTCAGTTATTTTAGCAGTGGTACCACCTGCTGAACAAACATCTGAGGCTTGGAGAGGACACCTTGGGAAATACTTGTATATACCTTAAGTTAAGAGCCAAATATGGTGCTATGTCTTCCAAAGAGAGAACACATTGATCCTAGAACTAAGCAGTGAAGATAAAAGTATCCTATTTAATTATCACTCCCAGTGACCCACTTAGAGAATTTGTCTTTCTTATTCTGACAACTCTGAGCCTTGGTTACCAGAGGGAGAAAGCTTCTGCCAGGGAACTCAAAGAATCCCATTAAAGCTCAAGCTTTGACAATTGTTCAGTCACTTTACTCTTCCTGTGTCATGAGAATAGCATGCAAGGAAAGGAGTCATCAACCTGGCAAATGATTCTGATCATCTAGAGGTGGTAAGACTGCTTTTATATGGGCAGTAAATAATATGCTTGGCACTCAGATGATCCACTCAGGTACCTCTTGGTCCCGTTGCCCAACTTTGATAATAAATGGGCAAGTTCAATGGCTAAAGCTTGAGAGGAGGGCATGGTAACCATTCAGGAATGAGGGTCTGGGTTCCTCTACCAGGTGAGGCAAACAGCAGTGTAGGTTGAGGGTGAAGGGAATCTTGAATGGCTGGTGAAGCAGGAGTACAATGAATATCAGGCTTCAGTACCGGCTCCCCTGTTGCTGCCTGTAGTTCATCTCATTAACCAGCTCCTCGTAAGCTTCCTCCAGGAGCAATGAGACTGCTCCCAGAACAGATTATATGATGTATGTGGAATTGAAAGGCACAAGGTGTGGACTGGAGTGGACTCAGTGGTGTTCACCCAGATCACATTCCAGGACTGAAGAACTAAACTCTCCAGGTCCTGGGAGTGTTTGTGACTGTTACCTCTAAGCTGAGTCCCTCTCTGGGACTTATCCTCAGCGAAAGAAAGCCACCTTGCTCGGGGTTACCCTCCTTCACTGGGATAGCTTGGGACAAGTCAATACAGGGGTATAAAAGGCCTGCCTCCTTGCCTTAATG
The DNA here is from genome assembly GCF_964341445.2 of Mesoplodon mirus. NCBI lineage: Eukaryota > Metazoa > Chordata > Mammalia > Artiodactyla > Ziphiidae > Mesoplodon > Mesoplodon mirus. Next base: position 17,552,094 of record NC_138992.1, on the reverse strand, counting down.
GGAGAAAACATTGAAGGGCTAAGCCAACTGCAGAGCTCCCCATAGGATCTGCTGAAGTTTCTACTACAAGTGCATCACAGTTCAATTCCTTCCTCTGCTCAGTCCTGATTCCTTCACTTCTCTATTAGCTGTTAATGCCCAAAGTACTCTTGCAAGCTAATCTGCCCCTAGAATTCTACATCCTGGGGAACCCAACCTCAAATATCCTTTTTTAAAAGTTTAATATATCAGTTAATCTTATTATTTCTATTAATGTTTTATGCTTATGTAATTTCTGTATGTATGTGTTTTATGCTTATATAATTTCTGTATTTATGCTTACACACATGCATGTGTGGTTTTTTAAGTCTAAGGGCACTTCTCCCCCTTAGTAGAATGTATCTTTAACTTTATTTCAATGTCACTTGGGAAACAAGATTAATTAAGTAGAAATTAAATTTCCATGAAAACTTTCTTGAAAGGCTTGTTGGAAAGAGATACCTGGAGAGCCATGATCAGCATTGAATCTGGTGGTAAATTTGTGGGTAAGAGTCTGTGAGATGTGTCTCTCTCACAATGATAGAAAGCACAGATCTGACCCTTTAGCTTCAAAATTTCCTGAAAAAACAACTTGGATTACTGGAAAATCACCCTTCAGAGTTGACTGTTGTTCTCTGTAGCAATCACATTTTTACAGCAGTGAAGAATAAGAGGAGTCCCTTACCCCTTTGAGGTGCTTTGTGACTTACACATAAGATCTCACAGCAACCCAAGGACTTAGATAAGGAAGGTATTATTATTCTCCTTTCCTTATGCTAAAATTGTGCTGCAGAGAAACTAAGTATGTTTCCCAAGTGTACACAGCTAATAAGTGGCACCCTGGCATCTAAGAATCCTGAAATGATCTGGCCCCCCTTTGATATTTTTAGACACTGCCTCATTAAAAAAGGAAAGAAAGGAAAAGCCAAGTCAACATGACACAACTGTGCTACATTTTCAATGTTTACATTTAACACATAAGGTATTTTCCATGTCAAAACAAAAAGGAAAAATTAACATCAAATAATATACAAATTAATTTGTAGATATTGTCATTGTGTAACCTTTTATGCATATAACATACAAATAATTAGATGTTTGCGACACCTTTTACAAATAGCGGTTCTGGTCAAATAGCTTTCCTATGCTCTGCCCTCCTGCTACCGCTCCATTAAATTCCAAGCTCTGATCCAAACGTAGGGCTTTTTCTGTAACATTCTATGACATTCTTCTCTGAATTAAACTTGGGTTTTCATTTTTGACCTCCAGTTTTCCTTTTTACGTAAGCTTATTTTCTTAAAAGAGGATTTTTTTATTATTGGGATTGTGTTTTCTTTCATCCTATGAAATACTCATTTTTTTCTCTACCTTGTAAAAAAAAAAAAAAGCAAATCCTTCACCTTCTCTCCCTCACCTCCCTCACTATTTGTGCACAAGTACACGCACACTTTCCTATTTTGGGTAGATTTATTCCTTTGAATGGCTTTGGCTATGATGAACTTTACTTAAGACATTAATAATTCTTGACAAGGACTTCTTTTGTGTTTTAGCTTTGAAAGGAAAACTTACTATGCATAATTGCCCTGTTCTTAACTGTGTTATAGATTGAAAGCAGCAGAAGCTGATAACAAACAGCTTTGCCCCAAATACACAAACTTCATGTCTGCCTGTTCTTCTTGCAGAATCTAGTTTTTACCTATACATGAAGAAACTTTGAGTAAAATTAGGCTTGGGGACTAAGAGAAAAAGGAACAAAGAATTTAGAACTGGATTTAAGGTCTCAGGAATCAAGCCCAGTGTTCTTTATACTTTAAGAATAAAGTAGATAATATTAAATAAATATTACATTTTAATCAAAAACGAATTATAAAAAACAAAAAAATGTAAAATTTGCATTTTGCCTTTGTGGGTACTGTAAGAGATTCAAATATGGTGAGGATAAAAATTATTATTTTAATAGGTATCAGAGAAATTTTTCCTGAAAGACTATTGTCTTTCATTAAAAACACAGTTTAGGGCTTCCCTGGTGGCGCAGTGGTTGAGAGTCCGCCTGCCGATGCAGGGGACACGGGCTCGCGCCCCGGTCCGGGAAGATCCCACATGCCGCAGAGCGACTGGGCCCGTGAGCCATGGCCGCTGAGCCTGCGCGTCTGGAGCCTGTGCTCTGCAACAGGAGAGGCCACAACAGTGAGAGGCCCGCGTACCGCAAAAGAAAAAAAAAAAAACACACAGTTTAATAGAAGTGTTTATAAAGATGAGGTCTTCTGGGAGTGGCAGAAATGGTTCAACAATGGAGATAAAGTTATAAATCCATTAATCAATCAATAAAACAAACCTGTCCAAGAAAGCTACCAGACTTTTGAAATGTCAATCATTGTGACTGGCAATATTTTTTTAATTTTAATTTTTTATTTTATGCAATGTGGTTTTTAATTGCTTTTCCTCCATATATATATATATAATATATATATAATATATAATATTATATATATATATATATACTTATACAGTGTTAAAGGTTACAATCCATTTACGGTTATTACAAAATATTGGCTATATTCCCTGTGTTGTACAATACATCATTGTAGCCTATCTTACACCCAATAATTTGTACTTCCCTCTCCCCATCCCTATATTGCTCCACCCCCACTGGTAACCACTGGTTTGCTCTCTATATCTGTGAGTCTGTTTCTTTTTTATTATTTTTTAAATTAAAAAAAAATTTATTGAAGTAGAGTTGATTTACAATGTTGTGTTAGTTTCAGATGTGTAGCAAAGTGATTCAGCAAAGCAATTCATATTATACATGCAAATATATCTTTTTCTTTCAGATCCTTTTCCCTTATAGGTTATTACAGACAATTGAGTATAGGTCCCTGTGCAATACAGTAGGTCTTTGTTGGTTATCTATTTTATATATAGAAATGTGTATATGTTAATACCAAACTCCTAATTTATCACCGCCCCTTTGCCTTTGGTAATCGTTAAGTTTGTTTTCAATGTCTATCAGTCTATTTCTGTTTTGCATATAAGTTCATTAGTATCATTTTTTTTTAGATTCCACAGATAAGTGATAGCATATGATATTTGTCTTTGTCTGGCTTACTTCCCTTAGTATGATAATCTCTAGATCCATCCATGTTGCAGCAAGTGGCATTATTTCATTCTTTTTTATGGCTGAGTAATATTCTGTTGTATGAATATACCACATCTTCTTTATCCATTCATCTGTTGATGGATATTTAGGTTGCTTCCATGTCTTGGCTATTGTAAATAGTGCTGCAGTGAACTTTAGGGTGCATGTATCTTTTCAAATTATGGCTTTCTGTGGATATATGCCCAGGAGTGGGATTGCAGGATCATATGGTAGCTCTATTTTTTGTTTTTTAAAGAACCTCCATACTTTTCTCCATAGAGGCTGTACCAATTTACATTCCCACCAACAGTGTAGGAGGGTTCCTTTTTCTCCACACCCTCTCCAGCATGTATTATTTGTAGACATTTTGGTGGTGGCCATTCTGACCGGTGAGTCCATTTCTTTTCTGTAGAGTGACTGGCAGATTTTCAGGTATGGATGCCTATGTGGCTGACTGGATTTTCCTACAATGGCTGCAATAATATTTCTTCCCTCATTTGCTCTTCAGCAAAGTGACTGTGTCAGTCCTGTGACTACAGTGATGCTCTGCCAATTCCCATGTAACCCTTAAGTGGCCTCCAAGTGTCTGTTAACTGTCTCTTGGAAATGTTGGGGGGGAAACAGAAGTCAGGACTGAAAGGAATGTATCAGTTCATAAATATAGAATTAGCTGATTTTATCATTGAGCAAAACAAATGCTCCAAATGCATGTAAATCACCAGCATAGTTTCCTATGTAATAATTTGTTGAATTGTATAGTTCAAAAACATTAACTCTCTCTGTGTCAAACCATTATTATAATAATATTTTATTTCCTCAAAGTGTCTTTTACTCTTTAATCATTTTCTGTTAATATGCACAAATCTTTAGCTTAGAGGTGACTTCTTTTTTTTTTTTTTTTTTTTTTTTTTTTGCGGTATGCGGGCCTCTCACTGTTGTGGCCTCTCCCGTTGCGGAGCACAGGCTCCGGATGCGCAGGCCCAGCGGCCATGGCTCACGGGCCCAGCCGCTCCGCGGCATATGGGATCCTCCCAGACCGGGGCACGAACCCGTATCCCCTGCATCGGCAGGCGGACTCTCAACCACTGCGCCACCAGGGAGGCCCCTAGAGGTGACTTCTTAAGTCCTTAATTTCCATCAACACTTTAACAGGACTCTTTGTTGAAGTTGGGAGATTCATGACCAGGGACACAGTCTAAGGAAAACAGAAGATTACTAAGATGAGTACAGGTGATAAGGATACACTTTTCCTATTTTATTCCTTGGAATTGAATGACATAATATCATTAAAACACTCTGGTGCATGAGTAGGTGTCAATAAATGTTAATTCATTTTATTTCTAAAATCCTCCCTGTTCACATATCAGGTCAGTAATGGAAGCAAAGATTCAGTTAGGAAGTCAGTCTCCAGTCTCTCACAGAAATAATGAAATTATCTATCCATGTGCTTCACTTCTCTTCTGGAATAGCAATACCTCAGAGAATGGGCTATACCTGTTTCATCACTGAACTTCCTACCGAGCATGGTGCCTGGCACATAGTAAGTGCTCAGTAAATGTTTGTTCAGTTAGCCCAAACTTGGGTACCCAACCACCGAAGTGCGATTTTAAAGTGGTAGTGTGGAGTGGGAGAAGGATCCCTATCCCACAAATGAGATGAGGGGGAAGCTGGGGGATGAACCTATGCATAGGTAGAAACACAGAAATAGGGAGGAAGTTCACACCTGCCATTCAATTTTATTTTGGTGGCTCAACTACTCTAGATTTAACATATTGTCATAACATGGATGTTAGGCTAGAATCTTTTATTGTTACTGAGATAAAAATCTTTTGCTCCAACATGCATTTCAAAAAGTGCTGTTCTTTTGAATGAACGCTACTGTGTGATAAAATATCAGTAACAACAACAAAAAAATGATCATTGTTGGAAAATCTCTGCCAGCTGCTTAGAGGGGATTTGCTTTACTTGGACATTCACTTTGTCACATTTTTTTCCTTCTTTTTTAGAACTCCATTTTTATGTCTTTTTTTCTTTTCTTTTTTTTTGTTTTTGTTTTGGTTGGTGGCAGTAAAGTGTATATATCCTTAAATGTCTGCTGTATGAAGTGTCAATTTTAACCTGTTACATATTTCTACTTAATTTAGTAAGCATAGGCTTTCTGGTTAGTTGACCTGAAATTGTTGACCCATTTTCATAGCTTTGATTAAATGTATTTCAAAAGTAGTTTTAAATCTGTTTTTTTTTAAATTGAGATATGACATACTTATACTAAGTATACAAAATATACTTAACACATGTATGTAACACATAGTTATAAAATGAACACCAATACAGTAATCACCAAAGTTAGGAAATAGTGTCAATACCCTAGAAGCCAACACACCCTCCCTAGGTATTTCTTTCCAACATTGCTCCCTTCTTTCATCTCAAACTTCCACACTATGTTCATTTTCTAATGCTGGTAGCAAATTACCATAAACATAGCAGCTCAAAACAATATAAATTTATAATCTTACAGTTTCCATGAGTCAGGAATCTAAGCATGGGCTAGCTGTGTCCTCTGCTCAGGGTCTCACAAGACTGAAATTAAGGGATCAGCTGAGCTGCATTAGTTTCATCCACCAAAAAGGTAAAGGTTCCATTTCAGGCTTATGTGATTGCAGGCAGAATCCAATTTCTTGCAGTTGTAGGACAGAGGCATCCATCATACTGAGGATCAGTTAAATGGGATGAGCTGCTTTCCGTATTCTCTACTTGGCTTTGTCTTTTGACTATTTGATACTAATGTGTCTAGGTTTGAATTTCTTTCAGTTTGTCCTATTTGAAGTTCGTTGAGCTTCGTGGATGTATAGATTCACGTTTTTTCTCAAGTTTGGGAAGTTCTTTTTTTTTTTTTTTTTTTTTTGCGGTACACGGGCCTCTCGCTGTTGTGGTCTCTCCCGTTGTTGCGGAGCACAGGCTCCGGACGCGCAGGCTCAGCGGCCATAGCTCACGGGCCCAGCCGCTCCGTGGCATGTGGGATCTTCCCGGCCCGGGACACGAACCCGTGTCCCCTGCATCGGCACGCGGACTCTCAACCACTACGTCACCAGGGAAGCCCGTTTGGGAAGTTCTTGACCATTATTTCTCCAAAAGTTGTTCCTGCCCTTTTCTTGCTCTGTCCTTCTGGGATTCACATGACACATATGTTGGCATGCTTGATGATGTTCCATAGGTCTGAGATTCTGTTAACTTTTCTTCATTCTTTTTTCTTTCTGTACCTCAGACTGGATGGGTGGTCTCCATTAACTAATCTTTATTCTGCCAGCTCAAATCTGCTGTTGAACCCTCTAGCGAATTTTTTATTGCACTTGTATTTTTCAACTTCATAATTTCTGCTTGGTTCTTTTTTATAACTTTTGTCTCCTTTATGGATATTCTCTATTTGGTGAGACACAAGTCCCATGTCTTCCTTCATCTCTTTGGACATGGCTTCCTTTATTTCTTTGCATATATTTAAAATAGCTGATTTAAAAATCTTTGTCTAGTAAGTTCAATGTCTGGGCTTCCTCAGCGACAGTTTCTACTGTGTACAGGCCATACTTTTTCTTTGTATGTATCGTGATTTTTTGTTAAAAACTGGGCATTTTATATAATATGATGTTGCAGTTCTGGAAATAAGTTCACTCCTTCCTGGGACCTGCTGTCATTGCTATTCATCATTGTTGTTATTGTTGCTGTATTTGTTTAGTAACTTTCCTGAACTAATATTGTGAAGTCTTTATACTTTGTCCCACATGGGCAATAAAATCTCTGCTTGGTTAACTTAGTGGTCTAATGACTAGGCAGAGATTTCCTTGAATGCCCAGAAACAATAAATCGCCCAGCCTTTGCCAAGAGGCTTTATGTGCCTGTTGGGGCATGCCTTCAGTTCTCAGGCTTAGTCTTTATTTCCTGTGTTTGTAAAGCCTTTTGGAAGTGAGAGCCATAGCCTTCTTAGATCTATTCTGGACATGAGCACTGGGCATGCACACAGCTTCAATGTTAATTTGACAAAGACCTCCAGGGAAAAGGCTGCTCGCACAATGAGCTCTGGATGAAGAAATATCAATATAAAGACAGGTTCTGTGAGTGAGGCTTCCCAGAGAACTGCCAGACAGATCAAGTAATGACAGTTCTCTGAGAATGGTGCTGTTGGGAAGATTCAAGTCGGTTCTGCCCATTCTAGTGGTTGCTAAGCTACTGGTTTTCCCCATGACTGTGAGGCTACTCTGTTTTAAGGCTCCTGTGGAATTGGGGAATGGGGTATTGGAATAGGCCAAGTTAAAATGCCACAAGGCTTGCTTTTCTTACCAAGACTCAATCATTTTTCATGAATAATTGGCTCCCTAGATTATTGCAAGTCTCTGGTTTATTTCCAGAGTTCTGAAAAAGTTGATTTTGGCAATTTTTACCTGTGTTCTCATTGCTTTTATAGAGGAGCAAATTTTGGGATTTCCTTTTACTCTGGCAATTCCTGCTGATGTCCTTCCCATGGTGTCCTGATGAATAAAAATTTTAATGTTAGTTTATCCTACTTTATCAAATTTTCTCTATGATTTTTGGAAATTCTTTCCTACCATGAGCTCATGATCTGATACATATTACAGAACCTCTTTTTCACCACACTCTTGGGTTCAAGCAAATAATAGTTGGTAAATTGACATATTAACTCATATTAGAGACTGTTGTAGCATTATTATCAAGTTGATTGATGACAGGTGGTAAATCATTGTACCATAATTTATATACCAAATAAATCACCTAAAAATTATATATTCTTCTCTTCTTTTCCATTTTTAAATCTTGGATTCATGGAACCAGAGGGTCCTTAAAGATGATCTAATAAATATGTTTCATTGGGCCAGGGACCCTTGGAATATCCCGCCTGGTAACACAGCCTTTTGGTCATTTGTCACATGACAATCTTTTAAAAATCGTCACTAGAGAGCATCGTCCATCAAACGTTTGGAACATTTGCTTCCTACCGTATTTATATAAATTATTAAAAAAAGGGAACAAAAAGGATGCAATTTTCTGAAGTCTTTATATGTCATGAGTATTCTGGCACACTTGTTTCTTTGAAATATCTGTTTGAGCATAAAAGAAACCAGCCTCTGTTAGGAAGAATTGTGATTGGATAGCATATCATCAATCATTGCGAATATAAAAAGGGTACAATCAAATTCTCCACCCCTATCTCCCCCAGTGAAGAAATGATCATGTTATGTCCACCAAGCTTGACTTGGATGAACATAACATGGATGAACCCTCTTTGTTTGCTCCTAAACACACACACACACACACACACACACACACACACACACACACCACAACTGGAGAGATTCTTTTGAATCATATCTTTAAGATAAGAAATCATAACTGTAAAGGGATGAAAAAGCTCCTGTATAAAATTTTAACAGCCATATATCCCAAACATCTGAGACCATAGTCAAAACTTATCTGGTTTTGGAGGAAATGCCCACTATCCTGTTGGTAAAGGCATAAAACCGATTTTTGTTTTAATTTTATTTTTATTTTAAGAAAAAATAGCCTCTCAGTGGTTTGATGGGTTTTCATGAACACAAACCAGCAAACACTTCCTGATGAGAGCCACCTGCTTTCTCCTTCCCAAGAAGGGTTCCTAGGAGGCTCCCCACATCCACTCTTCTGTTGTTCATTATGTGGCCCGTGTACTCAGGAACACCAGTGGAGATCTTCCCCAGCTGGTGCTTCCTGTTTTAATTGTCTGGGTCTTTTCCTTTACTAGCTTGGAAGAGTTTTATAAGCTTCTCCCAGGGTGGTCAAATGTAACTGTTTTTCCCAGCAAAGCATTCAGTTCCTACTGAATGAGGCCCTCCTTTACCAGTTGCTTATTGCTAACACTGGGAGAGAAAACTCTCAAATATGCTGTATATTAATTCTTTTCTTGTTCACACTCCTTAACTAGAATACTTTATAATTTCTGTGTCTTGCTCACTCCAGCTTCTCTATTCTTTTTATAGGTAATTTTCCACTTTACTGACTCAGGAGTTTTACTTGATACATTACCAATAACTAATTTTTAAAATTTACACTATCGCTCAAGGCTCAATTTCAGTATGTCATAAAAAACTCCTATGATTTCTAAATGATAGCCAGAGCAAAGCATAATTGTTAAGATAAAGACTTGTATGTTTCCTTTTGTCCTGTGAAAACTGTATAACAAATCACACATCTTCCTTTGCTGTAATTTTTAGGAAGTTTAGGGCTATTTTTTCTTTTCAAATACCTCATTCCAGAATTCTGGTACAATAATTATTCAATGTATTCTTTAGCCATGATTTGTAACATTTTATGTATCACAGAAATGTTTGAGAATATAAACAAAGCTATATACTCCCAGAATCATGCACACATGAACACAGATTTTGCATTTCATTCAGGAATTTCTGACATTCTTCTGTGAAACCCTAGGTTCGATATGTTCTCTGATCTTTCTCTCTAATTATAATTTTATTTTTTGTATTGTGTAGGAAAATGCTTTAACATTCTGAATTTACAAAGGCAGTATTATAAAATTCACATTTCTTGGTGACATAGCCAGAAATTTTGAGTAAATGAGGAAGTATCTTTGCTTGAAAGTAAAATAAAATCAACATTTTGAAGAATGCATTTTAAAATTAAAGCTAGATAAATTGCTATGGGCAAATGAATTGATACAACCACTTTGAAAATCAATTTGGCATTATGTTATAAAGTCAAATTTTCACACACTTTATGAGCTGGCAATTCTACCCTAGAGTACAAACCCAAGAGAAAGAAACTCTTCAGCCCCTCACACTTGCACCAAGGTATAATACAATATAATACAACACAATATAAATTTATATTCATATATATATATATATATATATATATATATATATATATATATATATCCATCCTGGATTAGTGAATACTGAACAATTTCTAGGCAAAATACAGAGTTAGGTTTCTGTGAGCCTCTAATCACAACATTTTCATCAAATGATCAATGTATACCTTGTTTCATGTGTGTTTCTGTTTAAGGACACCCAGTTTAATTTAGTTTGTTGCTTTGTTAACATTGAAATCGTGGCCAGTATCACTCTAACTCACGTCTGAATGAAGTTTATCTAACACACTGTATTTTCTCCGTAAGGCCTTCTCACACTTAGGGACATTAGCATTTCAGCACTATGTTTGGGGGTCATTCTAAACAGCAAAATCACCAACAGCAAGCACAAAAATGCAAAAAAAGAATAAAAAAGTGATATTAAATAGACCATGAAATGGATACATGTTTACAGTATGAGAGCTGACACAAGAAGGCAGAATCACCCTGTTCTACCTCAGCCAGGAATGGGCACTTTGGGTGATTGCACATGCCTGTGAATGACCATGGGAGCTCAGCAAGTATTGATTTGCGCTTATAAGCAAATTTTAGGGAGTAGGTGAATTAGCAAATATAGAATTCGTGAATAATGAGGATCAATTGTGTATATATGATATATATATGCTAAAACCTAGAACATAAAGCAAGAGGTTAGTAAACATAAAGGCTATCTATGTTTCACCCCAGACATGCCAGAAAAAGACACTTACTCTGTGACCAATTTCCACAAGAAATCTAATCGCTGTAAGATTTTAGGTATATTAAATAGGTTTGCCGAAGTATCTAGGAGGTCATAGAGATACACCGCATTTGCACCACACAGCCTTCCACCAACCCTCCTTATCTCCTCTACAACTCTCCTTATCTTCTCTACATCTTCCTCTCTTCCATCCCTCTTATTTCAGAGAAGTTAAATAAGTCCTCTTTTTTCTGGAAGCCGGGATCTTTCTGAAGCATTTGATCCTGTTAAGAGTCTCAGGATTTTTGATTACCTAGGGGGCCATACGAGCAATTTCTTTCCGTCCAAATACAGCGATCTCTTCTTGAAAGAAATAATTTCTTTTCTGCCTCATTAAATTTGTGTAATTTATTATAATACTTAAAGCTGTTTTTTTTTCATGACTACAACCCATTCATTCTGGGGTTCTACCACCCTACATTTCTGAGACTTGACCATCTCATGAAGTGTACGCTGGTATCATGAGAGAGTGTATTTACAAAAAAGTCCTTAGGTATTGAGCATCTATGTACAATGTTCAAAGCTCTGTACTAGTTGTTGATGGGGTTGTAAATATGAATATAGCACAGTCCTTGCCCATGAGCTTACCATCTACTGGGAGAGGCACACAATTAAAATGAAGCAGTTCTACTCCAAAGCACATTCTGAGCAGTGTTAAGATAGAAGTATGAGGAAGCAGGGATAGCGAACTGTTAAGTCCAGAAGGCTGCCGACCATGAAAACCTCATTGAAGGAGTGATAGTTCAGCTGGGACTTGAAGGAAGATCAGATCTGTGCTATAAGATGGCAGCCCTTCATATCCTAACAGTGACACCTTAGCAGTGCTCTCTTAGGGTTCTTCTAAAGCAGCGCCTGAGAAATAGACTTGGTAAAACTATTTTATTTTGGGAGCGATACCAGGAAGCAGGAGTAAGGCAGTAGCGAAAGTGCAACAAGAAAGGAGAAAAAGTAAAATGAGGGAGTATTATTAAGGTTATTGCTATAGGTAACAAGGTCTTAATTTTACTCAAACTTCTGAGAAGTGTACGTAATTGACCTTGAACTATCTGCTCGAAGGGTGGGAAGCTGGAGAATTTATTCACTGGTTCTAGTTCCCCACAGGTTGAGAGATGTCCCCGGGTTTTTATTTTTTAAACTCTTGTATTTCTGGATGCGCTTGTGGGAGTAACTACTGGGCTCTATTTTTTTAATTTATTTTTATTTTTATTTATTTTTGGCTGCTTTGGGTCTTTGTTGCTGGTCATGGGCTTTCTCTGGTTGCAGCGAGCAGGGACTGCTCTTCGTTGTGGTGCACGGGCTTCTCTTTGCGGTGGCTTCTCTTGTTGCGGAGCACGGGCTCTAGGCACGCAGGCTTCAGTAATTGTGGCACATGGGCTCAGTAGTTGTGGCTCGTGGGCTCTAGAGTGCAGGCTCAGTAGTTGCTTAGTTGCTTAGTTGCTCTGCAGCATGTGGGATTAGTTGCTTAGTTGCTCTGCAGCATGGGCTTAGTTGCTCTGCAGCATGTGGGATTTTCCCGGACCAGGGCTCGAACCCATGTCCCCTGCATTGGCAGGCTGATTCTTAACCACTGCACCACCAGGGAAGCCCACTACTGGGCTCTTAAGGCATCAGAGAAGGCACCTCAGCAGAAAGCAGGGGGAAGGGAGGAGGATGCTTAAGGAGCAGTGTCGTCACAAGGTGAGTATGAACTCCCATGGAAGTATCCACTGGAGCTGCAACTGAAACCAGTGGTGGCTGAAGGGCTATGGCATGAAGACACCAAGGGCACCTGCTAGAAGTACAAAGGATGTTCTAAGGTGTTTAGGGTTGGAAGCAAGGAGACCAGTTAGAATACGAAAGTAATAAAGGATGCACCCCTTTGTGTCTTTTCAACCTTTTCTCTCTCCCTGAAACACTTTCCCCTCATTGTTTACCTAATCTCTAGCTTTTTTTCAAAACCCAAGTAATAGGCATAGCCTAGAACAGTGCCTGGCACAGAGTAGGTGTTTAGTACTATTAACTGAATAAACAGCTAGCACATTTTTGTGATCTAAAATGTGCAAAGTCATTGAATTTAATGCCCATAAAACCGTTATTACATACAGTAATAAATGAATATGCCTCCATTTTATAGGCATATTTATATGTTAGCTTAAGGAAGCTTACGGAATGTCAAACACTGTTCTGGGTTATAGAAGATGGTAAGGAAATCCATCCCCAAGAAGGTTAAATCTTCACCTGAAGAACTCACAATAAGTGGAAAGGAAGTGAACTCAATGATGTTTTCCTGCATCCGTTCTTGTTCTTTGATTCATAATCATTCCAGTTAAGCCTTATAAACTCCCAGCCATCTCATCAATCTTTAACTCCTGTACCACACTGTGAATTTTTCATTTGTCACAGAGTTATGATACTCTACATTTTCACCTTTTATATTTATATTTGTCTTTTCTCTTCAAATGATCCTCTTGAGGTCAAGAATTATGATCTTATGATTTTCCGTCACTATATTGTACACCTGTAACATATGATATTGTACAGCAACTATACTTCAATAAAAAATTTTAACTAAAAAATAGCTAATAGCAATGCAAAAGTATAGACTTGTAGACAAATAATCTTTTGTAACAGTTTTTTGGGGAGTGAGGTTTGACTTCAGAGATTTGGAAGTGGCTAGAGGAGACCATGTTTAGTAAAAGACATACAACCTTGGCCATATCCAGACCCATCCTATCCACCTGTTGTCACTCCACTCGATGTAACAGTCTCCAAAATGCCTCTAGCAAATATGTCTAGACAGCACTGTCCAACTGAAATATAAAGTGGTTCTAAAACTATAATTCACATGGGTGATTCAGTTTTTCTAGTAGCCGCAAGTAAAAAGAAACATGAAATTAATTTTAATAATATACTTTAACCCAATATATCTAAAATATTATTTCTGCTTGCAATAAATATGAAAATTATTAATGAGCTATTTACATTTTTATCACACTCAGTCTTCAAAATCTGGTGAATATTTTATACTTCTGGTGCATTTCAATTTGGACTACACATTGTAAGAACTCAGTAGCCACATGTAGCTAGTGGCTACCATTTGGATAGATGTAATCAGTCTAGATTTCTAGACTGATTTCTACGGCTGATATTTCCTATGTGTGTATGTTTTTGTGTTTCTGTCATACATTTTTTCAGCAGCTTCCCTATGGTCCCTCATTCGTTTTGATGTTAAACTTCCAAAATAGGAACATGGACCTTAGCCACAATATGTATGTATATTCAAATGGCATCACATATAATTTTCTGTTTAGAATGGGCTCTCAGTGAGTGTTACTTGACTGATAACTGGCTGCATGTGCCCATACAGGAATAAATGGGGTTTTCTGTATTCAAAAACATCTAAAAATAAACATCTATCTCTTCACACAGAAAGATCTTAAAGAAATGGGCACCGTGTACAGCTTCAGGGAAATGATATTTTTATAAAAATTGTGTTTTATTCTTTAGGTAGTGATAAATGAAGACTTCTTATTTCTTTCTTAATTCACGACCTGGACAGAGCATGTGAATGGATGTGTATTTTTCTGTCCTTTTTGCTGGAGCTGTAGTTGTGTACTGGGTAAGACCAGGGTCTTGGAAACAGATGGGCTAGAGATTAAATCCTGTATCTTCACTTTACTAGCTCTGTGACTTTGGGTTTTTTCTTTTTTCTCTATAAACCTAATTTCCTCATTTGTAAAGCTGAGATATTCCTGTTGGTTTTACTCATAAAAGCATCTTGAATCCCATTCTTTTTCTGAGACTCTAGCCCTGCCACCTTAGGTCAGCAATTGTCAACTCTTTTACTAATTTTCTAAAACTATAGACCTTCCTGTATTTACTTATCCCCCACCTACAAAGTATTCCTACGCAGTACAAATCTGTTTTTCACATTGCTTCTTAATGACTTTTAGTCGAGATGGTCCACTTGTTTCTATTGAGAATGGATTTTCATTTTAGCCACCAGGAGGTGCAAGTGATCTATATATCAGTTAAACCCCACTGGCTCTTCTTCACTAACATTTTTATTTCCCCTTGATTATTATTATCGGTCTCAAGAGAAGCAATATTGTGTAACTCTAACTTTGAGTAAAATATCCTCTAAAATACTTTTAAAAACTAGCCAATTTACTTCACTGATCATAGAATACCTAGTACTTCTAACCCTTTTTCAGATGTTAGAAGAGGACTCTAGACAGATGATTAGGAGCAAAAATCAAATCATTTCACTTGTCTGTTGAAAATGCACAGTGGTCCCTCACACACAAGTTTGCCTTCTTTGGTCTCATTCTTTGCCTATTCAACTCATTAATCCCCACAACTGGACACAAGTTCTGTGTCCCTCTGAGCTCATCACTTGTTCTTTCCTAAACAAGTTGTAATGTTTACCTATGTTTTCCATCAATTCTTCCTTGATTATGTGATTTTACTCTGATTTCTTCTGTTTTACATAACCTATATAACATCATTTCATGCCCATTTGCCTCATATAACCTGATTCAATCTTCCATTCATGAAACCATCACTGAATCAAATTCTATGACTGTTGCTGTACTACCAAGCTCTTGTCATCCATCTCCAAATACTCAGTTGAACTATTTTGATTCACTGATGGGGATGTTATATTGTACTATTTGTAAGTCTTTTTATGTGCTTAATGTTGTCTCCCCTAAGGAATGATAAATTCTTAAGTGGCACAAAAATTATCTTTTTTTTCTCCTTTTTTTTTTTGTGATGTGAGCAATTCCTTGAAGATTGTTCTACTCATCATAAGAACTTATTATTTTGGGAATAAATGAATGTATCATATTTTTGAGTACCCGTTATTTCAGGTGAATAAATATAGAGTCCCTTCCTTCCTTCTTTCCTTCCCTCCTTCCTTCCTTCCCTTCCTTCCTCCTTTCCTTCCTCCCTCGCTCCCTCCCTCTCTCCTCCCTCCTCCCTTCCTCCATCCCTTCCTTCCTTCCCTCCCTCCAACTTCCTAACTTCCTTTTCTCCTTCCACATTGTGCTAATGTCTTAGGCTAATGGAAGAGCATGTGTTTCTTTCCACATAGAGCTTGGGAAGAGAAGCAGTAACAAATGAGTCACCAACTAATAATTATTAAGAAGACAGATCTTATCAAAATAGAGAGATATGCGTGGTAAGCAGAACAGTGGTTCCTCAAAGACATCCTAACCTATGAATATGCTACCTTACATGGCAAAAGAGACTTTGCATGATTAAATTAAGGATCTTAAGCTGTAGAGACTATCATGGGTTATCTGTGTGAGCCAATATAATCACATGGACTTTTTTGAGGGAGGCAGAAGAGTCTGAGTGAGGAAAGGACATGTGATGACAGAAGCAGAGACTGGAGTGATGTGGGGTCATGAACCAAGGAAAGCAGGCAGCCTCTGGAAGTTGGAAAAGGCAAGAAATGAATTCCTCCATAGAGAAGGAATGCAGCTCAACTGACATCTTCATTCTAGCCTAAAGATGCATTTCAGACTTCTGTTCTCTAGAACTGTAAGAAAATATGTATGTATTGTCTTAGGTCACTAAGTTTGTAGTACAGGAGCAATAAGAAACTAATATAACATGTAATGTTTAAGTTTAGGTTTCTGATTTGTGAAAAGAAAAATTTCCTTTCTCATTTTGACCCATTATTACCACTCCCCAGAAAGCATAACTAATGCAGAAAATACATACACTGAAGAAAGGCCCACTCACATACACATGTTATAAAATTCATATATATTCTCTTACACAAATGATGCCAAATCATTCACACTGCTTCATAATTTCTTTTTTTTAAACTTCAGAATCTATTGTGGACATTTTTTTTTCTATTTCAGTAACATATTGAGTTATCTCATTCCCCTTAAGAACTGCATATTCCTCTGTAATATGGATACAACATAACTTTGCTAAACAGTTTTCCTGTTGATGATAATTTAGAGTGCTTGCAGTTGTTCAAATGATCAACAGAGTTCTTCAATGAACATTCTATGTCATTGAGAATTCGTGCAACGATAATCAAGGAAAAACTGTTTAGATGTTTAGAAGAGCAAAATGACAATATTTATTAAACATTTAAGTGGTTTTGGAATGTTCATACCTTGCTAGTTTACATTAATTTTTCCTTCTACTTGCTGGAAAACACAAGGAATAGTCAGAAAAAAATACAGCTTGATAACTAGGGTGATCACATGAGAGAGATGGCTGGACAAAACACAGAGGGTAAAGTTGGTTATCTGAAGATATGATATGCATGGACTATTTGATCAAACCATTGACAATATGATGTGTTAGATACTTCATACATCTATATGTATATGTGTGTCTATAAAATCTTAATTGAATAAAGTTATATATATATATATATATATATATATATATATATATATATATATATAATTTTTCATGTACTTACAATAAAACTAAGGCTTTTAGAGATGAGGATGTTGCCCGGGAGAATACACAGCTGGTGAAGTTGTGCAGTTGTGAGCTAAACCCAGGTTTGAATGATACCATATTCTATCCTCTTTGGGCCTTTCTTCAGTGGTTCCAGACTGGTTCAGAGTTGGGCTTATCCATCAAGTGATGAATAGGTACTTTCTTCCAAAGGAACAAAATGCTGAAGAACCTAGATGTTGGAGTCAGGTAGACATTTGATGTTGGAAGTGTGTGTGTGTGTGTGTGCATGTGTGCATTCATATTTCTGAGCCTTTCATGGCAATTTTGTAATTGCTTATATCTAGCTCCCATTGACCTATAATCCCCTACAATTCCCTTTTCTTTTTCTCATCCCTCCCTCCTTTCTCCCTCTTTTCTTTCTCCTTCTTGCCTCCCTCACTCCCTGTTTCTCTCTTTATTATTAGCAGATCTTCATTGTTGTTACCAACTACCTTTTCCTGCTGGTAAGAATCAAATGGAGAAGCATATATATACAGCCCCTACTTTTTTCTTCCACTTTGGCATTAGCCATATAAGCCTGAGTTTTAATGATCTATTGTATTGTATGGTGAATTACTTTGTTAGATGTTACCTTGGAAATACCTGCAAAACTGCAATCTCTACAGAATAAATGTAATAAGCACCACATAGTAAAAAGTAGAATAAGGCCGATATATATGATGAAAGCTAAGTGTAATTATTCTGAATCAAGTGTCCGCCTCCAATATTTCAACTTTGAAAAGGATCTCAGAAAATAGAATGTTCCACCTTGAACCATAGGGTAGAATGGATCCATTCAAAATATATCTTATTGTGTCATCTTGGTTGCTGAAAACTTATTGATTCTCAGCCCAATAATCAGGTGTATCTTGTGAAATGCCAAGGTGCTCAGCTGATCAGACAAACACATCTCCTTACGGGCCTGTCCTTTCAAATGATTCTTATTGTACTTACACCAAACAACTCGCCCTCCATCATTTTCCTTTGTGTTGTAATTGCTAAGGCTGGGATTCTGGTTTCAGACATATCTGTACTTAATCCTGCTTCTGACACTCATTGGATGCTCATCAGCCATTTATTCATCCTCACTAAACCTCAGTTTCCACTTAAGTAACTCAGGAATGTTAGCCCTGCTTATATTAGACAGCCTAAACTCCCAGCAATTATAGGAAGCATGGAGAAAATGTCTCTGAGTTTGTCAGAGTTGCTCTTAGCCCTCTGTTGTGCAAACAGGTCATTGAGTCACGTCTGAAATATGACCAGATAAGGACTGTACAATTGCTTTGCCATTTTCAGCCAAGCTTTACTCATGGCTGTGTGTACATTGACAGTTTCCTTCTTCCTCTCCCTCCTACCCTGATCTCATACAAAAAAGGTATATAAAGACTATAATACAGAGAACCAGCCCTTAATTAGCCCATCATCTATAACATTGATGTTTTCATTGCCAGCTGTTATTAAATCCCCCTCATCTGTGAGACTGGCCTTCCATAAAGAGCCAGACTGGATACTTTTAGGGATCACCATTTGGGACAAACTATACTATAATTGCATTTGGCCTGCCACACACATTCTTTCACATCCCAGATCTTACATCTTCTATACCTCTTGGGAGTAGCATCTTTCTCTTAGGATGCAAATACTTGAAAGAAAAATTGAACTCATAATGCATGAACAAAACCTCAGAAAGTTCTATATTTGAGTTGTGGATGTATATATGAATATGTCAGTAATTACGAGCCTCATTTATTATGAATCATTTTATAGATGTGGGCAGAGGGAAATTTTGAAGGTAAAGAAGAAGCATACGGAAAACAGATGCTGAATAGTCAGGATTTCTTGGTCCCGATAAAAGCTTGTGAATTATTAACTACAATGACCTGTTCGTGAACCTAGAATGAAGGTAATAAGAGTGACAATATTTATTGTGCATTTAGTATACACCAGATACTGGGCCACACAACTGAAATATATTTGACCCCCACAGTGGTTCTGGAAGGAAGGCATACTCATCATTATATATATCCCTACTTTGTGAACAGGTAAATTAAGACTCAATAAATTGATCACAGTCACAAAGATGGTGTTGCTGGGATTCAAATGCTAAAGCACTTTATGACCCTGACACCAAATTCAAAAGGAAAAAGAAAAAAAGTATGAAAGCTAGGACATTGAGAGAGTGAGAGAAGATAGAAACCTATAACAGCAACCTTTTAATTTTTCTTCAGAACAGGACCCAGTTCGAAGTGAAATGTTTCTATGACAAGGATGAAGTACAGTTATGAGAACAAAGGCAATGTGGGATTAAGGAGAATGATTTAATAGAGGAACTAGGATTTAGCAACATCGAGAAACTGGCCACGTCTTATAAATAACAGGATAGAGCATTTACCAAAAACACATAGTTAAACAATAGAAAGGATGCTAAAGAACCGTGAGCTAGGATGTGCATGAGTGGGAGAGTTATAATTTCACGGAGGCACACATGTGAAGCCGGCTGCAGACAGGAGGATGACAATGATTAGACATGATTCCAAGGTGTATTAGAAAAAGTCTTCACTTTTTCCAGCAGGAGGGAACAGCAGAGCCAGCTCTTGATTAGGCTGGAACCAGTTGTGTCTTTTGTGGATTATCCAAGTCTCTGTTGTGCTTCATTTTTCTGTTGTTGTTACCTACTTTCTTTGCCCTTCCTCTAACAAAGGGTCTGACAAAAGAAGAAAAATCCAAGTTTCAGGTTAATAGCTTTTTAGAAAGCACACATAATTGTTAAGTGAACCCAGGACCCATTGGCTCTATCATGAGCGAGATACGGGGATGTGGGGTAGAACTTTGAAATGTACACACTTAATACAACACAGATTTGCAAAATGAAGAAGAAGAAAAGAAGAAGAAAAAGGAGAAGAAAGAGTAACCTTACACTTCTCTATATTCAAAATAAATTTCCTCAATCTCCCTTTAAAACCTTATTTAGAAAAAATAACTTTAACATACCAATTCAAGGTAACAGTCTCTTCCACTTTGTAATACTTTCATTTTACATTAATATTCTTTCAATTTAAAGTTCAAATTTCCTGTCAGAGCTGATTTTCTCCTCCTCATAAGTTGCCTTGTTGCAATGGGTAAATTACTTTACCTCTGCCTCGGTGTGCTCATCTGTAAAATGGAGAAAAAATTACTTACCTCATAGGATCTCACCAGATAGTTTCAGCTAAATATACACAAGCATCTTCAGGATTCAGAAAACTTGCCTATTTAGCATGCGCTTTCCATACATTTTTGGACTTAAGTAAGATTGGAAGAGTATAATGTATAACCAATTCAGTGCGTGCTGTTTTTCTTTCTCCTTTTCTTTTCCTGGAATTAAGTCTTTCACCTCTCGCCGTGTTTTTGAAGAAGATTAGGGAAGGGGGTATGTGTTGAGGTAGAACCAGGTTGAAAGAGCAGCAAGAAGTAGAAATGTAGGATTCAATTCACCAATCCGATAAACTGGGAGGAGTTCTATATTGCCAGTCTACTGATCAAAGCTTCTAAAAGTGTGGTTTTCCAAAGATTGTGGTTGATACTTTACTTAGGGATATCTGTAAAAAAGGAGGGGCCTCAAGCCCTCAAAGTAATAACTGCTACCCACAGGACATCTTGCAGCTTGGGAAGAAAATCTGATGATCAAACTAAGCAATTTCAGGGAAGTCACACACATGGAAGAGACTCCAGAAAGGAGGTCATCAGTGATTAGAGTGGATCCCAGAAGTGTATCAGAAAAAGCTGTCACTCTTTACAGCAGGAGGGGTACAATAGAGACAGCTCCTGATTAGCCAGGGGCCAGTGGTTTTCCCACATCTGGGAAAACACTTCAATTTCCTCTAGCAGGTCATTGCTAACCTTTCCATGAATCAGTTTCTGTATTAGTTAGCTAATGGTATGTGGTAAAAAAACACCTCAAAAGTTCATGACTTAAAATGACAACTGTTTATTTGGTTCATGATTTGAGTCAGGGATTTGGGCTATGTTACTGGACTTGGCTGGGCTCACCTGTATGTCCAAAGTCAATCTCTAGGTCATCTGGGAACTGGTAGGTCTAGGGGGAGAATGTGGCATCCACCTTAGTTATGAAATTTAAGGGGGCACAATAACATCTCAGTAGTTGAGATAAATAATACTATAATGATGGGTTTTAAAATATTGAAATTCATGCAAAAAATCCATGATGAATACAATATAAAATTTTAAATAAAGAAAGGGTCAGGAGTACTCATTTTTCCTTTTGTCTCAGGTTTTTAATATGGCTTAGCATGGAAACATTTTATTTAAGCATCTAATATCCGTTTGTCATGATTTTTGCATTAATTTTTATTAAAAACATTACATTAAAATATGATTTTTCTTGATTACTGAGTTTTTCATGCCCTTTTAAATTTTGCTTAGGAGGTAAGTAACTCACTCATCTCATCCTAGGCTCAGCCCAGGATGTCAGTGAGGAAGTAACCTGATCTGGTAGTGAGTAAGCACAAGGGTTTTAGATCCAGACTTCCTGCATTAAACCTCACTTCTCGGTGTTGTTGCTCTCTTAATCATGCTGTCAAGCTTTGGACAAATTACTTAATCCTAGATTCTCAATTTTCCCCTCTATAAAATGGGAGTAAAAAATAGTAGTCCCTTAGGGGATTGTAAGGATTGAATGGGTTAATGCATGAATATATGCAGAATGAATAGAACCGTCCCTGGGACATAGCGTGTACTTAAAAAGTGTTAGTGCTGAGGATTAAGACTATGTCTGTTCTGATGCCAACCTAAGGCAGATGTGCAGAGTACCTCTGTATTAGGTAATGATCTGCTTAGTACCTCAGCATCAGGTACTGCTCTGTCTAGTACTTCAGCATCAGGTACTAGTGTGCCTAGTACTTCAGTATCAGGTATTGATCTGCCTGGTACCTCAGTATCATTAAATGTCAAATACCTTCTTCTCACATATGTTCCTCTTACTGCCAAATACGTCTATGAAAGACATAGTTTCATTTCTGATTTTGTGATTTGTAACTTCCATGTGAACCTTTAAAACAGTGTTTCTAAATTGGCTGAACTTTAGAGACATCTAGAAAGATGTTAAAAATCCTGATGCCCAGGCTGTACCCCAGAAATTAACTAGACTCTTTGTGGGAGAGCCCTAAGCATCAGTATTTTATTGTCAGCTTCCAGGTTAATTTGAGACTCACTGCCTTAGGGGCTGCATGTTATCCCACAGGGTACAAGTGTGGGGCTCAGGCAGACAGGAGCTCCTTTCCAAGTTCTGCCTCTTGCTGACTGGGTGAACTTGAGCTTAAAGAGTCTGAACCTCTTTCCTCTATGATAATAAGAAAAAATATTGGGGTAAGGATGTGGTATACAGTAGGTACACATTCAATGTTGCTTTTCTCTATCTTCTCCACATATACTATCCTCCCTTCCTCGGTCCCTCCCTCCCTCCTTCTCACTCCCTTTCTACTGTTTTTTCTCTTTTTCCCTTCAGTCCTCAAGCATTTATTAAGCACCTACAATGAAACAGGATTTGTACTACACCTTGAGAATGCAAAGATGAATGACCCACACTGTATGATCTCACTGAGGGAGGGGAAATACAGGATAATGAATACCAGTGAGGAAGTATGTTAAATGCTACAAGTAAAATGGTTCTAATATTTCAGAACCACTTAATGTAGCCCTTGTGGGAAGTCAGACAACATTAAGATTTTTCTGAGACTGGGCAAAACTCTCTTTGAAATAAATACTGAGAAATAGGCAAAGGACTGTTTCCATTTGGGGATAAACCAATAAACAGCAAAAAAGGATGATAATCTTCTCCCACTGTTTGAGTAACAGAAGAAAACACACAGTCAAGAGTGAACGCAGGGACTTCCCTGGTGGTGCAGTGGATAAGACTCCATGCTCCCAATGCAGGGGGCCCGGGTTCGATCCCTGGTCAGGGAACTAGATCCTACGTGCATGCTGCAACTAAGAGTTTGCATGCCACAACTAAGTGGCCTGAGTGCCGCAACTAAGGAGCCCACCTACTGCAACTAAGACCTGGCACAACCAAGTAAATAAATAAATATCTATATATTTTTTAAAAAGGAGTGAATGCAATAAAGTACAAACATGGCTCTGTTATTTATTTCTACTAACAAATTGTGATGCTATCAAAATTACAAACTGTGGGCAACTTTGGTGAGAATTTCCAGTGAGACTTTGAACACAATGAGTTAAATATTCATATGGAATTAAATAAGGAAAATAAGTCATAAAGAAGTAGATACAAATATAAAAATAGAATTTGGAGAATGCTAAAGCATCAAAAACCATCATAAATGTGCCTACTAAACACATTTATGTCAGTTGACTATATTTGCCCAAAAGGAATTTTAAAAATACTTTGGTATATTCTATTTTTTTTTTTTTTTTTGTGGTATGCGGGCCTCTCACCGTTGTGGCCTCTCCCGCTGCGGAGCACAGGCTCCAGACGCGCAAGCTCAGCGGCCATGGCTCACACGCCCAGCCGCTCCGCAGCATGTGGGATCTTCCCGGACCGGGGCACGAACCCGTGTACCCCGCATCGGCAGGCGGACTCTCAACCACTGCGCCACCAGGGAAGCCCAGTATATTCTATTTTTATTTGGAAAAGAATTGTCATGAGTTCTGTATTTTAGATAAGAAACTATCTTTCTTTTAAATGTGGAAGATGGGATCATTTGGAGAAGCAACATTCTCTGTGGACCATTGGAATTAATAATAATAGCTAATATTTATTACATGTTTACTATGTGTAAGGTACAATGCCAAACACATATTTTCATAAATATGTTATATAATTGGTCCACAAACCTATGAAGTTAGTAGTAACATTTTCTTCATTCTCAGATGTGAAATGGACAAAGAGAAGTAAAATACTTTGACCAAGATCACACAGTAAGGGAATGAAACTGAGGTGGAATTCCAAGCCACACAGTCTAAATCCAGAGTCTGAGTCCTGGTTCTTAAGTCTAAAAGCTGTATTACCTCATTCTCTGGAGTCTTGCTATTCAAAGTGTGGCCCGTGTCAGTATCATCACCATCAAATGAGAGCTTGATAAAATGCAGAGCCTCAGGCCCCAACTTGGACCTAGTGTACTAGAATCTGCACTTTACCAAAATCTCGTGGTCACATTAAAGTTTGAGAAGCACTGCTACAGAGCAGTTCAGAACACTACTAATTTTGTACTAGATTGTAAAATGTCTCTATTGAAAGATAACAACCTTTGTTGGAAAAACTCTAAATTCTTTTCAAGTCTAATTCTCTTCTTCCAAACTTATCTTGTCAGAGTCATCATGCCACAATGTTCTTAAATCCCTTTAGGAATCATCTTTCTTCTCTCAATTTTTAAAGTGTTTCCTGAAGGTGGTCCTGTCTCTACTCCTAAGTGGGTTTTAAGACAAGAACCCCCCTGGTACACTCTGGTACTGTCAGAGTCCCAAAGCGATAGACCCAAAAGCAGAAGTCATGTGGCAAGCTTCACTTTGATCCTTTCCTCTTCAAAAAACTATAGCAAATATTTGCACAGTGCTTTACAGTTTACAATAACAATTTTACACACAGAGAGAAAAATACATATTTGATTAACTTGAGGTTGAAATGCTTCAAACTGGAGTATTTACTGAGGATTACAGTCTCTCAGGTATCTGCAAAGTCCTCCGTTTGCTTATGAATCACTTCACTGCCCTTACATAAACTACTGGCAATGAGCTGTTGAAGGGAATTTATGTGGCTCTGGACTTCAAGGAACTATTTCAGAAGGCAAAGGAAAGCAGGCTAAAATCAAAGAAAAGAAAGTTGTATCTGTCAGCAAGGGGTCTCAAAGTTTATAGCTATTGTATATTTCCAGCTCTCAGAGTTTAGAATCTTAGATCAAAATTTAGACAACTATAGGGCATGAACTGAACGAGTATATGCACTAAGTAACATATAAATATTAGCACACTCAAAGAAGTAAATGTTTTAGGCTATCTCCAGAGGGGCATTGAGAGAATATGTACTGGACAAAGAGGGCCCAGAGGAATTTTTTTTTGCCAATTAGTAAGGCAACTTCTTATAGATAGTATTTAAGTACCTTCTTATATAGTATAATGCTTCTTATTGAAAGTGAAGTTTGTATTCACCAAGCCTATCCTGAGTGAGCCTTACAGGACCAGAGATTAATAGAAAGAGACAAACTTACACTTGAACCTTAGTTCCACCTCTTATAAAATTCATGGCCTTAGTAGGCTGCTTCATGTTTTAAGCTTCCATTTTATCATCGGTAACAGTGGGAATCCTAAACTCCTAGGTTTATTGTGAGCATTAAATGGAATTTAATGCACCCTGGATGGCATATAGTAAGACCTCATTAAATTCATTCCATAAATATTTTTGAGCACCTACATGGTGGCAGATCCTAGCACTTTTTAATAATAAGACAAAATACTCACAGAGACCTTTGGCATTATTGACATAATCATACAAGCAAATATAAAATTGTTCTGAGAGCTGATTACAGGATTTGACCTGTTAACCAAGACTTGTTAGAATTAAGCTAAATATTCTAAATAATCTCAAGCACTGCATATACTGCAGAATATACTGAAGATGGAGAAACAACACAGGTGAAAGGCAGAAGGAGTTACCGTGAACACAGCATTCACACGTGAGCTCTGACAATTTCTTTTGTAGAAACTTCCCTTGTTTGTGAGTTAGGCATCTGAGCTATTATCACATAATAAAGAAAGCATAGGCTTTTGCCAAAACCTTTGTGCAGTTTAAAGATGGGGTGTGTCTACTTATGACTGCATTTCAGACGTGTGGGAAGGGGGAAGTGAGTGATCTCTAACTGTTCCCTGGCCTTCACAAAGAAAAGAACCTTTTTATTATGTCTGCTCTTTCTGAGGATGTAATGTGGTGGCTCTCCTCATTTATTTTTTTCTTTTATTTTTATGATTTTTTTTTCCCCAAAAGAAATGAGGACAGGAAGACTGCCCTTCTGAACCTTCTCTCTGTCAAAGGACTTGTAGGGATTTGCAGCATGTGGAGGAAGATCAGAAAGTCTCTGCAGAACTTCTGCCAAGCAGCTGAAGTCACAGACTCTTCCCACACTCCCCCGGGTCTCGTCAGTTCTTATCAAGGATTCAGGGGTGGCGGCAGCAGCCTTTCCACTTCAGCAAAGGAAGCAAATGAAGCATGGGAAAAGAAAACTAACGCTGAGAAGCACAGGGCTCCTATCAAATGTCAGTTATTCTGTCTCTGGCCATCAAAGAGGCTTAGGTTTGTGTGGAAGTGGACGTCGAGGCTAACAGCTCTTGGCTCGATGGGTGGCGTGGGGAGGAATGTTTATTTCTGTGTACGTTTTGCAGAAGTTGCGTGGTGGGGACCCAGAAGTCAAGGGGAATATGTGGAGTTAAATTTTCAAAACACTTGACCTTCCTTAGTTCTGTCTTTAAAACCTAGTCCCATGCATTCAGCATGTTAGGTCCCCGCATGGCTAACAAAGCCCGACCTCCTGGCTCAGTACACTGAAG
The DNA here is from genome assembly GCF_964341445.2 of Mesoplodon mirus. NCBI lineage: Eukaryota > Metazoa > Chordata > Mammalia > Artiodactyla > Ziphiidae > Mesoplodon > Mesoplodon mirus. The sequence continues at coordinate 17,525,277 of NC_138992.1, read as the reverse complement.
GCTTCTTGGAGGGCGTACAAAGCGTTTTGAATAGTTAAATGTAAATGAATCAGGAACACATGGATTCAATTTCCCTGGAAAATCACATGTGCTTGGAAATGAAGGGGGGCAGTGTCTGGCCAAATGTGCTTTGATTTCTCTGACCCCAAAATATAGTCCTCCCCTCTCCTGTCCTCCCCTCAAAATCATTCAAAACTTTGGTTAATGTCAAACCATGGCTGGGTTCTTGAGACCCTTGAAACCTAGAGAGGTTTGAGTTCCTGGAATGCCCCACTGAGATAAAAAGGGCATTCAGGGAGCCTTATTCCACTCCCCGACCCCAACTAAAGGATCTCACATGGTTTTCTTCTATTTAATGGGTTTAAATTAAGGCAAAGATGTGATGATGTTAGTTCAGTCACAGAACTAACTACCTAATACAATCCATGGAAGCCTTTGCTCCCTGCAGTGAACATTTTTATTCATAGGACGTGGCCCTGAAAATCCCTTCTGCCAGGAAAAATCAGGTTTGCTTTATCTAGGAAACCACCACTTAGATGAAGAAGTAGAATTATACAACTATCATCATCATCATCATCATTGTCATCATCACCACCATCATTATCCTCATACACCGAACATTTGTCAAGTGTTTTAGAAGTTTCAGAACACCTTTGAAAATAATTATCACATTTAATAGCCATAACTGACCCTTGCATGGAGTATTAAAGATGGAATTGTTTAAAACCTATTTAGGATGGCCAGGCAGAGAGATCCCTTAGTGGAGGAGCTACGGCCTGGACAATAGAAGCCTTTTGAGTCTCATAAGTTTGACTAAGCGTGCTTTAGACCCAACTATTCTGGTTCCCTTCTTTCTTAGTAGTTTCTGATAGGGTAGAGAAGGGAAAATTCAACTTTTAGTCTGAGTCTCATCACAGACAAGGATCGGGCTGTTGTTTGTCAGAGGCTAATATTGACTGCAGTAATTATTCATGTAATTAAGAAGAAGCTGGATAAAGCATCCATACTTTTGGTCCTTTGTCAGCATTAATCAGTTCTGCCCTGTCCTTTTCCTCCTCCTTTTTCGGCCAGTTGGAGACCACACCTATTTAGGCATGCACTCCTTCCTGGCTCACCTTCTGTCTACCCACCTGCCTGACCTTGTTTTCTTGGTGTCTTCAAAGGGTTATTCCATTGGTTGTGATTTTGTCCTATGAGAATGCGTGACCATTCAATAACTGAGGGCAGAGCAGGAAGACATTATAGGTGACTGCTGACTAACTCTCCAAGGGTATCATGGACCAGGCTCAGCTTTTCTTTCTATGCATCAACTGTCACTCATTCCCTTCTTTTCCTGCTGTTTTTTTTTTTTCTCTCTTCTACCTAGAGTCACTGCTCCCAGCACGTTGGATGACTGACTTCTCCTAGAATCCTTAAAGTTCTGGTTTAAGTGTTACCTGCTCAGAGGTCTTTCTAGATCAATGAAATTAAGGCCCCATACTCCCCCAAACTTTTGCCTAGGATATATAATCCTGTTATTTCCTTTATTGCAGATCACGCTCTGCAATGACCTTGTTTATTTGTTAACTGTCTTTCTCTCCTGCTAGGACTGAAATTTCTTGCAGCTAAGGATACCTTCTGACTTGTACATCACTGTTTCCCAATGCCTAGAAATACCTGGCATATAGAAGCTAATCGATAAAAATGACTGATATATGGATTATTCTAGTGAGCAGTCCAAATGTTGAGAGTAGTATCTCTTTGGAGGACTATGGGGCCAGAAACCCATCACCATAGTGAGCAGTGAATTTTATAAAGACACAGTACTTTAGCAGTCATCTTTACTCATATCAAGTGAGCAGCCATCCAATTCTAATAAGGTACTATTTATAAGGTGACCACTCTTTAACCATGTACACTTTGCGACGCTGAGATAAAGCATGGGACATGACAGATTCCATTTATGGTGTCATCATTGAATATTCTAGCCAGTGAATAAGGTAGATAGCTCACAAGTCTGATGAGTGTGACAAGACAGGAAGTATTAAAACAATACCAACTGCAATGACGGTAAATTCCTTTATGAAGTAAATGATCACAAATGTTATCAAACAATCTTTCATTGAGTTCTATAAGAGTGTGTTCAGTAAATACAATAATTAGCTTGTTGTTTAGTGACTATTTTTAGATGAGTAGATAAAAAGGATGAAATATTTCCAGGATAAATGGAAAATAATATTTTTCCTCTTTGGGTACATAAAGAGAGAAAGGGAAACAAAATCAAGAAAAATAAGAAAAAAGATGGGTGGAAGGTAATATTTCACTACTCAAAACATATGCCATAAATTCTTTGATATTTTGCTAAAGTCGGTTGTAAGTTTTGTTCTGATTTTCCTAGCAGCCAACATAATGAGTAAAATATGATTTAGTATGTGATTTATAGGCAGGGCCAGCTACATAATTTGCTGGCCTCAGTGCAAAATGAAAATGTGGGGTCCCTTATTCAAAAAGCAGGAAAAATGCCATTAAATGTAATAAAACATGAAACTTTTTCCTTTCTTCCACACTCTCACTCTAGACCTGTCGTGGTGTTTTTGTTATTTAATGCTCGCTCCTGGAGGCTGGGGATACTGGCTGGTAAAGCAGATCTCAGCAGACACAGGGAGCCTCACCCCTGACTTGGCTCACCTGGCCAGCCTGCTGCCAGGCTCTCCTTCCTGTAGCCTCCAGACCTACATACTGTGCCCTTTCTTGGGGCAAGAAGCCAGTCTGCCCTTCCTACTTCCTGGCTGCCCCAACCTGTTAAAAATAGGCACCCCCCCCCAAGAATTCAAAATCCTGTGCCTAGATGTGATCAGTCCCTGGATTGGGGATGAGCTAGAGGCTTGCCCTACTGAACACGTGGTATTGCAACCCGGGGCAGAGACCACTGTTGCTGTGCCCCAACCCTGAGATGCCACAGGGTCTGCACCCACAGACTCTGACCCTCCCCACGGCCCAAGCTCATGGACAAATTCTTCCCTGGAATAAAGCAGGCACTGGGCTTGGAGAGAGAGAACAGGCAGTGCCTGGGGTGCAAAGGGGCAGGGAGTGTCAGGAATGACTGGGTGGGGCTGGGGAAGGGGAGGTCAGGTGGGCTAGGGCCAGTGAAGGCAACACCATGGGAAGCCTAGAATCCATCCCAGTGAGGTGGGCAGACGGCAGGAGGTGGGGATGCATGTGAACTGAAGCTCCAAACCTGGTACATCCTCCATTGTCCCAAGGTACTTCACATACAAAATACAAATTTAAAAATAAAATTATTAAGCATTTCAAAACAGTGGACAAAGAACATTAAACCCAAGCAAGAGACCTTTTTGAGGATGGGGCCCTGTGGAACTGAACCAGTCACCTGAAGTCAAGCCCATGTATAGGGTCTGTAGGTTAAAAATAAAACATAACAAAGCACCTTAGTTGCTAAAGAGAAACACATCTAACATTGACACTGAGAACTGAAAACTCAAAGAAATTTCACCTAGAAGTATACATAAAGAAGACACTGTGTGATATAATTGACAATGTCCTTAGAATCTTTCATTAACACAATAAAACTAACATTTTAAAGTATCTACCATGCATCATCATGATACTTACTTTCTAGTAGGAAAAGCAGAAAATAAACATATAAGTAAATAAACCAGAAATCTCCAGATAGTGACTTCACAAGCTGTGGAAAATGTTGGGCTTCTTTTCTGGACTCTGGTCACACCTTTCTTATCCTGCACCTACCTAGCCATCATTCACTCAATACCTTCCCATGTTTTATATTTCAGCTCAAAATCTCCTCTCTAAGGAAAGCTTTCCTATTCTCCAGACTAAATGAGGTGTCTTTGGCACTCCTTGTATTCCCTTCTTCTTTAACTTCATAGCACTGTTGAGAGTTTGTAATTATGAATTGGTTTATATTGTCATTTCATTACTGTCACTCATCCTTGGCTAGACCATAGGCTCCAAAGAGCATGGCATGCTTTGTCCTACCGCCATTATATGTTCCTAGTGGCTAGCACAGTTATCCTAGAATTTTTGGAAGCTGCATCTCCCTGCAGTGGGCGGATTCAATAAAAACTGTACTGACTATCCACTTTTTTTGTGTGTCAGACATATCACTAAATCCTGGAGATAACATAATGAACAAAACTCATGATCCTTGTCCCCTCCAAACTTACCTGTCAATATTTGCCCACCCTCTCTCTGCTCTAATCATATATTCTTGCTTATTGTTTCTTGAACATTTCCATCTAAGCCCGCTGCAATACCTTTGATCAAAATGTCATTCTTCCAGATATTTACTTTTTTTCCTTCCTATTTTCCTGAAGTGTAGATTGAAGTCCATGTTTTGGAAGATTTCTAGGAGTCCCCCAAACAAATTCTTCAAAATATTTACAGATTTTAACGGAGTACACGACATCCTCCCTGCATTTCTTAGCCTCTTGTGGTTGCGTGTGGTCATGTCCCATCCTCTCCAGTGAGTGAAGTGGCGGCTATGACTTCTGTATCATATACTTAAAAAGGAAATTGTTTGCTGTTTACTTCAAATTTGTTTGCTTCTTACCTTGACCAGGAATGTGAACAATTATGATGGAAACCCATCTTCAACCACGCAAGCAAAAACAAGTCTCCAAGACGGAACAGAGAAACAAGATAAAGTAGCACTTGGTTATCCTCTAGCCTTGTCCTCAGACTCTCTGGTGAGATAGAGAGAAAATTCCATCTTATTTAACATGCTATATTTTGGGGTCCCTTTGTTCTCATAGCTAAATCTGTACCCTAAAATATACATATGTTTTCCTAGAATTCTGAACTGGAAATGATCAATTCTAATCCGCCTGTGATAGGAAAATGCTTCTCCCCTCCCAAAGATGCCCATGCCCTAATCATTAGAAGCTGTGAATATGCTATGTTTCATGAAAAAAAGGGACTTTGCAGATGTAATTAAAATTATGGACCTTAAAATAGGGAGATTTGTGATTATTTGGGTATACACAAGCCCTTTCCAGCCAAGAATGTACTCTGTCTGGAAGCAGAGGAAAGTCAGCAAAAGAAAAAGTCAGAGAGATTCCAAAGTGGGAAGGACTCAATGTGCCATTGCTGGTTTGAAGATAGAGGAGGCAAGGTGACAAGGAACACAAGCTCGCAGGACCTGCATGCATGTGAGAGGCTCCAGGCTAGAACAGGAGCCTCAGTCCTACAGTCACAAGGAACTGAACTCTGCTGAGAACTTGAACGTACTTAGAAGTGAATTCTCCTCTGGAACCTCCAGATAAAAGCCCAGGCCTGCCAGCACCTCAATTTCAGACTTGTAAGACTTAGAGCAGAGGAACCAGCTGAGCCTACCTGGACTCATTGCAGATTTCTGACCTGCAGAACTGAGAGAGAATACACGTGTCTTGTTTTAAGCTGTTAAGTGTGTGGTCATCTGTTATGACACTATGTGTTTCCTAAGGCTGCTGTAAGAAGTGACTACCACCTTGGTGGCTTAAAACAACAGAAATTCACATTGCATTTAGGATTGTATGTGGAGTCCACTGAGATAATCTAGGATAAACTCTTCTTCTCAAGATCCCTCACTTAATCATATTGTTTGCCATATAAGGTAATATTTATAGGTTCTGGGTATTAGGAAGTGAATAGATATCTTTGTGTGGCAGTTTGGGTTTTTTTTTTTTTCCAGCTTTCCACAAGCAGCAGTAGAAAATGAAGACCCTGCTCATTTTACAGAGTAAGAAAACAGTGACCAAAAATGTTATATGACAGGTATACAGTCACATGGCTTGTTACAGAAAGAGAAAACCATAGGATGAGTTGAAACAATGGCTCAGTCACCTATTCTGTGCAGATATTTAGCTATATTCCTATCTGTAAAATAGAGCTAACAGTATGTACATTTCAAGACTGTGGTACACTAAATGTGATACTATAAAGTACCTTGGAGTATACTTATCATATAGTAGATGCTTAATAAATAAATGGCTGCTATAATTGTCATCATCTGATATGAAGGAAGATGACAGTTTTTTTGTAACTTCCCATTCCTCTGATCATTTGTAGAACTGTGGCTCTACTCATTACACCCTACTATTTACTCTACTTGGTAAACATCTAAGCAATGTTTGTGGATCATATTGATTTAATGCAAATAAATCTGGATTGCCCTGGGGGACAGTCTCTACCTATTGTACTCAATAGAAACAGATTCAATTGCAAAAACATTGAAAGACAAGGCAGATTAAAACAAAACAAAACAAAACAAAACAACAACTGGGGGTATACAGTGAGATTCCCCCTCACACATCTTTGGCTTATTTATCTCCCCAAAACTCCTTGCCTCATGACCACTGCTTCTTTCTTTGCCTCTCTTTGCTCCAGACTAGCTTGTCTCATTCCGTTACCTTCTCCTTCTCTCTTACTGATTTTTTCTTCTCTAGAAGCTCCATGGTTTTTGTACGATGCAAGTCAATTTAAATAGTATCTCTCAGATTTTCCAAATACATGCCTCCACCACTGACCAATATCAGTATCTCAATGGGCTGAGCAAAGCAAGTGAATAATTCTTTAGAAGACAGATGAGTCAAAATTGCAACTTTTGTTTATCTGTATCGTTCCTGTCATAGTCTCATGTGTTAAAAAAAAAAAAATAGAAGGTGAGGAATAGAAACTCAGGATACCAATATTGGCATAGGGATTATTGAACTGTCAGCACAATCTGAATAGACTTATTGGGAAGACGTTTTGTTCTGGGGAAAGGGATGGTCTTAGTAAGCACATTATTTTGTTGGTTTTTCTTGAAATCCTAGAATGTATGGGACGCCTGATAAATCCACCAGAATCATATAGAGCTTGAATACTGGAATAAGCATGTATAAAATATCCTTCATATTAAAAAAATACATACACAGGAAGTTAAAAACCAATACTTTTCAGGTAATTATAGAATCTTGTGTGTGGTTTTATACAGTCTGGAAGAAGTGGGGGAGTGGTAGGCAGAATAATGACCTCCCAAATATGTCTGCATCTTAATCCCTGGTGCCAGTGAATCCGTGTCAGAAGGGAAATAAGGTTGCTTATTGAAGTAAGGTTGCTAATAAGCAGATAGGAAGATCACCCCAATAATGCAGTGGGCCCAGTATAGTCAGAGGGATCCTAAAAGGTAGAAGAAGGAGACAGAGGAGAGGCAGAAGATGTGAATACAGAAGAATGGTCAGAAAAATGTGATGTTCTTGGCTTTGAAGATGGAGGAAGGGGCTCTGACGGAAAGAACGTGGGTAGCCTCTAGAAGCTGGAAAAGGCAAGGAAATGGATTTACTTCTTCCAGAAAGAAAGGTACCCCTGCCAGTACCTTGATTTTAGCCTAGTGAGACTTGTGTCTGACTTCTAATCTACAGAACTATAATAATAAGTTTATGTTGTTTTGCCAACAAGTACATGGTGATTTTGTAGGGCAGTCATAGAAACCTACCACTGAGGACTTAGTCTAAATTGTGTTATGTAACTTAAGTGACTTCCTGTGCTGCTTTAATTAGAGATATCCTATCTTTATACAATTCTTCTCTCTCATACTAAACACTGTCCTTAATAATCCATTTTTCTATGTATGACATATTGGAGCAATGTCAGAATAACAAAGTCTATTTTTTTGAGAAAATGTGATAATTAATTAACTTATAGTTGCAATAAAAATAGAATCAGTTGAAATGATCCTGGAGATATAGTCTTTCCTCTTTTTAACAGGAAATGGGGATGAGGAATCTGACACATATCTGAGGTATTTCTACAGCAGGAGATCTTGACCAGCAATGGATGTACCTACTGTACCACCTTAAAACAGCATCCCTTATCATGATTGTATCCGAGATCAGACAGAAAGCTTTACTGGTAAAACTGTGAGCCTAAGGGAATCTCTTTTCTCCTCCTAACCCCCAAAGAAAGAGCTGACTAACTCTAAACAGTATAAGCTTTTCTTCCTGTGTCATTTTCCTTTAGCAACACTAGGTCATTGGGTATAGTCATTTAAAATCCTTTACTCTTAGATTTGAACTTCATTTTTGTCAAAGTAGGAACATGATGGAGACAGAAGAAAGCATCTTTGATTTACTGCCAAACTTTTTAACCTACTGATCTTATTTAGTAGAATAATTATCAACTTCACTATTCCAGAGCAGGACAACCAACAATAAACCCATAATTATTTCTGTTGAAGGGACAGACTCCCTGGAAACAATGGGTTGGAAAATTATTATTTCTCAGCGCAACAAAGTATAAATTTAAAAAAAGTGTCATTTGAAAGAAATAAAAGTATAGGGATACTTTCCTCTGAGAATCTTCCCACTGGAGGAGCTGTTTCCAGATAAACTAGAGGTTTGAATGCAAGAAATTCTTCAATTCCTGCTCACTCCCAAAATATCTCCCAGCCTTAAAAATTGATGCTCTCTTTCTGTCTCATGCTCCTCTCCCCTCTTCTCATACTGCTTTGGGAAACTTTAGTGTTAACATCCTGAGATACTGTGATTTCTAAGAAAAATATAAATTTGGTCATTCAGATGACCAAAATATATTTCTCATATATATTTGGCCTTTGTCCAAGGTTCCTCAGTCACAACTCCCAAAACCTTTGGCATTTCCTAAGTGTGGAGAGTGAGGAAGGTGTCTCTTGTTATGTTATTGTTTTATTGAGGTAACTTTGGACCCCACCCAAGGAAGGAGGCTGGTTGTCAGGAGGACCAACAATGTGATTAAAGGGTTGGAACTTTCAGTCTCCCTCCCCTTTACTTTAGGGAGAAGATAAGACCTGAAGGTTGAATCAGTCGCCAATGGCCAGTGATTTAATCAATCATGACAGTGTAGGACATCTCCACAAAAGCCCAGGAGGACAGGGTTCCAAGAGCTCCCAGGTTGGTGAACACACGGAGGTGCCTGGAGAGGGCATGGGAGCTCTGCACCCTTTCCCCATACCTTGCCTCATGCATCTCTTCCATCTGGCTGTTCTTGTGTTACATCCTTTTGTAATAAACCAGTGATCTAGTAACTAAAATATTCCTTTGAGTTCTGTGGGCTGCTCTAGCAAATTAATTGAACCCAATGAGCTGGAACCCCCAATCTATAGCTAGATGGTCAGAAGCACAGGTGACAACCTAGCCTTGTGACTGGGATCGAAGTGGCTGTGGGGCAGTCTTGTAGGACTGAACCCTCAACCTATGGAATCTCATGCCTATTTTCCTGGTAGGTGGTGCCAGAATTGAGTTGAATTATTGGACACCCTGCTGGTATCTGAGAATTGCTTGCCGGTGCAGGGGGGAAAACCTCCATGCATTTGGTGATCAGGGGGAAGTAGCAAAGGAGACTCACAGGAAAGGATGACGTAGTAGAGGAGAGCTGGATTTATCCTCATATAGAAAATGGAAGACTGAGGTTTTTCCATTACGCATCCTCTCTACACTGACTCCTTTTTTCCAACTGGCCTCTGAGCCTTTGTTCACTCTCCAAAACATAATTTACAAGGCCCTTTGTGATCTCTCCCCTGCCTGCCTTTCTATTCATTCACAATCTGCCACTCTTCCCAAGTACACCTGGGATTTCTTCCCTACCTTCTTCCATGGCAGTTTTTTCAAATGCACTCTTCTCTCCTCTGGAAGACTCAAAGTTATCCCATGCTCCACCCACTGCTTTGATCCCAACATCTTTTTTTCTGGCAAATTCTCATTTGTTCTCCAACTCTTGGTTTTTCTTCCAGATACTGTCTTTGTCCTCCTTTGTCTCATATCCTTTCTATATATTCTGACCTTGGCAGTTTTACCTATATGCTCTCCTGTCATATTAAATTGCAGTCATTTGTTTATTGCCTGAAGCTTTTCACAGACCCTGAGTAACTTGACAGCTGGTTACTGTAAATCTTTTTTATCACCAAAGCTTAAGATACCACCTTTATATATAGTAGATGTTCAATAAATGCTGAATTAGTAGTTGAACAGGTGAAACAATAGCTGACATAATATTTTTACATTTCTCTAATTATAGACTTAATCCAGGTTGTTAGTAAATGTCAATTTGTGGAAGAAAAAGAAGGATCAAGCCTATTACAGCCAAGTACTTATCTTCCTCTATAGTTTCAAAGTTCTTTTAAAAGAGGCATTAGCAGTTCTTTCATACATCAGCACTATAATCCCCTTTCCAAAAATGCTAGAGGTCACCTGGAAATTGAATGGCTGAGCAAGGATTAAAATGTAAGAATAGGGGGACTTTGGTTAAGTTAACTGGATCACTGCTTCCATGTCCTTGTTAAATATGCTTTCTGGACCATGACAAGAAAGCATCATGGGGGGTCATGGGTTGAAGAGGTTAAGGAGGAAAGAAGGTTTATTGATTGATAGTAATCAAGTCATCTTATACTGTGCTTCTCTTCTTCTGATTACCCTGCTTATATTCTTCAACCCGATAACCTTCATTAGTGATAGACAAGAGTCCCATGTCCCCAGATTTCATGATGCTTATTTCTGTTACATAGATGCCCTGTCAGATCTCTAAATACTGGCAATCCCCATGTAAATAAAAAATCCCCAGAGTGTTTGAAAAGAGTGGAGAGAGTTTTAAATTTTCTTGAAGAATAAAAGATGATATGAAATATCATATTCTTCTTTGGAATTAACCTTTTGCCCCTGCCAAAAGAGATGTTTTTTTAGTATAGGCCACAAATTTTCCCTCCATTTTTAGACTGAAATCTCCCAAAAAAGCCACCAAAATCATTTCCCTAGTTTATTGGCTTATATGGTAGGCTGGGGGAAAGTGATGGCATTTTATATAGATAATGACCCAGGCTTATGTGTTGGTGAATCTTGGTAGATTTCAAATAAGAGAACTAAACTACAGGCCTGAGTACTTTATGTAACCTTTTCTGCTGGTCATCTGAGCTAAAACTGTGAGATGCAGAAACAGAAAGAGTAGCTGCCTGATGACTAACTTTTTATTTACATTTAGTCTAGCCGTACTTCTTGTTGGGTTCCATGAAGTCCTCCACATCATCAGATAGAGCTTCCGTTTTTTTAAACTTCCTTGAGTGAGGGGTTATAAACAAATAGCAAAAGAATTTAGTATGCCAAACAATCTTCCTATGTTCTTAGGAGACACTTAGTACGTAGTAGGCACTTACTGTGTGCCAGGTATTATGCTTGGAACTTTACATTTTATAACATATAAGAAGAATATTAAAATGTATATAATGTATTCCAAAAAGTTCACTGATAAAGCAGGCGTTTTTAAAGCCCATTTAACAGATAAGGGAACTGAAACTAAAAGATGTTAAGCCACTTGCTCAAGGTCTTCGATCTAGAAATTATAGGAGAGAGAATTCAAGTCTTTTTTTTCAGCTCACAAAACTTATGTCAAAATTGCCACCAATGTCAAAATAGGGTTTCTTGAAGGAAATAAAAAAGACACTGAAAAACATAGATAGAATGGAAAAGAGTAGTGAAATTAAAAAAGAAATGAGTATTGAGAAAAATTAAGCCCATTCTAGATATAAAACAGACCGAAGTTGTGTAATTGGGGGTGGGAGTGGGGAGAACATGAAGAAGAGGAAGAGGAAGGAGAAAGATGGAGAAACAAGAATGGTCCCATGACGGAAACTTTTCTGAATCCGGGTATGGAGGCGATTACCAAAGCTTAATTTTTTGAAAGTACTTCGACAACAAATAGAACAAAAATGCTTGTCTCACTTAAAATTAAATGACAAAATGTAGTCAACAAAACCAACTGATTCTTTAATGCCTACCTTTTCCTCATTACATTTTATAAAGCAAAACAGGATTCTTATACGACTGATTTAAATATATCCAATTCTATGGTGGTTATCACATCTAATTTCCTTCATATAATTTCCTTATTTTCTGGTCCACAGTTTCCAAGTCTAGATTTGTAAGCTATTCCTTTCTTGCCTTGAACTTTCATGTACATGCCTCAAGATAAGTGTGACCAAATTTAGTTTCATAAATATAGTTTGGTAGGCTATAACAAATACACAGGAGCTATGATTATTTGTGCTTGGAAAATACAAGGTTTAGCAAAGTGAAATAGTTTTTTTCTTCTTGATTATTAAATTATGGAACTTCTCAGAGCCCATTCTGAATTTTCACATGCAGGACTTAAATATTTTTGATCCTGGTTTCTTTTTTTAAAGGGAGAGCTCATGATACCAGTGTTTTGGGAAACATAATGGAAACTCTGTTCTTGATTGAAAGTCCACAATACATGGACCTGGAAATATCAGTTGATCTTCAAACCCTGCCTGGATAGATGCTGCTTCCTCTTGCCTATGCCTCATTTTAGGGTTGATTTCCACTAGAGAGGGAAACATGGCAACCATTATCCCTTCTCAAACATAAGCAACTTGCTCTCTGAGAACCCCTGTTTCTTCCCCAAGGATCCAAAAGACCAGAAATATTAAAAGTAGCTTCTCTTCGGTGGAAGTTTGAGAACTCCTCTTTTGAAGTCAAGGAGATACAATAGAAAGACTTTTATTTGAAATCTGTTAGCATTGCTTGGTAACATTGTGACATCCAACTTGTTACTTTACATTTTGAGACTCAGCTTTCCCAACTGTAAAGCAAAAATTACATCTATGACACAGGGGTATAGTAGAAATCTATGATGTAGTGGATTCTTTCTTAATATATCTAGACACAGCCAGTACAATAAAGACGCAGTTGTCTTCTCCTCTTTTTTTGCTTAACCTCCTGAGTGTCTCAGGGTATTATGTCTTGCTGGATTGATCCTCCAGGAATCTGAATCAATACTGAAACATGGATTTCTCATGGGATAATATCTTTGCAAATATTACCTTATCAAGTTGTGTGTGAAAAAATCCAATTAATTGGACAATGAAAACTAAATGAAGAATTCAGACATTCAAAAAAATGTCTTTTTTCCCAAGGAACTCATATAGAGTTGAAAACACTTGACAAATTCACGTAGAAAGAATATTAATAGTAAAATGCAGTTCATGATACTCAAAGAAGAAGAAAGAATAAAAAGGAAGGGATATAAAATTCAGAGGAAGGAGAAAATGAGGGCACGAGACTTGAGTTGTGAATTCTTGAAAGGGTAAGGCCTTCCCATGGAATCTGCAAGGCTATTGAGTTTGAGGGCATCTATTGAGATCGTTTTAACTCTACTGTGCTGTTTCAGTGTACACATTTTGGGTGGAAATTTCTGCCCCTGAAGCATAGTGAGCTTCTGGGTGATCTAGATAGGAGTTCTTAGCATGAACACTGTCATAGGTGACAGGAGAGAGGGAGGTTGTGGAGGACAGGGCAGAGGAATAATAGTATGCCCAAGGCACCTCTAAGATTGTGACTATACACCAGCCCCTCTACCAAAAAAGAAAGTACAGTGGCCTCAGAGACCCTAACCACTCCTTCCATGTCCGTTGTTCCTCTTTTTCATCTGGTTTCCCAAACATGGGGTGTATAAGTAAGGTCATGAGGAAAAGTTTGGCTAAAGCCAGCAACTGGGCTATTTCCTAGATTTAGTTTAAAATATGGAAACAAAACAAAACCTTGGAAAACAAGAATTAAATGACTCAAAACAATGAAGTTTTACAAGTCTCCTCAAAAATATGTCATGCTAATTTAATATAACAATATTATGCTTTTAGAGTTAAGAGTCATGACATATGGTGGTGAGACTTGATGCCAAAGAAAACTATGAAAAGCCCTGCTATTCACCAAATGGTCACTAGAGGGGGAGGCAGCACACAGATAGGCTTCAGTTCCTTAGGCAAGCAGCTCATCTCAACAGTGCAGATTTCCCACCTCCTAGAGAGGGTCAGAGGTTTTTGTTGCCATGGGAATCCCTAAACAAGGGGTAAATATGTCGACAATGCCACAGACAATTTTATTTTTCATCCTTTTTTTAGTGCATGGCCGTCTTAGAGCACTCCTTCTGCAGCCTGATGTTGCTCACTGGGCTGCTAAGTCTTGGCTTGTGGCAGCACAAGCCATCCATTATTGCTAAATGGTATCACAGCAAGTAGCTCTGTTCACACACTGTGGTGCATTGTAAAGGTCCCTGCTCTATGGAGAGAAAAAAAAAATACCTCTTTTTTCCCTCCCTCTTTTCCCTAGCTTGCTCCCCCTTCCAAGTGCAGCTGAATCTTCAAATGTGGACAACTCCCGAGTCTGTCTGTATCAGGCTAGTAGATGCTCAGAGTGATTAAGCATGGAGAAAGCCAATTTAATCTGGGGCAAAGAACTGGAAGAAAGGCATCCGATTTATTCTTTGGTTCTCAAAGGTAGATGTTTGAGGTGACTAGATTATATTTCAAATAAATTGACTTCCTAAAAGATATTCCTTTAAATGGAGTCTGTGGTAGAATTAAGGCTAACAATAGCAATGCTTGTGCCATAACTGAGCATGTATCAGGACAGTCCCGTTTGTAGGAAATAGCTCTAGGCCATTAGGAAGACCACTAGCCAGGGATGTAAACTAGCCAGAGAATGGGGCTGTATTACCAGAAGCAAGTTGCCTAGCAAGTTATTATCTCTGTCTTCCCATAGTTGTGCTCATCATTTACTAGGCACCTACTAGGTGTTAGGCAGTCTCCCGGGTATAAGTATTAGTAGAGATGACCCTGCACTTGAAATGCTTACAGTCAAGGGATCTTTTACCCCCTGAGAACTGGACTGGATCCAAGGGGAAACTAAGGTTGCTATGACAGTAACACGGGTTCCTAACTCACAATTAGGGCCCTCCTTTCCACCAGTCTCCCTTCTCATGTTAAATAAAGGAAGCGCTCCCTCACAGAATGACTGGGAGGACAAACAGGGCTTGGGACCTGGTTCCTTGAGGTCAGGAACCAAGTCAGCTGGTTCTCAGAAGCACCCATTGTGGATATGCCTGTGTGTGGCACATGAAAGCCCTTCAATAAATTTGTGCTCAGCAAATGAAAACATAGATGGAGGGATTGATGGGTGGAATAATAAAATGGGTGGGGCACTTTGAGGATTCTTGGTGGATATGTTTAAAATGGATATGTTTAAAATGGAAAAACGATGAACACTCACTGCATCGTAGAATACCAAACCTGAATAAAAATTTTTAAAAAGTTCAACATTCAGTCTTTCATTTTAGCTTCATCTCCCAAGTTTTATCTTTCATTGAGCTAAAATTTCTTTTATCACTTTCAACATCAGAATATTTAAATAATAGCAAATAAATATCCATTTTTAGGGTGGTAAAAATTCATTTGTAAATTATTAAGAAGGAGAAAGGAAATGAAATAATCAGCCGTCCCATTTCTGGGAGGGGTGCTGCAAAGGCCATTCTTGTAGAGAATTGTTGGACTTTCCTTGAAATTTTCATTGACAGTTTGGGTTCCTGGAACATGGGAAATTCCCATCTCCATCTGAGATTTCCCAGAGGGCATATCCCTGGGAGCTTCAAGGACATAAAACTAAGATGACTGAAGGGGTCCCTAGATTGTGAGCCGCTATCATCCAGACATTGGGGATGCTGCTATGATCATGTTGGCCATTGTTGGCTTCTTCCCAAAAGGGCCTGAGGGTGTCTGTTTAACTGGAAACACACTCTGCAGTTACAGACCTTTCCCCAAATGGTTCTTGTTTTGTGATTCAGCATGTGAGTCATTCAGCTAATAATAACTTCCTTTCTATCCCAGACATCCACTGGGAAACTTTGATCTCTTCTGATTTGGGGATGAATCCTTGGGTCAGCTGCTAAGGCTGCTGGTTTGAGGTTACTCGTCAATGAAGTGGAGACAACAGAGGCTTGCTGTAGCTTACTGAACTGCAGAGGAGCTGATGGCCTTATGGTAAGAAATCAGACCTTGGCATCAGAAGGCGGCTTGTCTCATAGACAATTTTGAAATGATTACAGAAGAATGTTGTGCTATTATCTACTAAAAATGGGCATATGCGATTGTTCAGCATGGAGAAATCCATTCGTACATCATACATGTCAGGGACTTAGCCCCCCACATCCACCCCACACCATCTTTATTATGTAGTAACTATAGAGTTGAAGTTAGAACGGACCCACCTCCAGTTCTGGTGGTGGGCCTTAAGTGCATCAGCTCATCTTACACCTCTTGCTAAAATGCTCAGGTTAGGAGTGGATGCTTAACCAGGCTTAAATTAACCAAGTCAAGGCATTTTCTTTGTCCTAGGGAATCTAGGTCATTCCCATCAGGGTGAAGCTGACAGGTATTCCAAGAGTTGAGGAAAGGTCCTATTTTTTATTTTCTGGATATGGGAAAGCATGTGTGTAGCTCTGTGCTGTGACTATCTGGGAAGCTAAGCCTTAGGATGAGCTCACAGGAAGAAAAGGGAGCTGGAAAGAACTGGTAATAGCAACAAGCTCCTAGATGAAACCAAAGACCATTCTTCTGCTGTATTTTTTTAATATAAGCTGAAATATTTCTTTTATTACTTAAACTACTTTGAGTTGGGTTTTCTATTACTACTGACAGAAAGACTGCCTACTGATGTAATTAATTAATTGCTCATTCAGTTACTTTTTCTATAAATACTTACTGGTTATCTGCTATGTTCAAAGTATAAAGACAGAGGTAGTCCTTTCCCTCCAGGAGGACAGAGTATACCGGAAAGGCAGTCATATAAATGGAAAATAAATGTATAGCATGGCAAATACTAAATTCAGGCAAATGTATACAAGGTATGGTAGAAATAAGGAGGAAGGAACCCCCCCCAAATTTGCCTTCGGAGGCAGTCAGGAGAGCTTTGGGGAGGAGATGGCATAGGAGATAACTATTAGAGTAAGATCTGGAAATAAGACAGGCGAGGGCAATCCAGGAAGAGGGAAACACACGTACAATGAAATTTAGGCACAAGAAGACATGGCTTATTTGAAATAGGTGGAAAATAAAAAGCAAGGAAGGGGATTGGCCATAGATGAGTCTGGCCAGGGTTAAACATTAAAGAGTCTTTCATTTAAGGTATGAGGTTTTGTTTTGTTTTATGTTCTTGTTGTAATGGAGGCCAAAAAGAATTTTGACCAGAGTTTCCATTTTGAAACCACGTATCTTATGAGTTCTTGGCCTCTGTATGATGGAAAGCAGTAAAACATCATGGTAAAGAATATGGACTGTAGAGTAGAACTCCTTGGTCTTAAATCCTGGTTCTGCTATCTCCCAGTGCCTCAGTTTCCACATCTGAGGAATGGATGCAATGGGGCTGTTGTAAGGTTTGAAGAAGTTCTTAGTACAGAGGCTGACTCACAGTACTTAAAATATATAATTTTTTTAATTCAAATTTCCTCTTGCTGATTTCAGTTCCTAACAATATTATGAATAAGTTCCCTTTGTCATGATGAACAAACTAAAGCATGGAAAAAGCTGTCACCCAGCTGCTTTGTAATACAGTGTATAGTCTCAAACCTGAGACTTTGTTTTAAAAGTTGGGCATCCATTGTTTCTTGCAGTTTAGTGAACTCTTTGTCCAGGCTGGGGTTTTTTTTTGTTTTATGTTTTTTCTTTTTTGCAGTTTGGCTATTTTTTGTAACTCTGAGCAATGAATGCATACCCATAGGTAGGGTAGCCCATGTAAAGATAAATGTACTATATCCTCTCCCCCAAAATATCAATAAAACATCTCCATACATTAAAGATAAGGTAAAAGATAAAGATGTAGTCAGAGGTGTGCAGTAGGAAGATAGGAGGTCCATAATAGCTCATAACAGTTCCATGAATTAAACGAAATGGGCTGTCTATGTAAGATTTCGCCTAAATGGAAATGCCAGGTGTGTGCCAGGTGCAGTTGATATTCCGCTGGTGTCCACACAGTATGACAACACTGGTTATGTATTATTAGTGTCTTTTCAGAGGTCAGGCATTCTGGTTAACAAAGGGTTGAGCCATAGTACATATTAAGTATTTTGAAAATCATCCTTGCAGCTAAGGTTCCCACTCTTTATACCTAAAACTCACAGGTAGGAAAGAAAATAATTGGTTGGCAAAAACAGTGGGCTCAGTCAGTAGTAGTTGTGTGGGAATTGAGTTCAGAGGAATAAAATTCAACAAATCCCAGATGAAGCATATGAAAGAAGGACTGCGGTAGCAACAATGTTAATACTGTGGGGTGTGGGCATCAGCTCACCAAAGAACTAGACAGACCTAAGTTTGCATTTCACTTTATCTTTCTAACGATACGAATTTTTGCAAATGATTTAACTTCCTTGAGTCTCAGTTTAGATGGAGAATGCCGGCAATGATTCTGACCACAAAGAGTTGCTGGGAAAATTAAAAGAGATTATTATCTAGTATGGAATGTGGCATAAAGAGTGAATAAAAATGATATCTGGGCTTCCCTGGTGGTGCAGTGGTTGAGAGCCCGCCTGCCGAAGCAGGGGACACGGGTTTGTGCCCTGGTCCGGGAAGATCCTACATGCCGCGGAGTGGCTGGGCCCGTGAGCCATGGCCGCTGAGCCTGTGCGTCCGGAGCCTGTGCTCCACAACGGGAGAGGCCACAGCGGTGAGAGGCCCGCGTACCGCCAAAAAAAAAAAAAAAGAAGATACCTGTTATTGCTATTGGTTTCCAACCAGCAGAATGGGGAAGATATCACTTTATATATTTATGACCTATTTAGGCAAGAAGTATAGATTATGGATATCTACTAAAATTTACCTGCTGCCCAAGAAGTTTTTTAAAATTTCTAAGAAATATTTCCAGGATAGCCCATTCCATCTTAGTATGCTATATTATTCAGGGGTGATATATCACAATTTCAGCAAACTGTTGACGTTAAACTTTGCTCAGATGGGAGCAAACACTGATTCCAGTACATTTCACTTTACTCTGTCATTGTATCCCCAGACCTAGCACAGTGTCCTGTACATACTGAATGCTCAGCGAATGTGTGTTGAATGCGTGAATGCATGGGTAGCCTGTAACTGATCAGTACTGGATTTCACGCACTGCTTAGAAGATGTTAACTGTTCTTTTCTTGGCATGGTTTCACCCTCATTTTAATGTCTTTGGTAATTTTCTCATCCATTTCTGCCATGTGATATGATTATTTTGTTCTTGTCTTATATGCCTTACTGAGTTATAAGCCTCTGAAATCAGATCCTGTGTCTTACTTTCTCTATTCTAAAAATTCTAATGGACAATTGACTCTCAACAAATGTCTGCTGCATGTTGAAGTAACCTATGAAATATTGTATTCAGTTTTAAGACGACTTGACCTTCGATAGGTAAGACCATATCATCTCTTTATTTGAGACATGATACCTGCTCTCAGTTTCAATGGCTCTCTGTTAGTCACAAGTGCTTTACCTCTTGGACTGGCATGAAGAGTGAGAGAGACTCAGTTCTCAGAGTCACACATCTCAAACTTGTGATCACAGTAAGTCATCTGTTCTGAATCACACTAGCCTCGGCTGCATCCCCATATTCTGCCAGTGCCAGCAATGGGACAGTCTTCATGGCTTATCAGGCAGTACCTTGCCCAGTATTTGCCTCCTGTGAATTGTACCATCTGAGCCACAAAGAGCATCTTCCTTGCTTCCATTTACATTGATGGAGCCTTGCCATGGAGTGCCAGCTACTGTAAAATATACAGTCAGGGCAAAGGGCATGCAGTGACGTAGGGCTGCCAGAAGGTAAGAAAGAAAGCACTTCACTTGGCTGAAATGACATCCAGAATCACATCTGAAACCCTACCGTGTTCTCCCTCCTGGTATGTCCATTCAACAAAGCACTTTCACTCAGACATGTGATGAGTGGAGAGAGTTCTACATCCCAATACAGCAGAATCTTGTGAATTGCTGACATTTAGTTCACAACGGACACCAGTTGCACAGAAGTTAGTTAATACAAGGTCTCACAAAAGAAAATGGGATAAGCCAAAAGAACTTGACCTCATGTCCCTGCTTGTGATGCTCTTGTTTTCTACATCTCTGCTTTTTGACTTTTTTTTCTCAGATACTGCTTCTATCAATTTCTTTTCTTCTCAGAATATATTCTCTGCTTCTTGCTATGTCTTTGGATAGGAAAATGTCTCTTTTGGAAGTTTCACAATCATATGAAGGCAGTTTCTAACACTTTATGTATTCTCTTGGCCAACCAGGAAGTTCCCACTATGCCAAAGAGACCTTGGATCATAACTCTAAACTCAAGTTGTGGAGAAGGGGAGTTTCATCCTGCCGTTTACTCATTAAGAGAATTGGTGGTTAAATTATTGCCTATTCTAACCAGATTCAAAGAGACTTGGGTATTTTTTCATTTTTCATTTCATCTAGGAACAGTATGTTCACAGTTAATCTGAGTTATATGTGAGGCAAAACTAAAATAGCTTTAAATGAAGTAAACCAGGAAAACTTGTGATGCCTAATAGATTATCTATATTTTTATATAGTGTTTTATTGAAATAAAATTGTATCATCTTTTTCCTATAACCGTATCTTGCTCTTCTCATCATCATATTTATTCCCACACATAAAATACTTAGTTATTGTAAAATACATGTTATGATATAAGGATAAACAGGAAGATCAGCAGAGGACTCATAGGGGTTCTGTGACTTCGAATAGTATTTTCAACATTTTTGTCAACAAGTAGTTTTGAACCATGTTAGCCAAGTAGAAAATGTCAGGCCATAATACTTCCTAACCATCAAATTATCATAAACAGGAAGACTAGTTTGAGCAGACAAAGCTGTGCCTTTAAATAGTATAAATTCTTCAGCATGTTTTATTTTTATACGGAACAAGTCTTTTTCTTGATGCATAAGAAGAGTTCTGGGGTATAGAACAGAACCTGATAAGACAAAACAGAGTAAACAGGGTGAATAACATGTTTCTCAGACCAGACGGTGGAAAACCTCATTGTTAATAACAGAGGAAAGCATAAGGGTCAATGTGACTGTCGGGGTAATTGGACTATGTTTAGAGCAACAATTCAAATAATTTTGGTGCAAAATATTACTTGATGCTGTCGTATAATGGATTCCACTGAAACAGATTCTGAGATGGGGAGTTTTGTGCAAAAGTTTATAGAGGAGTGGTCTTGGGAGACATACCTGTAAGGAAATGAATAATGTGGGAATAAGCAGGGGGGAAAACTGGCCCCCAGTGCAATTGAAACTGAGACTTCAGCTGATCCCATGATGAGCTCTGTAACTGGGATGACCCTTTAGATGATCTCAAATTGAGGCAAGTTGGGAAAGCTTTTGTTTTCCTCCTTCAGCAAGTAGTTTTCTTCATGCCAAGTTACTGGCATGCCAAGTTCTCAGAGGGGTCAAAAAATTGGAAGAGGCTGAGAGCAGTTTCCAACAAACATGGCAACTGTGCATGGTCAGTAGCCAGCAGTACCACTTGGGGGGTGGGGGATGGGTGCATTGGCCTTGAAGAAGGGATTTGGAGCACTAGAATATTGATACTAGAGTAGTGGTTCTTAGAGTTAGGTATCCAGCAAGCAACATTAGCATCACCTAGAAACATGTTAGAAATGCAAATTCTCAAGACCTATCCCAGATCTACTGAATCAGATATTCTGGGGCTGGAAAGGAGCAATCTATGACTTAACAAGCCCTCCTGGTGATTCTGATGTACATTAAAGTTTGAGAAGTGACACATCTATTATAACCACCCAACAAGAGTGCATCAAAAAAGAAATTTCATTAACAGAATAAATTCTTTTTGTGTTTAGACCTTTCTTTCTGATAAAAGTGGTCTGATTTCTGAATCTTTTTTTTTTTTTTTTTGGCAGTATGCGGGCCTCTCACTGTTGTGGCCTCTCCTGTTGTGGAGCACAGGCTCCGGACGCGCAGGCTCAGCGGCCATGGCTCATGGGCCCAGCCGCTCCACGGCATGTGGGATCTTCCCGGGCTGGGACACGAACCCGTGTCCCCTGCATCGGCAGGCGGACTCTCAACCACTGCGCCACCAGGGAAACCCCTGCATCTGGTTTTTTGTGTTACTTTACAGACTGAAAAATCAGACCTGATTTAAGGCTTCAGTCAGTTTGGTTATGATGGCCCATTGTCACAATATCCCAATGTCAGGGAAATGTGGGATACTAGTCTCTGTCATACTGTGGGAGCTCAACCAAAGGAAATAGCTAAGAGGAGTGAATGAAAAAGACAAACAGAGGTGCAGACATCATCTGTGTTCTTTCTTGTATGAGACTGTGAAAGTTCAGCATTGTGAAAACCTCTTACTTGCCCTGGGATGAATTTAGATAGGTACCAAATGTCTGCCATTTTGCTTTTGAGAAGAAAACAAATACAGTTTTCCTGTTCTTATAGAAAATTTATACAAACATTGATTGGCCATGAAGATAACACCAATAGCCAAGGAAAAAAAATACTGCCAAATGGTGAATGATATGGTGGATTGTCTGTAGACAATGAAAATCAGAACATATTTTTAAAATGAACAAAAGAGGAAACTAAAGATGAAAGTGCTTATTCATTAAATCTCATTTCTGAGTTCAGTTACAAACCTCATTGCAAAGCTGGTATCCTTGCCTCCAAAGATGATGCAGAATGCCCATGTTTTAGAAAGCTCTGAGATTTGCTGTGAGTAAACCTTACACACTGCTTTAGTTTATCCAATCTGGGTTTCTGTGTCTGCCTCTAAGAACTATTAGAAAAAAATAGACCCAAGGGGGCCTCCCTGGTGGCGCAGTGGTTGAGAGTCCGCCTGCCGATGCAGGGGATACGGGTTCGTGCCCCGGTCTGGGAGGATCCCATATGCCGCGGAGCGGCTGGGCCCGTGAGCCATGGCCGCTGAGCCTGCGCATCCGGAGCCTGTGCTCTGCAACGGGAGAGGCCACAACAGTGAGAGGCCCGCGTACCGCAAAAAAAAAAAAAAAAAAAATAGACCCAAGGGACAAAAGCTCTCTTCAGCTTCTCCCATACCACCTTGATCACCAGTTTGCCATTTGTATTGATACCACCTGTGTTGTTCACCTACCTTCCCTTCTTTGGAATAGCAAATGTCTCAAGCATACATACTCAACAACCAAAGGCTTAATCCTGTCTTCTTTTCAAATAGCATTTGGACTTCATTTACTTTTCCAACTACAGCTCACTTACTGACTGGGCTGTTGTAGCTTCCAAAAACCACTTTTATTTTGTGAGTGGGAGGCTTAGATAACTAGGAATGCTTAATTAAATGCAATATATTTTTCCAGTGAATCCTCTATGGTGCATTCATTTTTAATACATCTTAAGCTTTAACTCTAGGACAACTGGTCTTGAACGGACTAACAGGCAGACTCATCACAGAGACGCATTAACTCTGCTAAGCCCAAAGATGCTCTCGAGTGGCTCTACATATCTGATTGTATTTTTCCTCTTGGGTTCCCAGTCACTTGGGGAAAATTAAAATGTTCTCACCACACGGAGGCTGTGTTATAAACTTCAGTCTTAAGAGCTTCTCAGTTGATGTCACAGGAATCCCCTTGAAATACTAAATTCTGGAATCCTTTACTAGGGAGAAAATTAATAACAGTCCCATGGCTGGTATTTTTTTTCCTTCAGACTTTTAAATAAAATAATTAAACTTTAATACATTTGAAGGACTTCGTAAAAGATAGGATATTCACATTTATATCAAGGAGAAGCTGTTTAAGTATCTTTCATATGGTGGCTCAAGTTCTACTGGCTGAAAGGAAACTACGCTTTCATTATTGCATGTATAAACAGAATAATGATAGTTAATTATTTCAGAGTTATTGTTAGTTAACATTTGCCCAGTGTCAGCAATGAACTGGATAGTCTGAGAAACACTAAAGGATAGCCCCATTAGTTTCCTTTTTTTGATTTTTATTATTTATTTATTTTTATACAGCAGGTACTTATTAGTCATCAATTTTATACACATCAGTGTATACATGTCAATCCCAATCTCCCATTCATCACACCCCCCCGCCCCACCGCCAGTTTCCCCCTTGGTGTCCATACGTTTGTTCTCTACATCTGTGTCTCTATTTCTGCCCTGCAAACTGGTTCATCTGTACCATTTTTCTAGCTTCCACATATATGCGTTAATATACGATATTTCTTTTTCTCTTTCTGACTTGCTTCACTCTGTATGATAGTCTCTAGATCCATCCACGTCTCAACAAAGGACCCAATTTTGTTCCTTTTAATGGCTGAGTAATATTCCATTGTATATATGTACCAAAACTTCTTTATCCATTCATCTGTCGATGGGCATTTAGGTTGCTTCCATGACCTGGCTATTGTAAATAGTTCTGCAGTGAACATTGGGGTGCATGTGTCTTTTTGAATTATGGTTTTCTCTGGGTATATGCCCAGTAGTGGGATTGCTGGGTCATATGGTAATTCTATTTTTAGTTTTTTAAGGAACCTCCATACTGTTCTCCATAGTGGCTCTATCAATTTACATTCCCACCAACAGTGCAAAAGGGCTCCCTTTTCTCCACACCCTCTCCAGCATTTGCTGTTTGTAGATTTTCTGATGATGCCCATTCTAACTGGTGTGAGGTGATACCTAGTTTTGACTTGCATTTCTCTAATGATTAGTGATGTTGAGCAGCTTTTCATGTACTTCTTGGCCATCTGTATGTTTGGAGAAATGTCTATTTAGGTCTTTTGCCCATTTTTGGATTAGGTTGTTTGTTTTTTTAGTATTCAGCTGCATGAGCTGTTTATATATTTTGGAGATTAATCCTTTGTCAGTTGATTTGTTTGCAAATATTTTCTCCCACTCTCAGGGTTGTCTTTTCATCTTATTTATGGCTTCCTTTGCTGTGCAACAGCTTTGAAGTTTCATTAGGTCCTGTTTGTTTATTTTTGTTTTTATTTCCATTACTCTAGGAGGTGGATCAAAAAAGATCTTGCTGTGATTTATGTCAAAGAGTGTCCTTCCTATGTTTTCCTCTAAGAGTTTTATAGTGTCCGGTCTTACATTTAGGTCTCTAATCCATTTTGAGTTTATTTTTGTGTATGGTGTTAGGGAGTGTTCTAATTTCATTCTTTTACATGTAGCTGTTCAGTTTTCCCAGCACCACTTATTGAAGAGACTGTCTTTTCTCCATTGTATATCCTTGCCTCCTTTCTCATAGAGTAGTTGACCATAGGTGTGTGTGTTTATCTCTGGGCTTTCTATCGTATTCCACTGATGTATGTTTCTGTTTTTGTGCCAGTACCGTATTGTCTTGATTACTGTAGCTTGGTAGTATAGTCTGAAGTCAGGGAGTCTGATTCCTCCAGCTCTGTTTATTTCCCTCAGGACTGCTTTGGCTATTCAGGGTCTTTTGTGTCTCCATACAAATTTTAGGATTTTTTGTTCTAGTTCTGTAAAAAATGCCCCTGGTAATTTGATAGAGATTGCATTGAATCTGTAGACTGCTTTGGGTAGTATAGTCATTTTCACACTATTTATTCTTCCAATCCAAGAACATGGTATATCTCTCCATCTCCTGGTATCATCTTAAATTTCTTTCATCAGTGTCTTATATTTTTCTGCATACAGGTTTTTGTCTCCCTACATAGGTTTATTCCTAGGTATTTTATTCTTTTTGTTGCGATGGTAAATGAGAGTGTTTCCATAACCTTCAGATTTTTCATCATTAGTGTATAAGAATGCAAGAGATTTCTGTGCATTAATTTTCTATCCTGCAACTTTACCAAATTCATTGATTAGCTCCAGTAGTTTTCTTTTGGCATCTTTAGGATTCTCTATGTATAGTATCATGTCATCTGCAAACAATGACAGTTTTACTTCTTCTTTTCCAATTTGTATTCCTTTTATTTATTTTGCTTTTCTTCTCTGATTGCCATGGCTAGGACTTTGAAAACTATGTTGAATAATAGTGGTGAGAGTGGACTATTATCATCCTTGTCTTGTGTCTGATCTTAGAGGAAATGCTTTCAGTTTTTCACCATTAAGAATGATGTTTGCTGTGGGTTGGTTGTATATGGCCTTTATTATGTTGAGGTAGGTTCCCTCTATGCCCACTTTCTGGAGAGTTTTTATCATAAATGGGTGTTGAATTTTGTCAAAAGCTTTTTCTGCATCTATTGAGAGGATCATATCATTTTATTCTTCAATTTGTTAATATGGTGTATCACATTGATTGATTTGCATATATTGAAGAATTCTTGTATCCCTAGGATACATCCCACTTGATCATGATGTATGATCCTTTTAATGTGTTGTTGAATTCTATTTGCTAGTATTTGTTGAGGATATTTGCATCTATATTCATCAGTGATATTGGTTTGTAATTTTCTTTTTTTGTAGTATCTTTGTCTGGTTTTGGTATCAGGGTGATGGTGGCCTCATAGAATGAGTTTGGGAATGTTCCTTCCTCTTCAATTTTTTGGAAGAGTTTGAGAAGAATGGGTGTTAGCTCTTCTCTAAATGTTTGATAGAATTCGCCTGTGAAGCCATCTGGTCCTGGACTTTTGCTTTTTGGAAGATTTTTAATCACAGTTTCAATTTCATTACTTGTGATTGGTCTGTTCATATTTTCTGTTTCTTCCTGGTTCAGTCTTGGAAGTTTATACCTTTCTAAGAATTTGTCCATTTCTTCCAGGTTGTCCATTTTATTGGCATGGAGTTGCTTATAGTAGTCTCTTAGGATGCTTTGTATTTCTGCGGTGTCTGTTGTAACTTCTCCTTTTTCATTTCTAATTTTATTTATTCGAGTTCTCTATCTTTTTCTGTCATTTGTCGCTAGGTATTTTTTTATTTCCTCTTTGATTTCTTCAGTGATCTCTTGGTTATTTAGTAACATATTGTTCTTTCCATATTTGCATAAGCTTTTAATTTCCTGTATAATGTATTGCCACTTGGCATACAATTAAGTAGTTTTGTTTTACTTATAAAACATATACTGAGGGATAGAGAACCAACAGAAGAATTAATTTGGAGATTCTTCAATGCTATATGCTCCTACATATTGTAAGATTTAAAAAAAAATTCTTGGTAGTTTCTTGCCTTTTAGCAGCAATGGTTAGCTGGTAGCTACAAGCTAATGTTTGTACCATTAGGCAACAAGCAGAACAGACCCAAAAACGTGCAGAGCTAAGTACGGTAA
Source organism: Mesoplodon mirus (assembly GCF_964341445.2). Classification (NCBI taxonomy): domain Eukaryota; kingdom Metazoa; phylum Chordata; class Mammalia; order Artiodactyla; family Ziphiidae; genus Mesoplodon; species Mesoplodon mirus. The sequence continues at coordinate 17,498,221 of NC_138992.1, read as the reverse complement.
TATGGCCTTTTCACCAGCAACTCTTATACAGCCATCTCTAAGCCTGCCATTTAAGTTCTTCCTGGATAGCCAGTTAACTGAGGAAGGTCTCACAGAGAAAAAAGGACATTATGTCACCTTGCTAGTCAGAGATATTGTCACTGGCATCACCTGGGTGCTTGTTAGAAGCACAGAACATTGGGTTTTTTATCAGGATCCTGAGGTGATTCGTATGTCCATTCATATTGAGAACCATTACTAAGGAGGATTTGTTAAAACTGAGATTGCCGGTCCCACACCCAGAGTTTCAGATTTAATGTGTTTAGCATGTGGCCTAGGCATCAGGATATTTAAAAGCTCCTTAGGGATTATTCCACTGTGCAGCCAAGTTGGCAAGCCTCTAGTAGAGCTCTTCTAGTAAGGTCTGAATACCTGCAGGAGATTTCGCGTGGCTGGTGAGTTAGCTGTAATGGAATTTTTTTCCCTTTGTCTCCAGGTGCGTTTTATCCTAAACAGCTACCCTGAATCTAAGTCAAGCCCTGGGCTCCTCTACAATGAGTGGGATTCTCTAGGGTTGCCTGGCTAAGCTAGCACTCCATTGTCTATTTACTCCTGAGCACTACGGTTGCAGTTTGGTTATAACTTCAAAGTAAATGGATGCTTTTTGGGGGTGGGGACATAGCTTTGTGGTCTAAAGAGCTAGTGTTTCTTAGAACATGGGGTATTCGTTCCCTGTTACTGTTGTAAGAAATCACCACCAGTTCAGCGGCTTAAAACAGCATGAACTCGTTAACTGTTTTTGGAAGTCGGGAGTCTGAAATGAGACTTACAAGGCTCAACTCAAGGTGTTGTCAGCGCCGTGTTCCTTCTGAAGCCTCCAGCAAAGAACCCATTTCCTTGTCTTTTTCAGCAATTAGAGGCTGCCAGCATTCCTTTGTTTCATGGTCCTTCCTCCATCTTCAAAAAGCATCCCCCCAACCTCTGCTTCCACTGTCACATCTCCTTTTTCTGACTGTGACCCTCTTGCCTTCTTCTTACAAAGACCCTTGTGATTACATTTGACCCACCCAGATAATCCTGGATAATCTTCCTATTTTAAGATCCACAATTGAATCCCATGGGCAAAGTTTCTTTTGCCATGTAAAATAACATATTCATAGGTTCCAGGGATTAGGACATGGACATCTTGGGGGGAGGGGGGCACGCTTTTCAATCTACTACACATGATTAAATGTGTCAAAGGAATGTTGCACTCAGTATTGCTTTTTCTTAAAAAAAAAGGACTAATTTATTAAACAGTAATACATATGTAAACAATCATTGCAGCTTTTAAAAATACATACTACAAGACTTACAGTAGTGTAACCACTCCATTTCCATGCAGCTCGGGTTACTTATTAACAATCTTAGTTTTTCTTGCATCATTTTGCAGGAACTTCTCACCCCATCCCCAATCACTTTCTTTACAGAGCATTATTTGCTGCTTAAATCTTTGACACTTTAACAGAGTTCAACTTGTCTTTTACCACAGGTGTTCATTCACTTTACTCTTTATTCTAGATTAGTGAGTTTTGTTCTTGGCTACACACAAAAATCACCCAAGGACCTCTGAAAAATCCCAGCGTCCAGGCCACATCCATGACCAATCAAATCAGAATCTCTGGGGAGGAAACCCAGGCATCATTGTATTTTTAAAGCTTTTCAGATTCTGTCAATGTGCATCCAAGTTTGAGAACTACTGCTCAAGAGGTCCTGTTTGCTCTTTCTCAAGCATCAGCTCTCCTCTTATTTCCTAACTCCCAGTGCCTGAAAGAAAGAAGAAAGCTGCATCACACCCTGCTTTGCAGAACCATCCTGTGGTGACCCTTTTCCAGCCAGGTAATATCCAAAAAAGCAGCATCACAAGTTCGGAGTCAGGAGTTAACCTAGCAACACCCTCATCCCCCACCAAGGCTGTAAGAAGTTAAGAAATGCCAACAAGATTTCCCTATTCAGGGACTTCCCTGGTGGCACAGTGGTTAAGAATCCATCTGCCGGGCTTCCCTGGTGGTGCAGTGGTTGAGAGTCCGCCTGCCGATGCAGGGGATGCGGATATGTCCCCCGGTCCGGGAAGATCCCACATGCCGTGGAGCGGCTGGGCCCGTGAGCCATGGCCGCTGAGCCTGCGCGTCCGGAGCCTGTGCTCCGCAACGGGAGAGGCCACAGCAGTGGGAGGCCCGCGTACAGCAAAAAAAAAAAAAAAAAGAATCCATCTGCCAATGCAGGGGACACGGGTTCGACCCCTGGTCTGGGAAGATCCAATATGCCGTGGAGCAACTAAGCCTGTAAGCCACAACTGCTGAGCCTGCGCTCTAGAGCCCGTGAGCCATAACTACTGAAGCCCGTGTGCCTAGAGCCCATGCTCCACAGCAAGAGAAGCCACCGCAATGAGAAGCCTGCTCACCGCAATGAAGAGTAGCCCCCGCTTGCCACAACTAGAGAAAGCCCACGCATAGCAACGAAGACCCAACGCAGCTAAAAATAAATAAATAAATCTATTTTTAAAAAAAAGATTTCCCCGTTAAGTTTCCCAACATTGACAGAATCAATGGAGACTCCCTACAGGAGGGTTCAGGTTTGTTGCCTGGGAATGTTCAGTCCTTCTCCTCTTCTACTCTAGTGATACCCAAGGACAATTCTGCAGATGAAGAGCATGTAATTTGAGAACACACTGGGGCCAGCTTTATGAGGAACAGCCCTGTGTCCACTCCTGGAAAGGACTTTTCTCCAAATTCAGTCAAAAGGCAGAGGCCAATTAAATGCATCCTTTATAGTTGTCTCTCTGCACAGGGATTTTTTTTTTTTTTTTCGGTACGCGGGCCTCTCACTGTTGTGACCTCTCCTGTTGCGGAGCACAGGCTCTGGACGTGCAGGCTCAGCGGCCATGGCTCACGGGCCCAGCCGCTCCACGGCACGTGGGATCTTCCCGGACCGGGGCACGAACCCATGTCCCCTGTGTTGGCAGGCGGACTCTCAACCCCTACGCCACCAGGGAAGCCCTGCACAGGGATTTTTTGTTTTTACATGTTCATTGTTTATTTTTCCTGTAATCGGGGGCCTCATGAGGTCATAGGTAAAGCATTTTATGACAAATTTGGAATGAACATTTCTGTTCCTAATTACAATAATATTTGCTAATTTTAGTCTTAGTCTGACAGGCACCCTATTCATCTTTTTATGTATACTGCCATATTCAGCGTGCCTTACCCTCTCCTGATTAAATTTTCTGTAATAACACTATTGACATTGAATATACTACATACTGTATTTATTTCAGTTAATACCCTTAGACTGCAAAAAAAAAATGAGAGTAGGAATCTTAAAGTTTTTTTATTTTTTGGTTACTACTTTATCCCCAGTATCTAAAATACAGCCTGCACATAATAGGTGCTCAGTAAATATTTGTTGAATAAATGATTAACCATTTCATCCTCATAACAACCCTGTGAGAGGAGTACATCATTAGGCCCATTTTATGCATGATGAAACTGAGACACTGGAAGTGTCTAACTGGGAAGCACCCAATCAGTGGCAAAGATGACTTCAAACCTAGGTAGTCTGACTCTCAATCCCATTCATTAGACCATTACTTTCTAATGATTCTCTCTCATCAGCTACGCTATTAAAAAGCAATTCCCTAAAAGCAGCACTATGAGGGGAGAAGCTCTTCCTCACAGGTAGTTGTGGGTCAGAACACTGCCTCTGACAGTTCCTAACCAGGTGTTTTGGGGCAGATAACATCCCACTCTGAGCTTTTAGTTGATATATAAAATAGCATAAGTTACCTCCAGTGATGCAGGTGGATGGGGATACATGTCAGTGCTTTCAGGGTCACCCCATCCTTTGCCCATGGCAGGTCCTTGGGCAAAAGAAAGGATACATGAAATTTGGGAATGGGACAGGTATTTTGGGAGACACAAGTTTATTCATCTCCATATTTAGGAACATTTTCATGCAGAAGTGGAAGAAGTAGCCTTTTGGTCCCCAAATAAGCTACTTCTGTTTATCTACTTTTGCTGTGCATGATTGTATTTAGACATCTGTGTAATTTGAGAGGTGACTTACAGTTTTGCTGAAAGTATCTATAAAAAGAAAACTAATAATTTGTTTACTAATGAAAGATTTTTTAAAGTACATTTTTAGAAATATCTGTTGTTGCATGGATTTTGAATCCCCTGACTTGCTTTTTTGAATGAGGATCTAAAAATTATTGATTCTTTGCCATGAGAAGCAATGTATAGTTCCAGAGGTGAAGTGTGACACTAAACATACTATTGTTTTTAATTGATATATAATTTACATACCATAAAATTCACTCTTTTGAAGCATATAATTCATTAGTTTTTAGAATACTCATATAGTTGTGCAACCATCACCACTGTCTAATTTCAGAATATTTTCATGACTCCAAAAGGAAAACCTGATCCCATTAGCAATCAATCACTCTCCATTCTCTATGCCATGCCCCCACCCCTGGAAACTGCTAATCTACTTTCTGTATCTATAGATTTGTGTGTTCCAGAGATTTGGTAAAAAGGGAATTATACAATATGTAGTCTTTTGTGCCTGGCTTCTTTCACTCAGCATAGCATTTTTAAGGTCCATCCATGTTGTGGCATATATTAAGACTTCATTCTTTTTTATTACTGTATAGTATTTCATTGTGTGGCTATATTAAATTTTATTTATCCATTCATCAGTTAATGGACTTTTTTTTCCACTTTTTGCCTGCTATGAACAATCTATGAACATTTACATACAAGTTTTTGTGTGGAAATATATTTTATATTATCCTGAGTACATACCTAGGACTGGAATTCATGGGTCACATAGTAACTCTATGTTTAACAGTATTTTTCATTTTGGTAAAATGGGCATTCTAAAAATTAAATCCAGTAAGTAATTTGAGTGGCAGGGTGAGGGGTGTTTCAAAGCCAGACACTTTCTATTTATTATCCAATTCCATTTTCACAGTTGTTATGAGATAGACATTCATATTTCTATTTTACAGATGAGGAAACTTAATCTTAGAGAGATAAATGATTTGTCCATTGCCACACAGCTGTAAATGGGAGAGCAGCAATTTAATCCGAGTCTGTGGGACACCAAATATTTCTATTATTTTGTTGCCTGCATAACCTTTTTTTGGTTTTACTTTTTTTGCTGTCTCATTTTTATTTGCCTCCATTAGATGAATTTTGAGTTTTTGGAATTTGGAACTTTTAAGGAATGTTTCTTTTACTAAAAAGAAATGTGAAGTCATGGTCTAGGCAGTCCATCATTTCCATGCTTTATGTAATTGGGCATCTATGCCAGATAGCAAACATTTCTCAAAAATAAAAAAAAACTGACAAATAATATATGTCATTGCTAATTAATAATATATGCAAATATATAATAAATAATGTATGCCAATTGGTTTTTAAAACATAAACCTTGTTACTAAATGTACCAGAATGCAATTTGTACTTTAGAAAGCTGCTTTCTCTTCAACTCGGTGTTTTACTTTGATATTCACTCAAATTCTCCAAAATAAATATTGACATTTATTAAAGTTCTTTTCCCACAAATGAAAATAGATGGTATACTGAAACAGTAAAAGCTATTTTTAATGGCTTAGAAATAGCCATAAAGTCTGCTTACATTGATAAAGATTACCGATTTCCACAGGACATAAAACATTATTTTCTCTGATAATGACCTCAGTATTAAAACTTGTATTTATGCAGTGGAACCCCTCAAATAAAGTACTACTTTAATGATTTTTTTTTGAAAGGAAAGTGATAATGTTAAAACTGATGCCTAATGACTAGGAAAAACCTTGACTTGGATCAGCCAAAGTAACAATTAATTAACAATACACATTAAATTTAATTTCATCACTCAGTAACATTCATTGGAATAGTCCTACAAGTAACAAAAATGTGCATTTACATCAATCCATAAATAATCATGTTAGCAAAAACTTTTTAAACAACATAAAAGAATAAAGATAATGATTATGATACCTTACAGAGTTATATTTGAAAAGTGGATTGGTACTTTCAGCAATTGTTTGCTTTTTGTAGTCCAGGAAAAAGTTTACACATCAACAAGATTGGTGGACAATACTAAAATCACGTTGAGAAACTGTGTGATTTTGTGTTTTCTCTCTTAGAAATGCCAATTAGAAGTAGATAGACTGAGAGTTGGGAACAATGAGAGAGATGAAGTAAAAAATAAGTCATTGCTGATTCATAACCTAGATAACCTATCCAACAATGACTACTTGGATATGTTAAAACTGTTCCATTACAGAAACAATTTATTGAAATGTATTTTGTTATAAGAAACCATTCTGAGTTCCATGTAATTAATTAATTCATTCATTCATGTAACAAATTTTTATTGATAGGTGCCTACTTTGTAACAAGAACTATGCTAATGTTGATTAATGCAGGCATAATCCTTGCCCTCTGGGACCTTGGTGTCTGTTAGAGAAATTTACTCAAATTGCAAAATTAATGGAGAGCAGAAGACTTCGTCCTTCTCTATGACTCCTGAAAGAGTAGTCCCTTATATCTCCAGTTTTGAAAGCTCTTTGCAAAAATTTAGTTGTCCCTCTACACAAGATTTTTTTTTCAAAGAACTTTATTTCTTCTTCTGTGTGATAATTAATGAAAGCATGAATCATCTAGTAAAGTATTCTGTAATAATAGTGGAACATTAAAATATGAAAGTATTAGAATACACCTTTCCAAAGGAAAGGCTTGTGGAACCCTTGCTTACTAGGTATCTTCTTTTGTAATGACATAGAAAGAACTCCAACAATAACAACCAAGTCAAGGGGAACCAAAACAGTAAACTGAAGGACAAGTTCAGGAGCAGGTGATGAGTAGAAGACAGAGCTTAGAAAGGCAAAGAGAGAAGTTGAAGGAACAGGGTCTTCTGTAATGTATAGTTTTAATCACAGGCATTTCTACCCACTATCACTTTCTAAGCGTTCATCCCATGGATGCATCCAACCATCTACATGATTCTTCTCTTAGAATCAAAAGACTTAGAGCATGCAGGAATCATAGAGGTCTCCCCAGTGTCTGTCTATCAAGGACAGTTTACTGACCAAAATAGGAAGTTAAAGAACATAGTTTTTTCTTATAAACCTTAATATTTCATATTTCTCTTTTGCATTTAAACTCTATGTATATAATGGATTAAATGTCTATTTTTTATTTGATGAAAATTTTGGCATTTGTAAATTATTATCTGAAAGATCACCAGGGGATGTCTGGTTTCTTTCCTTCAGTAATTTTGTCTGCTTCCGTTTGACAGAGGCATATTTATCTCAGGTTTCTGCTTCTTGCCCTCTGCAATGAATGACATTTCTTTCAGACATTTCCATTTCCAGATGTGATATTAGGTAGCTTCAGTAACATAGAGAAAAATAAAGAAAGGAAAACCTTACGTAAGAGTGTTCTTTTAAACAAATACCTTTCTTACTGATAATTTTGGAAAAACAGCTCCCACTGTCTTTTTCATATGTATACACACACACACATACACACACACTTTTAATTTATAGGATGGTTTAAATTACAAGTGCAAATAGCCTCTAGTGAATCTTTTTGACATAACACATCATGGGCTAAGAGGTGGCTGGTGGACCTCTGCTTTCAGTGTTATATAAAAGGAAGAGATATAAATGTTTTCATCACTCAGTAGGTATTATTTTTTTAAGAATATACTTGTCCCTGAGTCTTGGAAGTATTTTTTTCATCAGCCTTAGTCATGCTCAACAAGTCAGGGGCAAATATATGAAATAATCCCCAACTTCTGTTTGTATTGCTCATAAGACATAAATTTCTATTTTAGGATAATATATTTTGCATGTCAAGTGTTTCCTTTCTTACTCTTCCAGCTCTTTCTTCAATGAAAATAATTTCACTCCACAGGGCAGTGACTAAGAAAACTACACATGGCATGAAATGACTGTATATGGCATAGAATGCTGAATTTTCATTAAATTATTGAAATGAGTTACCATAGCTTCTCTTGAAGCAAAGTGTGCAACGCCCATGTAGGAAGAGTTTGAGGAAAAATAAGTCTCTGGTCAAACAAATTTGGAAAAATCTGTGTATTTTCTTAGAGAATAGGGTACTAAGATTTAGCAAATAAAAATACAGAACAGCTGGTTAAGTTTAAATTTCAGATAAACAACACATACTTTTTAGTAAAAGTATAGCCCATGCAATATTTGAGACATGCTTATACTAAAAAGTTATTTTTTAACTGGGTGTCTTGTAGTTTTGTCTGGCAACTCTATTAAAAAGTCACAAGTTAGCATTTTAATTGTTTTTTTGTTTTAAACCCAATTTACTATTGAGGACTTGGTAAGATTTCTGAGAAAACATAATAAAGAAAGAAACACTGACAGAGAAATACAGAGAACAATGGACACTTCTGTTTGGCGTGACCCCACAATAAATATGAGGTAAAGTTGAGGGAAAGAAGAGTAGATAGTGGATATCTGTTGTTTTTAACTGACCAAGATTTGTATCTCTTTTATGTCATAATATCCACAGTATTTCTTTGGGGAACCATCCCTCTCTCCCTCTCAGCCCTTCTGAAGGGAGTGTGGCTGATCTAATCCTAGTCTCATAAATTGGGCAAGTGATTTAAGCCTGACCAGCCAGTGTATTTCTTCCTCTTGACAACAGTGATGGATTAAGGAAAAGACTACCAGCCTTGGACTTTGGTTGGCATTAGTTTAAAAGAGGCGCCACTTCCCCTGGGGTTACTATAGGATGGGATCTGAGGCCAGAGGTTCTGGCAGCCATTCTTTTTTTTTTCTCTTTTGGAGAGTCTTCCTGCCAAAAAGCCAGCAGAGGAGAAGCTGAGCCAAAGGAAGGAGCAGGAGAGAATCCAGTGACATCACTGAAACACTTGGAGCTCAAGTGGCTGAGGCCAACATTGAAGTTAATAAATTAACCCCTTCCCCCCTTTCTTTCTTTTTTTCTCCCTCCCTTCCTTCCTTTTTTTTTTTTTTTTTTTTTGTCCTAAGCCACTTAAATTAGGTTATCACTTGCAACCTAAAGACTCCTAACTTCCACATAAAAATATTTTAGATTTGGGTTATTGAAGGTATTTCATTTCAGGTGAAGGTTTTAGGATTTTAGTCTGTCCTTACTCATTGAATATTTCTGAGCAAGGGAGAAATGGGATTAGAGACTTGACCTAGGAAGGCTAACATGAGGAAGGGTTAACGAGAAGAGCGTATAAGAAGGGAGAGTATCAACGAGGATACTATCAAAAATTCTTTGGTGAGCAGGGATGGGACATTAGTCTGGGATATTGGACACAGCATGGATACAAGAGAAACTACAAAAAGTGAACTAAGATGAGATAGCTGATTAAATGATGGCAAGCGGGAGGGACATTTTATTATTTAATATACAATGTTTTCTAAACTTGTAGGGTGGTACAACTTATCATCAGGGTAGGTCTTGAATTGGCTCCCCTAGAGATAAAAAGAACAGTTTTTAAAACTACAGTCTAGAGGACTTAAAGGGGCAGAATAGACCACTTGTTGAAATTTACCGGAGGTTTGTCGTTCTATTATTTGATTATTATAAGATTATGATAGCTATTGCCAGAAGCTGAGAGACTTCCTCTTTGGACTTAGGTCCTATTTATGTTGCTGAATAAACATCCATTTTTAAAAGCACAGCCATTAATAATTTGTCCATTTGTCCATTTATTTTCCCAAACCACTATGTTTTCCCAGGCTATGGGTTAACATGTATGACAGTCACTGTTAAGCTTTTAGTGGCCACTTATTTATTTCTGCAATATGTTCATTTGAATGTTTTCATTGAACATCCAGACATTTATTAGTCACTTGTTTACCATTACACAAATTTATGGAACTGTTAAATGCACCATCTTGGTGAGCTGTCAGAGAAGAGTTATAGTGCAGAGAAGCATATTGTTTGGAATTTGTTAGAAGCTCATCCCAATGCTATTAATTCTGTTTATTAGAGAACTGAGACAATTTAAGTAATCTCACACAGACATAAATATCTGACTTGAAAAAACATACTTTCCTTTAAATTGAGAGGTTATCACTTGGAGAAAAATACAGGCGAGGAGGGAGAAAGTTGCTTATTATAGGAACCCACTTAGAAAATGAATGACTAGCTACATAACTGAGAGTTTAATAACATATAAGACCCTAGGTATAATATTCAGTCTTGGGTACATGTTTCAGAATGATCAGTGAAAGGTCTTTCTGATAATTCAGTAATAATTCTTTCTTGGTTGGGTTTTTGGAGACCCTTTATACAGAAAATTCTTTCTAAGCATTGCAGTAAGTTTTTGAACTAAGTTTCCCTGATATCCCTGCTTAATAAAATATGGTCTTTTGGAAGCAAGCAAAAGAAATAGAACTATAAACTTTTTAAGTGAGTCAGATTTGTATTTTGATCCTGTCTCTGACTCTTCCTTGCTGTGCAACCTTAGATAAGGGCTTTGAACTCTTTGAGGCTCAAAAGCCTCATCTACATGATAGGGGCAGTAATAGTCAGTACATAAGGTAATCAGAAAAACTGATATAATGCATGTAAGTTGTTTGGAAGAAAGCCTACTGCAGTAAGGACTTGCAGAATAGTAGGTGTTAGGATCATTATTATTGTCATTATTACTCTTTAACATCTTATCAGAGTGATGCCTTTGGGTCAGTGATTTGTGAACTGCCTCGACTGATTTAATGCCTGATACCTACATAGCATCAAAAGAACTTTCTCTAGCCCAGGGTTAGGGCATGATGACAATTTAACTGAATTTCTGCTTTTGCTCAAGAGTTAAGTTAAACCTCCTGTTCTTAATTTAAATCCTGAAGTGGGCTTTCTCTGCTGAGATTCTGGTTACTGTGTTTTAAGGCAGCATATACGGAAAGCCATAGTATTTAAATGGGGCTATCCCTGCCTGCTCACTCAGGGCCTCTAGGTTGATTCTGGAATGTTAGTTAAATTGCCTTCTTGGTTGAACTCCAGGCACAGCTGAGCAAAGACTCAGAATCACTGCTTCCTGCATGTTCTTCCCTCCCATTGCCCTTCCATTCACTCAAGACAAACCCCCTACTCTCTTTGCTAAAGAGAGAGCTATTGAGTCCTACTTCAAGAATGAGCTAACGCCTTTTGATTAGGACAGAGAATCAGAGTATTCTAAGATGATGATGAGGAATGGAAATAAAAGAGTGATAAAAACTAAGTGAATGGGATCATCCATTGAGGTTAACAGCTGCTAAAGTGGGACAAATGGCCTTTAATCAACATCTCAACACAATCTACTAAAACCTAGCGTGGACTTCAAGATTCTTATACCAACAAGAAACCATGTGTTGCATGAAGAATGCATCAACCCTCGACTTTAATTGTGCATCAGAACTACCTGTGATTCTTTTGAAAAATATAACTGCCACCTCTAAAATCAATAGGTCTGCTAGGTTTGGGATGGGGCCTTAGAATTTGTTTGTGTTTTATTTTTAAATCTCCGCAGATCATTCTGGTGCAGAGCTAGGACTGAGAACTTAGTGAATGATGCAGAAGCTTGGGGGAGATGCTAACAGAGGGAGGCTAATTACCCCACAAGTTAGCCTACACTATTATAAAACAAAACTTAGAGGTGAGTAAGCTGATATACATCAGTATGGATCATCTTCCAAGAACTCATAAGAAAATCGGAGTCCCTTTTGAAGGGTTTCACTAAAACATTTACTCCTGTCCTGCAAATAGTGTGACCATTTTAAAACCATTTAAAATTACAGAGCCAAAATGACCTCCTGGCCCCTCATTATCTGGCTATTCTCCTCATCAAGTCTGATAGCGAAAGGTATGGCTGGGAAAAGAGAGAAAGTTCTATAGTAAAAGGATTTTTTGGTGACTCAAAGTATCTATGTTCATCATAAGCAATCTCAGAATCGACGGTAGGCTGTTTTTAGTAGGAATGTAGTAATTGGATGAGAGTTCAAATACCATTTCTGAGTTTTCTCACCTGTAAGGATTAATAATATTTCCTTTTTAGGTATGCTTCAGGGATAAGAGATAAAGCCTGTTGAACATCTATTAATACAGAACTCTAATACAATCTAGGAGTCCTGAATATAGTTTGTTTTGTTTCCAATAGGGGATAACTACTCCTATTATCATTAATACTAGGTAAAAATACCAAGCATAGAGAACCAGGAACTAGGAGAAAGTACTAGGTGTTGGCATTGGTACTAGGTAAAAGTCTGGAAGGTAAGATTCTAGGAAGCCACCTAAACCTGCCCCATGAAATCCTCTTCCATGGTAGAATGTTTTTGTGTTTTTTTTTTTTTTTTGGTGCATGGGGTCTTAGTTGAGGTACATGGGATCTTCGTAGCAGCATGCGGGATCTTTCATTGTGGTGCGTGGGCTTCTCTCTAGTTGTGGAGTGCGGGTTTTTTTCTCCTCTCTAGTTGTGGTGTGGGGGCTGCAGGGTGCCTGGGCTCTGTAGTTTGTGGCACTCGGGCTTAGTTGCTCCGGGGCATGTGGGCTCTTGGTTCCCATACCAGGGATCGAACCCATGTCCCCTGCTTTGGAAGACGGATTCTTTACCACTGGACCACCAGGTAAGTCCTGGTAGAATCTTTCTTAAGGAGGGCAAAGCAACATTCATTTTGACAACTATTATCCTCAGTGAGTTTTTTTTTTTAACTTGGTCAGAAACTCTACACATATTGGAAATGTCACTTTTTAATGCCCTGACATTTATATCTCCGTTTTTCATTGCACATAATAAAATATCAACAGGGAAACAAAACAGTCATGTTTATGAAGACTCAGAAGCATTTGCCAATAGAATTGTCAGAGACAACTTACCTTCTAGTCACGAGCTCAAAGCAAAATGAATCTGATACTCATGTGGATATTTATTCTATATTTAACTTCATGCTGCCCAATTTGGGGACAAATATTTACTCATAACCACAATAAGTTGACCTTTTTTATTTTGTGTTTTATACAAAAAAGGTGCTACCTACTATTGATTTTGGTGACTAACTGTCCCAGTTGCTCAGGACTAAGGAGGTTCATGGGATGCTAGATTTATCAGACTTAAAATTAAGGACAATCTTGGACAAATCATGACACCCTACTTGGTTGGTCACCCTATTTGTCACCCAGCTTTTATTTTAAGTTCATGCACACAACTTCTCCCATAGAATGTAATAGAACAGATAGACCCATAATTAAGAACTAATAACAATGTCTGGAGCTGCTGTCCACGCTCTATCCTCACCCCCATCGGGTGCCAAAACTAAGATAGAAAGACAAAGAATGCAACCAAATGAAAAAAAAAAAAAGGTAGGAAGCCTATATGTTATCACAATCATTTGTTCTTGACTATTCATAAAAATTGTTATACAATGCCTACATATTCAAAAACACTACTGTGTGTGGAAGTACCTTGAAAACTATCAAGCCCATATAAACATTCTGTATTTTCATGAATATCACTGAATAATAAAGGAACTTGTATACTGTGAACGTTACAGTTTTATGTTATTTAGGAAGTATCTATAGAGAACTATAGGTTCACTGATTGTCCTCGTTCTAAATAGCACTACAGATGTTATTTAACATTTGAAGTACACGTTAATGCCAAAATCATCTGCTTCCAATGTGACAGGGATCAATTGTTTAAGGAAAGTTATACAACTGACTTTGCTATCAGTATCTACAAAGAAAAGAGAAAATTTTGCAGAGAAAAAATAAGGGTTATTGAATTGAATTTCCTTTTAATAGTTGAAGTGAAAGTGAAAAAGACATAACAGACTCCAGATGTTCCCGGAGCAGCAATGGGAGGGTTAATTTTATTATGGATTTCATAGCAGTGGGAAGTGTCAATTGATTAAGAGAGCTTGCAGTTCTGAGTGTTTTAGCCAGCCACCCATCTGCTTCACAGAAGTTTGTTAACACAGCTGGAAAAGATGGAGTTGCCAAAGCTTTCTTAAGCCTTTCAAGTCTCATCTTTTTTTTTTTTTTTCCAGTAAAAGAGCTAAACAATTAGAATGCCTTCTCTAACGAACTCAGTAAAGGAGAAAAAGGAGTATTGTTTTTCTGTATTCCTTTGCCATGGCTGAATATTATCCATATATGTGACACTATTAAAGTATAGATACAATTTTAGTTTCTAGCAGTCCTAAATATACCTGTTAGTTGCTTATTTTTTAATGAATTATCTTATGGTGTTCAAGAATACATCATCACAATTTAACCAGAGGTCATAATCCCCACTCAAAAGCTTTCTCTGTGATTTAATCTTCCCAGGCCCAGTCTCAATTTCCAAATCAAATCTCTTGCACATTGATTCGTCCTAAGCCACTCATAGTCCTAAAATGGTGATGATCAAGAAAACACACTCTGCCACGCCAAGTTCAAGGCTATATTCATTATCCTTTAAAATTCCAATTAAAAACTGCCACACTCCCTAAACATTACTAAGAATGATGAAAAAAAAGCAGGGGGTGCTGACTGCTTGCCGAAAAGTTCCCGGGTTGTTTTTATTTATTTTTATTTTTATTTTTATTTTTTTAACATCTTTATTGGATATAATTGCTTTACAGTGGTGTGTTAGTTTCTGCTTTATAACAAAGTGAATCAGTTATACATATACATATGTTCCCATATCTCTTCCCTCTTGCATCTCCCTCCCTCCCACCCTCTCTATCCCATCCTTCTAGGTGGTCACAAAGCACCAAGCTGATGTCCCTGTGCTACGCGGCTGCTTCCCACTAGCTATCCACTTTACGCTTGGTAGTGCATATATGTGAAGCCACTCTCTCACCTTGTCACAGCCTCCCCCTACCCCTCCCCATATCTTCAAGTCCATGCTCTAGTATGTCTGTGTCTTTATTCCCTTCTTACCCCTAGGTTCTTCATGACTTTTTTTTTCTTTCTTAGATTCCATATATATGTGTTAGCATACGGTATTTGTTTTTCTCTTTCTGACTTACTTCGCTCTGTATGACCTAGAGTCTGTCATACAGACCGGGTTGTTTTTAAAACAGTTTGCCTGAACCAGGGAATCGGGCAGACAAGGGTTATCATTCATGGACTGTCCTTTAAATCCAAGAATAGTGCAAGTTCTATGTTTGTATCTTCTTATTTAATTGTGTGTTCACGATTACATTTTAGCACAGCTGTTGCTTTATAAATGAAGAAACTGGAATTCAGAAAGTTCAGTAAATTGGCAAAAGTCACAGAGCTAATGCATGCCAGTCAGGTCTAGAGTGTTGCAAAATCTATTTCCCAATATATCAACTTCCTGGCTGAAATTCAGGAGTTCCCACTTAGAAGGTTCTAAGGCCTTTTACATGGGATAAAGGGTATCATACACAACTTCTCTCTTTTCAACTTTCAATAATTGTGGGATTGAAGTAAGCTTAAACTTTGTCTTTCAGTTTCTTCATAAGAAGAATTAGACTTGCTAATAACTGTGTCTTTGATACTCAAATTTTTATTTTCATTTATTTAAAAAGAATTTATTAGGCCTGTTATGTGCCAGGCACTAAGTCCAACGCTGGAATATCTGAGCTTAGTGCAACTGGCGTGACCTGTGCCCTCAGCAAACATAAATTTTAGTAAAACACTTCTTAAACTTTAGTGTCAATAAAAAATATGAGAGACTAACCTCGCATAATAATGATTCTGAAAGTCTGCATGATGTCCAGGAGTCTGCATTTTAATAAGTCTTCCAGGTGATCTTTATGCAGAGAGGGGTCCTCAGAGCAATCCTGGGAGAGATAAACTTTAAATAAAACCCAGATTACAATGTGTAATTACAAATTGTGTTAAGTACATTGGAGGAACAGAACAAGATAATATGAAAGAGAAGAAAATAGACATTGAACTTAGACCAGAGATCAGAACAGGGAACTGATTGTCATCAGAGAGGGCTGGAATTAGTCAGGTGGGGTCAAAATCTGGGAAAGAATGTAAACAGAACATCCAAGGGTGATAAGATTATTGCAGGTACTCTACAAAAAGCTGGGTTGCTTCTCTGAAGATATAACTGCTCTCTCCGATATACGCAAAGAAATTAAGCTTTGCACACTGAGGAAGCTGCCATTTCCGCCAGTATCAGAATAACAAAGGATTAAGTTGTCCAACATACATCATAGACTACGTGCTTGCTTACATCCTTGAATGAGGCCACAACTCTAGAATCTGACTTCAGGTTTTCCAGAAATTTTTGAATGATATCAGAAGGCAAGATCACTTACTGTAACCCACCAAACTCAATCCATTCTGATTCTTTTGATATGTTGGGGAACTTTCCTGATAACTGCTTCCTGAGAGAGGAGTCTGGCTGATCTCAAGTTTCTATTATAAAGCATCTAAGAGGCCATAAGCCAAATGCTTAAGCACCCAGGTGTGGGGTGAGCTCTTAGACTCTCAAACAAGTAAGATTGTGTGGACCTCATGAATATGATCATTTTGTGCAGCCTGGCGTGGCAGGGGGAGTTCTACGCTCTGTGGAAGATCCATCTCTACAATATAATCAGTTCCTCTGAGGCTCCAGCCGGACTGTGTGACCACACAGTGGAGATGTTGTCAGAGGCCTCAGTTGGCTCACTATGCATGTGGGCTCTGCTCACCCCTAATATAGAGTTCATTGTATCATGATAGTACCGTCTGGCTGAAAGCATCATTTGTACAGCAGAGAAATGATGGGCCTTCATAGATAAGCCTCCTCAGTAGGCCCAGGGTAGATTTTGAATTTAGACATGGGGGAGAAACAGGTAACTGGATTACAGGTCATTCAGTTCTTCCCCATGCCAAGAAAAAATAAAATAAAATAAACCAAATACTTTATTTTCTTTTCTTCATTCTTTCCTTCCTTCTTTTTAGGCTTCACTTTAGGAAACTTTCCTTAAGACTAGAACACCTACTGTGTGCTAGGTGTTCTGCTGGCCATGGGAAAATGGACATGTAGACTCCCAGCCCAAGTTACCCTCACAATCTAGTAGGTGAAACAGATGTTTAAATAATTAATTGCTTTAGAATCATTTAAATGTAATAATAGAATTCTTATAGCTCAAATTTAAGAACTATTTACTATGGGTCAAGCATTATTTACAATGTTTTACAAGAATTGACTTATTTAATGCTAATGTAGTCCTAAAAGTTTGTCACTATGGATACCTCTATTTTGCAGAATAGGAAACAGAAGTATAACAGGGAAAGAAAATTGAGTACATATTGAAACCCAGACAGTTTGATTCTAGAGCCAGTATTTGATCCATTTTGGTGTCCTACTGATCAAATACAAACAGAGTATAGAGGGAACACTGAGGAGGAAGTTATTCATGCTGCGGGGGTCAGTGAAGGCTTCAAAGAGTAGGTTCAGATCATCTGAGCATTGAGGTTGTGCTGGGGAAATACAGGGTGGTGTCACAAAGATTAATAAGTTACCCTTCTTGAGTTTAAAAAACTTAGAGTGAGGGAGACAAACTTCAAAAAAGAAAAACTTTTTATTCTTTGTTTGTTTATACTGAAGGTTCTTATTAGTCATTAATTTTATACACATCAGTGTATACATGTCAATCCCAATCCCCCAATTCAGCACACCACCATCCCCACCCCACTGCGGCTTTCCCCCCTTGGTGTCCATACGTTCTCTACATCTGTGTCTCAACTTCTGCCCTGCAAACCGGTTCATCTGTACCACTTTTCTAGGTTCCACATACATGCGTTAATATACGATATCTGTTTTTCTCTTTCTGACTTACTTCACTCTTATGACAGTCTTTAGATCCATCCATGTCTCAACAAATGATTCAATTTCATTCCTTTTTATGGCTGAGTAATATTCCATTGTATATATGTACCACATCTTCTTTATCCATTCTTCTGTCAATGGGCATTTAGGTTACTTCCATGACCTGGCTTTTGTAAATAGTGCTGCAATGAACATTGGGGTGCATGTGTCTTTTTGAATTATGGTTTTCTCTGGGTATATGCCCAGGAGTGGGATTGCTGGATCATATGGTAATTCTATTTCTAGTTTTTTAAGGAACCTCCATACTGTTCTCCATAGTGCCTGTATCAATTTACATTCCCACCAACAGTGCAAGAGGGTTCCCGTTTCTCCGCACCCTCTCCAGCATTTGTTGTTTGTAGATTTTCTGATGATGCCCATTCTGACTAGTGTGAGGTGATACCTCATTGCAGTTTTCATTTACATTTCTCTAATAATAAGTGATGTTGAGCAGCTTTTCATGTGCTTCTTGGCCATCTGTATGTCTTCTCTGGAGAAATGTGTATTTAGGTCTTTTGCCCATTTTTGGATTGGGTTGTTTGTTTCTTTAATATTGAGCTGCATGAACTGTTTATATATTTTGGAAATTAATCCTTTGTCCATTGATTTGTTTACAAATATTTTCTCCCACTCTCAAGGTTGTCTTTTCATCTTGTTTATGGTTTCCTTTGCTGTGCAACAGCTTTGAAGTTTCATTAGGTCCTGTTTGTTTACTTTTGTTTTTATTTCCATTACTCTAGGAGGTGGATCAAAAAAGGATCTTGCTGTGATTTATGTCAAAGAGCATTCTTCCTGTGTTTTCCTCTAAGAGTTTTATAGTGCCCGGTCTTACATTTAGGTCTCTGATCCATTTTGAGTTTATTTTTGTGTATGGTGTTAGGGAGTGTTCTAATTTCATTCTTTTACATGTAGCTGTTCAGTTTTCCCAGCACCACTTATTGAAGAGACTGTCTTTTCTCCATTGTATATCCTTGCCTCCTTTCTCATAGAGTAGTTGACCATAAGTGTGTGTGTTTATCTCTGGGCTTTCTATCGTATTCCACTGATGTATGTTTCTGTTTTTGTGCCAGTACCATATTGTCTTGATTACTGTAGCTTGGTAGTATAGTCTGAAGTCAGGGAGTCTGATTCCTCCAGCTCTGTTTATTTCCCTCAGGACTGCTTTGGCTATTCAGGGTCTTTTGTGTCTCCATACAAATTTTAGGATTTTTTGTTCTAGTTCTGTAAAAAATGCCCCTGGTAATTTGATAGAGATTGCATTGAATCTGTAGACTGCTTTGGGTAGTATAGTCATTTTCACACTATTTAGTCTTCCAATCCAAGAACATGGTATATCTCTCCATCTCCTGGTATCATCTTAAATTTCTTTCATCAGTGTCTTATATTTTTCTGCACACAGGTTTTTGTCTCCCTACATAGGTTTATTCCTAGGTATTTTATTCTTTTTGTTGCAATGGTAAATGGGAGTGTTTCCATAACCTTCAGATTTTTCATCATTAGTTTATAGGAATGCCAGAGATTTCTGTGCATTAATGTTGTATCCTGCAACTTTACCAAATTCATTGATTAGCTCTAGTAGTTTTCTGTTGGCATCTTTAGGATTCCCTATGTATAGTATCATGTCATCTGCAAACAGTGACAGTTTTACTTCTTCTTTTCCAATTTGTATTCCTTTTATTTCTTTTTCTTCTCTGATTGCCATGGCTAGGACTTCCAAAACTATGTTGAATAATAGTGGCGAGAGTGGACATCCTTGCCTCATTCCTGATATTAGAGGAAATGCTTTCAGTTTTCCACCATTGAGAATGATGTTTGCTGTGGGTTTGTCATATATGGCCTTTATTATGTTGAGGTAGTTTCCCTCTATGCCCACTTTCTGGAGAGTTTTTTTCATAAATGGGTGTTGAATTGTGTCAAAAGCTTTTTCTGCATCTATTGAGAGGATCATATCGTTTTTATTCTTCAATTTGTTAATATGGTGTATCACACTGATTGAATTGCATATATTGAAGAATCCTTGAATCCCTGAGATAAATCCCACTTGGTCATGGTGTATGACCCATTTAAAGTGTTTTTGGATTCTGTTTGCTAGTATTTTGCTGAGGATTTTGCATCTATATTCATCAGTGATATTGGTCTGTAATTTTCTTTTTTTGTAGTATCTCTGTCTGGTTTTGGTATCAGGGTGATGGTGGCCTCATAGAATGAGTTTGGGAGTGTTCCTTCATCTGCAATTTTTTGGAAGAGTTTGAGAAGGATGGGTGTTAGCTCTTCTCTAAATGTTTGATAGAATTCGCCTGTGAAGCCATCTGGTCCTGGACTTTTGTTTGTTGGAAGATTTTTAATCACAGTTTCAATTTCATTACTTGTGGTTGGGCTGTTCATATTTTCTGTTTTTCCTGGTTCAGTCTTGGAAGGTTATACCTTTCTAAGAATTTGTCCGTTTCTTCCAGGTTGTCCATTTTATTGGCATAGATTTGCTTGTAGTAGTCTCTTAGGATGCTTTGTATTTCTGTGGTGTCTGTTGTAACTTCTCCTTTTTCATTTCTAATTTTATTGATTTGAGTCCTCTCCCTCTTTTTCTTGATGAGTCTGGCTAGTGGTTTATCAGTTTTGTTTATCTTCTTATAGAACCAGCTTTTAGTTTTATTGACCTTTGCTATTGTTTTCTTTGTTTCTATTTCATTTATTTCTGCTCTGATCTTTATGATTTCTTTCCTTCTGCTAATTTTGGCTTTTATTTGTTCTTCTCTCTCTAGTTCCTTTAGGTGTAAGGTTACATTGTTTACTTGAGATTTTTCTTGTTTCTTGAGGTAGGCTTGTATAGCTATAAACTTCCCTCTTAGAACTGCTTTTGCTGCATCACATAGGTTTTGGATCGTCGTGTTTTCATTGTCATTTGTCTCGAGGCATTTTTTGATTTCCTCTTTGATTTCTTCAGTGATCTCTTGGTTATTTAGTAACGTATTGTTTAGCCTCCATGTGTTTGTGTTTTTTACATTTTTTACCCTGTAATTCATTTGTAATCTCATAGAGTTGTGGTCAGAAAAGATGCTTGATATGATTTTAATTTTCTTAAATTTACTGAGGCTTGATTTGTGACCTAAGATGTGATCTATCCTGGAGAATGTTCCATGCGCACTTGAGAAGAAAGTGTAATCTGTTGTTTTTGGATAGAATGTCCTATAAATATCAATTAAATCTATCTGGTCTATTGTGTCATTTAAAGCTTCTGTTTCCTTATTTATTTTCATTTTCGATGATCTGTCCATTGGTGTAAGTGAGATGTTAAAGGCCCCCACTCTTATTGTGTTACTGTCAATTTCCTCTTTTATAGCTGTTAGCATTTGCCTTATGTATTGATCTGATCCTATGTTGGGTGCATATATATTTATAATTGTTATATCTTCTTGTTGGATTGAACCCTTGATCATTATGTAGTGTCCTTCCTTGTCTCTTGTAACATTCTTTATTTTAAAGTCTATTTTATCTGATATGAGTATAGCTACTCCAGCTTTCTTTTGATTTCCATTTGCATGGAATATCTTTTTCCATCCCTTCACTTTCAGTCTGTGTGTGTCCCTAGGTCTGAAGTGGGTCTCTTTTAGACAGCATATATATGGGTCTTGTTTTTGTGTCCATTCAGCAAGCCTGTGTCTTTTGGTTGAAGCATTTAATCCATTCACGTTTAAGGTAATTATCGATGGGTATGTTCCTGTGACCATTTTCTTAATTGTTTTGGGTTTGTTTTTGTAGGTCCTTTTTTTCTCTTGTGTTTCGCACTTAGAGAAGTTCCTTTAGCATTTGTTTTAGAGCTGGTTTGGTGGTGCTGAATTCTCTTAGCTTTTGCTTGTCTGTAAAGCTTTTGATTTCTCCATGTAATCTGAATGAGATCCTTGCCGGGTAGAGTAATCTTGGTTCTAGGTTCTTCCCTTTCATCACTTTAAGTATATCATGTCAGTCCCTTCTGGCTTGTAGAGTTTCTGCTGAGCAATCAGCTGTTAACCTTATGGGAGTTCCCTTGTATGTTATGTTTCATTTTTCCCTTGCTGCTTCCAATAATTTCTCTTTGTCTTTAATTTTTGCCAATTTGATTACTATGTGTTTTGGTGTGTTTCTCCTTGGGTTTATTCTCTACGGGACTCGCTGTGCTTCCTGGACTTGGGTGGCTATTTCCTTTCCCATGTTAGGGAAGTTTTCGACTATAATCTCTTCAAATATTTTCTCTGGTCCTTTCTCTCTCTCTTCTCCTTCTGGGACCCCTATAATGCATATGTTATTGCATTTAATGTTGTCCCTGAGGTCTCTTAGGCTGTCTTTATTACTCTTCATTCTTTTTTCTTTATTCTCTTCCACAGCAGTGAATTCCACCATTTTGTCTTCCAGGTCACTTATCCATTCTTCTGCCTCAGTTATTCTGCTATTGATTCCTTCTAGTGTAGTTTTCATTTCAGTTATTGTATTGTTCATCTCTGTTTGTTTGTGCTTTAATTCTTCTAGGTCTTTGTTAAACATTTCTTGCATCATTTCGATCTTTGCCTCCATTCTTTTTCCGAGGTCCTGGATCATCTTCACTATCATTATTCTGAATTCTTTTTCTGGAAGGTTGCCTATCTCCACTTCATTTAGCTGTTTTTCTGAGCTTTTATCTTGTTCCTTGATCTGGTACAGAGCCCTCTGCCTTTTCATCTTGTCTATCTTTCTGTGAATGTCATTTTTGTTCCACAGGCTATGGGATTGTAGTTCTTCTTGCTTCTGCTCTCTGCCCTCTGGTGGATGAGGCTATCTAAGAAGCTTGATGGGAGTGACTGGTGGTGAGTTGAGCTGTGAAAGCTTCTATATTATGTGTGTTCCAGGCCTCAGAACAGAAGACACTGTAGAAAGACATTCCCTCCCAGGACCTCCTTTAATTATGGAGGAAAATCTTTAAGCTCCCGCTCCTCACCATCTGCTTTCCACCCTCCATGTCCTCACCCCTCGCCCCTGCCCCAAGATTTCCCCTTAGTTTTTATCAATCAGGGTTGTCCACATGGCAGTCACCAAACTGATTACTGATTTAATCAATTAGATTACCCATGATTGAATTAGAATGATCATGATTCAAGTCAACTCTCGAGAAAGTGATACAAGTCACCTCTCTGAGTGCCAGGGAGAATAGCTATGTGATCAGTATTGGCTATCTGCCAACAGGGAAGAAGACAGGGTGTAAATCTATTTGGTAAACAATGGTTCTGTCACACTGAAACTCTGATATGGGTAAA
The DNA here is from genome assembly GCF_964341445.2 of Mesoplodon mirus. Taxonomy (NCBI): domain Eukaryota; kingdom Metazoa; phylum Chordata; class Mammalia; order Artiodactyla; family Ziphiidae; genus Mesoplodon; species Mesoplodon mirus. Next base: position 17,475,122 of record NC_138992.1, on the reverse strand, counting down.
ACAGTCTTGTAAAGAGGTGTATGACCTATTGTAAAAATGGGTACTGATGCTGAAAATCACTGGGAAACTCCTGCATGGTTTTGAGAGTTTTATTTACTATATAGTTCACAGAATAAAAGGATGAATGAAAGGGAATTGCTAAGTGAAGGGGGCAATAATTATAAAAATGACAATCAAATATATACGCTAATATTTATATAGTGCTGATCTTGTGCCACACTTAAAGCTTTATATAGGTCACACAGGACTTCCCTGGTGGTCCAGTGGTTAAGTTTTCACTCTTCCAGTGCGGGGGGGTGGGTGTGTTCGATCCCTGGTCAGGGAACTAAGATGCCACATGCTGCATGGTGCAGCCAAAAATCTAAAAAACAAACAAAAAAATGCATGTATACACACATATACATTCTGTGTGTGTGTGTAGTATTTATAATATATGTGTTACTTTAGTTAATCCATGCCATTCCTATGAGCTGGGTAATATTATTATCTGACTCTACAGATCAGCAGACCTAAGCACAATGTGTTTAAACTGGCCCAAAGTCACACTGCATGCAAGAAGTAGCACCCATATTAGAACAGTTGGCCATTACGCTACATGATACCACTGAGAATCATGCCAATGCCTATTTTTATATTTTTAAATTAAAAAAAATAATATCTAGTTTTTATTTTATTTTTCTTCTTTGGCCATGCTGTGTGCCATGCAGGATCTTAGTTCCCCAACCAGGGATGGAATCCGTGCCCCCTGTAGTGGGAACATGGAGTCCCAACCACTGGACCACCTGGGAATTCCCCCACTGCCTATTTTTAAACAATATATAAAGAGCCAGACTCCAGTCACTTAATAAATAAAGCTAAATTCATTCTATTTTTAGTCAAATTCCATTTACATACTCTTATAAAGATTGCTAAGCAGATTTGCTGAAAAAAGTAAGATATGTAAAGATTTTGTCTAAAATAAGGTTCAACGCCAAGTCTAGGGGACTACATTTCAGAGCTTATTCATTCCTTGATAGTTCTTTATAATTTTACCTAAGACCATGATTCAACCCAGGAGAAAGGATTCTTTACTCCTATTTTGACTCTGAGAAGGGGTGGAGGGCAAATGGGCAGGAATAGCTTTAGAATGTGGGGAGATATTCTTAGTCTTAGAGACACATCTATAACCTGATGTTCTTATGGGGAAGTTAAATAAAAACAGATCTGTCCAGTTCTTTGCCCAATGTGTCACACTTGGTGATCTTTTAGGGTTTATTTTGGACCCTAAGATATGTCGTTAACTGACCCAGTCACCTGTCCCCTCATAGTCAGTATTTGTAACTTAAATAGGTATTAAGAGAATGGGAACATTACACGTGGACATTTTTTAGTTTATGAAAAACTGAATGCATATTTTTTAAATAAATAATATAAAAAGAGATATGAATAAATGGTAATCATTTAAAATTTCAGATGGTGTGATTATGAATGATATTTATTTTTCAATGTTTTATATTTTATCTAATGTGCTAAGTTGATACTAACAAAAACAAATTCACATTTGTAGAAATAGCTATCAGTTGGAGAGAATTTATAGGTGGCTCTTTCCAGGTGCTGTGCTTTAAATGTCTTATCTCATCTGAAAGAATGGTGTTGACATGACACAGCTTCCCAGTGCTTTATCTTTTGTTCTCTTATCTTTATTTCTTTAAAGCCTCCTCTCCCCTGTTCTCCCATTCCTACCCAGACTTAAGCAACAGTGAAGGTACTTCTCTCTTTGCTTATTAGAAATATATAATTGTAATTACACAAAGAAGCCTGACTGTGTTACTACATATATATTCCTATAATAATGCCTCTGAGGAACCAGAGTCTGAAAGCCACAGAAGAGAAACATTATTAGTTGAATTTGAGGCAGCAGCTTAAGCTGGTCCTAGATCTCATATTCAGTGTCCCCTGCCATCTCTGATTATTTGGCCCTAGGATTTGAAATCTGGAAGTTTCCATCCTAGGCGAATGGTTAGAAGAGGAAAGACCACAGATGCCCTTGGAACTGTTTCATAAACATAGGCAGGGGCCTCCAAGTGAGGGCTAAACAGTAACAAGCTGCTAAGGAAGGCAATAGAAATCCTCCAAGGATTGTAATTAGTGCTAATCAGATATTTAGTGTTACCTGTGTATGTGTGTGTGTGTGTGTGTTGGGGGGGGTGATAACCATTACCAAATTATATTTGTACATGTATCTAAACCTTCAAAATGATCCTAGGATTTATACTTTTTTTTCCACCATAGTTAAAGTGAAGAAACTAAGGATAATGAAAGAGTACACACACACACTTCTCTTTGTTCTTCTGATTATAAAAGCTCTACTCAAAGCATGTAATAAAAATTTTGTAGTCCTTTTTTATTATTATTTATTATACCCCACAGGATTTTTTCAATCTATACAATTTATTCTATGCCATGTGTTGATTTAGTCACTGACTTGACTCTAATCACACAGCCTAGAAATGGCAGATCTAAGAACTAGAAATATACTTGTGATCATAAATCCTATATATTTTTTCATATGCTAAAACAGCTTTCAGTCTGATTCTCCCCATCCCCACTCCTCAAAATGGTACAGACTTACTTAATTCCAGTATGTTGAACTGTGGGCCTGTTGACCAGGATGTTTCCATATGACTTATTGGGTTGGCCAAAAGGTTCTTTCGTTTTTTTCCATAAGATGGCTCTAGTAGCACTTAGTTGTCTTAAACTTCATTCGAAACAATTTTGTGAGATTATATGTGACAGATGTCATATCAGTGTGCATTTTAAAAAAAGGCATCAAAATTGGTGAATTTTTGTGTAGCCATTTTAATATCAAAGATGGAAGAAAAAGGCAATATTTTCAGCATATTATGCTTTATTATTTCAAGAAAGGTAAAAATGCAACCAAAATGCAAAAAAGATTTGTGCAGTGTATGGAGAAGGTGCTGTGACTGATCGAACATGTCAAAAGTGGTTTGTAAAGTTTCGTGCTGGAAATTTCTCACTGGATGATGCTCCACAGTCGGGTAGACCAGTTGAAGTTGATAGCGATCAAATCGAGAGATGAATTGAGAACAATCAATGTTATACCACGCGGGAGATAGCCAACATACTCAAAATATCCAAATCAAGTGTTGAAAATCATTTGCACCAGCTTGGTTATGTTCATTGCTTTGACGTTTGGGTTCCATATAAGTTAAGCGAAAAAAACCTTCTTGACTGTATTTCTGCATGCAATTCTCTACTTAAACGTAATGAAAACGTTCCATTTTTAAAACAAATTGTGATGGGAAATGAAAAGTGGATACTGTACAATAATGTGGAATGGAAGAGATCGTGGGGCAAGCAAAATGAACCACCGCCAACCACAGCAAAGGCTAGTCTTCATCCAAAGAAGGTGATGTTGTGAAGGTGAGATTGGAAGGGAGTCCTCTATTATGAACTCCTTTTGGAAAACCAAACGATTAATTCCAAAAAGTACTGCTCCCAATTAGGGCAAATGAAAGCAGCACTCGATGAAAAGTGTCCGGAATTAGTTAACAGAAAATGCATAATCTTCCATCAGGATAACGCAAGACCACGTTTCTTTGATGACCAGGTAAAAACTGTTACAGCTTGGCTGGGAAGTTCTGATTCATCTACCGTACTCGCCAGACATTGCACCTTTGGATTTCCATTTATTTAGGTCTTTACAAAGTTCTTTTAATGGAAAAAACTTCAATTCCCTGCAAGACTGTAAAAGGCACCTGGAACAGTTTATTGCTCAAAAAGATAAAAAGTTTTGGGAAGATGAAATTATGAAGTTGCCTGAAAAATGGCAGAAGGTAGTGGAATAAAAGGGTGAATATGTTGTTCAATAAAGTTCTTGGTGAAAATGAAAAATGTTTCTTTTATTTTTACTTAAAAACTGAAAGCACTTTTTGGCCAACCCAATGTATAGCATGCTTCATAAAATTGCTAATATGACAACGAGAATTTACTAGGTATTTGGATACCATGATGTGTGATTGTACCTCAGGTTATTAAATCAGTCTTGTAAAAACTAGATACTTTCCAAGCTTACCAGACTGCCCATACTTTTTTAGTTTCCTTTTTTTCTCTCTCTCTCTCTCTTGGAGCTACTCAAGTAATAAAAGTCAATGAAAACTATGATCTTCTCATTCTCCTAGCACAAATTGGAATTCTGATGAGTAGTTAAGAACTCTTCAGGTTGGATTTAACAGGTAAATATCTGAGTAAAAAATCAAACAATTGATAGAGGAGCAAATATACCTATAGGTCCTCTTCAGCCTTCATTGTTGGTTCCTCCCTCACCCTATTTGGTAATGATGATCTCTCTTGAAGAAGTAAGGTCATTCATCACTTAGTCTGCATTTTTGTGGTTACCAACTGTTTTGGGCTCCTGGATCCAATTCCAACGTGTGTGTGTGTGTGCGTAGGCTTTCATACACCGACAAGCAACTCTCAGACACCAGCAGTGTTCAAGAATTCAACTCAGTTTTGACACTGTCTACCTGGAGATGGCATCAGATTCCATGGTTTTCGTTTTTATATTAAAATTATTTTTGACCTCCTTCTTCTCTCCTCCTTAGAGTGCATCCTATATATCATACCAGCCTTAAACATTCTAAAGCATGACTCCTATTATGTTGTGTCTACACTGTGGTGGCTTCCGATGCTATTAGAATAGAAACAATAACAATAATTAGAATAATAATGCATATCCAGTACATTTTCAAGGTCTCAGCAAGAAACAGAATAAGGGACTTTAATGAAATGACTTCTTTTAAAATATGGACAAGATTAGGAGAAAAATGAGGAATGTTGAAGCAACTGGAGACTAGCATCAAGGGAAGCTGCCTGAGCAAGGAGAGAAATTATGTTATCAGAGCTTGGTGATATCTGGAGCCATGGAGAAGCTCCTGACCAACAGAGGCTATTGTCATGGAAGGACAGAGTCACTTCCTAAATAAGGAAGGAGCAGAAAAATATTCCATGGCTTGTACCTTTTCCCACTTTTGGATCTCCTGCCAGGGCCTTCCATTGACCAAGCCCAACCCAAAGCCAGAGAGTGTGGAAACCAAGGTGATGCAGACCACAGAAGCCAGCCTCCATGGGAACAGAGCAAGGCAGAGAAGGGCAGATAAAGAACTTGGAGAGTAGGCTAGTGGAAAGTCGATATCAAACAACCAGAATATGTAGCATGTAATGTGCTAAAAATATTACATTTTTATCTTTTCTAATTCCATCAGCATTCTTGAAAGTTATTATCATCTTTAGACTACAGTTTGAGAAACTGAGACTCATATTTGCCAAATAATTTGTATAGATTCTGGTCTCTGGAAATTGGCAAAGTCAGGATCCAAACTGAAGTATATCTGAATTCAAAAATCAAAGTTGTTCATAAATAAAACCCTAATAGTTTTGGCCTTATATTCAGGGATTCAAGTGCCTTTCCCAATCTCTTACTTGAATTCACTTCTTAAGCCAGCCTGAGTCAGTGTTGCCTCAGTTCCACTATCTCTCCTGATTGGAAAACCCTGCCTTCTTTCCAGTGATCAAATACCTGTATATCCATCTCTCCAAGCCCAACTCGGATTATTCCCTCTTTTTGAAACCTTCCCAGAGTGCACCAGCTTTCTCCCCAAATCCTGAACTCCTTAGATTTCTCATTTAGCACTCACTCTAATGCTGCCTTGTAATGCTGTTGAACTGATGGCTCACCAACAGATAAGACAAATAGAACCCAGATAGGGCGAAGAAATGGATAATGATAACGTATCTAGTAGGCAGTAGAGATGGATTTCAAACCAAGGTCTTCCTAATTGCATGATCAGAAGTTTTTTCATGACATAATTGTAATTGCAGAGTTATTCTGTTAACACTTTACCTAGTCATCTGATATGTAAAAGATCCAAGTCAATTTTGAATGAAAGTTATAGAAGAGTTAGGAAATTAGCACTCAATGGGAGACTTTGAAAGTTTGTGACCAGTGGAATAACATGAAAGGAAATATGACATAATTTAGAATGTACCTCAAACCCGGATACTTCACACTTTCCAATCAAGAGATACCTGAAGCTCTGTCTCTGTTTGGCTGACACTTTCTAGGTCTTTTTTTTCTAAAAGTTGAGAATCATGCAGTCCTTATTAGGGGATATTTGAACTGGTCTCTCTCCAGTTTTCCAGGCCTGCAAAGCATTTCTTGTACCTTCTGTGATGAAGCAGCCATGAATGTAAGTGTAAACTTCAGAATTTTTGAAAAGAGCAAATTCATTACTGCATTTCTAATGAGCCTTGAAAATTGAAGACACCAGTTTCTTTCTTCCATATCCTATTTGGTCTGCTTCAGATATATACAAGACAAGTAGACATCATCTTAACAGTCATTCAGTTCAACAGTGGAAAACCAACAATGTGGCATTTTAGAGGTTAAGTTGTTATTATTGTTCCACATAAGGTCTGGGCATTAAAAAGTCTCTTAAGTCCTGTCTCAAAGGCTCTTGTCAACATAGCAAAAAATTTTGAACCAATAAAGAACTTTGGGGAGCTTTTGGAAATACTCATTTAAAAGGTTCCATTTTTCAGGACAGATTTACTGCACCCTACTGAAGGGAAAAAATGGCTTTGTCCTTCTAAACATTTCCACCTTGCCAAAATGATCTTTAAATTAAGGTCAGACACAAGATAACAAGTTTCTTTCTTCATTTCTTCTTCAATTCTTGCTTTTATTCTCATTACAAAGAAAATTGAAAATCTCATGGACTTACTGAAAAAAATAAGAAAAGGAAATATGTAAATATATGTCTAAGGCAATTTTATATATAGCATACAACAAATTCAGTTGTTTTCAGTAACAAGGAGATTCCTGGTTTCATGGATTAATCTCTGCTTCATGCCAGTTTTTCCAGGAATAAATTAACTGGTAATAGTAATAACAGTGATGATCACAAGTTCTATCTATGAAGTGTCTACTGGGTTTCAGACATTGTGTTATACACATGTATTATTTACCTTAATCATAGCATCTATCCAGTAATGGAAGCATTGCCATTCCATTGTCCATATGAAGAAATGTGAGGCTCAAAAAGATTAAGTAGCTTGTCCAAGATCACTTATTTTAAAAAAAACAACAAAAAAATGACAGATAGAGACTTCCCTGGTGTTCCAGTGGTTAAGACTCCACGCTTCCACCGCAGGGGGCCCAGAGTTGGATCTCTGGCCATGGAACTAAGATCCCCACATACCTCGGGGGCATGGCCAGACAAAAAAACAGTTTTAAAAAAATTGACAGATAGGATTTAAACCCAGCTCTTTGTAACTAACATCTCATGCTCCTAAGTCTCATGTATACTTCCTAATATGACTATAAAGTGCTGTACTAGATATCACTGAGAATATATGTGTGTATATAAAGAATGTAAATATAACTTATGTAATAATTTATCACATATACTTCCTTACTCTCAAATATCATGTAATGGATATGCCAAAATAAGTGACTAATAACAGCGTATATCTAGAAAGAATGGAATGTATGATATATTCTCCCAAGTATTATGACAGCTCACAGAAGAGTAAACTCAATGTAGGCTGAAGGAACCAAGATGACTTCACAAAGAAAGTAAGGTTTGAACTGGCTTCTGTTGGATGCATATGCCTTGAACAGGAACAAAAGGAAGATTTTTTGTTTGTTTGTGGCAGGGGTCAGGAAGCAGGGATAGGACAGAGCATGACACAATCATGAAATAAAGAGTAAGAATAACGGAGAAAGGAGGATGGTGAGTAAAGAGATAATCCTGACACTCCTTTGTGCAGTAATAATAATAGCTATCATTAAATGCGTGTCAGATCATGTACTACTTGTACTACTTGTCATATATTCAATATAACATTAAGTATTAAATAAGTATTATTTGCCTATCTTTACTATGAGAAAGTGGGGCACAGAGGTAAAAGTAACCTGTTCAAGGTACACCATAGATAATAAAGCCAGAATAAAGCTGAAGTCTTTTGACTTACAAACTTACAAACTTACAAACTTGGATTCTTTTTTTTTTTTTTTTTTTTTTTTTTTTGCGGTACACGGGCCTCTCCCATAGCGGAGCACAGGCTCCGGACGCGCAGGCTCAGCGGCCATGGCTCACGGGCCCAGCCGCTCCACGGCATGTGGGATCTTCCCGGACCAGAGCACAAACCCGTGTCCCCTGCATCGGCAGGCAGACTCTCAACCACTGCGCCACGAGGCAAGCCCCAAACTTGGATTCTTAACTACTCTATGGTATTGTCTGTCAGGATATATGGTCTGGGATGTTGTGATATTTACTCAGAGATGAAGAGTTATCTCTAAGATTGAGTTTAAAGTGAGTATAATATAGAGAAGAAGAGAGAAAAGATATCCTTTGTTTCTTCTATTTAGCAAACATTATTGAGTGCCTAAGTACAAGGCAGGGCAGTTAGGTGAAAGTCCAAGAAAATTGAGGCAGGGTCTATGACCTCAAAGAGGTTCTAATCTCTTGTCGTAGGTGAGACCTAGAGACTGATAACTAGCATACAAAGTATTACATGATATATATCTTTGAAGAGGTAGAAATAGACAAAGAAAAATAAGAAGAGGTCTTTTCCAAGTAATGGGAGCAAATCAGAGACTTCATGGAGGTGGTGGAATCAGATATGCTTAGGATTCTTACAGGATAGGGAGAATTGGCAATTGGCATGGATTGCACAGAGGTAATCCATTGTGAACTCAGAAACATAGAACAATTTGACTAGTGCACACATTCGTACAAGGTGGTAATGGGAATGAAGATGGGAAGGTTGATGAGGTCAGATTGTGGAGAGTTTTGATGTTAACATAATAGTTCAGACTTTGCTTTGTAAACAATGGGGAGTCATTGAAGACTAAATGAGCTGGAAGTATAAAGTCTGCAAATGAAGAGACTTTTCTGTCTTTTCAATCCTTGCCTGGCATATATTTGCTCTTAATAAATATTTGATGAAAGAATCAATGCACTGCCATCACATAGTCAAGGTTATGTTTTAGGAAGGCAGCAACATATAAAATGAGTTATAAAAGGGAAAGACTAGAGAAAGGGAAATTGTTGTGTTTCAATCAAGAAAGAAAATGTGGGAATTTCAACTAGGCTTCTGGCAGTGGAAATAGAATTCAAAGGAAAGACATGAGCATCACCATTAATGAAGCATGGTCAACACGTGTTGACTCACAGGATATATGGAGAAAACTGAGAAAGGGGTTAGACGTGGAACTCAAACTTTGAACCTAATGAGAAAATAAGATACTTAACAGAAATAGTTGATTCAGGAGTTGGAGTTGATTTGTTCATATATTCAAAGAATATTTTTGAGGGACTGTTGTGTGCCAGGAACTTTTCTAAGGCATTTGATGTACATCGGATACAAAACAGATGAAATCCCTGCTCTCCTTGTGTTTACATTCTATAACAGGTGGGAAGACAGCAGAATATAAAAAATAAATAGTAATTGAATTATTTAGTATATTAAGTGTTATGAAAAAAATAGAGCATGATAATGGGATTTGGGGTGCAGTGGCAGGGAATAGTCATGTTAATCAAAGTAGTAAGGGTAGGAATTAAGTTAAGGGGATATTTGAGGAAAGAATTGGAGAGGTAAATGAGCTAGATGTCTGAGATCTGGGAAAGAGAGACATTAGAAGTCATTTGCTTTAAGATGACAATAGATGGAGTGTGAGAGGATAAGAAAAAAGAACATCTGTCTCTTCTATCTGAAGACTGAGGGTAGCACTTTGGGGAACATCTACATTTAATGGCTGAAAAATGCTAGCATAATTATGAAGGAACAAAGGGAAAAAAAACCTTTATACTCATTTACATACTATCCTATTTTATCTGATTTAAAACATCTCCCTGCCTAGAAATTAAGCCCAAGTATTTACAGCTGTGTTCAAAATAACCCAGTTTCTCCTTAAGCCTAAGAGGAAGACCTGGTTGTCTTACATGATGAGCCTTCTATGAATCTTTCAATTCTCACATAGCAGAAAAAGCCAGAGGATGAAACACCAGTTGTAAATATAATTTGGGAATGAATCTTTCAATTTTGCTCTATTATTTCTTACACTTACCAATACACCCATCATGGAACTTGGCACATAGAAGATTCTCAGTGCATGTCAGTTGAAGTAAAATTAAGCTAGGCAATGTCTGATTTAGGGGGTAAGTGTTGATGATAAGCCTATGTTACTACTATTTAGCAGAACAGACTTGAGTGATGCGATACCGGCTTTGACTTAGGGACTCAATCCAGTGTGGACAACATCTGCTGATACAAGGACTGGACTGAACTTCCCACACAGAGCAGAGTCACCGGAAGGTCATGGGGTTCAGTTCTTCCTCTAGGCATTTGAAATCTAAAACATCAAAGCTAGCAATTATCTATTCTCTTTCATTAGAGTGGATGCTAAAACTCCTTATACACTTAAGACAATATTTTATATTGAACCAAGCAAGCCTCTCTTGATGAAATTGAAGTTTACTTTCAACTACTCTTATTGTGTGTTTGAGTATGTGAGAGATTCTAACATTTACATACTTTTTGACTACAAACCTATCAATTTGTTCTCCGAAGAAACCAGCCTCTGCTTTTACACTGCAGTTAATGAAATGCTGCACTTTCAGGACATATTCATTTACAATAGACTTAAACTTTAATTTTTAAAATTTGATTTTCAAAAATTCTATAGCTAGATGTATATACTTCAGATTTGGTTTCTTAAAAATTTTCCCTCTTGATTTTTTTGCAGGCGAGCCAAAGATAGCAATAGAATCTGGGTTCTATATAAAATGAAGAGAAAAAAAAAACTGCTCTTGATTTTTTTTTTACTGAGATTTGAAAGATTTCACCAGTGTTTTCTCTATTCAGATAAGGGAGCCAAAGGCTATGATAGCAGCTTGTCTGGATTAGAAGGTTGATTGTTTGTACTCTTGTTTAGTTTCCTTCCTTAATGTGGACCAGGATGTCAGGGGTCTTCTGTGAGAGCAGCTGAGGAGAGCAGAGGCACGGGGTGGGACCTGGGGAAGACTGACTGTGATGTATGTGTGGCAGCAGTGGGGGATAGGGAGGGAGACAGAGATCAAAGAATCATCCAGAGCTCCTCAGCCTTCCACAGCAGAAAAGCCTTTGGCAACCCTTTGATGTCCAGTGTACCCTCTGCCCCCAGTCAGAAGCATGTCTAGGGACCTGAGTGAGAAGTGGATTCGGGCAGGGCCATTTTATAGGTTGGTGAGGCAGATAGCATCTTGCCAGTACCTTCTAAAAGGGACATATGTGCAGAAAAAGTTGCTATGATTCCTGACCTACACAGGAGCTTACACTCTGGTTCAGTAGATAAAACCTTGAGTATCTTGACCAATCAACTTTGCCAGTTTCCTCCACAAACAACAGAAACATTTGATGTATCATTGTTGTGATTTTTATCCTTAACATGACAGTTTACTAAATCTGTTATTCTCAGGAATAAAAAAGCACCAGGGTCATCATTTTTTCTGGTAGGGTATCCATCCTCAGTCATGTTCCTTTATTGACCCTCTTTTCCTACCCTGTGATCCATTTCTGGTGTTTCATATTTTGTATTCAAAGTGGGTGTGAGTTTTATACAATGATATGTGTGTGTGTGTATATATATATATATATATATATATATATATATAATTTTTTTTTCTTTCAGCTAACAAAATAATTGTCTTACCTGCCCTCTGGACAGCATAGGTTTTGGCAACCTTAAATTCAGAGCTCTTGAAAGGATGATTATGAATAAATATCACTGACAATATGGAACTGATAAAAATGACAGCTGGGGTAGCTGCTGATTAAAAGGCAAACAATCAATGCTCTATTTTCTAAAGTGAAACAGTAATACTGAAGATGTGTGGATATGCAAATTAAATAACTAATATATGGTTTCCTTTAAATCAATGTCCTTCTTCCATGAAGTTAACTTCACATTGTGCTTACATCTAACACACAGATGGCCCTACAGAGAAGTTGAAAATAAATAAACTCCCTCCCTCATTCCACCCAGGGTCTGCCAGCCCGTTTCTCTTTGTTCTGGCTTACTAGATTTGTACCTAGTCATTCTTTTACCTACTCAGACTGGAAACAGTCTCTCTTTCCATCTTAACTAGTCATCAGGGAAAGCAGAGAAGATCTGCAGGGAAGAATCATCCAAAACTACTAGGAGCTTTAGAAGGTTACAGAAATTACCTTATGTGACCTGCCCGGAATGGCATGGCTGTTAGCCAGGTCTTCAAGAAAATGCTATCGTCTGTTTCCAAATAAAGGACATAATTGAGCTATATTCTTCTCAATTAAGTTATATTAAATATCAGGACAATAAGCAACATTTTGCAACCCACCCTCCTCCAGAAAGTGTTCCTGCCATTTCCTTAGTCCTTTCCTGGATCTTTTAAGGGCAAGAAGCTTAATATAAGGGAAAGGTCATATAAAAACACTAGTTAACTTTATCTTAGTGTATGCATCTCTACAGTAGAAAATTCCATCTATATAATTAAAGCAACTTCAATTTTGAAAGACAGTTCGAGCCAATCAATGGAATATACTTTGAAAACCATAAAAGACATTCGATTCTAGTATTCTACCTGTTTTCCATCTTCAAAGGAAAACGTTGTCTGTTTGTGTCAGGAGAGGAGTGTTCACAGGGGCAGTACCTCTAACCTGCCTCCTTAGTGCAGTAGGCAGTGTGTCAGTCTCATAATCTGAAGGTCCTGAGTTCAAACCTCAGAGGAGGCAGTTCTATTTTGCCTCCCTCTTCTTCCTAAGAGAATTTTCAGAATAGTTTTCTTTCAGTGATTTTACATTCCTCTTAGTAACTTTACTTTCTTTGACTAGTATTAGTTAATAACATTTAAAATGAAAATGAAGAGGTGGCCAATATCAAAGAATAGGCCAATGGAAAGTTATAATTATAATATTACTATATTTCAAAATTCATGTCATATTTCATCAAAGACATTCTTTCAGATAGGAAGTGCTCCAAGGATTGAGATTATAAAATATGAACTGGACATAAAACTAAATATATTGTATAGGAAAAACTGGTTGTAAACTAAGATAAACATACTTTTTTTTTTTTAAATTGTCTTTGTAAGAAACGCCTATGGATTGAGTGCACTCCTTTTGACACCAGGAAGGGTACTAGTGGTTAAGAAATGGGTGTGGGTATTTTAACAGGATGCTTTGAACCTTAGGGAACATATGCTGATGAAAAAAAAAAAATCTGTGTGTGTGCGTGTTCATGGGTGTTTGAGGGAGTGGGAGAGCAGGCAGGGACCTGGTAGGGTTCAATGTGCATTCAGTTTCAAACACAGAAACTGGGCCAAGAGGCCAGTATTCTTAGATATACATTAGGATTAGTATAAGCAATCACTCTCAGGCTTTTAAGAAATGGAGCCGTCTTTAAAACGGAACATTGGGCAATCTGTAAAAATAATCAAAGAAATGTGGAAAGGCTTCCTTTTTATCCCAACACTTTCAACCAATCACCAAGCATCCTTTTTGCCCCAATCATTCTGGTTTGAAGAGAAACAGAATGGGTTGAAGAGAAATGGAGTGTTCTGGGAAAAATGTGAATGGAGTCTGAGCATGAGGAGGTGAAATTAATTAATCATATTTTTTTCTTTAAAAACTGATTAAGATAGAGGTCTGTCTCAATAGTGGTCATAGTTTGAGGTATATTTAAAGAGCCCTCATATGAGGATAGTGAATTTACAAAATAAAAGGAAATTGAGTGTTTAAACATTTTATGTCAAGGAAGATCGAGGCACCAAGACAATAACATTAAAAAACAATGCAACAGAAAAAAACAGTCATAGTAGAGGACCCTGAAATTGTCCCTTGTATTTCCTGGGAAAAATAGCATGTGGGGCCTGACTTCGAAAGCCAACAGAGAACAGATGCATCAAAGTCTGGGTTACATTACACTAATCTCTTAAGGGTCTTTTATCTAATCTCTTTCTGGCTATTGCTAAGTGCCAGGGATATGATTGCCACTATATAAATATCAGAGATTATCTAAACTTCTCAGGAGAAATCCATCTAATAGACATCAAAACCAGTCTAGGCATCGTGTGTCCTTAGTCTTCCTTTGGCAGAAACAGAGACAAAGGCAAATCAAATCTGTCCTTCACAAAGGACCCATAATTCAGCAACTTCTAAATATTTTCATGTTACTTTTACTTCCTGCATCTATAATAGCATTTTTGAATGTTAGATCCTCTAAAAGCAAAGAGCAGTAGAGAGTTAATATTTATTAACTCCTGAGTTAAATAGTCATGCAAATTAGCCCTAATCTATATGACTAGTCACAAGACCAAAAAAAAAAACCAAACAAACAAACAAAAAAGACAGTCAAGATATGAAGCCGAGAAGTGAGACTTTAGTAAACATCACAGTGACCTGCATTTCAAAATGTTCTGTCTTGAGGCAGTAGATTAACAATTTGCTTAAGCACATCATAGGCTCTGGAGTTCAACACACACGGGTGTGAAGACCATCTCTGCCATGTGATAGTGGTAAGATCCATTTCAAGGTATTAATAACTTTGAGTCTCTAAGTTTCCTTAATCTATAAAATAGAGAAAATACAAATCTCGCAGAGCTGTTGTGAAAACTGGAGAAGGCCGCTTATATAAAATGCTTGGCACTCAATAAACACTCAGTAAAGAGCAAATGTTTTGTTCTCATTACTTGTGACCAGTAAAAGAAACAAAAGACTTAGGAAAGGTGAAGAAAATGGGCTTTTGTCAAAGAAAGGAACACTGTCTGCACCTCTAAGGAAAATCTAGGGGGCAAAAGTGCTGACTCAGACATATTACAGGAATAAAGGGCAGATTTATTTTCAGACCTTTTCTTTACCACTCTGAGTCCCAGCTTCCTGTTGCTCCTTTGTAAGACATCGGCAAACGGAGACCTACGAATCTGTTTTGATGTGATTCTCTCATGACAAAAGATATCGACTGTATAGCACAGGGAATGAACTCTGTTCAATATTATGTAACAACCTAAATGGGAAAAGAATTTGAAAAAGAATAGATACATGTATATGCATAACTGAATCACTTTGCTGTACACCTGAAATTAACACAGTGTTGTTAATCAACTATACTCCAATATAAAATAAAAGATTTTTTAAAAGTTAAAAAAAAATGTCGATTCTCTCCTGATAAAAGGTGTCCTCCTCTCTTCATCTTTCTATCTTAATGTCTAACAAAATGCATGAAAAATAGAAGTTACTCATATTTGATCAGCTTCATTCAGACAGACACTACAATACATCTAGTGCTACTTCTTGTTCAATAACCATTAGGAATTTTGGCTTTTTGAAGTGTATATGTATGTGTGTATTTAATTATCTTTTTCCCCTTTAACTCAGTATAGATTGAATTAATACACGGGATCCCTAAAAAGCTGTGTGATCGACCATTGTGATTTTATTTTTCTGGACTTACATAGTAGGACCAAAAGTTAGATGGACTTTTGTTGTATATCTCAAAGAGTTAACTGAGAAATTAAATTGCTTATGATTTGACCCTGAACTTTGCTTATATTTGCACTGTGACTGCTCTTCCACTAACCCATTATAATGTTTCGTTAGCATCTTGCCTAATGTGTGCACTTGTCTTTCTTTCCCCACACAGTTGCAAAATGGCAGAAGGTAGGGTTATTTTACACATTTGTTCAGTACTGACTCAGTCAAAGATCCTTATTGAGCTGCAAAACCTTAGCTTCCTGCCTGAGTCCTTCACACTTCCGTTTCTCTTTAGTTCCCCATTCCCCATTCTTACCAGCATTTCTATTGAGTAAGGAGAACAAAGGCTCAACTTTATTGGCATTTCTCCTCCTATGGTTTTCTGGTACAGAGAAAAAGAAGCATCAAAAGGAAAGCATATTTATGTGCAGGAACCCAAATTGGCCCAAATTGACCCCCTAGTTTTCTGGATGCTTGACTATTGTATTCAGGAAACAATAAACCCCAAGTTCCTTGAAAAGAGTATCATAATACACTTGTCAGTATTTTCTGAAACAGAATTTACTAGAAGTGGGTGCTAGATCAAATGATATGCACACTTGTAGTTTAAAAGAATATAGCCAGATTTATTTTCCAAAATTTACAGAAATTTTTACTCATCACTACTCTTGAGAGTGTGTGAATGTTGCTTTCCTCGTTGCCCTAATCTCATGGGCATTGGGTGTTAACAAAATCTTACATTTTTATCAATCTGAAGGGATAAAAGTTGTATTTCATTGTTGCTTTTATTTTCATTTTCCTGAATATCAATTTTCCTTGTGCTGTACATTGTTCATACTAACTTGAAGAACTACTTATATCTTAAGAGTATTAGTCACTTTTTTGTGTACGTGTAGCAAATGTTTTTCCCAGTTGGTGATTGTTTTCTTAATTTGATTAAGTTGCCTTTTTCCATTCAAAGGCTTTTTTGTTTCATTGTTTTCTAATTTCATCTGGTATTTTATTTTTCCATTATAGCTTTTTGTTTCCATCTTCCTTACTAAGCTTCCCTTTACCCCTAAGGATATATACACCCCTAACTTAATTATTTTTCCTTTAATTCTTCTATTTTTATGGTGGGAACTTTTGTCTTAAATTTATATTCATCTATGGGCACACGGTTGGAGTTACATTTATTTTCTACCAATAAATAATGATTACCTCAATACCAATTGCTAGTAAATTCATAATTTCCTCACTGACTTGTAGACCAGTTGTTTCATTTATTGAGTTCTCCTACACATGGGAATTTTTTTCTGGCTTTTGAATTCAGTTCCTTGATTTAAGTGTCTATGCCTAAGCAAGCACTTTATTATTTTGAATATAGTAGCTTTACATTGTTTCAATAAACAGTAAATCATTTCACCATATTACATTATTGTTTTAAGACTTTTAAACAATTCTTGTATATTTTTCTTCCACATGGACTTCACAATCAGTTTATCAAATCCTAAAAATAATTGTAGCACTTTTTTTGTTATTTTAAGAAGCTGGGAACAATATAAGTGTCTATAAGTAGGAAAATAGTTGAATAATTCAGTGCTTCCAAATTACGGAATAAATTTAGAACATCCAAATTATGGAATACTATATAGCTATCAAAGAGGATGAGGTAGACCAAGTGTTTACAGAAGTCAAAACATATATGTGCAGCAAAGGTGTCAAGTATAATAAATATAGGAAATTATAAGATAAAATATTTAATGCAATTCCATATTTGTAAGAAAACAACAATCCCTCCTCCTACATGTGCATGTATATTTGAATAAGCAAATTAAAAAATATGGAGTGATACAATATTTTTGGTAATGACTTTCAGGGATGTGGGCTTATTTCTGTGTGAACTAATAATCTTACTTTAGATGCTTTAGATTCCCTCATTCTTGTATTACTTATATAATTAAAACATTCAAATGTCTGAAATTAAAATTAGTATTCTTGCTATATGCAAGGAAGCAAACAACAACAAGAAAAAAAGAGTTAAACCTCCATTGACCCTTTTATATTGTTATACGCTGCAGGATCTGTATTAGGTAGTAAGCCTCTCATCATGAGGTAATTTATCCAGCTGTCTCCTGTAGCATGCAATGCACAATGTTTTTCTCTCCATCTATGTACAAATCTCAAATAGCATATAAATCCAGATCAAAGTATCTTCAGATACCTTATAGACCAAGTTTCCCAATGCGTAGATGAAGTATGTAAAATGTTAAATACTTTGGCCAAGTGTAACATGTAATGTGCCCAGACAGAAATAAATCAGCTTTATGAATAAAACTTCAGGTGGTATACCTTGACTGGTTCTGCTCACATCTTGATATTACAAGTTTCTAGGATTCACAATTTCAACATTTAAAATACCTATGGAGTTCTTTTACTTAAGATCTCATAATGACCACAAAGAATTCTTTATGGATGACTGAACTCCATGTAGAAATAAAGAAAACCACATACAGTCAAACTTGCTATCAAGTAACCAATAAGCTGGATGAAGCCCACAGGTGGCTTTGTTCCCCTGAAGGAAATTTTTATAAAATTTAAAATAATTGAAAATATATTTGGAAATCATTATATTTTTCTTATTACTCTTGAAAAATCAGAATATCTGAGGAAACTGGATTTACTTTTTGGTACAGTAACTAATGGTCTTGTGGGAGGATTATTTGGAAATCTCAAGCGTTATCTGCTAATGAAATCTAGCAATTAAACTTACCACTTCCTCCTTGGTTGTTAACAGCTGGAAAATCAACTATATCCCAGGATTGGATTCACCATAAATAAGCGGTCTTTGGTCATTATAAACAACAGGCTCCAATTCTATACAAAATATAAACCTGACCCCAAGCTAAGAAATTGAAAGTTAAGTTGTCAGTGACTTAAGTGCTGAAGTCCCCCACATTGCCTAACATGATCCTCTCAGAAGTTTCTGTTCTTGGATGCAAACCAGGAGTCATGTGCTGATTTATCAGGAAGCAAGCCATATCAGCAAGACCTGACCTTGGAGACCACACAAGGGTGGGACTCAGACTTTAATGAAATGAGGAGTATCCCTATTATAGCAAGTGTCCCCTTAGCTAAAATAATATAGTGCCTTTTGGTTAAGAGCTAGGGGGATCTATTCTTTTACTTTGGGCAAACATACATAGAACACATATGTGGAGAGCTAGGGAAGCATGTAGGAAAGTGGAGCTCCTGTTTATATTCAATACAAACTCTCACAATGGAGAGCTCACTCCCTCTCAGGGCAACCCTTTCCCTCCCTAACTGGTTTTGACTGTGACACAGGAACTTGGAATCCTGGCTCCCCCTCCCATCTCAATTTCTTAGTTCCCCCGCTGGGGTCTCTTAGGAGGCATCTGCTCAAGGTTCCTGAGGGTGGGGCAGGGGCACTGTGTCCAAGCTCCGCCCTCACTCCAGCCCAACTCAAGAAACATATATACACTAATATGTATAAAATGGATAACTAATAAGAACCTGCTGTATAAAAAATAAAATTAAAAAAAAGAACTAAGAAGCATTAAAACAGAAATAATTTTTATATGTGATGCTTTCCTCCATAATTTCTAGATAAACTGCAAATAAAAAAAAAGAAAAGAAACACTTGCTCATTCATTCATTTATTCATAGTTATTCAGAGTAGCCTAGAGGTTAACAGCCTGGGTCCTGGAAACTGACAACCCTACAATTCAATCCTGGTTCTGTAATTTTATACAAGTTACTAAATAACTATAAGCTTCCCCTTGCTCATCTGCAAGGATATCATGAAGCTACTGATCGCCAGGATTAAGTGGGATAATTACTGTAAACAATTTAGCACAGGATCTGGCACATAGTAAGTGCTTATCCAGAGGGGTAAGAATAGTCAAATGCTGAGACCAAGACTTAATTCCTATACAATTGGAAAAGGTGGTCTATGTAGTTCAACTGGAGACCCATGTAGATATGCACTAATGAGGTTTTATCACCAGATAACTTCGGGGATACTAAATTATGCCAAATTAAATACACTCCTTTCCTCAAAACTGCTCTGAGTATTAATAAGTTAATGTGCACTGTTACTTTCTAAGAAGGTAGGTAGTAGGTAGCATCTCCTCAATTTTCTTTTCATCCAAGGAATAATTTTACAAAGGAGCATTTTGAAGAATTATCATTCGTAGGAACAGCAGTTTGGGAAAGGATCATCTATTAAATATGACATTTCAGTCTTCTATATTTTGATGAAAAAAAATGTCCAGGCCAGGGCTCTAGTTTTAGTTTCCTAAAACTAATTTATAATTTGCTTTGGATAATTTAGCATTTTAAATAATAATTACAGTAATAGTAATAACAATAATATGAGAACAAAATATTATATAGTGCTTATATTCCAGACTTTGTGCCAAGTGCTTTACATATATGAACACATTTAGATATTTAGAAATATTTTATCTGCCTAAAAAAAAAAAAAAACAACCTGTAATGCTGGATGTCAAAGATGGAAGTCTATCTAGTTCAACATGCCTATTTTTCTGAAGCTCATAATGCTCTCAAATGGTAGAGTTAGGACTAAGGTGCATGCCTGTTAACCCCTTGCACTATTTTCCTTTTAAATCCCCAGTCTCTGATGCTATGACACCACCTGGTCTTTTTTCCAGAGATCTAAATATTTAAAATAGCTGGGAGAGGTCATTTTGCTCAACTACGCTTTTCTACCATTATGAGGTCTTTTAAAATTCCACACTATAATTTATTATCTTTCCAACTTTAACGATTTCAAAATAAGTCCTACAAATTCAAACAGAATTCAGCTGTTCAGAATTTTCCTCTACTGAAAATGTCCCCTGAAGAATTTAATTTAGATGGTGACCTTACAAATGTTGCATTTTCCTATCTAAAATCGAAAGGGAAATGATGAGCAAAGAGGCTTTACAAATATTTTTTGTTTCCTTCTAGTGCTCCTTTGAACTCTTGACTCCAGGCTCTTTGAGAAAGAAGCATAATGGTGGAAATTAAAGTTCTCTAATGGGACCAAGTGGGAGAACAAGATTTCTTACCTTTCCAGTCTGTCCTGGAAGGACCACCAAGGTGAGATGTGATTTTAATCTCTGGGCCCACTGTGATCTTGGCCTTTCTGTGTGAACTGTCAACAAGGGTGCTAACGACTGCCAACTGTTATGGGAAAAAACAGGAGTCCATGCAGAATTGAGCTGAGATAACTGCTTCGT